>NC_091282.1:395437899-396069697 GCF_032444005.1 Ranitomeya imitator
GGCCTAATGCAGTGTAGTTTTCTAAAACTACTAAACGAGAGTCGGAAGACCGAAGCAATGGCAAGGAAACCTGGGGAACACCTTGGAGTGTAACACACCATCTCTCTCCACCCGATACCCATTTTGTAGGCCTAATGCAGTGTAGTTTTCTACAACTACTAAACGAGAGTCGGAAGACCGAAGCAATGGCAAGGAAACCTGGGGAACACCTTGGAGTGTAACACACCATCTCTCTCCACCCGATACCCAATTTGTAGGCCTAATGCAGTGTAGTTTTCTACAACTACTAAACGAGAGTCGGAAGACCGAAGCAATGGCAAGGAAACCTGGGGAACACCTTGGAGTGTAACACACCATCTCTCTCCACCCGATACCCATTTTGTAGGCCTAATGCAGTGTAGTTTTCTACAACTACTAAACGAGAGTCGGAAGACCAAAGCAATGGCAAGGAAACCTGGGGAACACCTTGGAGTGTAACACACCATCTCTCTCCACCCGATACCCATTTTGTAGGCCTAATGCAGTGTAGTTTTCTACAACTACTAAACGAGAGTCGGAAGACCGAAGCAATGGCAAGGAAACCTGGGGAACACCTTGGAGTGTAACACACCATCTCTCTCCACCCCATACCCAATTTGTAGGCCTAATGCAGCCTACTTTCCGACAACTACTAAACGAGAGCATGAAGATCGAAGCTCAGGAAAGGCAACCTGGGGAACACCTTGGAGTGTAGCACACCCTCTCTCTACACCACGGAAGGGCTGATTCTTAGGAAGGAAGGCTGTCGGAAAGAAGCAGGGCGCGTCCGAGGGTGATTATATTCTTATTAGGTATATACTCACCCTCGGACGCGCCCTGCTTCTTTATTTGTAATGAATGTTTATTTGCAATGTGGTTTTGACTTACTCTATTTTTTTGGTAAATAATGATTTTATTATTTTCATTGTTTTGCATCTTCTTGGCAATAATATAAAGAAGACGCGACAGGACAACACTCGGTGGATGCCATATCTGTGTTTTAAATTGAAAAAAACTTTCAGTTAACTACTTGCAGGAGAAAGTTATTGTAGCTGGTGGCCATTTTTAGTACTGTACCAGATTTTTGTTGTATGTGTTTGTTTTTAATGTTAAAATGTCTGCATTTGATATCTCTCCAGTATTTTCTTTTTTATAAGCAAAATACTTATTTTTATATTTTCTGATGTTGGTTCAAGGGGTACACGGGCAGCAGTAGACAGGTCAGTGGAGGCCTAGTGGAAGGAGGGACCGCAGACAGGCTTTGAAGGCCTAACATAATAAATTGGGCTGGCTGTAGGCAATTTAAAATTGGTTCCAGGGGAACACGGGCGGCAGTAGACAGGTCAGTGGAGGCCTAGTGGAAGGAGGGACCGCAGACAGGCTTCGAAGCCCTAACATAATAAATTGGGCTGGCTGTAGGCAATTTAAAATTGGTTCCAGGGGAACACGGGCAGCAGTAGACAGGTCAGTGGAGGCCTAGTGGAAGGAGTGACCGCAGACAGGCTTCGAAGGCCTAACATAAGAAAAATGTCAATACAATGGTATTGATAGTGCCAGGCATTGAAGGATGTCAGCGCATAGACTAAACATTGGTGGAGCTGTGAGAGAAAATTTTGCAAGTGGTAGAGCACTGTTTGACCTGGGGGGGGGGACTGTCTTGTGGCCGGCGGTACAGGCCCAGGGCCCCTCATATTACAACGGTGTGTCTGACGTTGGGTGCGCACCACCACCGCCAGACACTTTATTGTACTATGAGGGACCTAGTGGCAGTGCCGTCGACCAAAAGCGGGCACACCCACCTCTTCAGACAAACAGTACTCTCACGGGTGCTGGCGCCAAGTGGCAATACCACGGCCCCGTGTGGGGACTTTGGCCATTTAGGGAGGTGTTAACATGTCGGATGCTGGACAATCAGGTGCTGCAAATTACGAGATTGAAAAGTCGTTCAGAATAGTCCACAGGCAAGACCTTTACATAGGAAAGCTAGGTGTCAGCCGGGCAAGGTGGGGCAAAAGATTTCGAAATCCAGTTGTGGTTCATTTTAATGAAGGTTAGATCATCTACATTTTGGGTAGCCAGACGAGTCCTTTTTTCTGTTAGTATTGAACCTGCAGCACTGAATACTCTTTCTGATAGGACACTAGCTGCCGGGCAAGCAAGCTCCTGCAATGCATATTCTGCCAATTCTGGCCAGGTGTCTAATTTTGATGCCCAGTAATCAAATGGGAATGACGGTTGAGGGAGAACATCGATAAGGGATGAAAAATAGTTAGTAACCATACTGGACAAATGTTGTCTCCTGTCACTTTGAATTGATGCTGCAGTACCTGTCCTGTCATAGCAAAATCACTCCACAACCTGGTCAGAAAACCCCTCTGGCCAACGCCACTTCTGATTTCTGCCCCTCTAACACCTCTGGTCTGCTGGCCCCTGCAGCTCGTGTTAGAACGATCACGGGCGTTGTGTGCAGAGAATGCCAGAAGCAAACGGTCAATAAGAGTTGATTGTTTGGTTGCTAATATTAGTTCCAAGTTCTCATGTGGCATTATATTTTGCAATTTGCCTTTATAGCGAGGATCAAGGAGGCAGGCCAACCAGTAATCGTCATCGTTCATCATTTTTGTTATGCGTGTGTCCCTTTTGAGGATACGTAAGGCATAATCCGCCATGTGGCCCAAAGTTCCAGTTCTCAAATCTGTGGTTGTGCTTGGTTGAGGGGCAGTTTCAGGCAAATCCACGTCACTTGTGTCCCTCCAAAAACCAGAACCCGGCCTTGCCGCGCCAACAATTTCCACTGGCCCCGGAAAAGCTTCCTCATTAAAAATATAATCATCCCCATCATCCTCCTCGTCCTCCTCCTCCTGTTCGCCCGCTACCTCGTCCTGTACACTGCCCTGGCCAGACAATGGCTGACTGTCATCAAGGCTTTCCTCTTCCTCAGCTGCAGACGCCTGATCCTTTATGTGCGTCAAACTTTGCATCAGCAGACGCATTAGGGGGATGCTCATGCTTATTATGGCGTTGTCTGCACTAACCAGCCGTGTGCATTCCTCAAAACACTGAAGGACTTGACACATGTCTTGAATCTTCGACCACTGCACACCTGACAACTCCATGTCTGCCATCCTACTGCCTGCCCGTGTATGTGTATCCTCCCACAAAAACATAACAGCCCGCCTCTGTTCACACAGTCTCTGAAGCATGTGCAGTGTTGAGTTCCACCTTGTTGCAACGTCTATGATTAGGCGATGCTGGGGAAGGTTCAAAGAACGCTGATAGGTCTGCATACGGCTGGAGTGTACGGGCGAACGGCGGATATGTGAGCAAAGTCCACGCACTTTGAGGAGCAGGTCGGATAACCCCGGATAACTTTTCAGGAAGCACTGCACCACCAGGTTTAAGGTGTGAGCCAGGCAAGGAATGTGTTTCAGTTGGGAAAGGGAGATGGCAGCCATGAAATTCCTTCCGTTATCACTCACTACCTTGCCTGCCTCAAGATCTACAGTGCCCAGCCACGACTGCGTTTCTTTCTGCAAGAACTCGGACAGAACTTCAGCGGTGTGTCTGTTGTCGCCCAAACACTTCATAGCCAATACAGCCTGCTGACGTTTGCCAGTAGCTGCCCCATAATGGGAGACCTGGTGTGCAACAGTGGCAGCTGCGGATGGAGTGGTTGTGCGACTGCGGTCTGTGGACGAGGTCTCGCTTCTGCAGGAGGACGAGGAGGAGGAGGAGGGGGTGCGAACGGCTACAGCCAACTGTTTGCTAGACCGTGGGCTAGGCAGAACTGTCCCAAACTTGCTGTCCCCTGTGGACCCTGCATCCACCACATTTACCCAGTGTGCCGTGATGGACACGTAACGTCCCTGGCCATGCCTACTGGTCCATGCATCTGTTGTCAGGTGCACCTTTGTGCTCACAGATTGCCTGAGTGCATGGACGATGCGCTCTTTAACATGCTGGTGGAGGGCTGGGATGGCTTTTCTGGAAAAAAAAGTGTCGACTGGGTAGCTCGTAGCGTGGTACAGCGTAGTCCATCAGGGCTTTGAAAGCTTCGCTTTCAACTAACCGGTAGGGCATCATCTCTAACGAGATTAGTCTAGCTATGTGGGCGTTCAAACCCTGTGTACGCGGATGCGAGGCTAAGTACTTCCTTTTTCTAACCATAGTCTCATGTAGGGTGAGCTGGACTGGAGAGCTGGAGATCGTGGAACTAGCGGGGGTGCCGGTGGACATGGCAGACTGAGAGACGGTGGGAGATGGTATTGTTGCCGCCGGTGCCCTAGATGCAGTGTTTCCTACTACGAAACTGGTGATTCCCTGACCCTGACTGCTTTGGCCTGGCAAAGAAACCTGCACAGATACTGCAGGTGGTGCAGAAAATGGTGGCCCTACACTGCCGGAAGGGATGTTGCGTTGATGACTAGCTTCATTGGCCGAGGGTGCTACAACCTTAAGGGACGTTTGGTAGTTAGTCCAAGCTTGCAAATGCATGGTGGTTAAATGTCTATGCATGCAACTTGTATTGAGACTTTTCAGATTCTGCCCTCTGCTTAAGGTAGTTGAACATTTTTGACAGATGACTTTGCGCTGATCAATTGGATGTTGTTTAAAAAAATGCCAGACTGCACTCTTTCTAGCATCGGATACCTTTTCAGGCATTGCAGACTGAGCTTTAACCGGATGGCCACGCTGTCTTCCAACAGGTTTTGACTTTGCCACGCGTTTTGGGCAAGATACGGGCCCGGCAGATGGAACCTGTTGCGATGTTGATGCCTGCTGCGGCCCCTCCTCCTCCGCTTCAGAACTGCTGCCGCCTGCACCCTGTTCCCCCAATGGCTGCCAATCGGGGTCAAGAACTGGGTCATCTATTACCTCTTCTTGTAGCTCGTGTGCAACTTCGTCTGTGTCACCGTGTCGGTCGGTGGTATAGCGTTCGTGATGGGGCAACATAGTCTCATCAGGGTCTGATTCTTGATCAGCACCCTGCGAGGGCAATGTTGTGGTCTGAGTCAAAGGACCAGCATAGTAGTCTGGCTGTGGCTGTGCATCAGTGCACCCCATGTCAGATTCAACTTGTAATGGGCATGGACTGTTAACTGCTTCACTTTCTAAGCCAGGGACGGTATGTGTAAAGAGCTCCATGGAGCAACCCGTTGTGTCGCCTGCTGCATTCTTCTCTGTTGTTGTTTTTGCTGAAGAGGACAAGGAAGCGACTTGTCCCTGACTGTGAACATCCACTAACGACGCGCTGCTTTTACTTTTACCAGTTTCACGAGAGGAGGCAAAAGAGCTAGAGGCTGAGTCAGCAAGATAAGCCAAAACTTGCTCTTGCTGCTCCGGCTTTAAAAGCGGTTTTCCTACTCCCAGAAAAGGGAGCGTTCGAGGCCTTGTGTAGCCAGACGACGAACCTGGCTCCACAGCTCCAGACTTAGGTGCAATATTTTTTTTCCCACGACCACCTGATGCTCCACCACTACCACTACCCTCATTACCAGCTGACAATGAATGCCCCCGGCCACGACCTCTTCCACCAGACTTCCTCATTTTTTTAAAAACGTTACCAAACTAACGGTATTTGTTGCTGTCACACAACTTACACGGTGAGCTATAACTTCAGTATGATTTAGCTACCCCTTTACAGGTGGGTGAGACCACAACGAAAATCAGGCACAATGTTACACACTCTGTTGTTGGTGGCAACAAATGAGAGAGATGCCACACACGCAGGACTGTCACTGAAGCGCAAATGTAAATATTAATCTCCCACTGATTTGTTTGGTTTTTTTTAACAGGGAGACTTTAGAAAAAAAAAAATAATAAAAAAAAATGATTTTTTAAGGAAGAATTTATAAACCAAATAAAATGAAATGATTGTTTCAGGGAGAATTTAGAAAACAAATAAAAAAAAAATAGGCTTTCTATGGCCCACTGAGTGAGAGAGGACGCACACAGGAGTCAGGAGTGGCACACAAGCCCAGAGGCCAATATTTATCTCCCACTGATTGATTTAGTGATTTTTTCAGGTAGATTTTGGAACCCAAATCAGGCAAAAAAATTAATAGGCTTTCTATGGCCCACAATTGGAGAGAGAGAGATGGCACACCCAGGAGTCAAGACTGGCACACAAGCAGAAAGGGCAATATTAATCTCCCACTGATTTGATTTTTTTTTTTTTTCAGGGAGACTTTAGAAAAAAAAAAAAAAATGATTTTTTCAGGAATAATTTAGAAACCAAATAAAATAAAATGATTTTTTCATTGAGAATTTAGAAAACAAATAAAACAAAAAATAGGCTTTCTAGGGCCCACTGAGTGAGTGATGACGCACACAGGAGTCAGGAGTGGCACACAAGCCCAGAGGCCAATATTTATCTCCCACTGATTGATTTAGTGATTTTTTCAGGTAGATTTTGGAACCCAAATCAAGCAAAAAAATTAATAGGCTTTCTATGGCCCACAATTGGAGAGAGAGAGATGGCACACCCAGGAGTCAAGACTGGCACACAAGCAGAAAGGGCAATATTAATCTCCCACTGATTTGATTTTTTTTTTTTTTTTCAGGGAGACTTTAGAAAAAAAAAATACAAAAAAAATGATTTTTTCAGGAATAATTTAGAAACCAAATAAAATAAAATGATTTTTTCAGGGAGAATTTAGAAAACAAATAAAACGAAAAATAGGCTTTCTAGGGCCCACTGAGTGAGAGATGACGCACACAGGAGTCAGGAGTGGCACACAAGCCCAGAGGCCAATATTTATCTCCCACTGATTGATTTAGTGATTTTTTCAGGTAGATTTTGGAACCCAAATCAAGCAAAAAAATAAATAGGCTTTCTATGGCCCACAATTGGAGAGAGAGAGAGAGAGATGGCACACCCAGGAGTCAAGACTGGCACACAAGCAGAAAGGGCAATATTAATCTCCTGCTGATTTGATTTTTTTTTTTTTTTTCAGGGAGACTTTAGAAAAAAAAAATACAAAAAAAATGATTTTTTCAGAAATAATTTAGAAACCAAATAAAATAAAATGATTTTTTCAGGGAGAATTTAGAAAACAAATAAAACGAAAAATAGGCTTTCTAGGGCCCACTGAGTGAGAGATGACGCACACAGGAGTCAGGAGTGGCACACAAGCCCAGAGGCCAATATTTATCTCCCACTGATTGATTGATTTATTGATTTTTTCAGGTAGAATTTAGAACCCAAATCAACCCAAAAAATAAATAGGCTTTCTATGGCCCACTATTTGTGAGAGAGATGGCACGCTCAGGACTGGCACACAAGCCCAGAGGCCAATATTAATCTCCCACTTTTTTTTTTTTTTCCAGGGAAAATTTATAAACCCAATAAAAAAAATAATAAATAGGCTTTCTATGGCCCACTATCTGAGAGAGAGAGATGGCACGCTTAGGACTGGCACACAAGCCCAAAGGCCAATATTAATCTCCCACTGATTGATTTATTGATTTTTTCAGGTAGAATTTAGAACCCAAATCAACCCAAAAAATAAATAGGCTTTCTATGGCCCACTATTTGTGAGAGAGATGGCACGCTCAGGACTGGCACACAAGCCCAGAGGCCAATATTAATCTCCCACTTTTTTTTTTTTTTCCAGGGAAAATTTATAAACCCAATAAAAAAAATAATAAATAGGCTTTCTATGGCCCACTATCTGAGAGAGAGAGATGGCACGCTTAGGACTGGCACACAAGCCCAAAGGCCAATATTAATCTCCCACTGATTGATTTATTGATTTTTTCAGGTAGAATTTAGAACCCAAATCAAGCAAAAAAATTAATAGGCTTTCTATGGCCCACTGAGTGAGAGATGGCACACACAGGAGTCAGGAGTGGCACACAAGCCCTGAGGCCAATATTTTTCTCCCACTGATTGATGTTGTGATTTTTTCAGGTAGATTTTGGAACCCAAATCAAGCAAAAAAATAAATAGGCTTTCTATGGCCCACTGAGTGAGAGATGGCACACACAGGAGTAAGGAGTGGCACACAAGCCCTGAGGCCAATATTTTTCTCCCACTGATTGATGTAGTGATTTTTTCAGGTAGATTTTAGAACCCAAATCAAGCAAAAAAATAAATAGGCTTTCTATGGCCCACTGAGTGAGAGATGACACAGACAGGGATGGCACTCTAGCAGAAATGCCAATCTTAATCTCCCACAAAAAAAAAAAAAAAAAAAGGAACTGTCCTTCAATTACTATCTCCCTGCAGTAATCTCAGCCAGGTATGGCAGGCAGCAATAAGGAGTGGACTGATGCACAAATTAAATAAAAAGTGTGGACAAACAAACAAGATAGCTGTGCAGAAAGGAAGGAACAAGAGGATTTGTGCTTTGAAAAAAGCAGTTGGTTTGCACAGCGGCGTACACACAGCAATGCAGCTATCAGGGAGCCTTCTAGGGCAGCCCAATGAGCTACAGCGCTGAGGAAAAAAAAAAAAATGTAGCTTCCACTGTCCCTGCACACCGAAGGTGGTGTTGGGCAGTGGAAATCGCTACAGCACAAGCGGTTTGGTGGTTAATGGACCCTGCCTAACGCTATCCCTGCTTCTGACGAAGCGGCAGCAACCTCTCCCTAAGCTCAGATCAGCAGCAGTAACATGGCGGTCGGCGGGAACGCCCCTTTATAGCCCCTGTGACGCCGCGGACAGCAAGCCAATCACTGCAATGCCCTTCTCTAAGATGGTGGGGACCAGGACCTATGTCATCACGCTGCCCACACTCTGCGTTTACCTTCATTGGCTGAGAAATGGCGCTTTTCGCGTCATTGAAACGCGACTTTGGCGCGAAAGTCGCGTACCGCATGGCCGACCCCGCACAGGGGTCGGATCGGGTTTCATGAAACCCGACTTTGCCAAAAGTCGATGACTTTTGAAAATGAACGACCCGTTTCGCTCAACCCTAGTGAGTACACTATATACTATGGGACTGTGCTATACATAAGTGAGTACACTATATACTAAGGGACTTTGCTATACATAATAAGTGAGCACACTTTATACTAAGGGACTGTGTTAGACATAATAATCGATAATAACGTCATCCTACACCTCCACTGTTCCTAAATCCATTATAAATCCCCCTTCCTCCCATCCCAATCCCCCACACCCCTCATTGTCCTCCTCCCCCCAAATCCCATTATTTCCCTTTCCCCCACCCCCATGATTGCCCTCTTCACCACCTCCATCATTGCTTTCTCCCCACCACCCCATTATTGCCCATTCCACCACCTCCATTATTGCCTCCTCCCCACCTCCCCCATCATTGTCCTTTCTGCTGCCATCATTGCCTTCTCCCCACCTCCTATCATTTCCCATTCCACGACCTCCATCATTTCCTCCACCCCACCACCCCCATCATTACCCATTCCACCACCTCCATCAATGCCTTCTCCCCACCACCCCATCACCATTGTCTTCTTCCCATCATTGCCCATTACACCGCCTCCATCATTTCTTCCTCCCCACCACCCCCATTATTGCCCTTTCCTCCACCCCATTATTGCTTTCTCCCCCATCACCCCTATCATTGCCCTCTCCATCAACCCATTCATTGCCTTCTGCCCTTAACCCCATCATTGCCCTCTCTGTCAACCCAATCATTGCCTTCTGCCCCATCACCTCCATCATTACCCTTCCCTCCACCTACACACATACACACAGCACTATTCACCTCTCTGTATACACATACACACACAGACACACACAGCACCATTCACCTCTCTGCATACACACATGGCACCATTCACCTTTCTGCATACACACACACATATACACACAGCACCATTCATCTCTCTGCATGCACACACATACACACATATACACACACACCTCACCTCTGTGCACGGTATCCTGAATCATTACCCATTCAACGACCTCCATCATTTCCTCCAAACCACCATTCCCATCATTACCCATTCCACCACCTCCATCATTGCCTTCTCCCCACCACCCCATCACTGTCCTTTCCACTACCATCATCATTGTTTTTCCCCATCATTGCCCATTACACTGCCTCCATCATTTTCTCCTCCCCACCACCCCCATTATTGCTCTTTCCACCACCTCATCATTGCTTTCTCCCCCACCACCCCTATCATTGCCCTCTTTGTCAATGCAATCATTGCCTTCTGCCCCATCACCCTCATCATTGCCGTCTGTCAACCCAATCAATGCCTTCTGCCCCATCATTGCCCTCTCTGTCAACCCAATCATTGCCTTCTGCCCCATCACCCCCATCATTGCTCTCTCCATCAACCCAATGATTGCCTTCTGCTCCATCTCCCCCATCATTGTCCTCTCTGTCAACCCAATCATTGCCTTCTGCCCCATTACCCCATCATTGCCCTCTCTGTCAACTCAATCATTGCCTTCTGCCCCATCAACCCATCATTGCCCTCTTTGTCAACCCAATCATTGCCTTCTGTCCCATCACCCCCATCATTGCCCTCTCTGTCAACCCAATCATTGCCTTCTGCCCTATCACCCCATCATTGCCCTCTCTGTCAACCCAATCATTGCCTTCTGCCCCATCACCCCAATCATTGCCCTCTCTGTCAACCCAATCATTGCCTTCTGCCCCATCACCCCATCACCCCCATCATTGCCCTCTCCATCAACCCAATCATTGCCTTATGCCCCATCACCCCCATCATTGCCCTCTCTGTCAACCCAATCATTGCCTTCTGCCCTATCACCCCATCATTGCCCTCTCTGTCAACCCAATCATTGCCTTCTGCCCCATCACCCCCATCAATACCCTTCCCTCCACCTACTCACACACACAGCACCATTCACCTCTCTGCATACACATACACACACAGACACGCACAGCACCATTCAACTCTCTGCATACACACACACAGCACCATTCACCTCCCCGCATATACACATACACACATACACACAGCACCATTCACCTCTCTGTATACACACACACACACATACACACACATATACACACACACACCTCACCACTGCGCATGGTATCCTGAAGCTGCACCATCGCTGGCAGCTTCCTGTCTCACAGCCGCGGCACTCAATGATGATGTCATTCAGCCGCTGCTGTGTGAGACAGGAAGTGCGGGCAGGAAGCAGGATGGATCCATTACCTGCAGCTCGGCTCTGCTGCCATTTTCTCTTGCAGGCAGTGGAGCTGCAGGGAGTGCTCCCTGCCCGCCGCACATGAGGGCAATCTGGCCAGGGGCTGGATAAACTAGCCAGATTGCCCTCATTATTAGCCGCCCTGCAGGGGCCCCCCAGAGCCTCCGGGCCCCGGTGCAGCTGCACCGGTTGAACCGGCTGTATGTCTACCCATGGGTGTGATCTATGTCCTCTCAGGACTTTCCTTGAGGGTTAAGTACTCTTTCCATACTGGAAACCATACAGCTTGGTTGTTCTCAGCTGCAACTGCTTATCATTTACTCACTTTATATACTGTCTCTGGGCGTTTAGTCCCAGCTGGTAAAAAGAATTGTTTTCTTGTGCTAAGTGCTAAAGCTGAGTAGCTGGAGTGGAGATGTAGTAGTAGTGATCTGTTGTTTGCAGTTGTATATGAAAATTTAGCTCTTGGTCCCTATACCTATTTAGTTTATTCCTCCCTTATGGGGGAGGGAGAGGGAACATATCAGGGTTTAACAGGAGCATAGTAAGGTCGGAGACCTGGGTCTCTCTACCTTCAAGAGTACACTGAGACAGAGATAGTTAGGTTCCCAGTTTTAGGGACAGTTTGAGGCCCCTCTCCGTTACTAAAGACCATCACAGCATGACAATTCTCTTGTATACTGCCTGTGCTATACTATATGCACAAATAAGATCAGAGGAAGAAGATCGGCAGCACTGCTGTGGAATCATGTATGCTCGAGGAAAGGACCCGTGGTCTTGACTAATAAAAATGGAAACCTCAGCGTCAGCATCGAAGAATGTAGCTGGAAACTGTATATTATCAGTTTCCATCAAACATGGTCTTTTTCAATTTCAAAAGCTGGGTATAGAACGATGCAACAGAAACTTTGGATCATATCTGTTTTGACTCCTGCTGGATCAAAATAAAATACACTTGTCGCAAGACCTACAGTTTTCATCTATCTTTTTCCGTGCTGAGGTTTCAACTTTCATATTATGTGTACAGATATCAGATGGTATATGTGGTACAATATATGTCACAGATATAACATATACTAATTGCATATTATCCTGTATCCATATTTCTAAAGGTAACAAGGTCTACTACGATGAAAGGAAATAATTGCATGATACTTATACTCTACTTTAAAATAAAAGCTCCTCATCAGCTTTTTTCCCCTAATTATGTGCAAATATTCACGTAGTGTGAGTGTATTAGTATACTCACCTAGTGCTGCATTCTCCGAGATCCAGGGCTGTTCCTCTCTTCTCAGTGACGTCACTACTAGTAAGGAGCGGACTCTTATGCTCCTAGGTGGCGCACATGGTTCATCAACCCACCGTGCCACAGACGGATCTTACCGTTGAGGGGCGTGACTTAGCAGCTACCTTGGTGTTCGCTGGAGCCTCTAGTGGTGAGGTCAGACTAGTGTGGCAGGTAGCTTTCAGGTGCCACTCCAGGGCGACATCCGGCCATAGCTGCTGACCCCAAATGGCATAGATGCTACTTCTGCTTTTTGAACAGAGCAGGACTACTTGGGACAATTTCAGACAGGAAAGCTGCTTGGGGCAAGTTAAGGCAGGACGGCCTCTCGGGACAAGTTCACACAGCTCAGCCTATCAGGACGAGTTCACACAGGATGGCCTCTCGGGAACAGTACACACAGGAAGGCCATGGGGACAGGTTCTCCCTGTGCAGACAGGGGAGCCACAGGGATCAGGTCACAGTTCTGGCCTAGGTATTCAGCCCCCAGGGTGGAAGACAGGTACCGCCGATATGGCCACAAGATACAGACACCACTGAAGCGGTCACAGGACACAAGGGCTAAATATGCTGGACTACCAGGAATTTGGGATACGGGAAAATATCAGACTAGGGAAGGGGACCTGACAACATACAGTTACCACCAACCACCTAATAGAACTGTAGGGGAGGGTGCCTTTTATACAAGATGTCTCCCAGCTATTGGCTGGGAAACACCTTGCATGTGAATGTACATTTTACTACATGCTTCCCAGCACCTGTTGGGAGTATATACCATGTGGGTGCTGCCCCTTAAAGAACAGGGGAGTGCACGCATCCACACCCTAGGCACGCCATGAGACACAGTGCGGTGTGCTCAGAGGAGGAAGAAGGCAGGGACTGGCAGGCTGGAGCGGTGAATAAGCCGGCATCCACGCATGGTGACAGAACGAGGCACTATGCAGTGGCGCCAAGCACAGCGCTACACGGACATGCTCGGATAAGATGTTATTAGAGCATGCTCAGGTGCTAACCGAGTGCCTTTGGCATGCTCAAAACATATAATAATAATCTTTATTTATATAGTGCCAACATATTCCGCAGCGCTTTACAGTTTAACAGTTTCAAACACAACAGTCATAAGTAAAAATGTTAACAATACAATAATTAAAGCAAAATAAGACCACCCTGCTCGTGAGAGCTTACAATCAACAATGAGGTGGGGGAGATACAAAGCACAGGTGTGTATTTACAATGATGGTCCAGCCATCTTCAGGGGGTGGGGAATAGATGGAGATAGTGAATGTGCTACACACACACACAAACATAAAATGACTTTGATTAGTGAACGTGGTAGGCCGCTGTGAACAAATGTGTTTTGAGCGAGCGCCTAAAACTGTGCAAATTGTGGATGGTCCTAATATCTTGGGGTAGAGCATTCCAGAGGATTGGCGCAGCACGGGAGAAGTCTTGGGGTCGGGAGTGGGAGGTACGGATTAATGCAGAGGTTAGTCGAAAGTCATTTGCAGAGCGCAGCGGTCGGTCAGGCCGATAGACAGAAATGAGGGAGGAGATGTAAGGGGGTGCCGCATTGTGGAGAGCTTTGTGGGTGAGAACAAGTACTTTAAATTGTATCCTGTTATGAATGGGCAGCCAGTGTAACGACTGGCGAAGAGCGGACGCGTCCGAGTAATGATTAGCCAGATGGATGACCCTGGCTGCTGCATTAAGGATGGACTGGAGAGGGGAAAGTCGAGTGAGGGGGAGGCCAATTAATAGAGCGTTAAAGTAGTCCAGGCGGGAGTGGATCAGGGCGACAGTGAGGGTTTTTGTTGTTTCCATGGTGAGAAAAGGGCGGATTCTAGAGATGTTCTTTAGTTGTAAGCAGCACGAGCGGGCAAGAGATTGTATATGGGAGGTGAAGGAGAGATCGGAGTCAAACATAACACCCAGACAGCGCGCCTGCCACCGGGGTGTTATTATGGAGCCACCCACGGAGAGGGAAATGTCAGATTTAGGGAGGTTAGTAGATGGCGGGGCAGAAGAAGTTCAGTTTTGGAGAGGTTGAGTTTTAGATAGAGAGCGGACATGATGTTGGAGACTGCAGGCAGACAGTCAGTGGCATTCTGTAGTACAGCGGGGGTAAGGTCAGGGGATGACGTGTATAATTGTGTGTCATCAGCATAAAGATGGTACTGAAAGCCAAATCTGCTGATAGTCTGTCCAATTGGGGCCGTGTAGAGAGAGAAGGGGGCCAAGGACTGAGCCCTGAGGTACCCCGACAGTGAGAGGAAAAGGAGATGAAGTGGAGCCAGAGAACAGAACTCTGAAGGAGTGGTCAGAAAGATAGGAGGAGAACCAGGAGAGAGCAGTGTACTTAATGCCTAGTGACTGGAACCTAGAGAGTAGGAGAGGGTGGTCAAAAATGTCGAAAGCTGCAGAAAGGTCGAGAAGAATGAGCAGAGAGTGGTCACCGTTTCGCTTTGCTGTCATGTCATTGGTCACTTTGAGTGCAGTTTCTGTCGAATGTAGGGGGCAGAAACCGGACTGTGAAGGGTCTAGGAGGGAGTGAGTGGAGAGGTAACGGGTAAGGCGGGAGTATATCAGGGGCTCCAAGAGTTTAGAGATGAAGGGAAGATTGGAGACTGGTCTGTAGTTGTTTGTGCGAAATGGGTCGAGGGTACATTTGAGTCCCAGTGGCTGCATGTCTCGTGGCTGTTAGACATGAAGGAACAGGTAGGGACCTGTTCACACAGGAGGTGCAGGAACCGATGTGTAGTATGAAGGAAAAGGTAAGGACCTGTTCACACAGAAGATGCAGGTATGGAAACAAGCAGGAAGGAATGGAGTGTGAAGGAACAGGTTGGGACCTGTTCACACAGGAAATGCAGGTACGGAAACAAGCAGGAAGGAATGGAGTGGGAACAGGTTGGGACCTGTACACACAGGAAGAGAACCACAAGGCTGCGGATAGGAATGGTAGAGCAGCAGGAGATGGAGCAGCAACAGAAGCTAAGTAGAGAGGAACTGCAAGGAATGCAGAGAGGAGCTGCAGCAAGAGGTTTCTGCAGCAGCTAAGCAGAGCAGAACCTCAAGGAATGCAGAGAGGAGCTGCAGCAAGAGGTTTTTGCAGCAGCTAAGCAGAGCAGAACCTCAAGGAATGCGGAGAGGAGCTGCAGCAAGAGATTACTGCAGCAGCAGAAGCTAAGCAGAGCAGAACCACAAGGAATGCGGAGAGGAGCTGCAGCAAGAGATTCCTGCAGCAACAGGAGCGGAGCAGAGTAGAACGGTGCAGAACTGCAGGAGTGTGGAGCAGAGGTAAAGCCACAAAGGTACAGAGCCGCAAGAGTGCGGGGCATAAGCAGACTGAGAACACAAAGAAACACACAGCAGGGAAGGAAGCCACAGACAAGGAGACCAAGATAAGACTAAGTTCAGACAAGGTAATGGAACAAGACAAGGAACAAGAACAAAGACACAGGGACCAGGATATTCTGCCTCCTGGAGGGCGGATAACAAGATCAAGGCAAGAACACTGAGAAAAGCCTCTAGAGAGGGAGTAACACAGAGCAAGGCCTGGCAAACTCAGAAGCTAAACACAAACTGAGCTAACACATTGCACAGGCCCAGTCCACTGGGTGGAGCTGCACTAAATACTGGAGGCCTCTTGGTAATTGGTCAGGAACAGATTAGACAGGTGCACCTGATTCCTATAAGAACCAGCGAGTTCAGGCGCCGCCCCCCAATGCACACAGCCAGGAAGCATGCAGAGAGCAGAGGCATGTATATGGAGCTGGCAAGAAACAGAAACCACATCATGTGAGAGATGAGAGGCCATGCCGTGATGCCAGCAGAGTTGTTACAGTTACAAAAAAGAATTTGACAAAAGACCTATTGATATCTGATTGCTCAATTACCGTAAAATGTGAATGTTGTATAAAATCTAAAGCTACAAGAGTGTCTATACCTAAAGAAAGTGAGACAAAAAGCACAAGACCACTTTACTTGGTACACACTGTTGTATGTGGACCCATGAAAGTGACCACATAAGGAGGTAATAGATATATGGTGACATTCATAGATAACTACTCAAGATACAGTCACGTACTTGATAAAGAACAAAAGTGAAGTTTTTGAAAAATTTGAAGACTGTGACAAAGTCAAATAACAAGTTTCAGAGGAAGCCAGTCATCATCAAAAATGATAATGGAGGTGAATTCACAGGACACCAAACAGAAAATTACTTAAGACAGAATGGAATAGAGCATCAAAAGACTGTTCCATACACACCTGAATAGAACGGGGCATCAGACAGGAAAAACAGAACTCTGACTGAAATAATAAGATGTATGCTGTTGTGAATTCTGTGGCAGAGCTCCCTCCTGTGGTCACAAGTGGTACTTCGGCTGATTCTCTCTGTGAGCTTCCGTTGGTGGAGGAGAGTGGTACTGCGGCTTCTGAGTTTCCTTCCTCAGGTGATGTGGTGAAGTCGTTAGGTGCTGCTCTATTTAACTCCACCTAGTGCTTTGATCCTGGCCTCCAGTCAATGTTCTAGTATTGGACCTGTTTCCTCCTGGATCGTTCCTGTGGCCTGCTGCTCTGCATAGCTAAGTTCTGCTTTTGCTATTTTTGCTGTTTTTTCTGTCCAGCTTGCTTATTTTGTTTTTTTCTTGCTTGCTGGAAGCTCTGGGACGCAGAGGGTGTACCTCCGTGCCGTTAGTTCGGTACGGAGGGTCTGTTTGCCCCCTTTGCGTGGTTTTTTGTAGGGTTTTGTGTTGACCGCAAAGTTACCTTTCCTATCCTCGCTCTGTTCAGAAAGTCGGGCCTCACTTTGCTAAATCTATTTCATCTCTACGTTTGTCTTTTCATCTTAACTCACAGTCATTATATGTGGGGGCTGCCTTTTCCTTTGGGGTATTTCTCTGAGGCAAGGTAGGCATATTTTCTATCTTCAGGCTAGCTAGTTTCTCAGGCTGTGCCGAGTTGCATAGGGAGCGTTAGGCGCAATCCACGGCTGCCTCTAGTGTGGTTGGAGAGGATTAGGGATTGCGGTCAGCAGAGTTCCCACGTCTCAGAGCTCGTTCTATGTTTTTGGGTTATTGTCAGGTCACTGTATGTGCTCTGACTTCTATGTCCATTGTGGTACTGAATTACCTTATCATAACAGTATGCCAACAGACTGGGGTGAAGCAGCAATGACAGCTACTTATCTGCAAAACAAACTTTTTTCAAGAAAACTGAAAAAAAACCCATATGAACTGTGGCAAACATGGTTTGAAAGCTACTGAAAAGTATATATGGTTTAAAACAAGCCACTAAAGCATGGAATTATAAAATCACAGAAGTACTCATAAATAGGGTTGAGCAAAACGGGTCGGCCAGATTCAGAAGTCGCCGACTTTTGGCAAAGTCGGGTTTCATGAAACCCGACCCGACCCCTGTGTGGGGTCGGCCATGAGGTCGGCGATCTTCTGATCTGGAATCGGAATTCCGATACAGAGTTCTGATATGTTTAAGATATTGGGAATCGGTATCGGAATTCATATTTAAGTGTAAAATAAAGAATAAAAATAAAAAAATATTGATATACTCACCCTCGGACGCGCCCTGGTTCTCACCGGCAGCCTTCCTTCCTAAGAATTAGCGCCTGAAGGGCCTTCGATGACGTCGCGGCTTGTGATTGGTCGCGTGAGCGGTCACATGGGCGGTCACGCGACCAATCACAAGCCGCAACGTCATCTAAGGTCCTTCAGGCGCTAATTCTTAGGAAGGAAGCGTCCGAGGGCACGACCGAGGGTGAGTATATTCCTAATATGTATATACTCACCCTCGGACGCGCCCTGTTGTGAATTCTGTTGTCAAGCTCCCTCCTGTGGTCATGAATGGTACTTCGGCTGGTTCTGTCCATGGGCTTCCTCTGGTGGTTGTGAGTGGAGCTGCGGCTTCTGAGTTTCCTTCCACAGGTGATGAGGTTAATTCGTTAGCTGGCTGCTCTATTTAACTCCACTTAGATCATTGCTCCATGCCACCTGTCAATGTTCCAGTATTGGTCTAGTTCTCTCCTGGATCGTTCTTGTGACCTGTCTTCCCAGCAGAAGCTAAGTTCCTGCTTGTTTTTCTCTGTTTTGCTATTTTTCTGTCCAGCTTGCTATTTTGATCTTTGTCTTGCTTGATGGAAGCTCTGGGACGCAGAAGGAGCGCCTCCGCACCGTGAGTTGGTGCGGAGGGTCTTTTTGCGCCCTCTGCGTGGTCTTTTTGTAGTTTTGTGTGCTGACCGCAAAGTTACCTTTCCTATCCTCTGTCTGTTCAGTAAGTCGGGCCTCACTTTGCTAAATCTATTTCATCTCTGTGTTTGTAATTTTCATCTTTACTCACAGTCATTATATGTGGGGGGCTGCCTTTTCCTTTGGGGAATTTCTCTGAGGCAAGGTAGACTTTATTTTTCTATCTCTAGGGCTAGCTAGTTTCTTAGGCTGTGTCGAGTTGCATAGGGAGCGTTAGGAGCAATCCACGGCTATTTCTAGTGTGTGTGATAGGATTAGGGATTGCGTTCAGCAGAGTTCCCACGTCTCAGAGCTCGTATTATATTATTAGTAACTATCAGGTCATTCCGTCTGCTCTTAACCACCAGGTCCATTATTGTCCTTACCACCAGGTCATAACAGTACAGGTGGCCCAAAGTATTAATGCATCTCAATAGAGGGATAAGAGAAGTTCTGAGACCATTTTTTTTTTCTTTGCAGTGTGTTTTGTCTCTCTTTTCCCCTTTACCTCTGGGTGGTTCAGGATACAGGTGTAGATATGGACATTCAAGGTCTGTCCTCTTGTATGGATAATCTCACTGCAAGGGTACAAAACATTCAAGATTTTGTGGTTCAGAATCCGATGTTAGAGCCTAGGATTCCAATTCCTGATTTGTTTTTTGGGGATAGATCTAAGTTTCTGAATTTCAAAAATAATTGTAAATTGTTTCTTGCTTTGAAACCTCACTCCTCAGGTGACCCTGTTCAACAAGTGAAAATCATTATTTCTTTGTTACTTGGCGACCCTCAAGACTGGGCATTTTCCCTTGTGCCAGGAGATCCGGCATTGCGTGATGTTGATGCGTTTTTTCTGGCGCTCGGATTGCTTTATGATGAACCTAATTCAGTGGATGAGGCAGAGAAAATCTTGCTGGCTCTGTGTCAGGGTCAGGATGAGGTAGAAATATATTGTCAGAAGTTTAGGAAGTGGTCTGTACTCTCTCAGTGGAATGAATGTGCCCTGGCAGCAATTTTCAGAAAGGGTCTCTCTGAAGCCCTTAAGGATGTCATGGTGGGATTTCCCATGCCTGCTGGTCTGAATGAGTCTATGTCTTTGGCCATTCAGATCGATCGACGCTTGCGTGAGCGTAAAGCGGTGCACCATTTGGCGGTATTATCTGAGCATAGACCTGAGCCTATGCAATGTGATAGGACTTTGACCAGAGCTGAACGACAAGAACACAGACGTCAGAATGGCCTGTGTTTTTACTGTGGTGATTCCACTCATGCTATCTCCGATTGTCCTAAGCGCACTAAGCGTTTCGCTAGGTCTGCTACCATTGGTACGGTACAGTCGAAATTTCTTTTGTCCGTTACTCTGATTTGCTCTTTGTCATCCTATTCTGTTATGGCATTTGTGGATTCAGGCGCTGCCCTGAATTTGATGGACTTGGAGTTTGCTAGGCGCTGTGGTTTTTTCTTGGAGCCCTTGCAGTATCCTATTCCATTGAGAGGAATTGATGCTACGCCTTTGGCCAAGAATAAGCCTCAGTACTGGACTCAATTGACCATGTGCATGGCTCCTGCACATCAGGAGGATATTTGCTTTTTGGTGTTGCATAATCTGCATGATGTGGTCGTTTTGGGGTTGCCATGGCTACAGGTCCATAATCCAGTATTGGATTGGAAATCTATGTCTGTGTCCAGCTGGGGTTGTCAGGGGGTACATGGTGATGTTCCATTTTTGTCTATTTCGTCATTCACCCCTTCTGAAGTCCCGGAGTTTTTGTCGGATTACCGGGATGTATTTGATGAGCCCAAATCCAGTGCCCTACCTCCTCATAGGGATTGCGATTGTGCTATCAATTTGATTCCTGGTAGTAAGTTTCCTAAGGGCCGACTGTTCAATTTATCTGTGCCAGAGCACGCCGCTATGCGGAGTTATGTAAAGGAATCCTTGGAGAAGGGTCATATTCGCCCGTCGTCGTCACCATTGGGAGCAGGGTTCTTTTTTGTGGCCAAGAAGGATGGTTCTTTGAGACCTTGTATTGATTACCGCCTTCTTAATAAGATCACAGTCAAATTTCAGTACTCTTTGCCGCTGCTGTCGGATTTATTTGCTCGGATTAAGGGGGATAGTTGATTCACCAAGATAGATCTTCGTGGTGCGTATAATCTTGTGCGTATTAAACAGGGCGATGAATGGAAAACAGCATTTAATACGCCCGAGGGCCATTTTGAGTACCTGGTTATGCCATTCGGGCTTTCCAATGCTCCATCAGAATTTCAGTCACTTATGCATGACATCTTCCGAGAGTACCTGGATAAATTCCTGATTGTATATTTGGATGATATTTTGGTCTTCTCGGATGATTAGGAGTCTCACGTGAAGCAGGCCAGAATGGTGTTCCAGGTCCTTCGTGCGAATTCTTTGTTTGTCAAGGGGTCAAAGTGTCTCTTTGGAGTTCAGAAGGTTTCATTTTTGGGTTTCATTTTTTCCCCTTCTACTATCGAGATGGACCCTGTAAAAGTCCAGGCCATTTATGATTGGACTCAGCCGACATCTGTGAAGAGTCTGCAAAAGTTCCTGGGCTTTGCTAATTTTTATCGTCGCTTCATCAATAATTTTTCTAGTGTTGCTAAACCGTTGACTGATTTGACCAAGAAGGGTGCTGATGTGGTCAATTGGTCTTCTGCGGCTGTGGAAGCTTTTCAGGAGTTGAAGCGTCGTTTTTCTTCTGCCCCTGTGTTGTGCCAGCCAGATGTTTTGCTTCCGTTTCAGGTCGAGGTTGATGCTTCTGAGATTGGAGCAGGGGCTGTTTTGTCGCAAAGAAGTTCTGATGGCTCGGTGATGAAACCATGTGCCTTCTTTTCTAGAAAGTTTTCGCCTGCTGAGCGCAATTATGATGTTGGCAATCGAGAGTTGTTGGCCATGAAGTGGGCAATAAAGGAGTGGCGTCATTGGCTTGAAGGAGCCAAGCATCGCGTGGTGGTCTTGACGGATCACAAGAATTTGACTTATCTCGTGTCTGCCAAACGGTTGAATCCTAGACAGGCTCGTTGGTCGCTATTTTTCTCCCGTTTTGATTTTGTGGTTTCGTACCTTCCAGGCTCTAAGAATGTGAAGGCTGATGCCCTGTCAAGGAGTTTTGTGCCCGAGTCTCCGGGTGTTCCTGAGCCGGCGGGTATTCTCAAAGAGGGGGTCATTTTGTCTGCCATCTCCCCTGATTTGCAGCGGGTGCTGCAAAAATTTCAGGCTGATAGACCTGACCGTTGCCCAGCGGAGAAACTGTTTGTCCCTGATAAATGGACTAGTAGCGTTATCTCTGAGGTTCATTGTTCGGTGTTGGCTGGTCATCCTGGAATCTTTGGTACCAGAGATTTGGTGGCTAGATCCTTTTGGTGGCCGTCTTTGTCGTGGGATGTGCGTTCTTTTGTGCAGTCCTGTGGGACTTGTGCTCGGGCTAAGCCCTGCTGTTCTCGTGCCAGTGGGTTGCTTTTGCCCTTGCCGGTCCCGAAGAGGCCCTGGACGCATATCTCTATGGACTTTATTTCGGATCTCCCTGTCTCTCAAAAGATGTCGGTCATTTGGGTGGTTTGTGATCGCTTCTCTAAGATGGTCCATTTGGTACCCTTGTCTAAATTGCCTTCCTCCTCTGATTTGGTGCCATTGTTTTTCCAGCATGTGGTTCGTTTACATGGCATTCCGGAGAACATCGTTTCGGACTGAGGTTCCCAGTTTGTTTCGAGGTTTTGGCGAGCCTTTTGTGCTAGGATGGGCATTGATTTGTCTTTTTCCTCGGCTTTCCATCCTCAGACAAATGGCCAAACCGAACAAACTAATCAGACCTTGGAAACATATCTGAGATGCTTTGTTTCTGCTGATCAGGATGATTGGGTGTCCTTTTTGCCTTTGGCTGAGTTCGCCCTTAATAATCGGGCCAGCTCGGCTACTTTGGTTTTGCCGTTTTTCTGCAATTCTGGTTTCCATCCTCGTTTCTCTTCAGGGCAGGTTGAGTCTTCGGACTGTCCTGGTGTAGATACTGTGGTGGATAGGTTGCAGCAGATTTGGACCCATGTGGTGGACAATTTGACATTGTCCAAGGAGAAGGCTCAACGTCTCGCTAACCGCCGGCGCTGTGTGGGTCCTCGACTTCGTGTTGGGGATTTGGTTTGGTTGTCGTCTCGTTATGTTCCCATGAAGGTTTCCTCTCCTAAGTTTAAGCCTCGTTTCATTGGTCCGTATAAGATTTCTGCGGTTCTCAATCCTGTGTCATTTCGTTTGACCCTTCCAGCTTCTTTTGCCATCCATAATGTATTCCATAGGTCATTGTTGCGGAGATACGTGGCGCCTGTGGTTCCATCCGTTGATCCTCCTGCCCCGGTGTTGGTTGAGGGGGAGTTGGAGTATGTGGTGGAGAAGATTTTGGATTCTCGTATTTCGAGACGGAAACTCCAGTACCTGGTCAAGTTGAATGGTTATGGTCAGGAAGATAATTCCTGGGTCTTTGCCTCCGATGTTCATGCTGCCGATCTGGTTGGTGCCTTTCATTTGGCTCGTCCTGGTCGGCCTGGGGGCTCTGGTGAGGGTTCGGTGACCCCTCCTCAAGGGGGGGGTACTGTTGTGAATTCTGTTGTCAAGCTCCCTCCTGTGGTCATGAATGGTACTTCGGCTGGTTCTGTCCATGGGCTTCCTCTGGTGGTTGTGAGTGGAGCTGCGGCTTCTGAGTTTCCTTCCACAGGTGACGAGGTTAATTCGTTAGCTGGCTGCTCTATTTAACTCCACTTAGATCATTGCTCCATGCCACCTGTCAATGTTCCAGTATTGGTCTAGTTCTCTCCTGGATCGTTCTTGTGACCTGTCTTCCCAGCAGAAGCTAAGTTCCTGCTTGTTTTTCTCTGTTTTGCTATTTTTCTGTCCAGCTTGCTATTTTGATTTTTGCCTTGCTTGCTGGAAGCTCTGGGACGCAGAGGGAGCGCCTCCGCACCGTGAGTCGGTGCGGAGGGTCTTTTTGCGCCCTCTGCGTGGTCTTTTTGTAGTTTTTTGTGCTGACCGCAAAGTTACCTTTCCTATCCTCTGTCTGTTCAGTAAGTCGGGCCTCTTTGCTAAATCTATTTCATCTCTGTGTTTGTAATTTTCATCTTTACTCACAGTCATTATATGTGGGGGGCTGCCTTTTCCTTTGGGGAATTTCTCTGAGGCAAGGTAGGCTTTATTTTTCTATCTCTAGGGCTAGCTAGTTTCTTAGGCTGTGTCGATTTGCATAGGGAGCGTTAGGAGCAATCCACGGCAATTTCTAGTGTGTGTGATAGGATTAGGGATTGCGGTCAGCAGAGTTCCCACGTCTCAGAGCTCGTCTTATATTATTAGTAACTATCAGGTCATTCCCTGTGCTCTTAACCACCAGGTCCATTATTGTCCTTACCACCAGGTCATAACAGCGCCCTGGTTCTAACCCGCAGCCTTCCTTCCTAAGAATCAGCGCCTGAAGGACCTTAGATGACGTCGCGGCTTGTGATTGGTCGCGTGACGCCCATGTGACCGCTCACGCGACCAATCACAAGCCGCGACGTCATCGAAGGTCCTTCAGGCGCTGATTCTTAGGAAGGAAGGCTGCCGGTGAGAACCAGGGCGCGTCCGAGGGTAAGTATATCAATATTTTTTATTTTGATTCTTTATTTTACACTTAAATATGGATCCCAGGGCCTGAAGGAGAGTTTCCTCTACTTCAGACCCTGGGAACCATTAGAAACCCAATGCACTGCATTGGGTTTCGTGTTTCGGCCGACCCCGACTTTTCTATAGGATCGGCCGATTTCACTCGACCCGACTTTTGAAAAAGTCGGGTTTCGTGAAACCCGACTCGATCCTATAATAAGAAAAGTCGCTCAACCCTACTCATAAATGAACATTTTCAAAGAAGCAAAGCGGATCCTTGTCTATATACAAAGGGACTGACAGACAGATGGATCTATGTGTTGATATATGTGGATGATATTTTAGTTTGTTTTGAAAAAGAAAGGGATGAAGCAGAGATAGTGAAAACTTTGGGTCAACACTTCGAGATCAAAGATCTGGGAAATGTGAAACAGTACCTAGGAATACAGATAGAAAGAGAAAAAGATGGGAGTTTCCTTCTTAATCAAAATCACATGATTCAAGACATAATCGAAACATTTGGATTGAAAGATGCAAGACCAGTAAAGTCTCCAATGGAAACCAACTATTTGAAGGAAATAAATAGTGAACAGAATCTGTTACTGAATAATGAACAATACAGAAAGGCAATGGGAAAATTATTATATCTTGCGACTGCTACAAGGCCAGACATTGCAGCAGCAGTAGGAATTTTGAGCAGGAATGTGTCAAAGCCAAAATGGATTGGAATGCAGTGAAGAGAGTAAAGGTACCTTCACACTGAACGATATCGCTAGTGATCCGTGACGTTGCAGCGTCCTGGCTAGCGATATCGTTCAGTTTGACAGGCAGCAGCGATCAGGATCCTGCTGTGCCATCGTTGGTCGGTGCAGAAAGTCCAGAACTTTATTTTGTCGATGGACTCCCTGCAGACATCGCTGAATCGGCGTGTGTGACGCCGATTCAGCGATGTCTTCACTGGTAACCAGGGTAAACATCAGGTTACTAAGCGCAGGGCCGCGCTTAGTAACCCGATGTTTACCCTGGTTACCAGCGTAAACGTAAAAAAAAAAAACACTACATACTTACCTTCCGCTGTCTGTCCTCCGGCACTGTGCTTCTCTGCACTGTGAGCGCCGGCCAGCCGGAAAGCAGAGCACAGCGGATGTCACCGCTGTGCTTTCCGGCTGGCGCTCACAGTCAGTGCAGAGAAGCAGAACGCCGGGGGACAGACAGTGGAAGGTAAGTATGTAGTGTTTGTTTTTTTTTACGTTTACGCTGGTAACCAGGGTAAACATCGGGTTACTAAGCGCGGCCCTGCGCTTAGTAACCCGATGTTTACCCTGGTTACCAGGGGACTTCGCATAGTTGGTCGCTGGAGAGCTGTCTGTGCGGCAGCTCTCCAGCGACCAAACAGCGACGCTGCAGCCATCTGGATCGTTGTCTGGATCGCTGCAGCGTCGCTTAATGTGACCTTAATGTGTATCTTAATTTGTTAATTGAAAGGGACTAGCAGTGTTAAACTGAAACTACCTGCAAGTGAGAAATGCATTTTAACTGTATACGTTGATACAGACTGGGCTGAAGATCCAATTGACAGGAAATCTACCAATGACTATCTTTTCTTGCTCTCAGGCAGACCAATTAGTTGGACTAGTAAGAAACAATCTATAGTAACACTGTCGTCAACAGAAGCAGAATATGTTGGCGCAGCACATGCCAGTCAAGAAGTTCTATGGTTAAGACAGCTGCTAACAGATTTAAGACAACGACAATTGAGACCAACAAAGATGTATGAGGGCAATCAAGGATGTCTAGTTCTTGCTCAGATGGAAATAATTAATCGAAGAACTAAACACAGTGATGTGAAGTTTCATTTCTTGAGAAATCAACAGGAACAAGGAATTCTAAATTTGGAGTACTGCCCAACTGAAGATATGACAGCAGATATTTTCACAAAGGCATTGAATGCTGAAAGACATCAGAGACTGATGAAGAAATAAGGCTTAACTGAATAAGTCCTTACTGTTGAGAAAGAGTGTTGGCAGATGCCACAGATACAGACTTATTTGTGTGCAGGAGTTTACACTTTTCTGACAGTAGACGGCGATGTTGTTACTGTTATATGCTTAGTTGAAAGTAATGCACATACTTGTTGTACTTTGGTTTCACTTTCTCTCTGGTTAAAAGGTCTTTTAGACTTCCTGTTATGTTGTATTCCTGTATGAAGCTGATGCATGTACCTCATGTTCTGTGTAGATAAAAGTTGAATTACACCATATAATCTACTCTCACAAGTTTCTTCTGCGACCAAACTATGCAACAAGTATCCCCCCTTCTACAAGTGGCCCCCGGAAAGTCATGACCAGTTTTCTCAGGATAAGAGGTGTGGAACGAATGAACCAACTTGAGTGGCGTTCACCTTTGATGCTGAAACCCACATCCTTTCCTCTGGACCATAACCCCTCCAGTGCACCAAGTATTGTAGGGAACAACATTGGAATCAAGAATCTACAATCCTTGAAATTTGAAACTCTAGGTTTCCATCAACCTTTATTGGGGGAGGCAGTAGGGGTAGAGGCTCTAGGGGATTCCACATATCTCTTGAGCAAAGACCTGTAAAAAAACATTGTAGATCTTAAGAGCCTGAGGTACCTCAAGATGAAACGCTGCTGGACCAATGACAGCGGTTATCTTATAGGGACCAATGAATCTAGGTCCCAACTTCCAGGAAAGAACCCTCAACTTGAAATTCCTGGTAGACAACCACACAAAATCATTCCTGGACCTGGCACGCCTTTACTGACAGTCATACATTTATAACTGTCTCTCCTGATGCAGTTAGGAACAGCTAGTGGTGAAACAGGACCTGATGGACGGGTATGCGGTACTTTAGAACATGAGCAAACATTGCAGGTAGACACTTGTTCAACCACATCCCGATGCAGCCCAGGCCACCAAAAACAACGAGAAAAGAGGTCTGCGGTTGCCTTACTACCTGGGTGGCCAGCAAGTACAGAGTCATGATATTCTCTAGTTACTTTGCGGTGCAATTAAGATGGCACAAACAACCTCCCCAAAGGGCAGGATGCAGGAGCGTCCCCCTGACTTGCAACACCACACCCTCCAGGTCAGCGTGGTCCCTTCTGCCAAAAAGGGGGCAGGGTCCTCAAAGAAAGAAAAAAATGTCGGTAAGGACCCTGTAGATATAGCAGAATGGGAAACGTTTAGGCAGTTACCATGACAGTAATCTCCCCACTTTACAATCTCTCCGTATTGCCAATCCAAAGTTGGATTATGCTTCACCAACCAGGACAAACCCAGAACCATTTGAGTTTGAATACCCTTCAGGACATAACAAGAGATTATTTCATAATGCAAACACCTCACCTTCAGTCTTATATTATGAACAATTTGTATCAGTGTTCTCTGTGCAAGTGATGCTAAGTCGATGGTGCAAATAGGAGTAGGTTCAGCCAAATTAGAGCAGAAAAAACCATGAGTTCTAGCAAACTCAGCATTCACCATACTGACTCCAGCTCCACTGTCTACAAACACAGAAATGTTTTCAGACCTGCTCTCTAGCGCCACCTCTGCTGTCAGGACAAAATGAGAATTGCAGGTGGAAGACGAACACACCCCTTGATTATCAAGCTAAAAGCTTCAAAGGATTAATCAAGTCTCTTTTTGCTTGGGATTTGACCAGCGATTTCTCATTTTTACAACGAAATTTACAAAACCATTTTTTTTAGGGACCACCTCACATTTGAAGTCAGTTTGAGGGGTCTATATGGCTGAAAATACCCAAAAGTGACACCATTCTAAAAACTGCACCCCTCAAGGTACTCAAAACCACATTCAAGAAGTTTATTAACCCTTCAGGTGCTTCACAGCAGCAGAAGCAACATGGAAGGAAAAAATGAACATTTAACTTTTTAGTCACAAAAATTATCTTTTAGCAACAATTTTTTTATTTTCCCAATGGTAAAAGGAGAAACTGAACCACGAAAGTTGTTGTCCAATTTGCCCTGAGTACGCTGATACCTCATATGTGGGGGTAAACCACTGTTTGGGTGCACGGCAGGGCTTGGAAGGGAAGGAGCGCCATTTGACTTTTTGAATGAAAAATTGGCTCCACTCTTTAGCGGACACCATGTCATGTTTGGACAGCCCCCGTGTGCCTAAAAATTGAAGCTCCCCCACAAGTGACCCCATTTTGGAAACTAGACGCCCTAAGGAACTTATCTAGATGCATAGTGAGCACTTTGAACCCCCAGGTGCTTCACTAATTGATCCGTAAAAATGAAAAAGTACTTTTTTTCACAAAAAAATTCTTTTAGCCTCAATTTTTTCATTTTCACATGGGCAACAGGATAAAATAGATCCTAAAATTTGTTGGGCAATTTCTCCTGAGTACACCAATACCTCACATGTGGGGTAAACCACTGTTTGGGCACATGGTAAGGCTCGGAAGGGAAGGAGCGCCATTTGACTTTTTGAATGAAAAATTATCTCCATCGTTAGCGGACACCATGTCACGTTTGGAGAGACCCTGTGTGCCTAAACATTGGCGCTCCCCCACAAGTGACCCCATTTTGGAAACTAGACCCCCCCAAGGATCTTATCTAGATGCCTAGTGAGAACTTTAAACCCTCAGGTGCTTCACAAATTGATCTGTAAAAATTAAAAAGTACTTTTTTTTCACAAAAAAATTCTTTTCGCCTCAATTTTTTCATTTTCACATGGGCAATTGGATAAAATGGATCATTAAATTTGTTGGGCAATTTCTCCCGAGTACGACGATACCTCATATGTGGGGGTAAACCACTGTTTGGGCACTCGGCAGGGCTCGGAAGGGAAGGCACGCCATTTGACTTTTTGAATGGAAAATTAGCTCCAATTGTTAGCGGACACCATGTCGCGTTTGGAGAGCCCCTGTGTGCCTAAACATTGGAGCTTCCCCACAAGTGACCCCATTTTGGAAACTAGACCCCCCAAGGAACTTATCTAGATGCATATTGAGCACTTTAAACCCCCAGGTGCTTCACAGAAGTTTATAACGCAGAGCCATTAATATAAAAAATAATTTTTCTTTCCTCAAAAATGATTTTTTAGCCTGGAATATCCTATTTTGCCAAGGGTAATAGGAGAAATTGGACCTCAAATGTTGTTGTCCAGTTTGTCCTGAGTACGCTGATACCCCATATGTGGGGGTAAACCACTGTTTGGGCGCACGGCAGGGCTTGGAAGGGAAGGCACGCCATTTGGCTTTTTAAATGGAAAATTAGCTCCAATCATTAGCGGACACCATGTCACGTTTGGAGAGCCCCTGTGTGCCTAAACATTGGAGATCCCCCAGAAATGACCCCATTTTGGAAACTAGACCCCCAAAGGAATTAATCTAGATGTGTGGTGAGGACTTTGAACCCCCAAGTGCTTCACAGAAGTTTATAACGCAGAGCCATGAAAATAAAAATAAAAAAATATTTTCTCAAAAATGATCTTTTAGCCTGCAATTTTTTATTTTCCCAAGGGTAACAGGAGAAATTTGACACCAAAAGTTGTTGTCCGGTTTCTCCTGAGTACGCTGATACCCCATATGTGGGGATAAACCACTGTTTGGGCACATGCCGGGGCTCGGAAGTGAAGTAGTGACGTTTTGAAATGCAGACTTTGATGGAATGCTCTGTGGGCGTCACGTTGCGTTTGCAGAGCCCCTGATGTGGCTTAACAGTAGAAACCCCCCACAAGTGACCCCATTTTGGAAACTAGACCCCGAAAGGAACTTATCTAGATGTGTGGTGAGCACTTTGAACCTCCAAGTGCTTCATAGAAGTGTATAATGCAGAACCGTGAAGATAATAAATACGTTTTCTTTCCTCAAAAATAATTATTTAGCCCAGAATTTTTTATTTTCCCAAGGGTTACAGGAGAAATTGGACCACAAAAGTTGTTGTCCAGTTTCTCCTGAGTACGCTGATACCCCATGTGTGGAGGTAAACCACTGTTTGGGCACACGTCGGGGCTCAGAAGGGAAGTAGTGACTTTTGAAATGCAGACTTTGATTAAATGGTCTGCGGGAGTCACGTTGCGTTTGCAGAGCCCCTGGTGTGCCTAAACAGTAGAAACCCCCCACAAGTGACCCCATTTTAGAAACTAGACCCCCCAAGGAACTTATCTAGATATGTGGTGAGCACTTTGAACCCCCAAATGCTTCACAGACGTTTACAACGCAGAGCCGTGAAAATAAAAAATCATTTTTCTTTCCTCAAAAATGATGTTTTAGCAAGCATTTTTTTATTTTCACAAGGGTAACAGGAGAAAATGGACCACAGTAATTGTTGCGCAGTTTATCCTGAGTATGCTGGTACCCCATATGTGGGGGTAAACCACTGTTTGGGCACACGTCGGGGCTCGGAATTGAGGGAGCACCATTTGACTTTTTGAATACGAGATTGGCTGGAATCAAGGTGGCGCCATGTTGCGTTTGGAGACCCCTGATGTGCCTAAACAGTGGTAACCCCTCAATTCTACCTCCAACACTAACCCCCCCACACCCCTAACCCTAATCCCAACTGTAGCCATATCCCTAATCACACCCCTAACCACAACCCTAATTCCAACCCTAACCCTAAGGCTATGTGCCCACGTTGCGGATTCGTGTGGGATTTTTCAGCATCATTTTTTAAAAATCCGCGGGTAAAAGGCACTGCGTTTTACCTGCGGATTTTCCGCGGATTTCCAGTGTTTTTTGTGCGGATTTCACCTGCGGATTCCTATTCAGGAACAGGTGTAAAACGCTGCGGAATCCGCACAAAGAATTGACATGCTGCGGAAAATACAACGCAGCGTTTCCGCGCGGTATTTTCCGCACCATGGGCACAGCGGATTTGGTTTTCCATGGTACTGTAAACCTGATGGAACACTGCTGCGAATCCGCAGCGGCCAATCCGCTGCGGATCCGCAGCCAAATCCGCACCGTGTGCACATAGCCTAATTCTAAAGGTATGTGTACACGCTGCGGAAAACGGGGCGGATTCGCAGCAGTTTCCCATGAGTTTACAATTCAATGTAAACCTATGGGAAACAAAAATCGCTGTACACATGCTGCGGAAAAACTGCACGGAAACGCAGCGGTTTACATTCCGCAGCATGTCACTTCTTTGTGCGGATTCCACAGCGGTTTTACAACTGCTCAAATAGAAAATCGCAGTTGTAAAACCGCAGTGAAATGTGCAGAAAAAACGCGGTAAATACGCCATAAATCCGCAGCTGTTTAGCACTGCGGATTTATCAAATCCGCAGCGGAAAAATCCGCAGAGGACCAGAATACGTGTGCACATACCAAAACCCTAACCCTAGCCCTAACCCTAGCCCTAGCCCTAACCCTACCCCTAACCCTACCCCTAACCCTACCCCTAACCCTACCCCTAACCCTAGCCCTAACCCTACCCCTACCCCTAACCCTACCCCTAACCCTACCCCTAACCCTACCACTAACCCTAACCCTAACCCTACCCCTAACCCTAACCCTATTCTAACATTAGTGGGAAAAAAAAATTCTTTATTTTTTTTATTGTCCCTACCTATGGGGGTGACAAAGGGGGGGGGGGTCATTTATTATTTTTTTTATTTTGATCACTGAGATATGATCTATCTCAGTGATCAAAATGCACTTTGGAACGAATCTGCCGGCCGGCAGATTCGGCGGGCGCACTGGACATGCGCCCGCCATTTTGGAAGATGGCGGCGCCCAGGGAGAAGGCGGACAGACCCCGGCAGGATCGGTAAGTATGATGGGGTGGGGGGGGATCGGAGCATGGGGGGGTGGACCGGAGCGCGGGAGGGGTGGAACGGAGCACGGGGGGGTGCATTGGAGCATCGGGGGTGGATCGGACTGCAGGGGGGTGGATCGGACTGCAGGGGGGGTGGATCGGAGTGCAGGGGGGGTGGTAGGAGCACGGGGGGGTGATTGGAGCACGGGGGGAGCGGACAAGAGCACGGGGGGAGCGGAGCACAGGACGGAGGGGAGCCGGAGCAGTGTACCGGACAGATCGGAGGGCTGGGGGGGCGATCGGTGGGGTGGGGTGGGGGCACATTAGTGTTTCCAGCCATGGCCGATGATATTGCAGCATCGGCCATGGCTGGATTGTAATATTTCACCAGTTATAATAGGTGAAATATTACAAATCGCTCTGATTGGCAGTTTCACTTTCAACAGCCAATCAGAGCGATCGTAGCCATGGGGGGGTGAAGCCACCCCCCCTGGGCTGTACTACCACTCCCCCTGTCCCTGCAGATCGGGTGAAATTGGAGTTAACAACTTGTTAAATAACAAAAGATGCAGCACTCACAGACATTATGCACCTGGACCCGTGGAAGCGCATTTTGTGTGAAACGGCCGTAGTCCTTCTCCTCTCCCCCGCACCCAATCCTCTTTCCTGCCGCCTCTCCGCATAATGTCTCACATCGCTTTAAGCGAATAAAGGACACTATCTTCAGCAAGAATCTGGTGAGTGCTGCATCTTTTGTTATTTAACAAGTTGGAAAGTCTGTCTGCTTTATATGCTAAGCACCACCCGGCATCTGCAAACACATAGACTTGTGGCTTGAAGTTTATGCCGAGACTTCTCCTACACTGTTACTGCCTGTGAAGATTAACACATCGAGTGCCGCTCAGTTCCTTTTCTGCGGGTCAGTGAAATTGGAGTTAACCCTTTCACCCGATCTGCAGGGACGCGATCTTTCCATGATGCCACATAGGCGTCATGGGTCGGATTGGCACCGACTTTCATGACGCCTACGTGGCGTCATGGGTCGGGAAGGGGTTAACTTTCAGTGAGGCCCTGAAATAGAAATATCAACCAGCAAGCTGGAAGCTATGTACACCCCTGTCCAGGTGTGTCAACTAGAGCTGAGGGAGGTTGCAAATGGGCGCTAAAAACTGAAGAAGTTTGCAGAGCAAACTGCTGAGAACTTCTGCAGTCAGATGCAGAGCAACAGTCTGCAGCCTCTGACACACCTGTGACAGCGGGACATGCAGCTTTAGCACGCTAAAGACATTTTGTTAGCAGCATACGTGCATACTCAGATAACACTGTGTCTAAAGGTACCGTCACACTGAACGATATCGCTAGCGATCCGTGACGTTGCAGAGTCCTGGATAGCGATATCGTTCAGTTTGACACACAGCAGCGAGCAGAATCCTGCTGTGATGTCGTTGGTCGCTGCAGAAAGTCCAGCACTTTATTTCATCGCTGGACTTCCTGCTGACATCGCTGAATCGGCGTGTGTGACGCCGATTCAGCGATGTCTTTGCTGGTAACCAGGGTAAACATCGGGTTACTAAGCGCAGGGCCGCGCTTAGTAACCCGATGTTTACCCTGGTTACCAGCGTAAAAGTAAAAAAAAAAAAACACTACATACTTACCTTCCGCTGTCTGTCCCTCGGCGCTCTGCTTCTCTGCCCTGTGTAAGCACAGCGGCCGGAAAGCAGATTTCTCTCTATGTGACTGGAGACTGCTGAATCATATCAGTCTGTTATGCGCACACTGTCATGATTCATCTGGATTCCGAGTATAGTGACTGCAAGTACGTAATTTTCATAGCTATAGTCATGTGCCGACTAGAGTCTCAGACATCTCACTCAGTGGTACATTGATAGAAGTGAATGAGGTCTCCTTCACATGTCAGTGTCTCCAGTACGTGTATTGAAAGTTTTCACTAATACCTGAGACACACATGTCCGTGGGTAAAACACATTGACAAGTCTGTTTTTTTCAACTGCAAGGGCCGCAAAAACGACCCGCATACATGCATACTGATGACATCTGTATGTCATCGGTGTGACACGTAAGTGGCACCTGGGAAAAAGCAGGACATTTTATGCTGTTCCCAGGCACCAGCTCTAATCATTGTTGCCTAGTCTCCCTGAGATCAGCGCGACCAGATGGTGGGAGTTGTATTCAGCACCGGCTGTGTACATCGTGTGTAAAATAAATAATTAAAAAAAAGACGTGTGCTCTCTCATAATTTTAGTAACCAGTAGAAGAAAGACCAAAATCAGCAGTAATGTAGTATTCAAAACTCACTATTGGTTATACTCTCACAGATAGTAGGAATATAGCTGGGAGAGATTCCCTATATAACCTTTATTTATACCAAGATAAAATTACCTCTGGTAACTCTGGACATATTCAGTGGTGACACAAAAAAAATAATATACATAACACACATACAAATAAGGGGCCAGTGCTTCAACCAGTGCTCAGTTAAAAAATGGTTTGGTCTCACCAATTTGCTGATTTATTTTTTTTTCTGGGAAGCCCGATGTTACTAAACTAGGATAGCGGACAATATCTCAAAAGATTCCCTGGCTATTGGAGTGGTGGCAAGTGAGGTAATAGGGTTGGGTTTAATGTTAGCTTTGTATTGTCAGCTGACATCAAGCCCAGGGGTTAGTAATGGAGAGGCGTCTATAAGATGGCCCCTTTCCTAACCCCATAGTCATATTGTAAAAAACACAGCAAGTACAAACTCTTTTAACTGAAAGACAAAAACTCCTTTATTTGAAATAAACACACCCAACCTTCTTTTTCCCATTTATTACTGTAAAACTTAAAATAAGAAAAAAAATATTCCTCACCTGCGCAACGACAATCCATTTGTCCCACAAAGAACTCAAGCTCTGCTACATCTGGATAGTCTGGTCAGAATGTTGAACTAAGAACTTCATGTTCAGTTATATCTATTTTTGCCTAACGGCATTAGATCAATGTATGATTATTGGAGGTACTGTCTGTTCTTTTTCAGCATATTACATGACCTGTCCTTTTTATCTTTGGATATGCACTACTCCCATTTGGCACAGGTGATTTTAATTAGCAGGAGACTGCAAAGAAAGGGGTCTAGCCCATTACTGTGCTCACTGTAGAGCTTGAGGAAGGTGAGTTTCAATGCTCCTTTCATTTGGTGTTGGTGCTGTGTGGCGACCATTGTTGCTGTGGTTTTGTGCTGGTGGGGCGGCGCAGTCTGGAGTCATGGGGACTCAGTCTTGCAGCATGGGTGCTGTGAGGCACCAGGCCGTCCGCCCTGCATTGTCGCTGCAGTGGTGGTCGGCACACGGCTCCGCTCCATTAGATCAATGTATGATTTTTGGAGGTTCTGTCCATTCTCTTTTTCAGCATATTACATCTGGATTATAAGGCTGAGCAGTGGCATGATGCAACTGCTCAGCCATGAATCCAGGACACACTAAGCTGAGCTTGGGACACAGCTTCAGTGAAGAGCGGTAACGTTATAAAGATTACCGCCGGTCACTGCCAGCTGTTCCCACACTCAGTTCAGTGTGAGCCGGCCAATAAACTGGGGTAACCTTCATGACATCACCGCTAGCATCATGAGAAAATTCCAGTTATCCAAAAGTACACCTAATTTAAGGGCTGCTAGGATGTATGCACATCCATCCCATTTGCCAAAGTGTGGACAGGAAATTAATCAGATATTGCACTTATGGGTATGGGGTTCCCTAGGCGGAAAAAAATTGCAAAACACTATATGAAATCAGCAAGGAAGGACTGAAAATTAACCTACTAAACTGTCAGAGACCGGAAATTACGTCACTACACAAACAGGTTATCACAGTGCATTAATGAGGTCACATTATAAATATATAAACAAATTGTATCAATGTAATCTAATAAATGTTACTGAACTGGGTAAATTGTGAGGAAGTGGGATTTAATTTTGGACTACATAAAACCATTTTGTGCTACTGAACTGAGAAAGAGATCAGATCCTAATTTTACAATTATGCATTAATGCAGCAACAGCGAACATAATTATCACAGAACAAACACACCCCTGGGGCTCTTGAGAGAAACAAAAAGTAGTGGAACGCCCTAAACCTTCAGGGAGGTAATTATCTACTGAAGAATAATCACTGGAATTACACGATTTAAAAAAAAAACTATTCAGGGAAAAGAACATTCAATATTCCACCATTTTGTATGTGTCTTTCTTTCAAAGTGAACAAAAATCATGTAAGTTTAGATATAAGAAAAGGTTAAAAGGCCTACTTGCCTTGGGCTAGCCAGCATTATACATATTAGATACTAAAAATTTTGGTCTACCATTCTCCACCCATTTTTTATACGCTGGCGAGAAAGGATTAAGCTGCTGACAGACACCTCTGATGGCAAGGTGTCTCACTAAGTACAATGGATTGGCTGCTGAATTCTCCACTGGCATCTGCTGTTGGGGGAGAGTTGAGAATTCTACATATATATTAGATGTCAAAATTGCTGGGTTTGGCTGATATTAAGCCTACAGTTGCAATCAAAATTAATCAATCCCCATTGATGACGCTTAGTTCAAAATTTAAAAACTTTCTGCAATGAAACAAGAGTAAATTAAAACAGCTCAGCACAAGAGGTATAACAAATAGTTTCTCTAAATTCAACAAAAGAAAACAAACAACGACTTTTTAATAAGTATTGCAGTCTAAAAATTATTCAACGAACCCATTCATCTCAAGTGTTTTTAATAGTTAGCAGAATATCATTTGACAATCATGACCTAAAAGAAATATAATGCATAACGAAGCAACAGCTTTTGGCACACAACGAAACTTTTTGAAAAGTCATTGGCTACGGGTGTGGCAGGAAACGGGTGTGGCAGAGTGCTGCAAACAAGAGGGGTAAATTACAAAGAATTATATTGGAGCTTAGCAAGGAAGGGGTGTGGCAGAGTGCGGACAACAGAAGAGTGGTAAATTACAAAGAAATGTATTGGAGGTTAGCAATGAAGGGGTGTGGAGAGTGCGGACAACAGAAGAGGGGTAAATTACAAAGAAATGTATTAGAGGTTAGCAAGGAAGGGGTGCGGCAGAGTGCGGACAACAGAAGAGGGGTAAATTACAAAGAAATGTATTAGAGGTTAGCAAGGAAGGGGTGCGGCAGAGTGCGGACAACAGAAGAGAGGTAAATTACAAAGAAATGTATTAGAGGTTAGCAAGGAAGGGGTGCGGCAGAGTGGGGACAACAGAAGAGGGGTAAATTACAAAGAAATGTATTAGAGGTTAGCAAGGAAGGGGTGCGGCAGAGTGCAGACAACAGAAGAGGGGTAAATTACAAAGAAATGTATTAGAGGTTAGCAAGTAAGGGGTGCGGCAGAGTGGGGACAACAGAAGAGGGGTAAATTACAAAGAAATGTATTAGAGGTTAGCAAGGAAGGGGTGCGGCAGAGTGCAGACAACAGAAGAGGGGTAAATTACAAAGAAATGTATTGGAGGTTAGCAAAGAAGGGGTGCGGCAGAGTGCGGACAACAGAAGAGGGGTAAATTACAAAGAAATGTATTAGAGGTTAGCAAGGAAGGGGTGCGGCAGAGTGCGGACAACAGAAGAGAGGTAAATTACAAAGAAATGTATTAGAGGTTAGCAAGGAAGGGGTGCGGCAGAGTGGGGACAACAGAAGAGGGGTAAATTACAAAGAAATGTATTAGAGGTTAGCAAGGAAGGGGTGCGGCAGAGTGCAGACAACAGAAGAGGGGTAAATTACAAAGAAATGTATTAGAAGTTAGCAAGGAAGGGGTGCGGCAGAGTGGGGACAACAGAAGAGGGGTAAATTACAAAGAAATGGATTAGAGGTTAGCAAGGAAGGGGTGCGGCAGAGTGCAGACAACAGAAGAGGGGTAAATTACAAAGAAATGTATTGGAGGTTAGCAAGGAAGGGGTGTGGCAGAGTGTGGACAACAGAAGAGGGGTAAATTACAAAGAAATGTATTGGAGGTTAGCAAGGAAGGGGTGCGGCAGAGTGCGGACAGCAGAAGAGGGGTAAATTATAAAGAAATGTATTGGAGGTTAGCAAGGAAGGGGTGTGGCAGAGTGCGGACAACAGAAGAGTGGTAAATTACAAAGAAATGTATTGGAGGTTAGCAAGGAAGGGGTGCGGCAGAGTGGGGACAACAGAAGAGGGGTAAATTACAAAGAAATGTATTGGAGGTTAGCAAGGAAGGGGTGCGGCAGAGTGCGGACAGCAGAAGAGGGGTAAATTATAAAGAAATGTATTGGAGGTTAGCAAGGAAGGGGTGTGGCAGAGTGCGGACAACAGAAGAGTGGTAAATTACAAAGAAATGTATTGGAGGTTAGCAAGGAAGGGGTGTGGCAGAGTGCGGACAACAGAAGAGGGGTAAATTACAAAGAAATGTATTGGAGGTTAGCAAGGAAGGGGTGTGGCAGAGTGTGGACAGCAGGAGAGGGGTAAATTACAAAGAAATGTATTGGAGGTTAGCAAGGAAGGGGTGCGGCAGAGTGCGGACAACAGAAGAGGGGTAAATTACAAAGAAATGTATTGGAGGTTAGCAAGGAAGGGGTGTGGCAGAGTGCGGACAACGGAAGAGGGGTAAATTACAAAGAAATGTATTAGAGGTTAGCAAGGAAGGGGTGTGACAGAGTGCAGACAACAGAAGAGGGGTAAATTACAAAGAAATGTATTAGAGGTTAGCAAGGAAGGGGTGTGACAGAGTGCAGACAACAGAAGAGGGGTAAATTACAAAGAAATGTATTAGAGGTTAGCAAGGAAGGGGTGTGACAGAGTGCAGACAACAGAAGAGGGGTAAATTACAAAGAAATGTATTGGAGGTTAGCAAGGAAGGGGTGTGACAGAGTGCAGACAACAGAAGAGGGGTAAATTACAAAGAAATGTATTGGAGGTTAGCAAGGAAGGGGTGCGGCAGAGTGGGGACAACAGAAGAGGGGTAAATTACAAAGAAATGTATTAGAGGTTAGCAAGGAAGGGGTGCGGCAGAGTGCAGACAACAGAAGAGGGGTAAATTACAAAGAAATGTATTGGAGGTTAGCAAGGAAGGGGTGCGGCAGAGTGCGGACAACAGAAGAGGGGTAAATTACAAAGAAATGTATTAGAGGTTAGCAAGGAAGGGGTGCGGCAGAGTGCGGACAACAGAAGAGAGGTAAATTACAAAGAAATGTATTAGAGGTTAGCAAGGAAGGGGTGCGGCAGAGTGCAGACAACAGAAGAGGGGTAAATTACAAAGAAATGTATTGGAGGTTAGCAAGGAAGGGGTGCGGCAGAGTGCGGACAACAGAAGAGGGGTAAATTACAAAGAAATGTATTAGAGGTTAGCAAGGAAGGGGTGCGGCAGAGTGCGGACAACAGAAGAGAGGTAAATTACAAAGAAATGTATTAGAGGTTAGCAAGGAAGGGGTGCGGCAGAGTGGGGACAACAGAAGAGGGGTAAATTACAAAGAAATGTATTAGAGGTTAGCAAGGAAGGGGTGCGGCAGAGTGCAGACAACAGAAGAGGGGTAAATTACAAAGAAATGTATTAGAAGTTAGCAAGGAAGGGGTGCGGCAGAGTGGGGACAACAGAAGAGGGGTAAATTACAAAGAAATGTATTAGAGGTTAGCAAGGAAGGGGTGCGGCAGAGTGCAGACAACAGAAGAGGGGTAAATTACAAAGAAATGTATTGGAGGTTAGCAAGGAAGGGGTGTGGCAGAGTGCGGACAACAGAAGAGGGGTAAATTACAAAGAAATGTATTGGAGGTTAGCAAGGAAGGGGTGCGGCAGAGTGCGGACAGCAGAAGAGGGGTAAATTATAAAGAAATGTATTGGAGGTTAGCAAGGAAGGGGTGTGGCAGAGTGCGGACAACAGAAGAGTGGTAAATTACAAAGAAATGTATTGGAGGTTAGCAAGGAAGGGGTGCGGCAGAGTGGGGACAACAGAAGAGGGGTAAATTACAAAGAAATGTATTGGAGGTTAGCAAGGAAGGGGTGCGGCAGAGTGCGGACAGCAGAAGAGGGGTAAATTATAAAGAAATGTATTGGAGGTTAGCAAGGAAGGGGTGTGGCAGAGTGCGGACAACAGAAGAGTGGTAAATTACAAAGAAATGTATTGGAGGTTAGCAAGGAAGGGGTGTGGCAGAGTGCGGACAACAGAAGAGGGGTAAATTACAAAGAAATGCATTGGAGGTTAGCAAGGAAGGGGTGCGGCAGAGTGTGGACAGCAGGAGAGGGGTAAATTACAAAGAAATGTATTGGAGGTTAGCAAGGAAGGGGTGCGGCAGAGTGCGGACAACAGAAGAGGGGTAAATTACAAAGAAATGTATTGGAGGTTAGCAAGGAAGGGGTGTGGCAGAGTGCGGACAACGGAAGAGGGGTAAATTACAAAGAAATGTATTAGAGGTTAGCAAGGAAGGGGTGTGACAGAGTGCAGACAACAGAAGAGGGGTAAATTACAAAGAAATGTATTAGAGGTTAGCAAGGAAGGGGTGTGACAGAGTGCAGACAACAGAAGAGGGGTAAATTACAAAGAAATGTATTAGAGGTTAGCAAGGAAGGGGTGTGACAGAGTGCAGACAACAGAAGAGGGGTAAATTACAAAGAAATGTATTGGAGGTTAGCAAGGAAGGGGTGTGACAGAGTGCAGACAACAGAAGAGGGGTAAATTACAAAGAAATGTATTGGAGGTTAGCAAGGAAGGGGTGTGGCAGAGTGCGGACAACAGAAGAGGGGTAAATTACAAAGAAATGTATTGGAGGTTAGCAAGGAAGGGGTGCGGCAGAGTGCGGACAACAGAAGAGGGGTAAATTACAAAGAAATGTATTGGAGGTTAGCAAGGAAGGGGTGTGGCAGAGTGCGGACAACGGAAGAGGGGTAAATTACAAAGAAATGTATTAGAGGTTAGCAAGGAAGGGGTGTGACAGAGTGCAGACAACAGAAGAGGGGTAAATTACAAAGAAATGTATTAGAGGTTAGCAAGGAAGGGGTGTGACAGAGTGCAGACAACAGAAGAGGGGTAAATTACAAAGAAATGTATTAGAGGTTAGCAAGGAAGGGGTGTGACAGAGTGCAGACAACAGAAGAGGGGTAAATTACAAAGAAATGTATTGGAGGTTAGCAAGGAAGGGGTGTGACAGAGTGCAGACAACAGAAGAGGGGTAAATTACAAAGAAATGTATTGCAGCTTAGCGGGGAGGGGTGTAGCAGAGGGCAGCCAACAGAATAGAAGCAAATTATGAACAAATGTATTGGAGCTTGGCAGGCTATTGTTTTTGTGAAGCGTGACATTTTTCATGTTGTTTTTAAGGGCATGTTTGCATTACATATGCTACATTTGCTTTAAAAATCCTAAAGCCTGTATGGCACGTGTGTATTAATAAACTATTAAACTGCTATAGGATGCGACACTTAGAAAGCCAGTATAGGGATAGTTCCCATAATAAAGTGCAGACAGTGCATAACTAGGCACAGTTAGCTATCGCAAAGTGCATGGGGCTTACCCATATGGGTCTGGTTACCGCTGGGTCCATTAGCCCCGACGTACGTTTCGCTTTAGGATTTTTAAAGGTGCACTTACAAAATTAGCACCTTCTATGCCCCATGGTGCCGATACTAGATCTTCAGGTTACTGTTGCTTCCGTCTTTTTTGTGTCATCACCATTGCCTGTTATTTTCATTGGATATATATTTTTTGTGTATTGTCTTTTTTATATTGGTTAATAAAGTTTATTACTGTTTTGCTAGTTTTTTGTATTTGATTAGTTATTTGGGGGCGTTATACTCCGGTTCTCTGTAGGCTTTACTCTTTACTAGCCTAACCTGACACACATGGAATATACATACACTTTTAAATGGGAATATATTTGAAACATCGATCTTTACACTTCTTCAGGGACTAAATGCCTCCTAAGATGAAGTGATCAACTTGCTTAATTTTAAGTGTGCCCTTGGCCGGGGAACCGTGCTTACTGTAGCGCTTCTTCCCCAGCTGGCGTCCGTGTCGTACACACGTATTACACACACGGACACGAATATCTCCAGTACAGTTTTTTCCGGTAACGGAAATATCAGGATGTGTGAAACCAGCCTAAAGCCACATTCACACGTTCAGTATTTGGTCAGAATTTTACCTCAGTATTTGTAAGCCACATCGGGAGTGGGTGAGAGATCCAGAAGTGGTGACGTGTTTCTTTATACTTTTCCTCTGATTGTTACTCTCCTGGTTTTGGCTTACAAATACTGAGGTAACATACTGAACATGTGAACGTGGCCTGATAGCGTGTTTCTGTTACTTCTGACTTCCCGCAGACAGCTGAAGCTGGAGCGGACCGCGACGCCCATCTGACCCGTAACGGACCGGGACCGTCCCTGGGTGAGTATAATATAACCTTTATTTCTCATCTTTCAGGTTACATTGGGGGATTATCTACAGCATTACAGAATGCATTACAGAATGCCATAGATAAGCCCCTGATGCCGGTGGCCGCAGCTCATATACGATTTTTGGGGTGACAGACGCCCTTTAAAAAGGTACTACTGGCCTCTCAGATCCTCAATATTCATCTGACCTGATAGCAAAATGACTATAGTTGCCCATAGGATATGTCCTCCACTTGCCCAAGTAAGTCACAATAACATGTATGGGTATAACATCCTTTTCTTATAAGCACCACTTATTTGTACCATATAAATGAGATCATGTATATACTATTCATCCTATGGGCAAATATAGTCATTTTGCTATCAGGTCAGATTAATATTGAGGATCTGAGAGGCCAACCCCGCCCCCTTTTTCGTTCCTTAGTTATAGAGAAAGGAAGAACAGAGAGAGAGAGAAAGAAAGAAAGGAGAGAGAAAGAAAGAATGGAGAGAGAAGGAAAGAAAGAAAGAAAGAAAGAAAGAAAGAAGGAAGGAAGGAAGGAAGGAAGGAAGGAAAGAAGGAAAGAAAAGAAAGGAGAGAGAAAGAAAGGAGAGAGAAAGAAAGGAGAGAGGAAGAAAGAACAGAGAGCGAGAAAGAAGGAGGGGAAAGAAAACAGAGAAAGAAAGAGGGAAAAGAAAGAACAGAGAAAAAGAAAGAAAGAAAGAGAGAGAAAGAAAAAGAAAGAAGGGAAAGAAAGAACAGAGAGAGAAAGAAAGAAAGAAAGGAAAGAAAGAACAGAGAGAGAAAGAGAAAGAAAGATGGGAAAGAAAGAGGGGACTGAAGAAAAGAACAGAGAGAGAAAGAGGGGAAAGAAAGGAGAGAGAGAGAAAGAAAGAAAGAAAGAGGGTAAAGAAAGAAAGAACAGAGAAAGAGAAAGAAAGAGGGTAAAGAAAGAAAGAACAGAGAGGGAGAGAAAGAAAGAGGGTAAAGAAAGAAAGAACAGAGAAAGAGAGAGAGATAGAAAGAGGGGAAAGAAAGAAAGAACAGAGAGAGAGAAAGAAAGAACAGAGAAAAAAGAAAGGAAAGAGAAAAAAGATTAGAGAGGGAAATAAAGAACACAGAGAAAGAGAGAACAGAGAGAAAGAAAAAAAAGATTGTAGAGGGAAAGAAAGAACAGAGAGAGAAAGAAAAAAGATTAGAGACGGAAAGAAAGAACAGAGAGAGAGAGAAAGAAAGAGGGAAAGAAAGATTCTATAAAGATACTATAGCGGCCCGGCTCCCATTGTAATGCTCACCTGAGCATCCCGCTGCAGGACATATCATGATCTGCTCACATGGCCGGCATGCCCGATTCCAAGGCGATCCCACTGTCCGTGCTGTCGGAGGAGGACACGGTGATGGATCTGAAGCATTCCCTGAAGTGCCTCCATGGTTCCGTCACAATTTCCGGTCAGCTTCTAGCACGTCACTTCCGGTGGAACGTCACTTGCGAGTTTTAAAGTGCTCCTCGGGGCTCCTGTCTCCACAGGAAAAGTAAGCTCCCGGCCGGGACAGCCTCTCAAAATCGGGACTGTCCCGCTGGATCCGAGACGGTTGGGAGGTATGAAATTTGCTCCCCACCATACACCGACATCGTACACGCACGGCTCCACACTCCTCATACACACACGGTTCCGCTTTGTATGCCTCTTACACACACAGCTTCGCTCCATACACCTCGCGCACACACACGGCTCCACTCAGTACACACATGTCTCCACTCCGTAAGCCTTGCACACATGCGGCTCTGCTCTGTACACCTTGTACACACGCGGCCACGCTACATACACCTCCTACACACATGGCTCCACTCCGTAAACCTTGTACACATGTGGCTCTGATCCATACACCTCGTACTCATGCTGCTCCGCTCCGTACACCGTACACACACGGCTCCACTCCGTACACCAAGTACACACACGGCTCCGCTCCATACACCTCGTACACACATGGCTTCACTCTGTACACATTGTACACACACGGCTCCGGTCCACACACCTTGCACACACACGGCTCCGCTCCGTACACCAAGAACACACACGGCTCCGCTCCATACACCTCATACACACACGGCTCCACTCTGTACACCAAGTACACACACAGCTCCGCTTCATACACCTTGTACACACGCGTCTCTGCTTCGCACAAATCGTACACACACGGCTCCCCTCCATACACCTCGTACACACGGCTCAGCTCCATACACCTCGTACACACGGCTCCATTCTGTACACCAAGTACACACGCGGCTCAGCTCCATACACCTCGCACACACACGGCTCCATTTTGTACACCAAGTACACACACTGTCATGATTCCAATGGCAGGGAATCACAAAAGGGCAAGCACCAACGAGCTCTAGGGTGATGGAACCTGAGCTGACCGCGACCCTAAACCTGAACACACAAATAACAATAGCCGGGGAACGTGCCTACGTTGATCCTAGACGTCTCGCACCAGCCGAAGATCTAACTTCCCCTATTAGAAGAAACACAGACCTCTCTTGCCTCCAGAGAAATACCCCACAGAAATAGCAGCCCCCCACATATAATGACGGTGAAATGAGAGGAAGGCACATACACAGTATGAAAACAGATTCAGCAAAATGAGGCCCGCTAAAACTAGATAGCAGAGGATACAAAAGTAAACTGCGCGGTCAGCAAAAAACCCTTCAAAAAACCATCCTGTAATTACTTGAACTCATGTTCCAACTCATGGAACATGAGGAGCAATTACAGCCCGCTAGAGCAACCAGCAGCAAAGAAACAATTATATGCAAGCTGGACAAGACAAAAATAAAGCAAAACGTGGAACAAGAAAATCAAAAACTTAGCTTGTCCTGAAGATTACTGAAGCCTGAAGCTGAGGAAACAAAACACTCAGATAACCTTGATAGCCGGCGGGGAAATGACAAGAAAGCCCGGTTAAATAGGAAACTCCCAAATGCTAATAGAACAGGTGGACACCAGAGACAGCAGAACACAAATCACCCAGTACCATCAGTAACCACCAGAGGGAGCCCAAAAACAGAACTCACAACAGTACCCCCCCCCTTGAGGAGGGGTCACCGAACCCTCACGAGAACCACCAGGGCGACCAGGATGAGCCCTATGAAAAGCGCGGACCAAATCATCAGCATGAACATCAGAGGCAACCACCCAAGAATTATCCTCCTGACCATAACCCTTCCACTTGACCAAATATTGGAGTTTCCGTCTGGAAACACGAGAATCCAAGATCTTCTCCACAACATATTCCAATTCTCCCTCCACCAGCACCGGAGCAGGAGGCTCAAGCGAAGGAACAACAGGTACCTCATACCTCCGCAACAACGACCGATGGAACACATTATGAATAGCAAACGATGCCGGGAGATCCAAACGAAACGACACAGGGTTAAGAATTTCCAAGATCCTATAAGGACCGATGAACCGAGGCTTGAACTTAGGAGAAGAGACCTTCATAGGAACAAAACGAGAAGACAACCACACCAAGTCCCCAACACGAAGTCGAGGACCCACGCGGCGACGGCGATTAGCAAACTGCTGAGCCCTCTCCTGGGACAACTTCAAATTGTCCACCACATGACTCCAAATCCGATGCAACCCATCCACCACCATGTCCACTCCAGGACAATCAGAAGGCTCCACCTGACCAGAGGAAAAACGAGGATGAAACCCCGAATTACAAAAGAAAGGAGAAACCAAGGTAGCAGAACTAGCCCGATTATTAAGGGCAAACTCGGCCAGTGGCAAAAAGGTAACCCAGTCATCCTGATCAGCAGAAACAAAACACCTCAAATAAGTTTCCAAGGTCTGATTAGTTCGCTCCGTCTGGCCATTTGTCTGAGGGTGGAATGCAGACGAAAAGGACAAATCAATGCCCATCTTAGCACAAAACGTCCGCCAAAATCTAGACACAAACTGGGATCCCCTGTCAGAAACGATGTTCTCCGGAATCCCATGCAAACGAACCACGTTCTGGAAAAACAGAGGGACCAACTCAGAGGAGGAAGGCAACTTAGGCAAGGGTACAAGATGAACCATTTTAGAAAAGCGGTCACACACAACCCAGATGACGGACATTTTTTGAGAGACAGGGAGATCCGAAATAAAGTCCATGGAAATGTGCGTCCAAGGCCTCTTCGGGATAGGCAAAGGTGACAACAATCCACTGGCTCGAGAACAGCAAGGCTTAGCCCGAGCACAAACCTCACAAGACTGCACAAAAGAACGCACATCCCTCGACAAGGAAGGCCACCAAAAAGACCTGGCCACCAAGTCTCTAGTACCAAATATTCCAGGATGACCTGCCAACGCAGAAGAATGGACCTCGGAGATGACTCTACTGGTCCAACTATCCGGAACAAACAGTCTCTCAGGCGGACAACGATCAGGTTTACCCGCCTGAAACTCCTGCAAAGCACGTCGCAAGTCTGGGAAGACGGCCGACAAAATCACCCCATCCCTAAGGATACCAGTGGGCTCAGAATTTCCAGGGGAGTCAGGCACAAAACTCCTAGAAAGAGCATCCGCCTTCACATTCTTTGAACCTGGCAGGTATGAAACCACAAAATTGAAACGAGAGAAAAACAGTGACCAACGAGCCTGTCTAGGATTCAGACGCCTGGCAGACTCAAGGTAAATCAGATTTTTGTGATCAGTTAAGACCACCACACGATGTCTAGCACCCTCCAGCCAATGACGCCACTCCTCAAATGCCCACTTCATGGCCAAAAGTTCCCGATTACCCACATCATAATTCCGTTCAGCGGGCGAAAACTTCCTAGAAAAGAACGCACATGGCTTCATCACCGAGCAATCGGAGCCTCTCTGCGACAAAACCTCCCCTGCTCCAATCTCGGAAGCATCAACCTCAACCTGGAAAGGAAGCGAAACATCAGGCTGACGCAACACAGGAGCAGAAGAAAACCGGCGTTTAAGTTCCTGAAAGGCCTCCACAGCCGCAGGAGACCAATCAGCAACATCAGCACCCTTCTTAGTCAAATCCGTCAAAGGCTTAACAACACTAGAAAAATTAGTTATAAAACGACGATAGAAATTAGCAAAGCCCAAGAACTTCTGCAGACTCTTAAGAGATGCAGGCTGCGTCCAGTCACAAATAGCCCGAACCTTGACGGGATCCATCTCAATAGTAGAAGGGGAAAAAATATACCCCAAGAAAGAAATCTTCTGGACTCCAAAGAGACACTTTGAGCCCTTTACAAACAAGGAATTAGCCCGCAGGACCTGAAACACCTTCCTGACCTGCTGAACATGAGACTCCCAGTCATCAGAAAAAACCAAAATATCATCCAAATACACAATCATAAATTTATCCAGATATTCACGGAAAATATCGTGCATAAAGGACTGGAAGACTGAAGGAGCATTAGAAAGTCCGAAAGGCATTACCAAATACTCAAAATGGCCCTCAGGCGTATTAAATGCGGTTTTCCACTCATCACCTTGCGTTATTCGTATAAGATTATACGCACCCCGAAGATCAATCTTAGTGAACCATTTAGCCCCCTTAATGCGAGCAAACAAATCAGTCAACAAAGGCAAAGGATACTGATATTTTACGGTAATCTTATTCAAAAGACGATAATCTATACAAGGCCTCAAGGACCCATCTTTTTTGGCCACGAAAAAAAAACCTGCTCCCAAAGGGGACAAAGATGGACGGATATGTCCCTTTTCCAAGGACTCCTTAACATAATCCCGCATAGCAGTATGCTCTGGCACTGACAAATTGAACAAACGACCTTTAGGAAATTTACTACCAGGAATTAAATCTATAGCACAATCGCAATTCCTGTGAGGAGGAAGCGAACTGAGCTTAGGCTCCTCAAAAACATCCCGATAATCAGACAAAAATACAGGAACCTCAGAAGGAGTAGATGAAGCGATAGAAATCGGAGGTGCATCATCATGAACCCCCTGACATCCCCAGCTTAACACAGACATTGTTTTCCAGTCAAGGACTGGATTATGAGTTTGTAACCATGGCAGACCAAGTACTAGAACATCATGTAAATTATACAATACCAGGAAGCGAATCACCTCCTGATGAACAGGAGTCATACGCATGGTCACTTGTGTCCAGTACTGAGGTTTATTCATAGCCAAAGGTGTAGAGTCAATTCCCTTCAAAGGAATAGGGACTTCCAGAGGCTCAAGACTAAACCCACATCGCTTGGCAAATGACCAATCCATAAGACTCAGGGCAGCGCCTGAATCTACATAGGCATCGACGGAAATGGATGATAATGAGCAAATCAGAGTCACAGACAGAATGAACTTAGACTGTAACGTACTAATGGCAACAGACTTATCAACCTTTTTTGTGCGTTTAGAGCATGCTGATATAACATGAGCTGAATCACCACAATAAAAGCACAACCCATTTTTCCGCCTATAGTTTTGCCGTTCACTTCTAGACTGAACTCTATCACATTGCATTGTCTCAAGTGCCTGTTCAGAAGACACCGCCAAATGGTGCACAGGTTTGCGCTCCCGTAAACGCCGATCAATCTGAATAGCCATAGTCATAGACTCATTCAGACCCGCAGACGCAGGGAACCCCACCATAACATCTTTAATGGCCTCAGAAAGGCCATCTCTGAACTTTGCAGCCAGGGCGCACTCATTCCACTGAGTAAGCACTGAAAAAAAAATCAGCCAGGCTGCAATTAAGGCTAGGCAGCAACCTCAGAGGAGAGAAAAAAAAAAAAAAAACTTCCTCAGACTACTTTTCCTCCTACTTCAGCCCAAACATTCGGGCCGGCTATACTGTCATGATTCCAATGGCAGGGAATCACAAAAGGACAAGCACCAACGAGCTCTAGGGTGATGGAACCTGAGCTGACCGCGACCCTAAACCTGAACACACAAATAACAATAGCCGGGGAACGTGCCTACGTTGATCCTAGACGTCTCGCACCAGCCGAAGATCTAACTTCCCCTATTAGAAGAAACACAGACCTCTCTTGCCTCCAGAGAAATACCCCACAGAAATAGCAGCCCCCCACATATAATGACGGTGAAATGAGAGGAAGGCACATACACAGTGTAGCATGGCTAAAGGGTTTGTAGTCGATGGGAGGTATGTGCCACATAAGTGCCTGGTTGCTGTAATGTAGCCCGGAGTATTCCTTTCTTGCACATAATCTTGTATATGTGTTTCAGGACCTGTGGTAATGTCAGACCACATGGCTAATCATGTGATGGGTTACTGGGTGGGGTTAGCTCTTTATAAGACTGGCTAATCCTTTACACAGCAGAGATGTGTGGAGGTGAAACCCTCCTGAGTGTGTTACGGCTTCAGGACTGAGCCGGATGAACTGGACACTTGTTTTTCTTTACCTGAACCAAAGGCTATTTGTTTTCTGTTGTTTGCAACATGGTTTATGAAGCAATAAACCCAGTGAACTTTAACCCCTTCATGACCCAGCCTATTTTGACCTTAAAGACCTTGCCGTTTTTTGCAATTCTGACCAGTGTCCCTTCATGAGGTAATAACTCAGGAACGCTTCAATGGATCCTAGCGGTTCTGAGATTGTTTTTTCGTGACATATTGGGCTTCATGTTAGTGGTAAATTTAGGTCAATAAATTCTGTGTTTATTTGTGATAAAAACGGAAATTTGGCGAAAATTTTGAAAATTTCGCAATTTTCACATTTTGAATTTTTATTCTGTTAAACCAGAGAGTTATGTGACACAAAATAGTTAATAAATAACATTTCCCACACGTCTACTTTACATCAGCACAATTTTGGAAACAAAATTTTTTTTTGCTAGGAAGTTATAAGGGTTAAAATTTGACCAGCGATTTCTCATTTTTACAACGAAATTTACAAAACCATTTTTTTTAGGGACCACCTCACATTTGAAGTCAGTTTGAGGGGTCTATATGGCTGAAAATACCCAAAAGTGACACCATTCTAAAAACTGCACCCCTCAAGGTGCACAAAACCACATTCAAGAAGTTTATTAACCCTTCAGGTGCTTCACAGCAGCAGAAGCAACATGGAAGGAAAAAATGAACATTTAACTTTTTAGTCACAAAAATGATTTTTCAGCAACAATTTTTTTATTTTCCCAATGGTAAAAGGAGAAACTGAACCACGTACGTTGTTGTCCAATTTGTCCTGAGTACGCTGATACCTCATATGTGGGGGTAAACCACTGTTTGGGCGCACGGCAGGGCTTGGAAGGGAAGGAGCGCCATTTGACTTTTTGAATGAAAAATTGGCTGCACTCTTTAGCGGACACCATGTCACATTTGGAGAGCCCCCGTGTGCCTAAAAATTGGAGCTCCCCCACAAGTGACCCCATTTTGGAAACTAGACGCCCCAAGGAACTTATCTAGATGCATAGTGAGCCCTTTAAACCCCCAGGTGCTTCACAAATTGATCCGTAAAAATGAAAAAGTACTTTTTTTTCACAAAAAAATTCTTTTAGCCTCAATTTTTTCATTTTCACATGGACAACAGGATAAAATGGATCCTAAAATTTGTTTGGCAATTTCTCCTGAGTACACCGATACTTCACATGTGGGGGTAAACCACTGTTTGGGCACATGGTAAGGCTCGGAAGGGAAGGAGCGCCATTTGACTTTTTGAATGAAAAATTATCTCCATCGATAGCGGACACCATGTCGCGTTTGGAGAGACCCTGTGTGCTTAAACATTGGAGCTCCCCCACAAGTGACCCCATTTTGGAAACTGGACCCCCCAAGGAACTTATCTAGATGCCTAGTGAGCACTTTAAACCCTCAGGTGCTTCACAAATTGATCCGTAAAAATGAAAAAGTACTTTTTTTTCACAAAAAATTTATTTTCGCCTCAATTTTTTCATTTTCACATGGGCAATAGGATAAAATGGATCCTAAAATTTGTTGAGCAATTTCTCCCGAGTACGCCGATACCTCATATGTGGGGGTAAACCACTGTTTGGGCACACGGCAGGGCTCGGAAGGGAAGGCGCGCCTTTTAAATTTTTGAATGGAAAATTAGCTCCAATTGTTAGCGGACACCATGTCGCATTTGGAGAGCCCCTGTGTGCCTATGCAATGGAGCTCCCCCACAAGTGACCCCATTTTGGAAACTAGACCCCCCAAGGAACTTATCTAGATGCATACTGAGCACTTTAAACCCCCAGGTGCTTCACAGAAGTTTATAATGCAGAGCCATGAAAATAAAAAATAATTTTTCTTTTCTCAAAAATGATTTTTTAGCCTGGAATTTCCTATTTTGCCAATGGTAATAGGAGAAATTGGACCACAAATGTTGTTGTCCAGTTTGTCCTGAGTATGCAGATACCTCATATGTGGGGGTAAACCACTGTTTGGGCGCACGGCAGGGCTCAGAAGGGAAGGCACGCCATTTGGCTTTTTAAATGGAAAATTATCTCCAATCATTAGCGGACACCATGTCGCGTTTGGAGAGCCCCTGTGTGCCTAAACATTGGAGATCCCCCACAAATTACCCCATTTTGGAAACTAGACCCCCAAAGGAACTAATCTAGATGTGTAGTGAGCACTTTGAACCCTCAAGTGCTTCACAGAAGTTTATAACGCAGAGCCATGAAAATAAAAAAAAAAAATTATTTTCTCAAAAATGAATTTTAGCCCGCAATTTTTTATTTTCCCAAGGGTAACAGGAGAAATTTGACCCCAAAAGTTGTTGTCCAGTTTCTCCTGAGTACGCTGATACCCCATATGTGGGGGTAAACCACTGTTTAGGCACATGCTGGGGCTCGGAAGTGAAGTAGTGACGTTTTGAAATGCAGACTTTGATGGAATGCTCTGCGGGCGTCACGTTGCGTTTGCAGAGCCCCTGATGTGGCTAAACAGTAGAAACCCCCCACAAGTGACCCCATTTTGGAAACTAGACCCCGAAAGGAACTTATCTAGATGTGAGGTGAGCACTTTGAACCCCCAAGTGCTTCACAGAAGTTCATAACACAGAGCAGTGAAAATAATAAATACGTTTTCTTTCCTCAAAAATAATTTTTTAGCCCAGAATTTTTTATTTTCCCAAGGGTTACAGGAGAAATTGGACCACAAAAGTTGTTGTCCAGTTTCTCCTGAGTACGCTGATACCCCATGTGTGGGGGTAAACCACTGTTTGGGCACACGTGGGGGCTCAGAAGGGAAGTAGTGACTTTTGAAATGCAGACTTTGATGGAATGGTCTGCGGGCGTCACATTGCGTTTGCAGAGCCCCTGGTGTGCCTAAACAGTAGAAACCCCCCACAAGTGACCCCATTTTGGAAACTAGACCCCCAAAGGAACTTATCTAGATGTGTGGTGAGCACTTTCAACCCCCAAGTGCTTTACAGAAGTTTATAACGCAGAGCCGTGAAAATAATAAATACGTTTTCTTTCCTCAAAAATAATTTTTTAGCCCAGAATTTTTTATTTTCCCAAGGGTTACAGGAGAAATTGGACCACAAAAGTTGTTGTCCAGTTTCTCCTGAGTACGCTGATACCCCATGTGTGGGGGTAAGCCACTGTTTGGGCACACGTGGGGGACTCAGAAGGGAAGTAGTGACTTTTGAAATGCAGACTTTGATGGAATGGTCTGCGGGCGTCACGTTGCGTTTGCAGAGCCCCTGGTGTGCCTAAACAGTAGAAACCCCCCACAAGTGACCCCATTTTGGAAACTAGACCCCCCAAGGAACTTATCTAGATATGTGGTGAGCACTTTGAACCCCCAAGTGCTTCACAGACGTTTACAACGCAGAGCCGTGAAAATAAAAAATCATTTTTCTTTCCTCAAAAATGATGTTTTAGCAAGCAATTTTTTATTTTCTCAAGGGTAACAGGAGAAATTGGACCCCAGTAATTGTTGCGCAGTTTGTCCTGAGTATGCTGGTACCCCATATGTGGGGGTAAACCACTGTTTGGGCACACGTCGGGGTTCGGAAGTGAGGGAGCACCATTTGAATTTTTGAATACAAGATTGGCTGGAATCAATGGTGGCGCCATGTTGCGTTTGGAGACCCCCTGAAGTGCCTAAACAGTGGAAACCCCTCAATTCTACCTCCAACACACCCCTAACCCTTATCCCAACTGTAGCCGTAACCCTAATCACAACCCTAACCCCAACACACCCCTAACCACAACCCTAACCCCAACACACCCCTAACCCTAACCACAACCCTAATTCCAACCCAACTCTAAGGCTATGTGCCAACGTTGCGGATTCGTATGAGATTTTTCAGCATCATTTTTGAAAAATCCGCGGGTAAAAGGCACTGCGTTTTACCTGTGGATTTACCGTGGATTTCCAGTGTTTTTTGTGCGGATTTCACCTGTGGATTCCTATTGAGGAACAGGTGTAAAACGCTGCGGAATCCGCACAAAGAATTGGCATGCTGCGGAAAATACAACGCAGCGTTCCCGCGCGGTATTTTCTGCACCATGGGCACAGCGGATTTGGTTTTCCATATGTTTACATGGTACTGTAAACCCGATGGAACACTGCTGCGAATCCGCAGCGGCCAATCCGCACCGTGTGCACATAGCCTAATTCTAAAGGTATGTGCACACGCTGCGGAAAACGCTGCGGATCCGCAGCAGTTTCCCATGAGTGTACAGTTCAATGTGAACCTATGGGAACCAAAAATCGCTGTACACATGCTGCGGAAAAACTGCACGGAAACGCAGCGGTTTACATTCCGCAGCATGTCACTTCTTTCTGCGGATTCCGCAGCGGTTTTAGAACTGCTCCAATAGAAAATCGCAGTTGTAAAACCGCAGTGAAATGCGCAGAAAAACCGCGGTAAATCCACGATAAATCGGCAGCGGTTTAGCACTGTGGATTTTTCAAATCCGCTGCGGAAAAATCCGCATAGGACCAGAATACGTGTGCACATACCGAAACCCTAACCCTAGCCCTAACCCTAACCCTAGCCCTAACCCTACCCCTACCCCTAACCCTAGCCCTAACCCTACCCCTACCCCTAACCCTACCCCTAACCCTAACCCTACCCCTAACCCTAACCTTACCCCTAACCCTACCCCTAACCCTAACCCTAGTTCTTACCCCAACCTTAGTGAAAAAAAAAAAAATTCTTTATTTTTTTTATTGTCCCTATCTATGGGGGTGACAAAGGGGGGGGGTCATTTACTATTTTTTTTATTTTGATCACTGAGATAGGATATATCTCAGTGATCAAAATTCACTCTGGAACGAATCTGCCGGCCGGCAGATTCGGCGGGCGCACTGCACATGCGCCCGCCATTTTGGAAGATGGCGGCGCCCAGGAAAGAAGACGGACGGACCTCGGGCGGCCAGGTAAGTATAAGGGGGGGGAGATCAGGGCACGGGGGGGGCGTCGGAGCACGGGGGGGGTGGATCGGATCATGGGGTGGGGTGGATCGGAACACGGGAGGGAGGATTGGAGCACGGGGAAGGATTGGAGCACGGGGTGAGGGATCGCTGTGCGGGGGGGGGGTGGATCGGAGCACGGGGGGGGGTCGCTGTGTGCGGGGGGGGGATCGGAGTGCGGGGGGGTTTGATTGCAGCACAGGGGGTGTGATTGGTGCACGGGGAAGCGGACAGGAGGACGGGGGAGCGGAGCACAGGACGGAGGGGAGCGGACCACAGATCGGGGGGCTGGGGGGGCGATCGGAGGGGTGGGGTGGGTGCACATAAGTGTTTCCAGCCATGGCCGATGATATTGCAGCATCGGCCATGGCTGGATTGTAATATTTCACCAGTTTTTTAGGTGAAATATTACAAATCGCTCTGATTGGCAGTTTCACTTTCAACAGCCAATCAGAGCGATCGTAGCCACGAGGGGGTGAAGCCACCCCCCCTGGGCTAAACTACCACTCCCCCTGTCCCTGCAGATCGGGTGAAATGGGAGTTAACCCTTTCACCCGGCCTGCAGGGACGCGATCTTTCCATGACGCATATGCTGCGTCATGGGTCGGAATGGCACCGACTTTCATGACGCAGCGTATGCGTCAAAGGTCGGGAAGGGGTTAAAGGAACACGTCTCCTGAGTGTCAGCCGTCGCAGCTGAGTGAGTGAAATCCTTACAATTGGTGGAGACGTGCGAGCAGCGTTCCCAGCGGAGACGTGAGTTTATTTTGAATGTCCTGGGTCAAGGCTGTTGCAAGCCAGCAAGCATTGCCGGAGGAGAAAATGGAGGACCTGCTGAAACAATTGGTCCAGATGCAGTCACAGCAGGAGAAAAGGCAGCAAGAGACCAACAGGCTGTTGATGCAGCAGATACAACAGAGCCAGCAGGAGCAACGGCAGCAGATGCAACAAAGCCAGCAGGAGCAACGGCAGCAGTTACAACAGAGCCAGCAGCAGATGCAGCAGAGCCAGCAGGAGCAACGGCAGCAGATGCAGCAGAGCCAGCAGGAGCATCAGCAGCAGATGCAGCTTCTGGCAACCGCCATCCAGGGCAAGGCGAGCGCCCCAACCCCAGGTTTGGCTGATGACACCCACGTCCGGAAAACGGTAAGACGCGCGTTGCAGAAAATGACTCCCGGGGATGATGTTGAGGCCTTCCTGACGGTGTTTGAGAGGGTCGCTGAGAGGGAAAAACTTCCGCCAGAGCAGTGGGCAGAGGTACTTGCGCCATATCTGACGGGAGAACCCCAGAAGGCGTACTATGATTTGACCTTGCAGGATGCCAAAGAGTATCACAAATTGAAAGCCGAGATTCTCGCACGTTTGGGGGTGACACTGACTGTCAGGGCACAGCGAGTTCACTCCTGGGGCTATCACCGGGACAAACCACCTCATTCCCAAATGTTTGATCTGTTGCACCTGGTCCAGAAATGGCTGCAGCCAGAATCCTCTGCGCCTGCACAGATGGTAGAACGGGTGATGATGGATCGGTTTGTCCATTCCCTCCCGAGGCCTATACAGTCTTGGGTTGCCCAGGGTGATCCCCAGAATGCCGACGAGCTGATCGGACTGGTTGAGAGGTACCAAGGGTTGGAAGGCTCCTTAGGGAGGCAGCCCATGCCGTACTGGGGATCCCAGAAGGCAGCTGAGTCCCAAAAAGGGGTGGTGCGTCCAAGGTCACAAAGGGCGGGGGAGGTGGTGCCTGTTGTGAATTCTGTGGCTGAGTTCACTTCTGTGGTCACAAGTGGTATTGCAGTCTCTGGGCTTCCTCCCTCAGGTGTTTTGGTGAGCTCGTTGGCTGCCTTGCTATTTAGCTCCACCTGAGTCTGTCTTCCTTGCTCCTTGTCAATGTTCCAGTGTTGGATCTGAGCTACTGCATCTTTCCTTGGGCCTGCTGCTCTGCTAGATAAGTGCTTCTAGTTTGTTTTCTGTTTTTTCTGTCCAGCTTGTTATTATCTTTTGCTGGAAGCTCTGAGAAGCAAAGGGGTGCACCGCCGTGCTGTTAGTTCAGCACGGTGGGTCTTTTTTGCCCCTTTGCGTGGTTTTCGTTTTAGGGTTTTTTGTAGACTGCATAGTTCTCTTTGCTATCCTCGCTCTGTCTAGAATATCGGGCCTCACTTTGCTGAATCTATTTCATTCCTACGTTTGTCTTTTCATCTTGCTAACAGTCATTATATGTGGGGGCTGTCTATTCCTTTGGGGTATTTCTCTGAGGTAAGTCAGGCTTGTATTTCTATCTTCAGGCTAGTCAGCTCCTCAGGCAGTGCCGAGTTGCATAGGTAGTTGATAGGCGCAATCCACTGCTGCTTCCAGTTGTGTGAGGACAGTTCAGGTACTGCAGTCTACAGAGATTCCACGTCTCAGAGCTCGTCCTATTGTTTTGGGTTTTTGCCAGATCTCTGTATGTGCGCTGATTACTGCACGCTGTGTTGCCTGATTGCCAGCCATAACAGTACAAGGAGCCAATTCAATGATTTCCAATAGAGGGAAAAAAGAAATCCTGACATCATTTTTTTTTCTTAGCTCTGTCTTCAGTCTTTTTTTTTCCCCTAGACATTAGAGTGCTTCAGGACACAGCTGTGGACATGGATATTCAGGCTCTGTGCTCCTCAATGGATAATCTCGTTGTAAATATACAAAAGATTCAAGATACTATTGATCAGAAATCGATGCTAGAACCAAGAATTCCGATTCCTGATTTGTTTTTTGGTGACAGAACTAAGTTCCTGAGCTTCAGAAATAATTGTAAGCTATTTTTGGCCTTGAAACCTCATTCTTCTGGTAATCCTATTCAACAGGTTTTGATTATTATTTCTTTTTTGCGCGGCGACCCACAGGACTGGGCGTTTTCTCTTGCACCAGGAGATTCTGCATTGAGTAATGTTGATGCATTTTTCCAGGCGCTGGGATTGCTTTACGATGAGCCTAATTCAGTGGATCAAGCTGAGAAAAATCTGCTGGCTTTATGCCAGGGTCAGGATGATGTAGAAGTATATTGTCAGAAATTTAGAAAATGGTCAGTACTCACTCTGTGGAATGAATCTGCACTAGCGGCTTTGTTCAGAAAGGGTCTCTCTGAAGCTCTTAAGGATGTAATGGTGGGATTTCCTATGCCTGCTGGTTTGAATGAGTCTATGTCCTTGGCCATTCAGATCGGTCGTCGCTTGCGCGAGCGTAAATCTGTGCACCATCTGGCGGTATTGTCTGAGAGTAAGCCTGAGCCTATGCAGTGCAACAGGACTATGACTAAAGTAGAACGGCACGAACACAGACGTCTGAACAGACTGTGTTTCTATTGTGGTGATTCTACTCATGCTATTTCTAATTGTCCTAAACGCACTAGGCGGTTCGATAGCTCTGCCGTTATTGGTACTGTACAGTCCAAATTCCTTTTGTCCATTACCTTAATGTGCTCTTTGTCATCATATTCTGTCATGGCGTTTGTGGATTCAGGCGCTGCCCTGAATCTGATGGATTTGGATTATGCTAAACGTTGTGGATTTTTCTTGGAGCCTTTGCGGTGTCCTATTCCGTTGAGAGGAATTGATGCTACACCTCTGGCCAAGAATAAGCCTCAGTACTGGGCCCAGCTGACCATGTGCATGGCTCCTGCACATCAGGAAGTTATTCGCTTTTTGGTACTGCATAATTTGCATGATGTGGTCGTGTTGGGGTTGCCATGGCTACAAACCCATAATCCAGTATTGGATTGGAACTCTATGTCGGTAACCAGCTGGGGTTGTCAGGGAGTACATGGTGATGTTCCATTTTTGTCTATTTCGTCATCCATTCCTTCTGACATCCCAGAGTTCTTGTCGGACTTTCAGGATGTATTTGAAGAGTCCAAGTCTGATGCCCTTCCTCCGCATAGGAATTGTGATTGTGCTATCGATTTGATTCCTGGTAGTAAATTCCCTAAGGGTCGTTTATTTAATTTGTCCGTACCTGAACACACCGCTATGCGCAGTTATGTGAAGGAGTCCCTGGAGAAGGGACATATTCGCCCATCGTCGTCACCATTGGGAGCAGGGTTCTTTTTTGTAGCCAAGAAGGATGGTTCGCTAAGACCGTGTATTGATTACCGCCTTCTTAATAAGATCACTGTTAAGTTTCAGTATCCCTTGCCATTGATTTCTGACTTGTTTGCTCGGATTAAGGGGGCTAGTTGGTTTACTAAGATTGATCTTCGTGGTGCGTATAATCTGGTGAGAATCAGGCAGGGAGATGAATGGAAAACGGCATTTAATACGCCTGAGGGTCATTTTGAGTATCTGGTGATGCCGTTCGGACTTGCCAATGCTCCATCTGTTTTTCAGTCTTTTATGCATGACATTTTCCGTGAGTATCTGGATAAATTCTTGATTGTTTACTTGGATGACATTTTGATCTTCTCAGATGATTGGGAGTCTCATGTAAAGCAAGTCAGAATGGTTTTCCAGGTACTGCGTGCTAATTCCTTGTTCGTGAAGGGATCAAAGTGTCTCTTCGGTGTGCAGAAAGTTTCATTTTTGGGGTTCATCTTTTCCCCTTCTACTATCGAGATGGATCCGGTTAAGGTTCAGGCCATCCAGGATTGGACTCAGCCGACATCTCTAAAAAGTTTGCAGAAATTCCTGGGCTTTGCTAATTTTTATCGTCGCTTCATCTGTAATTTTTCTAGCATTGCCAGACCATTGACCGATTTGACCAAGAAGGGTGCTGATTTGGTTAATTGGTCTTCTGCTGCCGTGGAAGCTTTTCAGGAGTTGAAGCGTCGTTTTTGCTGTGCCCCTGTGTTGTGTCAACCTGATGTTTCTCTTCCGTTCCAGGTCGAGGTTGATGCTTCTGAGATTGGTGCAGGGGCGGTTTTGTCACAGAGAGGTTCTGGTTGCTCAGTGTTCAAACCATGTGCTTTCTTTTCCAGGAAATTTTCTGCTGCTGAGCGTAATTATGATGTGGGCAACCGAGAGTTGCTGGCCATGAAGTGGGCATTCGAGGAGTGGCGTCATTGGCTTGAGGGTGCTAAGCATCGCGTGGTGGTTTTGACTGATCATAAGAACCTTACTTATCTTGAGTCTGCCAAGCGCTTGAATCCTAGACAGGCCCGTTGGTCGTTATTTTTTGCTCGTTTTGATTTTGTGATTTCATACCTTCCGGGCTCTAAAAATGTGAAGGCGGATGCTCTGTCTAGGAGTTTTGTGCCCGACTCTCCGGGGTTATCTGAGCCGGCGAGTATCCTCAAGGAAGGAGTCATTGTGTCTGCCATCTCCCCTGATTTGCGGAGAGTGTTGCAGAAATTTCAGGCTAATAAACCTGATCGTTGTCCGGCCGAGAAACTGTTCGTCCCTGATAGGTGGACTAGTAAAGTTATCTCTGAACTTCATTGTTCGGTGCTGGCCGGTCATCCAGGAATCTTTGGTACCAGGGAGTTGGTTGCTAGATCCTTCTGGTGGCCATCTCTGTCGCGGGATGTGCGTGCTTTTGTGCAGTCCTGTGGAATTTGTGCTAGGGCTAAGCCCTGCTGTTCACGTGCCAGTGGGTTGCTTTTGCCCTTGCCGGTCCCGAAGAGGCCTTGACCTATCTTTTTCCTCGGCCTTCCATCCTCAGACTAATGGCCAGACCGAACGAACCAATCAGACCTTGGAAACATATCTGAGATGTTTTGTTTCCGCTGACCAGGATGATTGGGTGTCATTTTTGCCGTTGGCTGAGTTCGCCCTTAATAATCGGGCCAGCTCGGCTACCTTGGTCTCTCCATTTTTCTGCAATTCTGGGTTCCATCCTCGTTTCTCTTCAGGACAGGTTGAGTCTTCGGACTGTCCTGGTGTGGATTATGTGGTGGACAGGTTGCAGCAGATCTGGACTCAGGTAGTGGACAATTTGACCTTGTCCCAGGAGAAGGCTCAGCTTTTCGCTAATCGCAGACGCCGTGTGGGACCCCGACTTCGTGTTGGGGATCTGGTTTGGTTATCTTCTCGTCATATACCTATGAAGGTTTCCTCTCCTAAATTTAAACCTCGTTTTATTGGTCCGTATAGGATTTCTGAGATTCTCAATCCGGTGTCTTTTCGTCTGACCCTCCCAGACTCCTTTTCCATACATAATGTATTCCATAGGTCGTTGTTGAGGAGATACGTGGCACCTATGGTTCCATCTGTGGAGCCTCCTGCCCCTGTTTTGGTGGAGGGGGAATTGGAGTATATTGTGGAGAAGATTTTGGATTCTCGTGTCTCTAGACGGAAACTCCAGTATCTGGTCAAATGGAAGGGTTATGCTCAGGAAGATAATTCCTGGGTTTTTGCCTCTGATGTCCATGCCCCAGATCTTGTTCGTGCCTTTCATGTGGCTCATCCTGGTCGGCCTGGGGGTTCTGGTGAGGGTTCGGTGACCCCTCCTCAAGGGGGGGGTACTGTTGTGAATTCTGTGGCTGAGTTCACTTCTGTGGTCACAAGTTGTATTGCAGTCTCTGGGCTTCCTCCCTCAGGTGTTTTGGTGAGCTCGTTGGCTGCCTTGCTATTTAGCTCCACCTGAGTCTGTCTTCCTTGCTCCTTGTCAATGTTCCAGTGTTGGATCTGAGCTACTGCATCTTTCCTTGGGCCTGCTGCTCTGCTAGATAAGTGCTTCTAGTTTGTTTTCTGTTTTTTCTGTCCAGCTTGTTATTATCTTTTGCTGGAAGCTCTGAGAAGCAAAGGGGTGCACCGCCGTGCTGTTAGTTCGGCACGGTGGGTCTTTTTTGCCCCTTTGCGTGGTTTTCGTTTTAGGGTTTTTTGTAGACTGCATAGTTCTCTTTGCTATCCTCGCTCTGTCTAGAATATCGGGCCTCACTTTGCTGAATCTATTTCATTCCTACGTTTGTCTTTTCATCTTGCTAACAGTCATTATATGTGGGGGCTGTCTATTCCTTTGGGGTATTTCTCTGAGGTAAGTCAGGCTTGTATTTCTATCTTCAGGCTAGTCAGCTCCTCAGGCAGTGCCGAGTTGCATAGGTAGTTGATAGGCGCAATCCACTGCTGCTTCCAGTTGTGTGAGGACAGTTCAGGTACTGCAGTCTACAGAGATTCCACGTCTCAGAGCTCGTCCTATTGTTTTGGGTTTTTGCCAGATCTCTGTATGTGCGCTGATTACTGCACGCTGTGTTGCCTGATTGCCAGCCATAACAGGTGCCCAAGGTCCCCACGGGTGATATTATTTGTTGGAGGTGCCACAAGCCAGGACATATAGCTGCCCGTTGTTCCCAAACCACTGAGCAGATGGACTGCAGCATGGGACGCCGTTGTTCATACTATGCGTATCCAGCTTGCAGTGTGAACTCTCCGCCCAACGAGGGACCTCAAGCATGTCCCGTGAAGGTGAACGGTCAAGCAGTAACGGCACTGTTAGACTCGGGGAGCCTAGTGACCCTGGTGAGGGCCACTTTTCCTCTCCACCTGCTCCCGGGAAAGAAGGTCGGAGTGCGGTGCATACATGGTGATGCAAAGGACTACCCTGTGGCCAGTGTGAACATTGAAACGACATGTGGCACGGAGTCCCACATAGTCGGCGTCGTTCAGGACTTGTTGCACCCTATAATTATTGGCCGGGATTTCTGTTTGTTTTGGGATTTGTGGGGGAAAGGTTCTGAGCTCCCTAGCAAGAGTAGGGAACCAGTGAACCCGGGAAGGGTGGTGCCACACCCCGAGTCAGACAGATTTCCTTTTTGTGTCCTGGCTGGAGATGAGGAGGAAGTGTCCCCTGCATCTGACATTCTGGAGTTAGAGGTATCCGGTGAAAATTTTGGGACTGCCCAACATAGGGACCCCACTCTGAGGGAAGCCTTTAATAATGTCACAGTTATTGACGGGGTGGTACAGGAGCCGGGGGCAGACACAAGATTTCCCCATTTTCTAATGAGCAGGGAGTTGTTGTACCGGGTCACGAAAATAAGGGAGGAGTTGGTAGAGCAGTTGGTAGTGCCGGGTCCATATAGACGGAAGGTGTTGGACATGGCCCATTCACACATCTTGGGTGGACACCTAGGGGTGGAAAAAACGCAGGAACGGGTTGTGCAGAGGTTCTATTGGCCTGGGTGCCACCGGGAAATAGTGAACTATTGCAGGTCCTGCCCTACATGTCAGCTAACTGCTCCCACTCCTCATTTCCGGAACCCCCTTGTGCCACTGCCCATTATTGAGGTGCCATTCGAGAGAATTGCCATGGACTTGGTCGGTCCTTTAGTTAAATCAGCCCGGGGCCATCAGTATATATTAGTCATCCTGGACTACGCCACACGCTATCCTGAGGCAATTCCCTTGAGAAATTCTTCTTCAAAGAGTATAGCTTGCGAGTTGGTCCATGTCTTTTCCCGGACAGGTCTGCCGAAGGAGATCCTGACTGACCAGGGGACACCTTTCATGAGCAAGGTGATGAGGGAACTATGCAAAGCCCTGAAAATCTCCCAGTTGAGGACCTCGGTGTACCATCCCCAGTCAGATGGCCTTGTTGAGAGATTTAACAAGACACTGAAGAGCATGCTGAGAAAAGCTATAGAGAAAGACGGTAGAGACTGGGATTGTCTCTTACCCTATTTGATGTTTTCCATTCGTGAAGTTCCACAGGCCTCCACAGGTTTCTCACCGTTTGAGCTTCTGTATGGCCGACATCCACGAGGACTCCTGGATATAGCCAAGGAAACCTGGGAAGCCGAAGTCACGCCCCACAGAAGCGTCATTGAGCATGTGGCCCTGATGCAGCAGAGGATTGCAAAGGTGATGCCTATCGTGAAAGAACACCTTCTCCAAGCACAAGAAGCTCAGGCCAGGGTCTACAACCGGTCTGCAAGAGTGAGGCAATTCAATCCGGGAGACCGAGTTCTTGTGTTAGTTCCGACAGTGGAAAGCAAGTTCTTGGCCAAATGGCAAGGGCCATATGAGGTTGTCGAGAAACTTGGTGAAGTAAACTATAAAATTCACCAACCAGGAAGACGGAAACCATTCCAAGTATACCATGTCAACCTTATCAAGCCGTGGCAAGATAGAGAGCCGACAGTAACTCCATCGTTGTTAAGCAACCCAGAAGATGAGGTTGGAGCGGTTACTATAGCGGAGACGCTATTGGAGTCCCAGAAACAGCAATGCCGGGAGTTACTCCAGAAAAACAGGGACCTGTTTTCCGAGTTGCCTGGGTACACGAAGGTCATAGAGCATGAGGTCCTGACAGAGCCCCATGTGCGCGTGAACGTGAAGCCCTATAGAATTCCTGAGGCCCGTCGAGAAATAGTCTCCAAGGAAGTGGAGCGTATGTTGAAGCTTGGAGTCATTGAGGAATCCAAGAGCGGTTGGTCGAGCCCAATTGTCCTGGTCCCAAAACCTGATGGGGAGTGGAGATTTTGCAACGACTATAGGAAGTTGAATGAGGTCTCCAAGTTCGACGCATATCCCATGCCCCGAGTTGATGAGCTCATCGAAAGGCTTGGGCCCGCCAGGTACATAACCACCTTGGATTTGACGAAGGGGTATTGGCAGATCCCCATGGCACAGGAAGCCAAGGAGAAGACGGCGTTTTCTACACCAGATGGATGCTTCCAGTATGTCCGGATGCCATTTGGCCTACAGGGAGCTCCGGCCACCTTCCAAAGGGCTATGGATAGAGTCCTTGCACCCCATAAGGCATACGCTGCTGCGTACCTAGATGATATCGGCATCTTTAGCCCGGACTGGGAGAGTCATCTGGAGAAAGTCCAAGCGGTGTTTGATGCTATAAGAGAGGCCGGATTTACAATAAACCCGAAGAAGTGTGCATTGGGTAAAGAAGAAGCTAAGTACCTTGGATACATAGTGGGTCATGGAGAAATAAAACCCCAAATCAGTAAAGTGGAGGCAATTCAAACATGGCCAAAACCAGTTTCCAAGAAGCAAGTTAAAGCCTTCCTGGGAATCGTGGGATATTACAGGAGGTTCATCCCAAACTTCGCCACAATGGCGGCGCCTCTGACTGACCTGCTAAAAGGGACAAAATCAGTAATGGTTAAGTGGTCCGAAGAAACAGATTCAGCCTTCCAAGAAATGAAAGAGGCTTTATGTAAGCAACCCGTTCTGATGGCCCCAAACTTCAAGAAAGAGTTTATTCTTCAGACAGATGCCTCAGATGTTGGGGTGGGAGCAGTCCTTTCCCAAGAACTACATGGGGAGGAGCATCCTGTTCTCTATCTGAGTAGGAAGCTGTCCTCATCTGAAAAGAACTACTCAGTCGTTGAGAAGGAGTGCTTGGCCATAAAATGGGCAGTGGACACATTGCGGTACTATCTGCTGGGACGTAAATTTAGACTGATATCTGACCATGCCCCGCTTAGGTGGATGAGAGAAACGAAAGGAAGAAATGCTAGAGTCACCCGTTGGTTCTTAGCCCTGCTGGACTTCAGTTTCCATGTGGAACATAGGGCCGGAAAGCTGCACGGTAATGCGGATGCCCTATCGAGAATCCCTTGTTTAGTGGGGGAAAGTGCCAAGCCCCACGGCTTTAGGCAGAGGGGGGAGGTATGTAGCATGGCTAAAGGGTTTGTAGTCGATGGGAGGTATGTGCCACATAAGTGCCTGGTTGCTGTAATGTAGCCCGGAGTATTCCTTTCTTGCACATAATCTTGTATATGTGTTTCAGGACCTGTGGTAATGTCAGACCACATGGCTAATCATGTGATGGGTTACTGGGTGGGGTTAGCTCTTTATAAGACTGGCTAATCCTTTACACAGCAGAGATGTGTGGAGGTGAATCCCTCCTGAGTGTGTTACGGCTTCAGGACTGAGCCGAATGAACTGGACACTTGTTTTTCTTTACCTGAACCAAAGGCTATTTGTTTTCTGTTGTTTGCAACATGGTTTATGAAGCAATAAACCCAGTGAACTTTAAAGGAACACGTCTCCTGAGTGTCAGCCGTCGCAGCTGAGTGAGTGAAATCCTTACAACAGTATGAAAACAGATTCAGCAAAATGAGGCCCGCTAAAACTAGATAGCAGAGGATACAAAAGTAAACTGCGCGGTCAGCAAAAAACCCTTCAAAAAACCATCCTGTAATTACTTGAACTCATGTTCCAACTCATGGAACATGAGAAGCAATTACAGCCCGCTAGAGCAACCAGCAGCAAAGAAACAATTATATGCAAACTGGACAAGACAAAAATAAAGCAAAACGTGGAACAAGAAAATCAAAAACTTAGCTTGTCCTGAAGATTACTGAAGCCCGAAGCTGAGGAAACAAAACACTCAGATAACCCTCAGATAACCTTGATAGCCGGAGGGAAAATGACAAGAAAGCCCGGTTAAATAGGAAACTCCCAAATGCTAATAGAACAGGTGGACACCAGAGACAGCAGAACACAAATCACCCAGTACCATCAGTAACCACCAGAGGGAGCCCAAAAACAGAACTCACAACAACACACGGCTCCGCTCCATACACCTGATCCACTCACAGCTCCGCTCCATACACCACATACACACACGACTCCACTCCATACACCTCGTACACACACGGCTCCACTCCATACACCAAGTGCACACACGGCTGCACTCCATACAGCTCGTACACACATGGCTCCGCTCCGTACACCAAGTACACATACGGCTCCGCTCCGTACACCTCGTACACACACGACTCCTCTCCGTACACCTCGTACACACGGTTCCACTCCGTACACCAAGTACACACGGCTCCGCTCCATACACCAAGTACACACGCGTCTCTGCTCCACACAAATCGTACACACATGGCTCCGCTCCATACACCTCGTACACACATGGCTCTGCACCATACACACCCGGCTCTTCTCTGCACACCTCGTACACACACGGTTCCGCTCCGTATACCTTGTACATACACGGCTCTGCTACATCCACCCTACAAACCCCTCCTGACCCCACACATCAACTTCCCCTCATCCAGCACCATGACAATCACCACAGCAGAGTCCTGCATACACAATGACCCTGATCATGTGACCGCTGACTTCTCCCCTTCCTGCACAGAGCAGCCATCCATGAGCAACCCGAGGAGATGCATGGAGAAGAGCGACTTCAGTGTCAGGACCTGTGATGATGTCACGTGAGTTGGGGAGGGCTGGATGAGGAGATCCAGGACGGAGCCCTGAATAGACTCAATAGCATAGCGTAGTAACTGAACCTGCGTCTCCGACGCAAATCCAGTTACTACACCAACAGAATCTGTCGCCCCCTCTCTTCAGGGATGGCAGTGCCGCCTGAGCCAAAGCGCTCAACTCACCTCATGGTAGCAGCGCCACTGCCTGTCACCCCCAAAATCGACAGTGACCTAAGCCCACCGGCATCAGGGGCTTATCTACAGCATTCTGTAATGCTGAAAAAAATGTACACAGTATCGAACTAACCCACTATAAACAAATCATAAAAGTAATAAAATACAATAAAAATATTAGAGTGGGAGAGGTTACTGATACACAAAAAATAAGTGCGCAGGAGCCGGGAAAGGCCAGAGAGGCCCGGTGCCCTCAACAGGGCAGACAAAGTACGCCTGCGCCGGAGCCGCAGGGTGAAGACCAGAAGAGGACGTCATCTGATGAAGATAGGAGGCGCGGGACCGGACCGCGATGCCCATCGGACCGGACCGGGCCTGGACCGCCCCTGGGTGAGTATAATCTAACCTCATTTTCTCATCTTTCAGGTTACATTGGGGGCTTATCTACAGCATTCCAGAATGCTGTAGATAAGCCCCTAATGCTGGTGGGCTTACCTCACCATTGATTTTGGGGGTGACAGGTTCCCTTTAAAGAACATAATGTAATGTCATAGCTAATACACGCTAAGGGACAATGTATGCAGATATTTGTTCACTGGTGTATAAAAGTCAAACATAGTGGCACATCTGTTTATGCAACATTTTCAGTTTTTACACTATAGCCAAACACTTGAAAAAGCAGTGATCAACACGTTACAACTCAAGGCAGTAATTGGCTATAGCATTTATATTCCTTCCGGATGCAACAGAAAGTACAGAGACCAGCTCCGCAGTTCATGCACAGTAAAGGTAGTTATGAATGATGCATGGGAAATAATTGACTCCGGGTGTGACAAGCTGGTCAGCCATGTGATCAGAGATTGGCAGCAGCTGTCATATATCCATCAGGATAACAGACTGTAAAGAGACCAGCAGTAGACCCAGACATCATTGAAACAAGAACACGTACAATGCCTACAAGTACTATTCAACCCCCTGCTGATTTAGCAGATTTAATAAGATGCAAATAAGTTAGAGCCTTCAAACTTCAAACAACAGCAGGATTTATTAACAGATGCATAAATCTTACAAACCAAAAAGTTTTGTTGCTCAGTTAAATTTTTATAAATTTTAAACATAAAAGTGTAGGTCAATTATTATTCAACCCCTAGGTTTAATATTTTGTGGAATAACCTTTGTTTGCAATTACAGCTAATAATCGTCTTTTATAAGACCTGATCAGGCCGGCACAGGTCTCTGGAGTTATCTTGGCCCACTCCTGCATGCAGATCTTCTCCAAGTTATCTAGGTTCTTTGGGTGTCTCATGTGGACTTTAATCTTGAGCTCCTTCCACAAGTTTTCAATTGGGTTAAGGTCAGGAGACTGACTAGGCCACTGCAACACCTTGATTTTTTGCCTCTTGAACCAGGCCTTGGTTTACTTGGCTGTGTGCTTTGGGTCGTTGTCTTGTTGGAAGATGAAATGACGACCCATCTTAAGATCCTTGATGGAGGAGCGGAGGTTCTTGGCCAAAATCTCCAGGTAGGCCGTGCTATCCATCTTCCCATGGATGCGGACCAGATGGCCAGGCCCCTTGGCTGAGAAACAGCCCCACAGCATGATGCTGCCACCACCATGCTTGACTGTAGGGATGGTATTCTTGGTGTCGTATGCAGTGCCATCCAGTCTCCAAACGTCACGTGTGTGGTTGGCACCAAAAATCTCGATCTTGGTCTCATCAGACCAGAGAACCTTGAACCAGTCAGTCTCAGAGTCCTCCAAGTGATCATGAGCAAACTGTAGACGAGCCTTGACATGACGCTTTGAAAGTAAAGGTACCTTACGGGCTCGTCTGGAACGGAGACCATTGCGGTGGAGTACGTTACTTATGGTATTGACTGAAACCAATGTCCCCACTGCCATGAGATCTTCCCGGAGCTCCTTCCTTGTTGTCCTTGGGTTAGCCTTGACTCTTCGGACAAGCCTGGCATCGGCACGGGAGGAAACTTTCAAAGGCTGTCCAGGCCGTGGAAGGCTAACAGTAGTTCCATAAGCCTTCCACTTCCGAATGATGCTCCCAACAGTGGAGACAGGTAGGCCCAACTCCTTGGAAAGGGTTTTGTACCCCTTGCCAGCCTTGTGACCCTCCACGATCTTGTCTCTGATGGCCTTGGAATGCTCCTTTGTCTTTCCCATGTTGACCATGTATGAGTGCTGTTCACAAGTTTGGGGAGGGTCTTAAATAGTCAGAAAAGGCTGGAAAAAGAGATAATTAATCCAAACATGTAAAGCTCATTGTTCTTTGTGCCTGAACTACTTCTTAATTCTTTAGGGGAACCAAACAGAATTCTGGTGGGTTGAGGGGTTGAATAATAAATGACCCTCTGAAAAGACTTTTCACAATTTAAAAAAAAAAATAAACAAAGAAATAACATTCTTTTTTGCTGCAGTGCATTTCACACTTCCAGGCTGATCTACAGTCCAAATGTCACAATGCCAAGTTAATTCCAAATGTGTAAACCTGCTAAATCTGCAGGGGGTTGAATACTACTTGTAGGCACTGTAGATCATTGCTATAGTGCTATATTCCTTACCCAGCAAGGTCTGATGCTGTCGATATGATTGTGAAGAAGGAATGGTGGAACTGCAAAAGGGGAAATTCACACCAAAATTCGCAAACAAAATTGACATTCTGTGGACCTGAAACCTGCAGCATTTGTCACTTTAAGCTGTGGATATTGTGTGTGTCACCATTTAATAATGACTTCCAGATCTGCCCTGTTCCTAAGTCTATTAGATCTTCTACAGACAGTGTCTAAAAGGCTACCAATGAATGTAACACTGACAGGCTAAGGTAACACATTGCCCTTCATAAGTAGTGCAACCTATAATCTATGCAATCAAAGGAGCATGCAATTAACCACTTAGTGACCAATTTTTACCTTAATGACCAAGCCAAATTTTACAATTCTGATCACTGTCACTTTATGAGGTTAGATCTCTGGAAGCTTCAACAGATTCCACTGATTCTCAGACTGTTTTTTTCATGACATATTGTACTTCATATTAGTGGTAAAATTTCTTCTATACGACTTGCATTTATTTATGAAAAAAATGGAAATTTGGCAAAAATTTAGAACATTTTGCAATTTTCAAACTTTTAATTTTAATGCCCTTAAATCAGAGAGTCGCGTCACACAAAAATATTAATAATTAATAAATAACATTTCCCACATGTCAACTTAACATCAGCACAGTTGTGGAAACATTTTTTTTTTTTGTTAGGACTTTATAAGGGTTAAAAGTTGACCAGCGATTTCTCATTTTTCCAACAAAATTTTTTAAGGGACCACCTCACATTTGAAGTGAGTTTGGGGGTCAATATGATAGAAAATATCCCAAAGTGACACCATTCTAAAAACTGTCCCCCTTAAGGTGTTCAAAACCACATTCAAGAAGTTTATTAATCCTTCAGGTGCTTCACGAGAACTAAAGCAACTTGGAAGGAAAAATTTACATTTCACTTTTTTTCACAAAATATGTACTTTAGACCCAAACTTTTTTTTTTTCACAAAGGTATCAGGAGAAAATGGACCACAAAATGTGTTGTGTAATTTCTTTTGAGTACGCCAATACCCCGTATGTGGGGGAAAATCACTGGGCGCATGGCAGGGCTCAGAAGGGAGGGAGCACCGTTTGAATTTTTGAATGCAAAATTGGCTGGAATCGATGGCGGGCGTCATGTCGCGTTGGGAGATCTCCTGATGTACCTAAACAGTGGAAACTCTCCAATTCTAACTCCAACCCTAACACAGCCCTAACCCCAACGTTAACAACAAACACACCTCTAACCCTAATGCCAACCCCAACCACAACCAACGGGGTATAATTTCTAAAGTGGGGTCACTTGAAGGGGGCTTCTGCTCTTCTGGCACTTAGGAGCTCTGTATATGGAGTGTGCAAACTATTCTACAAAAATGTGTTCTCCAGGAGGCAAATGGCACACTGTCCCTCCAGAGTTTTGCTGTGTGGCTGAGCAATACTGTACAGCCACATATGGAATATTGCCATTGGCATGTCAGGGGCTCATCAAATGTAACATGGCATCTGCAATCTACTCCAGCCAAAATGGTGATGCAGCACCCCAGAGATCTGGTCGTTGCAGTATGACACTCTGCCACTAAGGGGAGTGATGGTACGTCTGATGGCACTGAAGGAATTCTACTGACCAGGTATCACCAGCACACATTACACTTCACTCTCCGGCCACTAGGGGGAGCAAAGGGCTTTATTTATTGGGCCACTCATCACACTGGTAAAACTAGGGGTTGGATAGGAAGTTAGTCAGAAGCTGACTGGGTTGGATTCAGGCAACATCCCATGGCAGGGGGTGTTGCAGGGAGAAGACACAGGGGGGTCCCTGTCAGGCATGGGAACCTGGCAGGCACCTAGCGACCAGAATAGAACGTTACGGAACCGCGCCTGCACACCCCGCGGCGGTATCCTAAGAAAGAGACACGAAGCAAAGGATATTGTGGAACAGTGAGAAACGAGATCAAACACAAAGGAGAACCAGTAGGAGTCATGCCGTGAGACCGAGGCAATATCCTACTGAGGCGCGTAGCCAGTGGCCGGAACACCGAGGGAGTAACTGACTCTACGCTTTACTTTAAACTCTGAAGGACAGTTAATTATAGGTTGGCTGTCTCACCTAAACACCTACGAAAACATAGGGGGCAACTGTGGGAGAGGGGCGTCCCTAGGGTCCTGGAAGAACTCCAGGCCTTCCCATCATACGGGTGCGTCCTAGCCATAACATACCTGGGGGACGTTGAACTAGAAAGATCTGGAATGAATTAGAACGAACGAGAACAGAAGTTGTGAGGACTATTCCGAATGCTCAGCAGGGAAGCATTACAACACACAGGCGCTAGTGGTAGGCACTGATTTCCACCTGCAAAGGGAACTCTGGAAGTGCCCATCGGACCGGCCGGTCTCAGAAAGCCCTGTTAAGCGTGCTCTGGATTGAGGGTCCTGAAGTCTTCAGTAAAGAGGTAAAGAGACTGCAACCTTGTGTCCTCGTTATTGACTGCACCTCACATCATCACCATCCACCTTACTGGGAAGCCCTGGGGACATACTTCACCTGTGGGAAGGTATACCATCCAGCTGCCATTCCATCACCCCAGTGGACCCCACAGCAGCGTCGGTCACCCTGACCGAACACCACAGGTGGCGTCACGAATCCCTGATAGACTGTACCACTTTTATTGGACGCCCCTTAGCAGGGTCGCAGACCGGGTCTAGCCACCGTGACAGCCTCAGAACCGAACCAGAGAGGCTCGATACCGAGAACTCGTGGCCCTGTGTCTGGGGGCGCTCCAGTGACCCTTCCCTTTCGATGCCATGCACCAAAACAGTAGTTCTCTACCACATATGGTATATCAGCGCTCTCAGGAGAAATTACACAAACTGTATGGTCCATTTTCACCTGCTACCCTTGTGAAAATAAAAAAATGGGACTTAAGCAACATTTTTGTTGCAAAAATGTGATTTTTTTATTTTCATGGCTTAATGGCATAAAATTCTGTGAAGCACCTGTGTGCTTACCACACATCTATATGAATTCGTTGGGGGGTGTAGTTTCCAAAATGTGGTCACTTGTGGGGAGTTTGTACTGTTTAGGCACATCAAGGGCTCTGTAAATGTGACAAGGTGTCCGCTATCTATTCCAGCCAATTTTGTGTTCCAAAAGTCAAATGGTGCTCCTTCCCTTCCCTGGCGTAAAACTATAGGAAGTGATTTTTTTATGTCATTTATTCTTAGACTTTTTTAAGTGTAATACAACAACGGTTCTAGGATGCAAACTATGTGTAACGTAGTGCTAAACCTAACTTATAGCAATTAAGGCTGAACCCTAACTAGACCTAAAACCTAACTGAGGCTGCCATCACACTATCAGTATTTGGTCAGTATTTCACATCAGTATTTGTAAGCCAAAACCAGGAGTGGGTCAAAAATACAGACTTGGTGACGTGTTTCTATTATAGCTTTCCCCTCTGTTTGTTCCACTGCTGGTTTTGGCTTACAAATACTGATGTAAAATACTGACCACATACTAAATAGTTCGACCATAGCTCGCACTACTACTAAGGCTTTAATTTAAAGTTTGTGTTTGTTCACATTCTTAAGAATCAGTCCGAGTATCATCATTGTTTTGGATCCGAGTTTCCTCAATGTTTTTGTCAGTGTTAGAGATGAGTGAATAAATTTGAGTGGAATTTATTTCTACTCAAATTTTATATAAATCCACATTTGAGAAAAATACAGATTTATTTTTTTAACCCTTCATGTGCTATACAGGAATTAATGCAAAGTGGAATGAAAAAATATAAATGTAAATTTTACTTCTAAAATGTTGCTTTATCCCCAATTTTTTCACTTTTGCAAGCGGTAACATAAAAAATGGGATCCTATTACTTGTTACGACATACAACGTCAAAAAGTTCTGTTTGGACAAACGGCAGGGCTTGGAAAAGAAGGAGCACCATATGAATTTTAGAACACAAATTGGCTGAAATAGATTGCGGGCACCATGTCGAATTTGCAGGGCCCCTAAGGTGCCTAAACAGCAGAAACCCGCTACAAATGACCACATTTTGGAAACCACACCCATCAAGGATTTTATCCAGGTACATGGTGAGGATTTTGAAAACAAAGGTACTAAACGAGATTTGATAACATTAGGTTGTCATATTGAATATGTCATAATTAGTGACGAGTACAAGTGCACGCCACTCGAGTTTGCAACTGGTGCTTGGGTATGTACCGAGTATCGCGGGTGCTCGAGTGATATGCTCGAGTCCTCGCCCTGCATGTTTCCCGGCTGTTAGATACCCAAAAAACACATGCAGGAATTGCCTGTGTAAGGCAGGAAATCCCCAGGTGTCTAACAACTGCAAAACATGCGGGGCAGAGACTTGAGAATGTCACTTGAGCACCCGCGATACTTGGTGCATACCTGACTACACGATGCAAACTCGAGCAGCTAGCACTTGTGCTCAAAACTATTTGTTATATTGTCCTGTTTTTTACTTTTGAAAAAACCCTATGCCAAACCCAAACCCTAAGCCGAATCCTAACCCTAAACCCAACCCTAACCCTAGACCCTAACATAACCTTAAGCTCAACCCTAACCATAAACTCCACCCTAACCATAAGACTAAAGGTACCGTCACACTAAGCGACGCTGCAGCGATACCGACAACGATCCGGATCGCTGCAGCATCGCTGTTTGGTCGCTGGAGAGCTGTCACACAGACAGCTCTCCAGCGACCAACTATGCCGGTAACCAGGGTAAACATCGGGTTACTAAGCGCAGGGCCGCGCTTAGTAACCCGATGTTTACCCTGGTTACCATCCTAAAAGTAAAAAAAACAAACGCTTCATACTTACCTTCCGCTGTCTGTCCCCGGCGCTGTGCTTCTCTGTACTGGCTGTGAGCACAGCGGCCGGAAAGCAGAGCGGTGACGTCACCGCTGTGCTTTCCGGCCGCTGTGCTTACACAGGGCAGAGAAGCAGAGCGCCGAGGGACAGACAGTGGAAGGTAAGTATGTAGTGTTTTTTTTTTTTTACTTTTACGCTGGTAACCAGGGTAAACATCGGGTTACTAAGCGCGGCCCTGCGCTTAGTAACCCGATGTTTACCCTGGTTACCAGCGAAGACATCGCTGAATCGGCGTCACACACGCCGATTCAGCGATGTCAGCAGGAAGTCCAGCGACGAAATAAAGTGCTGGACTTTCTGCAGCGACCAACGACATCACAGCAGGATTCTGATCGCTGCTGTGTGTCAAACTGAACGATATCGCTAGCCAGGACACTGCAACGTCACGGATCGCTAGCGATATCGTTTAGCGTGACGGTACCTTAAGCTGAACCCTACATCTACCGGCAAATAATAATAAAAATAAAATTATAACATCAAAAACTTTAATCTGCCTGACCAATAATAGAAATTGGTGAGCAGTAGATCTACAATTGGTCTTATAGATGAGCTTCCTGCTGAGTAGCTGATTGGCACAGTCCTGTCACTGCATGAAAAACCATAACATGCATTTTTGTCATAGGTCATTAAGAGAATAAAGCAGTTTTCCGGATAGTTTATTAAAACAATGTAAAGCCTGTGAGAAATAAAGAATATAATTTACAAAATAGGTAAAATTCTGCAATATGTTCCCGTCCTGGCACATGTGATCATGTCATATAATCTGTCAGTGAAGCACAGTAATGCATACTGGAGGCAAGGATGAGTCAGCAGCTCTCAGAACACTGTGCTTTAAAGAGCAAATAAATCGGATGAGTACAATCTGATCAAAAATCTGATTGCATTTGGACCAATGTTAATTAATGAGGCAGTGCAGGTCTACTGTTATTTTCTCAGCTGTAATGAGACTGAGGAAAAAAACAGCATGCAGCAAGTGGATGCGAGAATCTGATCACAATTGCCAATGCAAGTTGATGGGTGCAAATGAAAAATCAGACACTATCCGGACAATCCGAATATCATGCGATTTTTGGGCAAATATCTCCAGTGACCCAGAAAATTTAATTAGCACATAGCAGGAAGCTGTAATCCCAAAGCATCCAGACAACCTATATAAACCTCATAAACATGCCTCCATGGAGATCAGGACCATGCCACCACATATTAATGTGGAAATGGTTGTTGTCCTGGTCCAGGAGTGACCAGAACTGTGCGACATATGTGATGCATTAGGGACCTCCGCACCATCAACACCAGGCATGAGGTAGATAGTGGTGTTTTAGACTCTATCTTGCATGGTAAATGATAAAGGGGAGGAGGTTTCTGAGCGTAGTCTGGCACGTTATTTGCATGACATTGCCAGGCCTGTGAGGTTGCATGCCAGGAATGCCATACACATTTTGCTGGATGTCTGCACCACACCCAACAACCCATGACAGGTATTCGACTACCTAGAAAGCTGGCAGCAGTCTGAGAATAACCGTCTTTGTCTGCTAGAGGAAGTGGAGCAGCATGCGGCCTCAAGCCAATACACAGCCCGTCAACAACTTCCACCACCACTCCCTTCCGAAGTGCATCAACCACCACCCGTTCTGTAAGGGCACATGGACTAGCCAAAGGCAAGGTGAGTGGGCAGTGCCAGTCTCTTCAATGGCTGGCTATTTTGAGGACCAGATGCAGCAACCATTGTTCAGCCATGTGCCTAATGAAGGAGCATATGATGGCACAAGGGATCCATACCATTTTGCCTTAGAGCCACAACAACAGGGACTGCCTTTTTCTTTGTGTTCCACAAACCCACATTGGCAGTAACAAACACTTTCAGCACCATCACCATTTGTGCCAGTAAGCAATCCTGGCTCTCTGCGATCCAGAGACATATCACAATTTGTGATATGTGCGTTATGTACTGTGCTCCATGTGTGGTTTTTGTTTATTATTCTTTATAGGTTGTTATTTTTGTCAAAGCGTGGCTGTTTAAACCCTAAATGCTGCAATCAATAGTGATGACATCATTAAGGAGGCTGTGTGAGGAAGGGGGCTTTCTCTCCAGTATAATCAGCGCCACCATGATGTTATCATGAGGGCCATCATCACGACAACATCCGGGTTTACCAAGCTATGGAAAGCCTCCTAGACCTTGTTTTTCAGCTCCCTCCAAAGATTTTCTATCTGGTTCAGGTCTTGAGACTAGCAAGGCCACTCCAGGACCTTAAAATGCTTCTTACGGAGCCTCTCCTTAGTTGTCCTGGCTCTGTTTTTTGGGTCACTCTCATGCTGGAAGACCCAACCATGACCCATCTTCAATGCTCTTACTCAGGGAATGAGGTTGTTGTCCAAAATTTTGCGACACATGACCACATTCATTCTCTCTTCAATACGGTACAGTCGTTATGTTCCCTTTGCAGAAAAGTACAACCAAAGTATGAAGTTTCCCCCACCATGCTTCACAGTTATAACGGTGTTCTTGGGGTTGCACTTATCCTTCTTCTTCCTCCAAACACGGCAAATGGAGTTGATACCAAAAAGTTCTATTTTGGTCTCATCTGACCATATGACATTCTCACATACCTCCTCTGGATGATTCAGATGGTCATTGGCAAGCCTCAAAAGGGCGTGGACATGTGCTGGCATGAGAAGGGGGACTTTGGGTGCCCTGTAGGATTTTAATTCATGACAGCATAGCGTCATGATAATGTTTGAGACTGTGTTCCCAGCTATTATTTAATGCAATAAAATGCAGTTTAGTTATTTAAAGGGAACCTGTCAACAAGATTGTGCTCAGTTAGCTACACACACTTTCAGGTTGGCGCTATTATACTGATTAAAATGATACCTTGGTTGATGAAATCCATTTTATGTTAATGAGATTTCCGTGTCCTAAGGCGGGGTTGGTGTATGTGGTTCTATTTATTCATAATGCAGACTGCTGACAGTTCACTGATCCCTCAGTGACCTGCCCCCAAGTTTGCATAATAATTACCATCACATACTGAATTAAAAAAGACGCTTCTGCAGGCAGGTGCCAGTCGTGGCTCCTGCGCTGCAGCATAATTGCATGGTTACTGTGCACTTAATCCCTTTTGCTGATTTAATTTAGCGAGGGAAAAAAAAATGATTTGAAAATGGTGCCTGCCGCGCCTGCGCAGTAGCAGCTATCGGTTTATGCTGAGGGGTTCAAGAGAGGCCTGGATGTCTTCCTGGAGCGTAACAATATTGTATCTTACAGTTATTAGGTTCTTTAGAAGGACGTAGATCTGGGGATTTATTCTGACGGAATATAGGCTGAACTGGATGGACAAATGTATTTTTTCGGCCTTACTATGTTATTATACTGCTATGGGGGTGCATTATACTACTATGGGATGCATTATACTATGATTGGGGTGCATTTTACTCTCATGAGGCTGAATTATACTACAATAGGCTGCATTATACTACTATGGGGGGTGCATTATACTCCTAAGAGGGTGAATTTGTGGCACCCCTGAGGTTCGGTCGCCACACAGGTACTGCTCCTCATCCAGAGGTGTGGTATCCCACGCTCAGGTAAGGAGGGGGGCACTACCCAGGTCTCTAACACCTGTATCCAACACATCAACACTCCAGTCAGGGCATCTGGGTGTACCCTAAGGGAGGATGGCCTTGTAAGAGAGTGAACTGTAGTCCCACTGAGAGGGCACTAGGACCCTGTGGTTTTTGCCTGCTGCAGCAGAGGACAGACCCTGCAAAACTCCCGGAGACAATGTGTGCTGGGGGGTGGGGTCTGGTGTCTCGTGTGTAAAGTGAAACAAGGAAGTGAGAGCTGAGAGAAAAAGGCGGGAAGAAAAGGCAGAAGCTGCTGTGATATCTTAAAAAGAGACCTGTGTGTGGATTGACTGCGAGTGTGTTTGGAGGAAGAGAAGCTTTTGAGAGACTTTTGCTGCTAACGTTTCCTGGAGAAGAGCTAACCCTTGATCTAAGAAAAGACTGAGACCCAGTACGTATTTGGAAGGCTGTGGATTCCCTGTGCATTGAGTGGAGAAACAAGTCTGGGCAGACTGCTGATACAGAGACGGACGGGTTGTCGTGGAAGCATTCCTAGGAGCTACAGAAGCAGAGACAACATCGTGAGACCACTAACTAAGTCCCTTGCGTTTGGGCTCGGCATCGGCCGACAAGACAAGAGGAGCTTGCTGTAACTTATTGGCGCTGAAGATATGGACTGGCTGCAGCCTGTGCGGATTCCTGCCTGAGAGGAAATCTATCTCAGGATACGGTACCATAGTTATAGATACCCGGGTATCTCTGCTCTGAGTGTTTAATGGTTACTTTAGAGGTGTATCTTATATTAGAGTTGTGTAAGTTATACTCAGTGTGCCGTTCCAGGGGCTCCCTTGATAACACTACATTCAATTTACACTTGTTTCCTGTTTTTTAGTTACTCTGTTAGGTAAATTTCTTACTAGTCTTTATAGAAACAGTTCTCAGGAGACCTTGGAGTGGAACAGTGATTTCAGCTGCGGCTGAGCTAGTGTATCTTTGGGGTGCATCTGCCTTAAAATTCTCCATATTACCTTTATTATTTTGCTTTTGAGTAAATACCGTTGGAGATTTCCGCCTTGGTCTTGGTTTGTGACTCACTGGATCTTATTCAGACCTCTGGTCATTACATTTTTGGCGTAGTCGGCAGGATCCAGTGTTTGTCATGGACGGAGACGAGGGTGGAAATGACCCCGCTGTATCCGCATCCTCCTCGGGGGTTGGGGTTCCCCTGGCAGCCGCGGCGACTCCGGGCGGGTATGTGCCTGTAGGAGCTTTACTTCAGCACATGCCGAAATACGATGGGCGCAATATGGCGTTGCAAGATTGGGCTGAGAGAATCCGGAGTATTCTGCGCATGTGTAATTTGACCCCCGCGTTACGCGCTGAGCTGGCATTAAATGCACTGGAGGGCGATATTAGGCGTATGGTGATGGTGCGCCCAGAATCAGAGAGGGATACGTTAGAAAAGATTTTGGAACTGTTAGAGGGGAGTTTGGGGGGCCGAGCGCGTGTGGCTCAGCTTCGGTCCCTATTCTTTAATCGTCCCCAGAGGGAGTGTGAGTCCCTGATGCAGTATTCTAATATCTTGCAAGAAACGTTGAATGAGATGCAGCGACTAGACCCGGGGGCCATGGGAGCGTCCGGGAGGTAGACCGCTTGCTCCGAGACCAATTCTTCACCGGTTTAGCCAATAGAATTCTCCGGGACAAACTGTTGGAAATGGCCCGGGTTGCACCAGAGTTATCTTTCTGGCAGATTTACCGAGCTGCAGTGGAAAGGGAAGAGAAATCAGCCTATGTTCCCGAGGGGTCAGTGAACAGTGCCCAGCTGGAGGAAAGTGGGTCATCAGGGTCGGGGGAAGAGGGGCTGGTAAGCGTGGTACAAGCTTTGTGTACTGAGGTGAAGGAGTTGAAGCAGACATTGTCTCAACTGACAGTTGGTCCCGCCTCTACCCCCTCACGGGGACCTCCTGCCCCACCCCCTGGAACGGTGACCCCGCAAATGGCCAGGTCATCCTATCAGAATGAGTCAAGCCCTCGTCCACAAGGAACAATCACCTGCTGGAAGTGTGGTCGCCAGGGACATATCTCGCGTTACTGCCGGACGCGTATAGCCCCAGAAACCCCGTCGCCGGCTTTAAACTTCCGGCCGCTGCCATGAGAGGGCAAGCAGCAGCGGCCCCACACACGCAAAGCCCTCGACGGAATGAACAAGATTTGTTTGCATGTAGTCCAGTGATAGAAGCAGAGTTTGAAGGGCGGAAGATGAGGTGCTTGGTTAACACGGGATCCGAATGTACTATAATGCCTCTAGAAGTATATGAGAGATGCTTCAGTCGACTAGTGATTCCAGAGGATGGCCGAGTGATACGACTGGCTGCCGCAAATAATGGTCAATTGTCAGTCAAGGGAATCGTGTGGATGCAACTGAAAATGTTTGGTCAAGAGCTGGGGCAGAAAGGGGTAGTACTGGTGGATCACCCCCCTAGAAGAGGGATGGAAGTGACGCTCGGAATGAACGTGCTGCGAGACTTGAATCACCAGATGTATGCCAGTGAAGGACCCCGATACTGGGCCCGTGCGACAAGACACCGACCCACACAGAGAATTCTACACCGTCTAGTGCTGAGTTACGACTTGCTGAAAAGTGCGGTCCCAGGTGACCGGGTGGGCCGGGTCCGAGTGACTTCGAGGGCCCCGATCCTGCTGGGACCCAGACAAGAGAAACTCTTAATGCTGCCTGTGGGAGCTGCACAGAGATTGAATGGGCTTGAAGTGCTACTTGAGCCCGCCCGAGAGGAGTCCTCATTTGCCAAGGTACATGTGGCCCGGTCTTTGGCGATTGTGAAGAATGGATGAGTGCCGGTCCGATGCATCAATGTTTTAGATGAAGCTGTTGCAATTCCCGCTGGGACCATACTGGCTGAACTATTCGTGCCGGCAGAGAAGGTGCCAGAAAATGCAGGGTTCGAATTGCGACCAGACCAACAGTCATCCTGGACATTCGCGGTCGAGGTAGGCCGGACTGAGCCTCCTACGGAGGAATGGAATGGTCATGTGATCATGGAGCAGATGGGAGTGGATCGGGAGAAGCTGACCCCCGTGCAGTTGGAGCAGTTGGAGAGAGTTTTGTGGGAACATCAAGAGACCTTTTCCCGACATGGAGAGGACTTCGGGTGTACCCAGACGATTGAGCATGAGATTCCAACGGGGGATACTCCACCCATTAGAGAAAGATATCGTCAAATTCCTCCGGCGCTCTATCAAGAGGTGAAGAGCATGGTGGCCAGTATGCTGGACAACCAAGTGATCCGAGAGAGCCGGAGTCCCTGGGCGGCCCCTGTAGTCTTGGTCCGCAAGAAGGATGGGACACTCCGATTTTGTGTGGACTATCGGAAATTGAATGCCCACACCGTATGGGACGCATATCCTTTACTCCGTATTGAAGAATCCCTGTCGGCCCTGGGTCGGGCCAAGTATTTCTCAACGTTGGATTTGGCAAGCGGGTACTGGCAGGTCCCAATGGCTGAAAAAGATCGGGCCAAGACGGCGTTTGTCTTGCCAATGGGGCTCTTTGAGTTCAACCGGATGCCCTTTGGCCTCGCTACCGCCCCAGGAACCTTCCAACGCCTGATGGAACATTGCTTGGGCGATCTAAATTTTGAATCAGTCCTGATATATCTAGACGACATTGTGGTGTTCGGAACCTCATTTGAAGATCATCTGGAGAAGCTGCGTCAAGTTCTCCGGCGGCTCAAGAGCTACGGCCTGAAAATAAAGCCAAAAAAATGTCAACTGTTACGAAACCAGATTGAATTCTTGGGGCATCTGGTGACCCCGGACGGGGTACTACCGTTAGCCAGTAAGATTAAGGCGGTACAAGAGTGGCCACCTCCTTGTGACCTGCGAGAAGTGCGGGCCTTCCTGGGCCTAGCAGGATACTATCGGCGGTTTGTGCCTAAATTCTCACAAGTGGTGAGTCCCTTGAATGAACTTTTGAGAGGGACAGCGTTGGGTCCTCGAAATCGCCCCATTCCATGGGGGCCCCTACAGAAAAAGGCATTTGATGAAGTGAAAACCGCCCTAACGAGTGCCCCATTGCTGGCCTACGCCCGGTTTGACACCCCTTTTTTGTTGTATACCGATGGTAGTCTTCATGGGTTGGGGACAGTACTAGCACAGGTGCAGGACGGCCGAGAGCGAGTGATTTCTTATGGCAGCAGATCTTTAAGAGACTCCGAGCGAAATCCGGCTAACTACAGCTCATTCCGGCTGGAATTGCTGGCCCTGGTGTGGGCAATGACAGAATGCTTCGCCGAGTATCTAACAGGAGCTGAGGTGCTAGTCATGACAGATAACAACCCGCTAGCTCACTTAGAGAATGCGAAGCTGGGGGCGTTGGAGCAGCGGTGGGTCGCCAGACTGGCCAAGTTCAATTACCGCATTAAATTTCGCTCTGGTCGAGAGAACGGCAATGCAGATGCATTGTCAAGAGTGCCCCTTGGGTCATCAGGGGAAGATGTTGACGATACTGAAACTCCAGCTTTGGGGCAGATACCTATCTTCCAAAGTGTGGTACACTCAAGTGGGGTAGCCACCGGGATGCCCTTTGTCCTGGGTAAAACACCCTCAGATTGGACAAGAGTCCAGGATGAGTGTCCGGACGTTGCACTTGTGCGCCGTTGGGTACAAAACAAGGCCTGGCCCAGTGCAGAGGACAAGGCTCAGTTGTCTATGGAAGGAATGAAACTCCTTCGACAATGGGATAAATTGTGTGTGGAACAAGGTCTGTTGTATCGTAAGGTGTACCTGCCTTCGGAGCTGCAGCATCGGTACCAACTGATAATTCCTGTGGGGATGGGTCCAGTGGTCGCTCGTGAGGCGCATGAGAAGGGGGCCCATTTTGGAAGTGAAAAGACACTTCAGTGGTTGCAGCGAGTCCTCTACTGCCCTGAGTTGGGAGGGATGGTGGCCGACACGTGTCGGCAGTGCCGAATTTTTGGTCTCAACAAAAGCCCTGAGCAGCGGGCTCCCACACAGTCTATTAAGACTTCAGCTCCACTGGAGCTACTCATGATTGACTACGTGTTGATAGGGTACTCTACGTCAGGGTACTCCTATTGCCTGGTGATGACAGATCACTTTACCAAGTATGCTGTAGCGGTGCCGACAAGAGATCAGACGGCCAAGTCGGTGGCTGAGGCAGTGTGCCGACATTTCTTCCAAGTGTTCAGGTGTCCGCAGAGAATACATTCAGATCAAGGGGCCTGCTTTCAGGGGACGCTGATGAAAGAGTTGCACCAGCTTTATGGTATCGAGCAGTCGAGAACAACGCCTTACCACTCTCAGGGTAACGGGGCGTGTGAGCGTTTTAATCGGACCTTGTTGCAAATGTTGAGGTCCTTAGAGAGTCAGCAACAGACATGCTGGCCTGAGTATCTCCCCGAATTGATGTGGGCTTACAATAACAGGGAGCACAGTACTACTGGTTACTCACCACACATGTTGATGTTTGGTAGACCTGGCCGAGACATTGAGGATTTGAACATGCCAGATCCCTCCTCCGCCCCCCTTCGGACTGCATCCGAGTGGGTACGAGAGCATCGGCAGCGGTTGAGGGTGGTGCATCAGGTGGTGGGCGACCACCTTCGCCAGGTGGTCCATAAGGACACGCGACCTGTACAAACAGAGCTGTTCTCTCCGGGAGACAGAGTGTTGGTGAGGACAAAACGACGGTCAGGAAAGCTGAGTGACCGATGGGAGGCGATACCGTATCTGATAAAAAAACAGGTGAACCCTGAGATTCCAGTGTACGAGATCGAACCGGTGGGGGCAGGGGGGCCAACCCGTAATTTGCATCGTAACATGTTACAACGGTGCTGGTTTGAAGATTCGGCGCCTACCCCCCTAGAGCCAGAGGCCATGTTCCAAGGGGCGGGAACTCTGAATGATCTTGAGTTTGATGGTGTGCTTACTCCTGCGCCTGCTTATTTGCCCCCTGTGACCGATCTGGCCTCGGGTGATGAGAATGTTGGGGATATGGAGGATGTTGTTGAGGAGAGTGCATCAGGTCAACTGTTTGGTCCTGACGCTGTATCACAGGACATCGAGCCGCAGGAGGAGACAACTCCACTTGCGCCCACTAACACGGCCACGGAAGAGACTTTAGCTCCCTCTAAGGTTGCACCTGTTGATGTAGGACTCAGGAGAACTACACGATCTACGGCAGGAATACCGCCTCAGCGATATGCTCAAGATGAATTTGAGTGGGAAGGTATGTCGAGGACGCCAACCTCTAGTGGGGTGGCATGTAAGAGAGTGAACTGTAGTCCCACTGAAAGGGCACTAGGACCCTGTGATTTTTGCCTGCTGCAGCAGAGGACAGACCCTGCAAAACTCCCGGAGACAATGTGTGCTGGGGGGTGGGGTCTGGTGTCTCGTGTGTAAAGTGAAACAAGGAAGTGAGAGCTGAGAGAAAAAGGCGGGAAGAAAAGGCAGAAGCTGCTGTGATATCTTAAAAAGAGACTGTGTGTGGATTGACTGCGAGTGTGTTTGGAGGAAGAGAAGCTTTTGAGAGACTTTTGCTGCTAACGTTTCCTGGAGAAGAGCTAACCCTTGATCTAAGAAAAGACTGAGACTTTACTAAAACCCAGTACGTATTTGGAAGGCTGTGGATTCCCTGTGCATTGAGTGGAGAAACAAGTCTGGGCAGACTGCTGATACAGAGACGGACGGGTTGTCGTGGAAGCATTCCTAGGAGCTACAGAAGCAGAGACAACATCGTGAGACCACTAACTAAGTCCTCGGCGTTTGGGCTCGGCATCGGCCGACAAGACAAGAGGAGCTTGCTGTAACTTATTGGCGCTGAAGATATGGACTGGCTGCAGCCTGTGCGGATTCCTGCCTGAGAGGAAATCTATCTCAGGATACGGTACCATAGTTATAGATACCCGGGTATCTCTGCTCTGAGTGTTTAATGGTTACTTTAGAGGTGTATCTTATATTAGAGTTGTGTAAGTTATACTCAGTGTGCCGTTCCAGGGGCTCCCTTGATAACACTACATTCAATTTACACTTGTTTCCTGTTTTTTAGTTACTCTGTTAGGTAAATTTCTTACTAGTCTTTATAGAAACAGTTCTCAGGAGACCTTGGAGTGGAACAGTGATTTCAGCTGCGGCTGAGCTAGTGTATCTTTGGGGTGCATCTGCCTTAATATTCTCCGTATTACCTTTATTATTTTGCTTTTGAGTAAATACCGTTGGAGATTTCCGCCTTGGTCTTGGTTTGTGACTCACTGGATCTTATTCGGACCTCTGGTCATTACAGCCTCATCTCAGACTGGAGAGTGTAACTGGGTAGAGGGTGTGGGTGGAGTGAGTAGTTAAGGGAGGAGCTAATTAGGAGGGAAAGTTAGTCAGATTGTGAGAGGAGCTGAATGGAGTAAGATGTGTCAAAAGGAGCTCCCAGAGGGAGCTAGAGAACGGGGAAGCTGCAGATAGAAAAGGGGTCCTAGGGGCACGGGTAGTGAGGAATCCACCCGTGGGGCCTGCATTCACGCCGACCGTAATTGGGTGGAGGGACCAGGTCACAGTGGGGGAACCGGCCTCCAAGACTAGTGGAGAACTACAAGGCTCAGCTAGCAAGCTGGAGGCTGTGGTATCTGTAAGTGCCACAGCCATATCCACACATATTCGCTGAAAAGGCAGCCATATAGGACCAAGGGGACTCAGAGTACGTCGCCCGACAAGGTCCACGGCTGCTGGCTTGGGAAACTGTGTGTGAAGGCATAGGGCAGGAGAGAGCGCAGTGAGACGGCCAGGAAAGGAACATAAGAGGAGTCCTGGAATGGTGTACCCCAAATCATCTAGGGGTTGGCTGGACCACAATCTTGGAGGACACAGCATATGGCTGGAAACAGTAATCTACAGAACTGTGAGTAAAGCGTTGAAAACTGCACCCAGCTGTGTCCTCTAAATTATTCCTGCATCAGTTGCCCTGCATTACAACTTCCACAACCATTATCATCACAATTAATACCTATATATGCCCTGGGGACTAGCTCTGCCCATGGAGAGCAGAAACATCTTTGCTGCATCACCAACTTCCCCAGTGGATCTGAACTGCAGCGTTGGCCATATTGACCGAACACCACGGGTGGCGTCACAAACAAATCCCCTTTTCCCATAAACTTTATTTTCCCCTTTAATGAGCATGTCTTTCATTGGACACCCAGGGCCACGGACCGGGTCACTGCTGCCGTGACACATCCCTTTAAGAACAATACTGAGTATCCCCATGGCCCTGGTGGGTGCTCCACATTATACTACTATTGGGTGCATTATACTACTATGGGGTGCATTATACTACTATAGGGGTGCATTATACTACTATGGAGGTGCATTGCACTACTATGGAGATGCATTATACTACTGTAGAGGTCAGCCAGGGCCGTAGTCATGGCGAAGCTCATCATGCTTTGTGTGCCCTTACCTCTCTCCACATATAAATTATGTTTCACTTTCAGCTTACTTGTTTCTCTGTACACTGCGCCATCAGGGTTCTTCCTGGGTTCTCCAGGGTCATCTTTGGCCATTTATTTGTGTAGTAACAGAGACACAGTCCACTAGTAACTCATAATGCAGAACTTTACTTTCAAAACTTTGCAGTACATCCAGGTTCAACACAGCATTCTCAGCAGATTTTACATTACACATCATTACAGTTTTCCCTTCGCTTTTCAGCCTGTCACACAGCTCGAGATCAAGTCGTACCGCAGTGTACATTTTCTCGGCATCCTCCCTGTTTAGGCTCACTTCCACTGGGTGTTCTTTCAGCCATTTTGCCTCGGATCTGAGGGCATCTACCAAGGCTAGAACCTGCCACATGGTGAGCGACCCGACTGTCCACTTTTTTAGCTTCCATCCTTGAAGCCCAAGCTTCTGCAATACCTGTAGCTGTATCTGTGCTGTTTCCCACACACTCAATGTCTGGGCACTCTCTTGTGATCAAGGTTACAGGGTCTTACAGTTGCCCAGGCCTAAGGCCCGCCTGAGCTCTATAGGTGCCCTCGCCCATCTGACTCTAAACAGGAAGCTCCCTTCCTCTTAGTACCATGACCCCTCCTACATTAACTATTTACACTGATCTGGAGAATTGCTAGTCTATGTGTGCAAAATGCCCCCATCTAGTGGCCCAATATGTGTACTGTGCTCTCCCTGCATACCATACATTTGGTGCAGTCACAGGAATATTAGAATGCATATGTTTAATATCTATACATCTATATATAGCAGCATTACATATTCATTTTAACAACAGTACGAGACAACGTATACACATCTACAAATGCTTTAACCTGGGACATGCTCGGAGCTCAGGACGGTACTGCAACCCCCTTACATTCCCCCTTCCTTTAAACTTAGTCATCCATGACCAAGTACTGAGTAACTTTAATTCTGTAAAAGTGATACTACAGGCAGGGAGGCAAAACGAGGTAGACAATATAATTATATTAGCTCAATATGAATCGAGTCCACATAATGACACACAACAGTCCATGCTTCAGATAAGGACATGAGCCTGGTCCACAGTCCTCCAGGTGATGTCCATGGTTCACTTTCTCCTGTCCTCCAGAGTCAAACATAGTTACAAAGTGACCCTTCAATTTGGGTTCACAGTCCCTGGGGTAGTCTCCCCCTTCCTTTGTGAAAAGCATGGTCCCGTCCGTTAGGACCAAACATATATATGCAATTATGAGACCTATTCAGTAGACCAACAGTCCTTAAAGGGGAAGGCATCCCCCTTCCTTTGAACGGAGCACTATCCTCTGTCAGTTTGCAGGCCACCCATATCACCAACAGTCTTTTGTTGCAGCCTGCAGCCGATACCTGGGTCAGGACCCATTCCTAAAAATCCAAGTCCTGCTTTTCAGCAGAAAAGGGGCAGCGGGCACAACAAAAGCATAATTAAAACTTAACGTCTCTCCTGGCCGTCCCAACTTTGGGAAACACATTTGGGCTCTTTTACCCATGGGGATGCAGAACAGTCCCAAATATTTATCAGTGCAACATTACACAAGTACAATACTTAGCTCAGCGGCACGAGTCTTGTGCCACAGTGTTCCTTGCTTGTGAGTGGACTGAAGAGGACTCTGCAGCCAAAGATTCCATGGGCTGCCAGGATGCAGCGCACCCAGCGTTAGAAGCAGGTGCAGGTTGAGAAGCCGACTGTTCCTGTGCCGGGCTCGCATAAAGTCCCGAACCATCACCCTCTGTGCACAATGTTACTGCTACTACATAGTAGGCTCTAGGGCAGACCTCTTTAATGAAAGAGACCCAGTCCCCTTTGACTAGAGGTCTCCCATGCTTCACGGAGGCAGCATTTACATAGATTTTGTCATCAGTGCCTACCACCCGTTTAAAGCTGCACCCATGTTTGATGTTAATGTACACTAACTGTCCTTATGAGTGGTGCACGGCCACAGCGCCCTCCCCATGCTGATGCCGTTGAGCCCAAATCTCATGCTGCTTCTTTTTGGCGACGATATCCGTGATCCATGTGGACTGGCCAGGAGTGTGGGATGGGCCCTGCTCGGCTTGGCGGGCCCAAGGAGCCTCCAATCCCACATTTAAGCCTCCCATGGGCCTGTTCTCCTGTCCCCAATGACTGGGGACAAACCTAGGGGCTCACTCCGCATGAGACAGTACAGCTAGGTGGGGAGGAAGGCCGCGGCAAAGACCAATCTCTCGATAAGGACGTGGTTCACTCACCGCTGGTCTCATATGTCTGACCATGCTCGTCCCACAGATGTTGTATTCTTCCACGACGGCGCCCTCTGGCTCTCGATGATATAGCGCTGGCACGGCCTTCACTTCCGTTTCAGGCTCCTCGAAGGCCGTCACTAGTTCCGGTCCCAACTGCAGCTGCACCACTGTTACCGGGAGAAAGGGTTTTGCCTTCTGAAGATGTCGCCGGGTAGAGCGATCACATCACCCGATGTGACTGTTCTACATGTGAGATCGCAGTGGGAACCTCGGTATTAAATGGACTATGTCGGACAGGATAGTATTATTTGTTGGGGCGTCGGGGATTAAGGGTTCAGTAAGTATGGTAAATTTAGATTCACTAAGGGAGTCTGTGTGATTATTTCAAATAAAGGACTTTATTCTGGCCCTGTATTTATTTACCATGTAACTATAGGATTAGTAATGGATGTGTCTTATAGACACTTCTCCATTACTAACCTGAGGGCTTGATGTCACCTGACAATACAAAGGTGACACCAACCCCAAAAATATGAACCCCACTTGCCATCGCTACAGGGCAAGTGGGAAGAGCAAGGTTAAGTGCCAGAATTGGTGCATCTATGAGATGTGCCATTTCTGGGGCGGCTGAGAGCTGATGTTTTTAGCCTGGGGGATGCCAATATCCATGACCCCTTCCTAGGCTATTATTATCAGCCTTCAGCCGCCTGCCTAGCCTTTGCTGTTTCGATTTTATAGGAGGACCCCATGTCAATTTTTTTCTGGGGTTCCCCTGTAAGCTAGCCGGTAAAAGCTAATCAAACAGCTGTGAGCCAATATTAATAGCCTGGGAACCTTGGGCTATTGAGAATATTAACATATGCCCTCAGCCATCGGCTTTCCCTCTGCTGGTTATTAAAATTATGCAGGAGCCCACGCAATTTTGTTTAACCCCTTCATGACCCAGCCTATTTTGACCTTAAAGACCTGGCCGTTTTTTGCAAGTCTGACCAGTGTCCCTTTATGAGGTAATAACTCAGGAACGCTTCAATGGATCCTAGCGGTTCTGAGATTGTTTTTTCGTGACATACTGGACTTCATGTTAGTGGTAAATTTAGGTCAATAAATTCTGTGTTTATTTGTGATAAAAACGGAAATTTGGCGAAAATTTTGAAAATTTCGCAATTTTCACATTTTGAATTTTTATTCTGTTAAACCAGAGAGTTATGTGACACAAAATAGTTAATAAATAACATTTCCCACATGTGTACTTTACATCAGCACAATTTTGGAAACAAAATTTTTTTTTGCTAGGAAGTTATAAGGGTTAAAATTTGACCAGCGATTTCTCATTTTTACAACGACATTTACAAAACCATTTTTTTTTAGGGACCACCTCACATTTGAAGTCAGTTTGAGGGGTCTATATGGCTGAAAATACCCAAAAGTGACACCATTCTAAAAACTGCACCCCTCAAGGTGCACAAAACCACATTCAAGAAGTTTATTAACCCTTCAGGTGCTTCACAACAGCAGAAGCAACATGGAAGGAAAAAATGAACATTTAACTTTTTAGTCACAAAAATGATGTTTTAGCAACAATTATTTTTATTTTCCCAATGGTAAAAGGAGAAACTGAACCACGAAAGTTGTCCAATTTGTCCTGAGTACGCTGATCCCTCATATGTGGGGGTAAACCACTGTTTGGGCGCACGGCAGGGCTTGGAAGGGAAGGAGCGCCATTTGACTTTTTGCATGAAAAATTGGCTGCACTCTTTAGCGGTCACCATGTCGCGTTTGGAGAGCCCCCGTGTGCCTAAAAATTGGAGCTCCCCCACATGTGACCCCATTTTGGAAACTAGACGCCCCAAGGAACTTATCTAGATGCATAGTGAGCACTTTAAACCCCCAGGTGCTTCACAAATTGATCCGTAAAAATGAAAAAGTACTTTTTTTTCACAAAAAAATTCTTTTAGCCTCAATTTTTTCATTTTCATATGGGCAACAAGATAAAATGGATCCTAAAATTTGTTGGGCAATTTCCTGAGTACACCGATACCTCACATGTGGGGGTAAACCACTGTTTGGGCACATGGTAAGGCTCGGAAGGGAAGGAGCGCCATTTGACTTTTTGAATGAAAAATTATCTCCATCGTTAGCGGACACCATGTCGCGTTTGGAGAGACCCTGTGTGCCTAAACATTGGAGCTCCCCCACAAGTGACCCCATTTTGGAAACTAGACCCCCCAAGAAACTTATCTAGATGCCTAGTGAGCACTTTAAACCCTCAGGTGCTTCACAAATTGATCAGTAAAAATGAAAAAGTACTTTTTTTTTCACAAAAAATTTCTTTTAGCCTCAATTTTTTCATTTTCACATGGGCAATAGGATGAAATGGATCCTAAAATTTGTTGGGCAATTTCTCCCGAGTACGTTGATACCTCACATGTGGGGGTAAACCACTGTTTGAGCACACGGCAGGGCTCGGAAGGGAAGGCGCGCCTTTTGACTTTTTGAATGGAAAATTAGCTCCAATTGTTAGCGGACACCATGTCGCGTTTGGAGAGCCCCTGTGTGCCTAAGCATTGGAGTTCCCCCACAAGTGACCCCATTTTGGAAACTAGACCCCCCAAGGAACTTATCTAGATGTGTGGTGAGCACTTTGAACCCTCAGGTGCTTCACAGAAGTTTATAACGCAGAGCCATGAAAATAAAAAATAATTTTTCTTTCCTCAAAAATGATTTTTTAGCCTGAATTTCCTACTTTGCCAAGGGTAATAGGAGAAATTGGAACCCAAATGTTGTCCAGTTTGTCCTGAGTACGCAGATACCCCATATGTGGGGGTAAACCACTGTTTGGGCGCACGGCAGGGCTCGGAAGGGAAGGCACGCCATTTGGCTTTTTAAATGGAAAATTAGCTCCAATCATTAGCGGACACCATGTCGCGTTTGGAGAGCCCCTGTGTGCATAAACATTGGAGATCCCCCACAAATGACCCCATTTTGGAAACTAGACCCACAAAGGAACTAATCTAGATGTGTGGTGAGCACTTTGAACCCTCAAGTGCTTCACAGAAGTTTATAATGCAGAGCCATGAAAATAAAAAAAAATTATTTTCTCAAAAATGATTTTTTAGCCCGCAATTTTTTATTTTCCCAAGGGTAACAGGAGAAATTTGACCCCAAAAGTTGTTGTCCAGTTTCTCCTGAGTACGCTGATACCCCATATGTGGGGGTAAACCACTGTTTGGGCACATGCCGGGGCTCGGAAGTGAAGTAGTGACGTTTTGAAATGCAGACTTTGATGGAATGGTCTGCGGGCATCACGTTGCATTTGCAGAGCCCCTGATGTGGCTAAACAGTAGAAACCCCCCACAAGTGACCCCATTTTGGAAACTAGACCCCGAAAGGAACTTATCTAGATATGTGGTGAGCACTTTCAACCCCCAAGTGCTTCACAGAAGTTTATAATGCAGAGCCGTGAAAATAATAAATACGTTTTCTTTCCTCAAAAAAAAATTTTTTGCCCAGAATTTTTTAATTTTCCCAAGGGTAACAGGAGAACTTTGACCCCAATATTTGTTGTCCAGTTTCTCCTGAGTACGGTGATACCCCATATGTGGGGGTAAACTACTGTTTGGGCACATGCCGGGGCTCGGAATTAAAGTAGTGACGTTTTGAAATGCAGACTTTGATGGAATGCTCTACCGGTGTCACGTTGCGTTTGCAGAGCCCCTGATGTGGCTAAACAGTAGAAACCCCCCACAAGTGACCCCATTTTGGAAACTAGACCCCAAAAGGAACTTATCTAGATATGTGGTGAGCACTTTGAACCCCCAAGTGCTTCACAGACGTTTACAACGCAGAGCCGTGAAAATAAAAAATCATTTTTCTTTCCTCAAAAATGATGTTTTAGCAAGCAATTTTTTATTTTCTCAAGGGTAACAGGAGAAATTGGACCCCAATAATTGTTGCGCAGTTTGTCCTGAGTATGCTGGTACCCCATATGTGGGGGTAAACCACTGTTTGGGCACACGTCGGGGCTCGGAAGTGAGGGAGCACCATTTGACTTTTTGAATACAAGATTGGCTGGAATCAATGGTGGCGCCATGTTGCGTTTGGAGACCCCTGATGTGCCTAAACAGTGGAAACCCCTCAATTCTACCTCCAACACTAACCCCAACACACCCCTAACCCTAATCCCAACTGTAGCCATAACCCTAATTACAACCCTAACCCCAACACACCCCTAACCACAACCCTAACCTCAACACACCCCTAACCACAACCCCAATTCCAACCCTAACCCTAAGGCTATGTGCCCACGTTGCGGATTCGTGTGAGATTTTTCAGCACCATTTTTGAAAAATCCGAGGGTAAAAGGCACTGCGTTTTACCTGCGGATTTACCGCGGATAGCCAGTGTTTTTTGTGCGGATTTCACCTGCAGATTCCTACTGCAGCGTTTCCGCACGGTATTTTCCGCACCATGAGCACAGCGGATTTGGTTTTCCATATGTTTACATGGTACTGTAAACCTGATGGAACATTGCTGCGAATCCGCAGCCAAATCCGCACCGTGTGCACATAGCCTAATTCTAAAGGTATGTGCACACGCAGCGAAAAATGCTGCGGATCCGCAGCAGTTTCCCATGAGTTTACAGTTCAATGCAAACCTATGGGAAACAAAAATTGTTGTACACATGCTGCAGAAAAACTGCACGGAAATGCAGCGGTTTACATTCCGCAGCATGTCACTTCTTTCTGTGGATTCCGCAGCGGTTTTACAACTGCTCCAATAGAAAATCGCAGTTGTAAAACTGCAGTGAAATGCGCAGAAAAAACGCGGTAAATCCACGATAAATCCACAGCGGTTTAGCACTGCGGATTTATCAAAATCCGCTGTGGAAAAATCCGCAGAGGACCAGAATACATGTGCACATACCGAAACCCTAACCCTAACCCTAGTGGAAAAAAAAAATTCTTAATTTTATTATTGTCCCTACCTATGGGGGTGACAAAGGGGGGGGTCATTTACTGTTTTTTTTATTTTGATCACTGTGAGGTTTTATCACAGTGATAAAATTCACATTGGAACGAATCTGCCAGCCAGCAGATTCGGCGGGCGCACTGCGCATGCGCCCGCCATTTTGGAAGATGGCGGCGCCCAGGAAAGAAGACGGACCCCGGGAGGCTCGGTAAGTATGATGGCGTGGGAGGGGAGCACGGGGGGGTGGATCGGAGCATGGGGAGGGTGGATCGGAACACGGGGGGTGGATCGGAACACGGGGGGGTTGGATTGGAGAATGGGGGTGGGATTGGAGCACGGGGGGAGCAGACAGGAGGACGGGGGAGCGGAGCACAGGACGGAGGGGAGTGGACCACAGATCGGAGGGCTGGGGGGGCGATCGGTGGGGTGGGGTGGGAGCACATCAGTGTTTCCAGCCATGGCCGATGGTATTGCAGCATCGGCCATGGCTGGATTGTAATATTTCACCAGTTTTTTAGGTGAAATATTACAAATCGCTCTGATTGGCTGTTGGAAGTGAAACTGCCAATCAGAGCGATCGTAGCCACGGGGGGGGTGAAAAAACCTCCCCCCCCCCCCCCCGGGCTAAAGTACAACTCCTCCTGTCCCTGCAGGCCGGGTGAAATTACAGTTAACCCTTTCACCCGGCCTGCAGGAGCCCAATCCGGCCATGACGCATATGCTGCGTCACAGGTCGGAATGGCACAGGTTTTCATGATGCATACGGTGCGTCAAAGGTCGGGAAGGGGTTAATAATTTTTGGAAAAATAAACAGATATTGCATTTCACGCAGATTTCTGACAGTTTCTTTTTTGTTACAGCACATGTAGGTTAATTATGTTAATGCTCTTACCTAGGCTAGTGTGTGTGTGTCTTCATTTAATACTAATCAGGGTATCTGGCTGAAGAGGTTGAACAAAGAAATGGAAAACAATTTTTTTTAATAATATATCTTTATTAAGCTCTATGGATTTATAATAAAAACAAATGAAAACTTCAGTGTGCATAACTATTCACCACCCTAAAGTCAGTAGTTTGTAGAGCCTCCGCTTGCTGCAATTACAGCAGCAAGTCACTTTGGATACATTTCTATGAGCTTTCCAAATCTTGCCACTGGAATTTTTGCCCATTCTTCAAGGCATAACTGCTCCAGCTCCTTCAAGTTAGATGGCTTGATGATTTATCTAGATTGAAACCCTGATTCCAGAAGGGTCGTCGTAGGTTCTCAAAGAGAGGGAATGCCAGTCAATTTAAATCCAAGGAAGCGGTGTCAACCATCTCCTCATTTTTTTGGATCAAGCTGGTGACAGCACTCTGTACCCCTTAGAAGAAACACCTACCACTATGGGTTTTTTTTCTGACCCAATTTATCTGTTTGTATGTTCTGTTACAGAGACACTTTTTTGCTATCCGTTTTTGGTGGCAATGCAGGCATATCCTAGCTGGTACCTCCCCCATTAGCGAGCACACTCCCCTGATGACTTCTCCTCACAAAGGAACGCATCGGGAGGGATATGAAAGCCATACTTGGATACTGCTCTTGTTAGGGCGGAAGCCAATACGGAGGGCACTACGGGTAAAATAATGTGATCAAGTCTACTTTCAAGGACAAAATCCACTGACTTCGCCTGCATGTGGAATGGGTGAGATCCACATATTTTTACTATCTTTTTTCACTTTTTGATACACTATGACACTTTGTATGCAATAATTAATATTTAGGATTCAATGGATCCATTGGGGATCTTTCTATTAATCACATTATATGAGAATGGTAATTATGTAATTTTTGGTTGAACCATATCTCCTGATTATTAAGGGCACTGTCCTGTTTTTGTCTACTTTGGTCAGACTGGTGGCATAGTGGCTTTATGAACCCCTTTCCGACATCGGGCATAACAGTATGCTGATTTCGGTCTTCCTCCCTTTGATGTGGGCTCCACCAGTAAGCCCACATTTTTTCCGGCACATATCAGCTGATATGTTCCTTCTAACAGCCGCAGGTGGAATCGTGATCCGCCTGTGGCTGTTTTATCATTTAGTGAACATGGTTAAAAAAAAAAATTAAAAATAACTGTTGGATTGCACTTTTTCGCAATTTCATCACACTTGGATTTTTTTTTCCCATTTTCAAGTACATGATATGTTAAAACCAATGGTGTCGTTCAAATGTACAACTCGTCCCACAAAAAACAAGCCCTCGCATGGCCATTTTGACGAAAAAATAAAAAAGTTATGGCTCTGGGAAGAAGGGGAGCAAAAAATGAAAATGCAAAACCAAAAATACCTCTGGTCGTTAAGGGGTTAATATATACATTAAAAGTTATGTTTTAAGAGTATCCTCTAGGCTAAAATGTACATGTTAATATTGAGTAGATTATACTGTTAAAAGCATAAGCAGGATTTTTTTCTGTTCTATGCAGTTAGGGCTAAGGCAAAACAGATTAACATTAGGAATCTACTCAAGTCTACTCTAAAAAAGTGCACCAACTAACTTTTTAACTTTGAATCACATTTTGCTTAGAAATAATGATTAAAGTAAAATAAAGGAAAAGTACAGTGTCATAAGTGAGGTTATGAGTTGAACAAATCCAATACTGGGGGCCTACACCCCCTGCTGTTAACAGGTAATTCAAGCAGGTTATCTGAAAAGGGCAGTGAATATCTATACAGAATAATTAACAGGTAGCTGTCAAAGTTGGATAACCATCTGGGCCAGCATATGTGTTCCTGTATGCCTCCACTGGCACAGAGGTGTTAAATACAGGGGCATCATTTTTTTCATCATGTGCAATTACTCTGTCTGTATTGCATAGTCAGAACATTATAGACAATATTTCAAGTTTTTCTGTATTATAATTCTAATTTTACATAATCTATGGATACAGCCATGATTGGGAAGCATATTCTCATTTGTGTGTAAAATTGCAAATGTTTTGGTAGCTGGCAACCCAAAGAGGTGCAATATCTCCCTGAATTATGGTTAAAGCATATTTATTTAATTATATGTGTATAGAAAGCTTGAAGAATGCTCGGTAAAATGATGGCCATATTGTTTCTCTAGTAATTACCTGGGGGAAAATATGACCCACAGCAGAAATAAGGGATAAATCTGGACTAGAATCATAATCAGTCGTACCTATCTTATATCAGGTAAGGGGCCTGGTGAGACTGATATAACACGCCAAACTTTGGCCCGTGGGCAAAATCTGGCCTGCAGGGTGAGTATATTTGGCCCTCAATGCCGGATAGGTCTCCATTATTGTTTTCAACTGTATTTGCATCAAGGATTATAGATGAAAATGCGATGCATGGTGGGGGACCTGCCTGGCTTTGCAGGCCAAATACAGTTAAGTCCATACATATTTGGACAGAGACAACATTTTTCTAATTTTGGTTACAGAAATTACCACAATGATTTTTAAACACAACAATTCAGATGCAGTTGAAGTTCAGACTTTCAGCTTTCATTTGAGGGTATCCACATTAAAATTGGATGAAGGGTTTAGGAGTTTCGGCTTCTTAACATGTGCCACCCTGTTTTTAAAGGGACCAAAAGTAATTGGACAGATTAAATAATTTTAAATAAAATGTTCATTTCTAGTACTTGGTTGAAAACCCTTTGTTGGCAATGACTGCCTGAAGTCTTGAACTCATGGACATCACCAGACGCTGTGTTTCCTCCTTTTTGATGCTCTGCCAGGCCTTCACTGCGGTGGTTTTCAGTTGCTGTTTGTTTGTGGGCCTTTCTGTCTGAAGTTTAGTCTTTAACAGTGAAATGCATGCTCAATTGGCTTGAGATCAGGTGACTGACTTGGTCATTCAAGAATATTCCACTTCTTTGCTTTAATAAACTCCTAGGTTGCTTTGGCTTTATGTTTTGGGTCATTGTCCATCTGTAGTATGAAACGACGACCAATCAGTTTGGCTGCATTTGGCTGGATCTGAGCACTTATGAGTGGCTTGCACCGTGCAGTGAACCCACTGCATTTATTTTCACGTAGTTTTCTCTTTATGGTAGATTTGGATATTGATAAGCCTACCTCCTGGAGAGTGTTGTTTACTTGGTTGGCTGTTGTGAAGGGGTTTCTCTTCACCATGGAGATTACTCTGCGATCATCCACCACTGGCACCTTGAAGAAGTTTAGCGAAACGCGCGTCGGTGCTGGCGTGGCGCTTGTCCGGCCTCAGTCACATTATGGGTAAGCTAGGATAAGAGGAGGGAACGGGAGCCTTGTCTATTGTGTACACAATTGTTTCACCGCCGTTGCGGTGCTAGATGGTTTATGCCTTGCATTCTCTGATTCCCTTATTTACAATATGCACGTAGCACTTTATGTACTTGCCCATTTATGTTTTCTGTGTGTCCGGACATTAGTGGCCATCACTATTTGATCCCAGTCCATTACATTGTTTCTATATTTGTTAATAAAATTATTCTTTTCTATTTGGACGTTCTTTACTCCTATTTTTTGTTCTATTTGGGTTATAAGATCATCCACCACTGTTGTCTTCCGTGAGCGCCCAGGTCTTTTGCCATTGATGAGTTCACCAGTGCTTTCTTTCTTTCTCAGGATGTACCAAACTGTAGATTTTGCCACTCCTAATATTGTAGCAATTTCTCGGATGGGTTTTTTCTGTTTTCTCAGCTTAAGGAAGGCTTGTTTCACCTGCATGGAGAGCTCCTTTGACCGCATGTTTACTTCACAGCAAAACCTTCCAAATGCAAGCACCACACCTCAAATCAACTCCAGGCCTTTTATCTGGTTGAGAATGACATAACGAAGGGATTGCCCACACCTGTCCATGAAATAGCCTTGGAGTCAATTGTCCACTTACTTTTGGTCCCTTTAAAAACAGGGTGGCACATGTTAAGGAGCTGAAACTCCTAAACCCTTCATCCAATTTTAATGTGGATACCCTCAAATGAAAGCTGAAAGTCTGAACTTCAACTGCATCTGAATTGTTTTGTTTAAAATTCATTGTGGTAATGTCTATAACCAAAATTAGAAAAATGTTATCTCTGTCCAAATATATATGGACTTACCGTATATACTCGAGTATAAGCCGACCCGAGTATAAGCCGACCCCCCTAATTTTGCAACAAAAAACTGGGAAAACTTATTGACTCGAGTATAAGCCTAGGGTGTAAAATGCAGCAGCTACCGGTAAATGTCAAAAATAAAAATAGATACCAATAAAAGTAAAATTAATTGAGACATCAGTAGGTTAAGTGTTTTTGAATATCCATATTGAATCAGGAGCCCCATATAATGTTCCATGCAGTTCTTTATGGCCCCATAGATGCTCCATATAATGCTCCATGCACTTCTTTATGGCCCCATGTAATGCTCCATATAATGCTCCATGCATTTATGTCCCCATAGATGCTCCATATAATGCTCCATGCAGTTATGGCCCCATAGATGCTCCATATAATGCTCCATGCAGTTCTTTATAGCCCCATAGATGCTCCATATAATGCTCCATGCAGTTCTTTATGGCCCCATGTAATGCTCCATATAATGCTCCATGCAGTTATGTCCCCATAGATGCTCCATATAATGCTCCATGCAGTTATGGCCCCATAGATGCTCCATATAATGCTCCATGCAGTTCTTTATAGCCCCATAGATGCTCCATATAATGCTCCATGCAGTTCTTTATGGCCCCATGTAATGCTCCATATAATGCTCCATGCAGTTATGTCCCCATAGATGCTCCATATAATGCTCCATGCAGTTATGGCCCCATAGATGCTCCATATAATGCTCCATGCAGTTCTTTATAGCCCCATATAATGCCCCATATAATGCTCCATGCAGTTCTTTATGGCCCCATATAATGCTCCATAGAATGCTCCATGCAGTTATGGCCCCATAGATGCTCCATATAATGCTCCATGCAGTTATGGCCCCATAGATGCCCCATATAATTTTCCATGCAGTTCTTTATGGCCCCATAGACGCTCCATATAGCCACATGTAATGCTGCTGCTGCTGCACTAAGAAAAAAAATGACATACTCACGCCTCGTCACTGCCCGCTGCTCCTCAGCGTCCCGTCTCTCCGCACTGACTGTTCAGGCAGAGGGCGATGCGCACACTAATACGTCAATGCGCCCTCTGACCTGAACAGTCAGTGCAGACGATGCGGAAGATGAGGCGGCGGTGGAACGCGGAAAGGTGAATATGAAATGCTCACCTGCTCCCAGCGCTCCGGACGTCCCACGTCTCCGGGAGTGGCAGCTTCTTCCTGTAGTGAGCGGTTACATGGTACCGCTCATTACAGTAATGAATATGCGGCTCCACCCCTATGGGAGTGGAGTCCATATTCATAACTTTAATGAGCGGTACCAGGGACCGCTGAACAGGGGAAGAAGCTGCCGTGCCCGAAGACTGTGGGACATGCGGGGACCGCGTCAGGAGCGCTGGGAGCAGGTGAGTATTTGACAGGCGTCGCTCCCCCTCACCCACCGACCCCCCCGCCTTCCATGATTCGAGTATAAGCCAAAAGGGGCACTTTCAGCCCATTTTTTTGGGCTGAAAATCTCAGCTTATACTCGAGTAAATAGGTAACTGTATTTGGCCTTCAAAGCCAGGCAGGTCCCCCACCATGCATCGCACTTTCATCTATAATCCTAGATGCAAATACAGTTGAAAACAATAATGATGCTCCCTCTCTTATCATTCCCGCTCTGTGTCTGACATCTTAGTGTAGTGGGCACAATTACGTCATTACAATGTACCCACTGTACTGAGGTGTGCAGAGGATCTGTATTTCTTTTTTTTTTTAATGTGGGGCCTATTATACTCTATTGAGCACTATGTGGGGCCATTATACTGTATAGCGCACCATGTGGCTTCATTATACTGTATGGAGCACTATCTGAGACCATTATACTGTATGGAGCACTATGTGGGGCCATTATACTATATGAAGCAGTATGTTGGGCCATTATATTACACTAGATTGTGGCCCGATTCTAACGCATCGGGTATTCTAGAATATGCATGTCCCCGTAGTATATGGACAATGATGATTCCAGAATTCGCGGCAGATTGTGCCCGTCGCTGATTGGTCGAGGCAACCTTTATGACATCATCGTTGCCATGGCAACCAATATGACATCTATGTTGATACTGTGCCCGTCGCTGAATCAGAAACGTGGGATTTCTACGTTCTTTATGACATCATCGTCGCTGTGCCCGTTGCTGATTGGTCGAGTTCTGGCGGCCTCGACCAATCAGAGACGCGGAATTTCCAGGACAGACAGACAGACAGACGGAAAAACCCTTAGGCAATTATATATATAGATAGAAGGCAATGCAGGGCTCCATTATACTGTATGGAGGACTACATGGGAACCATTATACGGGATGAAGGGCTGTATGAGGATCACAGTTGGAGACTCATAATGTGATGGGGTCACCATTATTTTTCGGGGGATTGAGGGGGTACAGTAGGGTCATCATACTGTGCATATGGAGGGCACAGTAGAGGAATTCACTGTTGGGGTATCATACTGTTTTTGGGAGCACTTTTCTTGGCATCATACTTTTTTATCTGTGTTATTCAAGGTTTTTTTATCCTATGTTATATTATATTTATATTAGGCCATTGGGCCATATGCTTTTTACTGCTATATTAAATTACATATATAATTCCAATATTTTATTCTAAGATATATTAATTAAAATGTACTTTGTTCATCGGAAAACTTCTTTAAGATTGTTTCCATATGAAAATGTTCATCGTTCTATTTGATGATAAAGAAAAGCTTCCTCAATTGAAGACAATTAAAAAAAAAAAATATTAAGGTTTGGTCCTTACCGTACCTCGTAGCTACTACAGCCTGGCAGTGTCACGTACTGTCTGACGTCACGCAGGTCCTGCACTGGTTACCAGTATTACGAGACCATGCAGGGTGACTGGGTCACCGCTGGAGACTCATCGCGGACTGCCAAAAGGATTTCTGCAGGAGCAGCTGTCACCGGCTGGGACAGAGCACCCATCTATCACCTTAGTATCTGAGACTGCTTTCTCACTGAAGAACGCCATCCTACTGCAGTAACAGGAGTCTTTATTGACTTCATGGAAGGGCTCCTTTCCTCAAGATCTATAAGGTATCATTCCCTGGGGAGATTTCATGTTATGACTACATCTTGGTTTTAGGATGATATCCCACTGCAAGTTGGGCTATGTCGCCTATTTAATCTATTGACATTTTTTTCAGCACACTTTATTGACCCAAAAAAACCTTTTCATCAGTAACCACTAATGTTTCATTTGGACTAATTGAAACTTATTATTACTTTCTACTCAGCACTAACATTTGATAATCTTTTATTGTATAACGTTATTAATCATCTTTATGTAACCTCCGTGGTGCTGGGATGCGTTTTTACTAATATTTCTATTACTAATACTATCCCATTTCACAAACAAGATGTTTTGAGCGCAAATTCTTTTTGCGACTACATTTAAATATTAAGGTTTGCCCATGACTGTCTAAGATTTTAATTTTGTCCCTCTGTGTATGAGTTTGACATCCCTGCTTTATAACATCTCATCTACTGAATATCCGGGTCAGATCCTGAAGAACTAAATGTGCATGGCTGTTCTGTACCACAACCTTTTCGGTGGCATCTTCCCCGTAAAGAAGTCTCACAATCCAGTTGAATAAGGTTTCTAGATTATCCTTTTAATTTTACTGTTTGTATTATGTACATCTTTTTGTTATCCCACCATTTGTAACCTTTTAAGCACTCTTTTAGTCTACTGAATCTAAAATGTAATATGTTTATTCTTCGTTGCTCTAAAGTACCCACAATCTGAAGGAAATAAAAAAAGCTTGTGTTACCTTGTAACCAGTGTACAAGTAGTGAATCATTCAGGAGCTTGGGAAAGCTGGGGGTGCTTGTGTGTTGCCCAGTGCAGGTATCTTGCTGGCCTAGTAAAACATCATGTGGTGGTACCATAGTGTGGTATGGATGTGGTGACTCTCTGTGGGGTGTGTCTAGCTTATTGTTGGCCTATTGCAATAGGAGAGCAAATGAATGAGTAGAAAATGGAATCAACCCTTAGGCCGGGATCACACATGTGAGAAATACGTCCGAGTCTCGAATGTTAATACCCGACACTGCCGTCTGCACTTACTAGCATGTATTGCTATGCATCCGCACGCTCCGCTCCTGAGTGCAGACGGCAGTGCCGGGTGTTAACATGCGAGACTCGTCCGTATTTCTCGCATGTGTGATCCCGGCCTTACAGTTGCATACAAGGCAGGTTTGTTGTGAGCAAGTCGTATTTGTGACATACAGTAGCAAAAAACTACAGATAAATATTGTGAATATTTGTGAAAAAAGGCACCTTGGTATGTGGCAAGCAAGAGAGCTTCTGGCATTTAGTAGTACGGTAATTTGTTCAGTCACAGATTACAAGAAAGTGGTATAATACTGAATGTGTTCAAAGATATCTTTCACAGACTTTTGAGATTCAAAACTAACAAATAGTTTATAATACATTCATTGTAGGCATACACTTAAATAATTTATTTAACTTTTTTCAGTAATTTTCAGCTTAAATTAAATAAATTAAATAAATCTAATCAACATATGCCTGCCTTTTTTCTGCAATGCTTTTTTTAATTTTTGAGTCCTTTTCTGTCATGGGGGCTTGCTGCATCCTGCAGTGCATTATTAATGTCATCTGGTGTTGCTAAATACTCCTTTTTTTCTCAGATGTTTCTTTAATTTATTTGCTTGTTAGTTAATTGCTTTTAAAACCGTTAACATGAGTCTAAGGGTACCGTCACACAGTGCCATTTCGATCGCTACGACGGTACGATTTGTGACGTTCCAGCGATATCGTTACGATATCGCTGTGTCTGACACGCAGCAGCGATCAGGGATCCTGCTGAGAATCGTACGTCGTAGCAGATCGTATGGAACTTTCTTTCGTCGCTGGATCTCCCGCTGTCATCGCTAGATCGGTCGCGCTTAGGAACCCGATGTTTACCCTGGTTACCAGTGTAAATGTAAAAAAAAACAAACAGCACATACTTACATTCCGGTGTCCGTCAGGTCCCTTGCTGTCTGCTTCCCGCACTCAGTGACTGCCGGCCGTAAAGTGAAAGCAGAGCACAGCGGTGACGTCACCGCTGTGCTGTGCTTTCACGTTACGGCCGGCAGTCACTGAGTGCGGGAAGCAGACGGCAAGGGACAGACACCGGAATGTAAGTATGTGCTGTTTGTTTGTTTTTTACGCTGGTAACCAGGGTAAACATCGGGTTACTAAGCGCGGTCCTGCGCTTAGTAACCCGATGTTTACCCTGGTTACCGGGGACTTCGGCATCGTTGGTCGCTGGAGAGCTGTGTGTAGGAAAAGGACTGGAAAAAAACTGACATACAGGTTATAATATAAATGAAAAACGGTCTGATTTTTCAGGACGAAAGATGGTTGATTTTTCATATGACTGAACGTGGATTCTAATGAGGTATTTTTTATTCTAGAGATTTGGCTGCAGCAAATCTGTTGCTACCATACTTTCTCAGCCAAGGTGACAAAAGGGATGTGGTGTGCTGCTGCTGCAGAATGAGAGGTAGATCCTAGTTACCTCAGCAACTCTACAATGAAAACAGAGTATTGTGTTCAGTTTTTACCATTAGGCTATGTGCACACATTGAATATTTGATTGCAGAAATTTCTGTAATGTTTCTGCATCTCTAGGAATTTGTTGGCAACAAAAACGCAACAGAAAAAAACTGTATTTGTGTACAGCAATGAATGCTTTTTGGAGCTAAATAAAGATATTTGGAAAAATGCAAAAAAAAGTTTTGTGGTGCAATTTCCTTGTTCAACATCTTCTTTTTCATGCTTATTTGCCATGTTAAAAAATACCAGCCCTCTGCTGCACCAGAAATGGCACTTCATATTTGAAGCACCAATTCTGGCACTTAGCCCAGGCTCTTCCCAATGCCCTGGTGCAGCTGCATCGGGGTAATGGGATTAATGGTTGATGTCAACAGCTGTCGCTTACACCAAGTCCTAGGGTTAGTAATAAAGAGTCAGACACCCTCATTATTAAACTTAAACCTGTAAGTAAAGAGTTAATTATAAACACACCGAGAATATAGAATCAAAGAATGCGATTGTCCTCGTATACTGGCCGAGATTTGCCAACGCAAGTCAATGGGTGCGAGAAAAATAAAAATCGCACATCACTCTGGCCATGTGAGTGCCATCTAATTTTTACAACCCCAGGTCCCAGAAAACCCAACATTTCATCTGCCGCGAACAGTAGAATCACAGCATGATCTGACAGAATGAAATAGATAGAATAGATATATGCACATAAAATAAATAGATATAAAGAGGTCATTGACATATATAATTAGTACTGTGTTTGTGCAGCTTACTGTACATGTATCCAATTAATAAATGATTATTTTTCTGAAAAAAAAGCATGGGCTCACATGTAATTTTCATAACCAGCAGAGGGAAAGCTGACGGCTTGGGGCAGATGCTTATAGACTGAGAAGGGGGGTAATACCCATGGAGCTTCTCAGGCTATTTATATCAGCTCACAGCTGTATACTTAGCCTTTCCTGGCTATTAAAATGGTAGACTCCCCCCCCAAAATGACGTAGGGTCAACCTATTAATAACCCACAAAGGCTAGGCAGATAGCTGCTGGCTGATATTAATAGCCTGGGAAGGGACCATGGATATTGGCCCTGTCCCAGAATAGAAAACATCATCTCTCAGCCACTCCAGAAAAGGCACATCCATAGGATGCCCCTAATCTGGCATTTAGCCTCACTCTTCCCATTTAGTTGGAGGGGTTGATATCACCTTTTGTATTGTCAGGTGACATGAAGCCCAGAGGTTAGTAATGGAGAGGCGTCTATAAGTCTCCCCCATTACTAATCCCATAGTGACATTGTATATAAAACACACAAAATAAAGTCCTTCATTTGAAATAATCACAAAGACTCCTTTATTGAATCTAAATTAAACCATACTCACGTCATCGCCCAATCCACTGAAGCCAATGTCTCCAGTAAATGAATTAAAATAAACAATAGAATTTCTCACCTGTGAAGCGATAATCCATAATGTACCATGACGATCCCGATGCATTTGAGAACAGTCACTTTTGTTACTGCTCTGAACGATAGCAGGCTCACACTGACACAGGAGCATGTAATCACTCGTGCAGCGTGTAGCGCTGAGCTGCGGTGGGAAAGTTCACTAGAGTTCATCAGCTGATGAGCCCCAGTGATCTCACGGCACCTCTGCTATGTCAGAACTTTCTCATGCAGCAGCTATGCCATAAGTGAGGACACAAGGCTCATCAGCTGAATTTTCCCACCGAACCTCAGCACACATACTGCAGGAGTAATTATACGCTCCTGCCAGTGTGTCGCTGTCAGCCAGGTAGAGCAGTCACATCAGCTAATGTGACTGCTCAAGTGATCCGAATCATCGCGGGACACTATGAATTACGGCAGATAGGTGAGGGATATGGTGGTTTATATTTTTATTATTAATCTCCCCCAAATTTTTGAATGGCCGTTTCTTAATCCTTTTAAGGCTGCGGTTATCCCGGTTGCTTGTGCACCTTTCTCTACCACACTTTTTCCTTCCACTCAACTTTCCATTATGCATGTATACAGCACCCTGTGGACGGCCAGCTTCTTTAGCAATGACCTTTTGTGGCTTACCCTCCTTGTGGAGTGTGTCAATGACTGCCTTCTGTCAAATAGATAAGGCAGCACTCTGTAGCGCTATAGCATGCAAACATAAAAGCTAATACATACAAATATCAATAGCCACATAGACTTCAGTCCAAGAGAGGATTCACATTAGGTCCCCAGAGAGATGTACACTGTCTAAGAGAGGATAGGCATTAGGACCTGGCAACGAGAATCGCCTTAACGTGGCTGCCAGGTCCACATGATTTGGCCAATTTATGTGCTAAGCATTCTCAATTTTTCACATTTCTAGTAGACTAATGCAATTCAATTGTCATATTTTATGTTTGCATGCTATAGCGTTACAGAGTGCAGCCTTATCTGTTTGATTGTACATGAGTTGGCGACTCTAGGTAAGCACCTGTTCAAAACTGATTTATGTTTGGATGTGATGGTCAGTTTTTTTGATATTTGTATGTATTAGCTTTCTGACTGAGCACTCCACCCTTTAGCCTTAGGTGTTTTTAATTGCAGCATGATTCTACCCCTCCACAGCAATATAGACTTCAGTACAAGAGAGGATTCACATTAGGTTCCCAGAGAGATGCAGACTAATAGAGGATTGGCATTAGGTCCTGGCAACGAGAATCTTCTTAACATGGATGCTAGGTACACATGAATTGGCCAATTTATGGGCTAAGCATTCTCAATTTTTCATATTTCTAGTGCAGCAATGCAATTCAATTTTCATATTTTATGTTTGCATGCTATAGCATGCATGCTAGGTAAGCACCTGTTCAGACCTGATTTATTTTTGGATGTGACGGTCATTTTTTTAATGACTGTCTTCTGGACATCTGTCAAGTCAGGAGTGTTCCCCATAATTGTGGAGCCTACTGAAACAGACTAAGGGACCTTTTTAAATGCTTAGGAAGCCTTTGCAGGTATTTTTTGTTAATTATTTTAATTTACTGAGATAATGACTGTGTTTTCATTGGCTGTAAGCCATAATCATCAACATTACAGAAATAAACACTTGAAATAGATCACTCTGTTTGTAATGACTCTATATTAATATTTGAGTTTCACTTTTTGTATTAAAGAACTGAAATAAATTAACTTTTCGATGATATTCTAATGTTGTGAGAAGCACCTGTATATGCTGGGGGCTGAGTAATATGTCCTACAACATTGCATAGACTGCAATACTATGGTATTATTGTATATAGTAGAAGTGTAAGTCAGTAAGGAGACTAAAATAAAATAAAAACTACAAAAAGTTTTTAAAAATGCAAAAAAGATCCATTTCCCCCCTCTCTTTTAAAAATTAAACATATCAAAATATAAAATTAGAAGAGTTTAAAAAAAAAACAGTGCAAGGTACAGTAATGCAAATAGTCATAATATAATTCGATTTGAACAATATTTTAAAGAGTACGTACAAAAATTAGGACACAAGAATGTACAACTGGGAGATATCGACATCAAGCAGGTAAATGCATAAGTCAAAGAAAGAGACTATATATAAAGTAAAATATAACCATAAAATTGCAAGCCGGTAGCTAAAAAAATGTACACTGCTCAACAAAATAAAGGAAACATTTAAACAACACAATGTACTTGCAAGTCAATCACACTTCTGTGAAATCAATCTTGCCAGTTATGAAGCAACACGGTTTGTGAAATAATTTATCCTGCTGTTGTGCAAATGGCACAGACAACAGCTAGAAATGATAAGCAATTAGCAAGACACCCACTATAAAGGAGGTGCAGGGGGTGACCACAGATCATTTCTATGTTCTTATCCTTTTTGGCTGTTGTTTTGCTCACTTTAGCATTTTGTCATTGCTCTCACCCCTAGAGGTACAGTAGCATGAGGTGGTGTCTACAACCCACAGAAGTTGCTCAGGTAGTGCAAGTGCAACTCATCCGGGATGGCACATAAATGCATGTTGTAGCAAGAAGGGTAGCTGTGTCTGTCAACACAGAGTCCAGAGCATGAAGCAGATACCCACAGACAAGCCAGTACACCAGGAAGGGGCCTTAGAAGGGCAACAACCCAGCAGCAGGAAAGCCACCTCCTCCTTTGTGTAAGGAGATACAGTGCAGAGTGCTGCAAAATGACCTCCAGCAGGCCGCTAACATCCATATGTCTGCTCAACCTGTCAGAAAGAGACTCCATGAGGATGATACGAGAGCCAGGCATCCACAAGTGGGTGTTGCGTTTACAGCCCAACACTGTGCAGGGCGATTGGCATTTGCCAGAGAACACCAAAATTGGCAGATTCGACATTGGAGCCCTGTACTCTACATGGATGAGAGCAGGTTCACACTGAGACCATGTGACATAGTCTGGAGATGCCATGGAGACAATTCTTCTGCCTGCAACACCACATCTTGGGTAGCGAGTCAGTAATGGTGTAGGGAGACATTTCTTTGGAGGATGAGATCCTCAGACTCATTGTGAAACCATCAACAGGTGCACTGGGCCCTGGGTTCCTTCTGATGCATGACAATGCTAGGAATCATGTGGCTGAAGTGTCTCAGCAGCTACTGCATGATGAAGGCATTGATGCTATAGACTGGGCTGCCCCTTCCCCAGACCTGAATCCAATCAAGCACATCATGTCTCGTGTCATCCACCAACGTCACATTGCACCAAAGACTGTCCAAGAGTCGACTGATGCTTTAATCCAGGTCTGGGAGGAGATCCCTCAGGAGAATATCAGTCACCTCATCAGGAGCATGTCCAGGCATTGTAGGGAGGTCATACAGGCACCTGGAGGTCACACACACTCAGGAAAACCACACCTGATGCATGTTTCACACTTAGTTTTGTCAAGGGTTAACCTCTTTATCCCGAAGTCTGTTTTCACCTTCCTGACCAGGCCAATTTTTACAATTCTGACCACTGTCACTTTATGTCATAATTCTGTAATGCTTCAATGGATCCCACCAATTCCGAGTTTGTTTTCTCAAGACATATTGAACTACATGATAATGGTAAAAAAATTTTGATATGACTTGTGTTTATTTGAGTGAAAAAATTGGAAATTTGGTGAAAATTTGGCAATTTTCATTTAATTTTTATGCCGTTAAAGCAGTCATATCACAGAAAATAGTTAATAGATAATGTGGAGACACAGCATTGTATCTTAATTAACCAGACAACTATTTTTTTAGCAAACCAAGAAGAATAGACTGCTATCTGTACGTTGACTTTTAAATTTATGTGTTGGTCAAGAAAACAGACTTTTGTTTGTGTAAGCCTATAATATACCCACAAGACTAGATAGAGAATATATCAACAGCTCCCGGAAAGCTCCATATGCACAGAGGTTCGACCTTGGATGGGTCATTATAGGAGACGTCTGTCTAGGAGAAGCACACAAGCAGGCCTTAGTCAACAGTATGCTTACCAGCACACTGGAAAATGGATGTCCATCTCTCTTCCAGCCATGTCACAATAGTCTACTGGTAAAGGAATTACCAAACAGCACTTCCCTACCTTGCCCTTTCTCAGTTCTTACCAATGAAGACCATGCCTGTGAAGGTGAACAAGACCACATAGGATGTACATTCTTTCACAAGACTAAGGAAGACGACAAGGTAGCGATGTCTACAGAAGACAGGATGTTCTTGGACATCATGTATAGTCAAATTGTCAAGGACAAGTCAAACAGTTGGGTCACACCATTAGTATTTCGACCTCGGAGAAGACGCCTACCCAATAACAGGGAACTGGTCACAAACCGATTCATCTCCCTCAGACACAAGTTTCAGAAGTTACCTGAGACGAAGGAACATTTCTTTACCTTCATGGGGAAGATATTCCTGAACAACCACGCAGAGATTGCACCTGCACTTCAGCACTCAGAGGAGTGTCGGTACTTGCCCATCTTGCGAGTGTACCATCCTAAGAAGACAGGGCAAATAAGAGTGGTATTAGACTCAAGAGCCAAATGCGAAGACATCTCATTGAATGATGTCCTGCTGTCGGGCCATATACTTGAAAAAACAGCCGCACTCAAGATCTGAATTTTTGAATGCATAACATAGGTGAAATTTATTGAAAGCACCACAGTGAATATAAAGTGTCAAGGTAATGTTTCGACCCTGTGATGGGTCTTTATCAAACCTCACTTAAAGGAAGAGAGAGACAAGAGGAGGAGGAGATGTCGCGCCGTAGGTAATTATAGAGGTTCCTGGAAAGGACTAATAATGTAGAATACAGGGATCCGGAAATGCACGAAAGGGGAACACGATAACAAAGGCGGCTGAGGGTCTGGAGCATGGAGCTGACTGTGGTGGTGTGATGAGTACACATGTTCGGGAACAGCCCTTCCCCGGCAGTCGCTATCTACGGCCTCCGGCATTCCGCCAAAGAAGAGTATGGGTCAGACGTCAAATCCTTCGTAGTAAAGGACTTCTACGTAGACGACTGTTTGAAGTCCACACCAACAAATGAGGCTGCAATCAGTCTACTAAAAAGGGCTCAAGAAATGCTTGCTCAGTCTAACCTAAGTTTACGCAAGATTTCCTCCAACAGCCGAGAGTTGATGGAAGCCTTTCCCTCTGAAGACTATTCCAGTGATCTAAAAGACTTAGACCTAAGCATTGACTCCCTTCCCATGCAACGGAGCCTTGGATTGCTTTGGGATCTGAAGACAGATGCCTTCACCTTTCAGATCTGCAAGGACGAGAAACCCTTCACTCGCAGAGTAGTTTTTTTTTTTCGTGAATAGTCTATACGACCCCCTGGGATTTGTAGCTCCGGTGATCATCCAATGAAAAATGATGCTAAGGGACTTCACCTGAGACACATCTGATTGGGACAATCTACTTCCGGCAGAAAAGGCTGAGCTTTGGGCAGAGTGGAGGAAGTCTCTCGAAGATTTGACTGACCTTCGTGTGAAACGACAGTATGCTCCTGTGCCATCCACAGAAGTCAAAACACTAAGACTTTGTATCTTCTGTCATGCATCAGTCAAAGCGATCGCAGCAGTAGTGTACCTCAAAACCATAGACGAGAATGAACAATGCCATATCGGGTTTGTGATGAGCCGCACTAAACTGGCGCCACTCCGTGAACACACGATACCCAGATTGGAACTCTGTGCTGCTGTCCTCACAGTGGAATTGGCCAAGCTTATCTCAGATGGGATGAATCTGGAGATCAAAGATGCAGAGTTCGACATCGATAGCAAGGTGGTACTGAGAAACATCTGCACCAAAACGCGACGCTTCTATGTCTACGTCAGCACCCGGGTACTGAAGAGATCCACCTGCCCTAATCAGTGGCACTACGTGCCTACTCACCTGTTATGTTTGCTAATGACAGGTGTTATGAAGGCAATCCAGAAACACAGTGTGCTTGGCGATCAGAGCGCACACAGTGATCTGACAAATACCCAAAAATACAAGAACGAGCTCTGAGACGTGGAAACTCTGTAGACTGCACACCTGATCCTATCCTAAACACAACTAAAAGCGGCTGTGGATTGCGCCTAACAACTACCTAGGCAACTCGGCACAGCCTAAGAAACTAGCTAGCCTGAAGATAGAAAAATAGGCCTGACTTGCCCCAGAGAAATTCCCCAAAGGAAAAGGCAGCCCCCCACATATAATGACTGTGAGTAAGATGAAAAGACAAAACGTAGGGATGAAATAGATTCAGCAAAGTGGGGCCCGATATTCTAGGACAGAGCGAGGACAGTAAAGCGAACTTTGCAGTCTACAAAAAACCCTAAAGCAAAACCACGCAAAGGGGGCAAAAAAAACCCACCGTGCCGAACTAACGGCACGGCGGTACACCCTTTGCGTCTCAGAGCTTCCAGCAAAACAAAAGACAAGCTGGACAGAAAAAAAGCAACAAAAAAGCAAAAAGCACTTAGCTATACAGAGCAGCAGGTCACAGGAACAATCAGGAGAAGCTCAGATCCAACACTGAAACATTGACAAGGAGCAAGGATAGCAGCATCAGGCGGAGTTAAGTAATGAAGCAGTTAACGAGCTCACCAGAACACCTGAGGGAGGAAGCTCAGAAGCTGCAGTACCACTTGTGACCACAGGAGTGAATTCAGCCACATAATTCACAACAGTACCCCCCCCTTGAGGAGGGGTCACCGAACCCTCACCAGAGCCCCCAGGCCGACCAGGATGAGCCGCATGAAAGGCACGAACAAGATCGGAAGCATGAACATCAGAGGCAAAAACCCAGGAATTATCTTCCTGAGCATAACCCTTCCATTTAACCAGATACTGGAGTTTCCGTCTAGAAACACGAGAATCCAAAATCTTCTCCACAATATACTCCAATTCCCCCTCCACCAAAACCGGGGCAGGAGGCTCAACAGATGGAACCATAGGTGCCACGTATCTCCGCAACAACGACCTATGGAATACATTATGTATGGAAAAGGAGTCTGGGAGGGTCAAACGAAAAGACACAGGATTGAGAACCTCAGAAATCCTATACGGACCAATAAAACGAGGTTTAAATTTAGGAGAGGAAACCTTCATAGGAATATGACGAGAAGATAACCAAACCAGATCCCCAACACGAAGTCGGGGACCCACACGGCGTCTGCGATTAGCGAAAAGTTGAGCTTTCTCCTGGGACAAGATCAAATTGTCCACTACCTGAGTCCAGATCTGCTGCAACCTATCCACCACAGAATCCACACCAGGACAGTCCGAAGACTCAACCTGTCCTGAAGAGAAACGAGGATGGAACCCAGAATTGCAAAAAAATGGAGAAACCAAGGTAGCCGAGCTGGCCCGATTATTAAGGGCGAACTCAGCCAACGGCAAAAAGGACACCCAATCATCCTGGTTTGCAGAAACAAAACATCTCAGATATGTTTCCAAGGTCTGATTGGTTCGTTCGGTCTGGCCATTAGTCTGAGGATGGAAAGCCGAGGAAAAGGATAGGTCAATGCCCATCCTACCACAAAAGGCTCGCCAAAACCTTGAAACAAACTGGGAACCTCTGTCAGAAACAATATTCTCAGGAATGCCATGCAACCGAACCACATGCTGAAAGAACAAAGGTACCAAATCAGAGGAGGAAGGCAATTTAGCCAAGGGCACCAGATGGACCATTTTAGAAAAGCGATCACAGACCACCCAAATGACTGACATCTTTTGAGAAACGGGAAGGTCAGAAATGAAATCCATCGAAATATGTGTCCAAGGCCTCTTTGGGACCGGCAAGGGCAAAAGCAACCCACTGGCACGAGAACAGCAGGGCTTAGCCCTAGCACAAATCCCACAGGACTGCACAAAAGTACGTACATCCCGTGACAGAGATGGCCACCAGAAGGATCTAGCCACTAACTCTCTGGTACCAAAGATTCCAGGATGACCAGCCAACACCGAACAATGAAGTTCAGAGATAAGTTTATTAGTCCACCTATCAGGGACGAACAGTTTCTCTGCTGGTCAACGATCAGGTTTATTCGCCTGAAATTTTTGCAGCACCCGCCGCAAATCAGGGGAGATGGCAGACACAATGACTCCTTCCTTGAGGATACCCGCTGGCTCAGATAAACCCGGAGAGTCGGGCACAAAACTCCTAGACAGAGCATCCGCCTTCACATTTTTAGAGCCCGGAAGGTACGAAATCACAAAGTCGAAGCGGGCAAAAAATAACGACCAACGGGCCTGTCTAGGATTCAAGCGCTTGGCAGACTCGAGATAAGTCAAGTTCTTATGATCAGTCAATACCACCACGCGATGCTTAGCTCCTTCAAGCCAATGACGCCACTCCTCGAATGCCCACTTCATGGCCAGCAACTCTCGATTGCCCACATCATAATTACGCTCAGCGGGCGAAAACTTCCTGGAAAAGAAAGCACATGGTTTCATCACTGAGCAATCAGAACCTCTCTGTGACAAAACCGCCCCTGCTCCAATCTCAGAAGCATCAACCTCGACCTGGAACGGAAGAGAAACATCTGGCTGACACAACACAGGGGCAGAACAAAAACGACGCTTCAACTCCTGAAAAGCTTCCACAGCAGCAGAAGACCAATTAACCAAATCAGCACCCTTCTTGGTCAAATCGGTCAATGGTTTGGCAATGCTAGAAAAATTACAGATGAAGCGATGATAAAAATTAGCAAAGCCCAGGAACTTTTGCAGACTTTTCAGAGATGTCGGCTGAATCCAATCCTGGATGGCTTGGACCTTAACTGGATCCATCTCGATAGTAGAAGGGGTAAAGATGAACCCCAAAAATGAAACTTTCTGCACACCGAAGAGACACTTTGATCCCTTCACAAACAAAGAGTTAGCACGCAGGACCTGAAAAACCATTCTGACCTGCTTCACATGAGACTCCCAATCATCTGAGAAGATCAAAATGTCATCCAAATAAACAATCAGGAATTTATCCAGATACTCACGGAAGATGTCATGCATAAAAGACTGAAACACAGATGGAGCATTGGCAAGTCCGAACGGCATCACTAGATACTCAAAATGACCCTCGGGCGTATTGAATGCAGTTTTCCATTCATCTCCTTGCCTGATTCTCACCAGATTATACGCACCACGAAGATCTATCTTAGTGAACCAACTAGCCCCCTTAATCCGAGCAAACAAGTCAGATAACAATGGCAAGGGATACTGAAATTTAACAGTGATCTTATTAAGAAGGCGGTAATCAATACACGGTCTCAGCGAACCATCCTTCTTGGCTACAAAGAAGAACCCTGCTCCCAGTGGTGATGACGATGGGCGAATATGTCCCTTCTCCAGGGATTCCTTCACATAACTGCGCATAGCGGCGTGTTCGGGCACGGATAAATTAAATAATCGACCTTTAGGGAATTTACTACCAGGAATCAAATTGATAGCACAATCACAATCCCTATGCGGAGGTAGAGCATCGGACTTGGGCTCTTCAAATACATCCTGATAATCAGACAAGAACTCTGGGACCTCCGAAGGGGTGGATGACGAAATCGACAAAAATGGAACATCACCATGTACCCCCTGACAACCCCAGCTGGATACCGACATGGAATTCCAATCCAATACTGGATTATGGGTTTGTAGCCATGGCAACCCCAACACGACCACATCATGCAGATTATGCAACACCAGAAAGCGAATAACTTCCTGATGTGCAGGAGCCATGCACATGGTCAGCTGGGCCCAGTATTGAGGTTTATTCTTGGCCAAAGGTGTAGCATCAATTCCTCTCAATGGAATAGGACACCGCAAAGGCTCCAAGAAAAACCCACAACGTTTAGCATAATCCAAATCCATCAGATTCAGGGCAGCGCCCGAATCCACAAACGCCATGACAGAAAACGACGACAAAGAGCATATCAAGGTAATGGACAGAAGGAATTTGGACTGTACAGTACCAATGACGGCAGACCTAGCGGACCGCTTAGTGCGCTTAGGACAATCAGAAATAGCATGAGTGGAATCACCACAGTAGAAACACAGACCATTCAGACGTCTGTATTCCTGCCGTTCAACTCTAGTCATAGTCCTATCGCACTGCATAGGCTCAGGTTTAACCTCAGGCAGTACCGCCAAATGGTGCACAGATTTACGCTCGCGCAAGCATCGACCGATCTGAATGGCCAAAGACAAAGACTCATTCAAACCAGCAGGCATAGGAAATCCCACCATGACATCCTTAAGAGCCTCAGAGAGACCCTTTCTGAACAAAGCTGCCAGCGCAGATTCATTCCACTGAGTGAGTACTGACCATTTCCTAAATTTCTGACAATATACTTCTATATCATCCTGACCCTGGCACAAAGCCAGCAAATTTTTCTCAGCCTGATCCACTGAATTAGGCTCATCGTACAGCAATCCGAGCGCCAGGAAAAACGCATCGACACTACTCAATGCAGGGTCTCCTGGCGCAAGAGAAAATGCCCAGTCTTGAGGGTCGCCGCGCAAAAAAGAAATAATAATCAAAACCTGTTGAATAGGATTACCAGAAGAATGAGGTTTCAAGGCCAGAAATAGCTTACAATTATTTTTGAAACTTAGAAACTTAGTTCTATCTCCAAAAAACAAATCAGGAATAGGAATTCTTGGTTCTAACATAGATTTCTGATCAATAGTATCTTGAATTTTTTGTACATTTATAACGAGATTATCCATTGAAGAGCACAGACCCTGAATATCCATGTCCACACCTGTGTCCAGAATCACCCAAATGTCTAGGGGAAAAAAAAAAAGTGAACACAGAGCAGAAAAAAAAAAAAAAATGATGTCAGAACTTTTTCTTTCCCTCTATTGAGAATCATTAGTTGGGCTCCTTGTACTGTTATGTTTGCTAATGACAGGTGTTATGAAGGCAATCCAGAAACACAGTGTGCTTGGCGATCAGAGCGCACACAGTGATCTGACAAATACCCAAAAATACAAGAACGAGCTCTGAGACGTGGAAACTCTGCAGACTGCACACCTGATCCTATCCTAAACACAACTAAAAGCGGCTGTGGATTGCGCCTAACAACTACCTAGGCAACTCGGCACAGCCTAAGAAACTAGCTAGCCTGAAGATAGAAAAATAGGCCTGACTTGCCCCAGAGAAATTCCCCAAAGGAAAAGGCAGCCCCCCACATAAAATGACTGTGTGTAAGATGAAAAGACAAAACGTAGGGATGAAATAGATTCAGCAAAGTGGGGCCCGATATTCTAGGACAGTAAAGCGAACTTTGCAGTCTACAAAAAACCCTAAAGCAAAACCACGCAAAGGAGGCAAAAAAAAACCACCGTGCCGAACTAACGGCACGGTGGTACACCCTTTGCGTCTCAGAGCTTCCAGCAAAACAAAAGACAAGCTGGACAGAAAAAGTAATGAAGCAGTTAACGAGCTCACCAGAACACCTGAGGGAGGAAGCTCAGAAGCTGCAGTACCACTTGTGACCACAGGAGTGAATTCAGCCACAGAATTCACAACACTCACCACAGTCCTGCAGACCATGTGACTAGATCCGTTGCACCAAGTCATCTTAAGGATACATGGTTCACAGGCCCTGCCTCTTTGAACCGTTCTATACCCCACATCAGCAAGTCTGATACATTCAAACTAGTGGATCCAGATACCGACGAAGAGCTCTGTCCTCGAGTGTCTGCTCTACATACAGTGACTTCAAGTCAACACCTCGAATTTCATTGGTTCATCGGGTTTTCAACCTGGAAGTCACTTGATCGAGCCATCGTTTGTCTACTTCATGTAGCCCAGTCCTACAAGCAGGGCTGGCGTCAGCACCTGGCATACCCGGGCAAATGCCGGGGCCCTGGCGAGACAGAGGGGCCCATTCAATGCCGGCGTTAGGGGCAGGCAGCTGCCAGTGCCTAGGAGGACCACCGCTCCCCCAGGGGCCCTCAGCTACCGGAACATCACGCAGCTGCTATGGGGCCCCTGTGAGGCAGGGGCACAGTGGCGTATCCAGGGGGGCAGCCGGGGCTGTATAATTATACTCACCTTCTCCCAGCGGCCGGCGCGGTCCCTGCAGGTCCCCGGCTTCTTCCTGTACTGAGCAGTCACATGGTACCGCTCATTACAGTAATGAATATGCGGCTCCACTTCCCATGGGGGTGGAGCCGCATATTCATTACTGTAATGAGCGGTAATGGTGACCGCTCAATACAGGAAGAAGCTGCCGCTGCCGGGGACCTGCAGGGAGTGCACAGCGCCAGGAGCAGGTGAGTATAACGGGGAGGGGAGCGCTGCGCGATATTTACCTGCTCCTCGTTCCAGCCGCCGCTCCATCTTCTGCAGTGACGCTGAGGTCAGAGGGCGCGTTGACGTGGTTAGTGCGCGCCCTCTGCCTGAGCGTCAGTGCAGAAGACGCTGAAGATGGAGCGGCGGCTGGAACAAGGAAAGGTGAATATTGAAAGTGCCGGGAGCCTGAGTGACGGAGAGGTGAGTATGTGATTTTTTTTTTTATCGCAGCAACAGCAAATGGGGCAAGTGTCTGTATGGAGCTTCATATGGGGCTGGGGCAATAACGTTTGCGCAGCATTATATGGGGCAAGTGTCTGTATAGAGCATCTTATGGGGCAATAACGTTTGTGCAGCTCTATATGGGGCAAATGTCTGTATGGAGCATCTTATGGGGCCATAATTAACGTTTGTGCAGCACTATATGGGGCAAATATCTTTATGGAGCATCTTATGGGGCCATAATCAAAAGTGGGAACGTTGGGAGGTGAGGATTGATTTTTTTTCTGTAACTAACAGTGAGTACTGGACTATGGGACCATTCTTGGGGGGAGGGGGGCTGTGCTGTATACTACATGTCTGTGCTATATACTACATGGCTGTTCTATATGCTACATGGCTGTTCTATATACTACGTGGGCCTTGTTATATACTACGTGGGCTGTTATATGCTACGTGGGCAGTGCTATATACTAGATGGCTGTTCTATAAACTACGTGGGCCGTGTTATATACTATGTGGCTGCTATATACTATATGGGCTGTTATATGCTACGTGGGCTGTTATATACTACATGGCTGTTATATGCTACGTGGCTGTGCTATATACTACGTGAACTGTGTTATATGCTATGTGGCTGTGCTATATACTACGTGGACTGTGTTATATACTACATGGCTGTGTTTATATGCGATCATGGATCGTGGTATGTGTTAAAGGGGGGCCCCACTGAGACTCTTTCGCCCGGGGCCCTCAAAAACCTTGAGCCGGCCCTGCCTACAAGTCAGCGCTACTTGCATGCCAGAAACCTTGTAAAGATTGGCATCACTGCAAGCATGCATTTACCGCTTCCAACCTAGAAAGAGCTAAGGTTACAATACTTTGTGTTGTACAAAAGGAAACCTACACCAGAGAAATGGACAACCTTAACAAGGGACAGCCCGTTCCTGGAGATTGTGTGCTGAAGAAGCTTGATCCGATTGTCGACCAAGATGGGCTGCTGAGTAGGTGGCCGTCTTCAAGAAGCTGAGGTGGAAGTTTCAGAGAAACATCCAGAAATAATTCCTGGACATCATCACCTCACAACCTGGCTCATTCAGCATCATGACTTAGTGAGACACCAAGGCCATTTGTTTACCGAAGGGAACCTACGGGCGGCTGGACTATGGATAATCAGAGCAAAGAGAAGCGTGAGCAAACTCATCTTCAACTGTGTGACGTGTTGCAAACTCCGAGGCATGTTCCAAAATCCAAAGATGGCCAATCTGCCACCCAACAGACTTAGTACTGAACCCCCCTTCACTAACGTCGGAATAGACGTATTCAGTCCTTGGTCTATGGCTACACAACGCACTAGGAAGATCCATACTGAAGCAAAGTGTTGGGCAGTTCTATTCACCTGTCTGTCCATCAGCCGTTCATATCGAAGTATTCGAATCTATGCACACTTCGAGTTTTATAAATGCACTTTGACGCTTCATCCCAATCAGAGGCCCTGTGAAGCATATTTGTTCTGACCGAGGTACGAATTTCATCGGAGCGGCAAGAGAACTCCAAATCCCTTCCAATTTAGACATTGCTAATGTTGAAAGGTACCTAGGTGAGCAAGGCTGTATCTGGACTTTCAATCTCCCACATTCTTCACAAATGGGAGGTGCCTGGCAAAATAGTACTCTCTATCTTCTTACAAGCGAACACCAGACTCACACACGAGAGTTTAACTACATTCTTGGCTGAGGTCTCAGCTATCATTAACGCCAGGCCGCTGACAGCACTTTTCAGCAATTCCAGAGATCCAACAGTCCTTACTCCTGCAATACTACTCACGCAGAAAGCCTATGTCCCGAGAGCTCCACTCGGGGAATTCAATGACAAAGACCTCTACAGGCTACAATGGAGGCAAGTGCAAAGCATGTCCAATGTCTTTTGGAACAGATGGAGAAGGCAGTATCTCTCCACTCTCCAAATTAGGACAAAGTGGCAGAAAGACCGCCCAAACATCGCAATGTTCAAGAAAAGCACATCCAGCCCATGAATGGCAGCGCTTCCCAGGACTCACATTCAAAGATGATATTTCATATTTTTTTATTTCATAACTTAAAATAGAAGAGATACAACGCGTTTCGGATACAGTATATATCCTTTTTCAGGTATCATAAAAACACAGTACAAACCTGGCAATGTTGTTCTCATCAAAGACAGTCAGTTGCATTGAAACGAGTGGCCACTCGGCCTAGTCACCAAGCCCTTTCCCAGCAAGGACGGTTAGGTGCACAAAGTAGAGGTCAGAGTGTGCAAGCTTGGGGAGAACAAACTGTTCCTCAGGCCAGTTACTGAACTTGTATTGTTATTTTCCTCAAAAGAACCAAATAGTGGCATCCCAAGCGGGAGTGTTCTGCCCATTAATGTGCAGCAAGTTAATTCACAACGTGGTACCAGTTGTCACCATTAGAGGTCATTAGGTACACATTTATCCTGTTCCAGTATTCAGGAGCATTTCGCTTTAAGCCCTGTGTTCTGACCTGAACCGCCCCCTGGTTTCCCGGGCAAGAAGGTTGTAGCCATTTTCCTCCAGACCTTTGAGTCTTACACACGTGTTACTGGCTCTCTCTTCCTGCAGATCATTGCTCTTGATAAGCAGATTCCGGTGAGGCACAAATGTACCTTCATGTTTGTGTTAGAACAGTTATGCAGCCACTGTATAGCAGAGTGTGTAGTTAGGCATGTTGTGCTTTTTTTCATATTGTTGTTTTTCTGTATGTAGATAGATGCTTGTCTGTATAAAGTAGTGCAGTGCTGACAGCCCTGAGATAGCCATGATGTGTATCTGTCTTATACTGTATTCTGTGTTAGCTCTGTAATCTCTGTTATTCATGTTATTGCATCCTGTAACATGCTGTAATGTGCCAAGTACTGATGCACTGTTATTTCCTTTGTAGTTTTTACCTGATCATCCATTATATCGCATATCTCACAATATCATCTACTATTGTTGTTCATCTTTCACCAGATCAATAAATATAGACTTAAGAGCCTATACAGTCTGTTTACTGAGGAAGTGGATGAAGGTTTATCTGTATGCTGGACTCCACACAGCATCATACGTGGAGGAAGGCAGAACAGGAGCTGTATGGTGGCTTGTCTTTTCAGGACAAGATGATGTTTTCAGCGGTACCATGTTTATTTACATGATCTATTTGATCGTGTTTTATTGCACTTTTTGTTCAGCGGTATGATGATAAAGCATTATTTTTTGCCTGGTTTATTTTTTTTTTAACGTGTTCACTGAAGGGGTTAACTAGTGGGACAGTTTTATAGACCGAGTCAATATGGACTTGGCGATACCAAATATGTGTACCTTTATTGTTATTTTGTTACATAAATAAAAGTATTTATTGGAAAAATGTTTCTTTTTTGTTCTTTATTTGGGGAGTTTTGTTTAATATTTTTACACTTTTTAATTTCCGTAGGTTTTTTTTGAACTTTTTTATATTGTACCAGGATGGGACATTACTGCATAGGATCAGATTACTGATCTGATGCTCTGCAATACTTGTGCACTGCAGAGCATCATATCAGCATTTGACTGGCAGGAAAGAAGGCGTCTCAGGTCCTGCTCTGAGGTCCTGCTCCTCTGAGCAGGCATGGACAGACCACCATCCCTGAATGACCCCGCAGCCATCTTGTGGTCTTGGAGTCTCCATGGAGACCATCAGGACAATGCGATCGAAACGCATTGTCCTAATGGAAGCGCGCAGGAAACCGACTCCCTGCAAAATGCTCCTCTACAGTGCCTTGCGAAAGTATTCTGCTCCCTGGAACTTTTCAACCTTTTCCCACATATCATGCTTCAAACATAAAGATACCAAATCTAATTTTTTGGTGAAGAATCAACAACAAGTGGAGCACAATTGTGAAGTTGAACGAAATTTATTGATTATTTTAAATTATTGTGGAAAATCAAAAGCTGAAAAGTGGGGCGTGCAATATTATTCGGCCCCTTTACCTTAATACTTTGTTGCGCCACCTTTTGCTGCGATTACAGCTGCAAGTTGCTTGGGTTATGTCTCTATCAGTTTTGTACATTGAGAGACTGAAATTCTTGCCCATTCTTCCTTGGCAAACAGCTCGAGCTCAGTGAGGTTTGACGGAGATCGTTTGTGAACAGCAGTTTTCAGCTCTTTCCACAGATTCTCGATTGGATTGAGGTCTGGACTTTGACTTGGTCATTCTAAAACCTGGATACGTTTATTTGTGAACCATTCCATTGTAGATTTTGTTTTATGTTTGGGATCATTGTCTTGTTGGAAGACAAATCTCCGTCCCAGTCTCAGGTCTTTTGCAGACTCCAACAGGTTTTCTTCAAGAATGGTCCTGTATTTGGCTTCATCCATCTTCCCATCAATTTTAACCATCTTCCCTGTCCCTGCTGAAGAAAAGCAGGCCCAAACCATGATGCTGCCACCACGTTTGACAGTGGGGATGGTGTGTTCAGGGTGATGAGCTGTGTTGCCTTAACGCCAAACATATCGTTTGGCATTGCTGCCAAAAAGTTCGATTTTGGTTTCATCTGACTAGAGCACCTTCTTCCACATTTTGGTGTGTCTCCCAGGTGGCTTGTTACAAACTTTAAACAGCACTTTTTATGGATATCTTTGAAAAATGGCTTTTTTCTTGCCACTCTTCTATAAAGGCCAGATTTGTGCAGTGTACAACTGATTGTTGTCCTATGGACAGACTGTCCCACCTCAGCTGTAGATCTCTGCAGATCATCCATAGTGATCATGGGCCTCTTGGCTGCATCTCTGATCAGTCTTCTCCTTGTTTGAGATGAAAGTTTAGAGGGACAGCTGTGTCTTGGTATATTTGTAGTGGTATGATACTCCTTCCATTTTAATATGATCGCTTGCACAGTGCTCCTTGGGATGTTTAAAGTTTTGGAAATCACTTTGTATCCAAATCCGGCTTTAAACTCCACAACAGTATCACGGACCCACCTGTTGTGTTCCTTGGTCTTCATGATGCTCTCTGTGCTTCAAACAGAACCCTGAGACTATCACAGAGCAGGTGCTCTTATACAGAGACTTAATTACACACAGGTGGATTATATTTATCATCATTAGGCATTTAGGACAACATTGGATCATTCAGAGATTACATGTGGGGATTCCCTAGCAACCAGGAAACCCCCACATGTACTTATGCTGGCTAACACATGTAAATCATTCAGTTGCAGCGATGAAAACTAAATCTCCGAGAACTAAAAAAATATTCGAAGAACACCCGAGCGTGCTCGTGAAATCTCGAGTAACGAGTATGTTCGCTCATCACTATGTATTAACACTACGGTGAAGGCCACAATTAAAATTTTTGCCACAGAATTGGCCAATTAGGTAAAATGAAAAGGACACCACAGGAAAGAGCCTGAAAGTAGGAAAGAACAAATGAGAGTGCTCAGAGGTCTTACTGAGCCAGGGCTTTTACTAGAGGCTTGTGCCTCCATTTCCTATCTATGGCAGTGCTAAGAGGTAGTACTCAACCAGCGCCTTTACTATAGAGATCTGTGCCTACATTTCCTACATATGGGAGTGCTCAGAGGTCATACTGATCCAGCATCTTTACTAGAAGCCTGTGCCTTAATTTCCTACCAATGGGAGTGCTCAGAGGTCTTACTGAGCCAGCACCTTTACTACAGAGGTCTGTGCCTCAATTTCCTACTTATGGAAGTCATCAGAGGTCTTAGGGTATGTGCCCACGTTGCAGACTTGTGTGCGGATTTTTCTGCACCGTTTTTGAAAAATCCGCAGCTGCGTTTTACCTGCGGATTTCCTGCGGATTTCACCTGCGGATTCCTACTGAAGAGCAGGTGTAAAACGGAATAGACATGCTGTGAAAAATAATCCGCAGCGTTTCCAAGCTGTATTTTCCGCACCATGGGCACAGCAGATTTGGGTTTCCATAGGTTTGCATGGTACTGTACTCCGCATGGAAAACTGCTGGCCAATCCGCAATGTGTGCACATTACTGATCCAGCACATATATTAGACGCCTGTGCCTCCATTTCCTACATATGGGTGTGCTCCTAGGTCTTAGGCCACATTCACACGCTCAGTATTTTACCTCAGTATGTGTAAGCCAAAACCAGGAGTGGGCGATAAATACATAAGTGGTGACGAGTTTCTGTTATACTTTTCCTCTGATTGTTCAACTCCTGGTTTTTGCTTACAAATTGAGGTAAAATACTGAACGTGTGAACATGGCCTAACTGAACCAGTACCCTTACTATAGAGGTCTGCGCCTCCATTTCCTATCTATGGCAGTACTTCTAGGTCTTACTGAGCCAGTACCTTTACTATAGAGGTCCGCGCCTCCATTTCCTACCTATAGAAGTGCTCTGAGGTCTTACTGAGCCAGTACCTTTACTATAGAGGTCTGCGCCTCCATTTCCTATCTATGGCAGTGCTTCTAGGTGTTACTGAGCCTGCACCTTTACTATAGAGGTCCGCGCCTCCATTTCCTACCTATGGGAGTGCTCTGAGGTCTTACTGAGCCAGCGCCTTTACTAGAGGTCTGCGCCTCCATTTCCTACCTATAGGAGTGCTCTGAGGTCTTACTGAGCCAGCACCTTTACTATAGAGGTCTGCGCCTCCATTTCCTACCTATAGGAGTGCTCTGAGGTCTTACTGAGCCAGGACCTTTACTATAGAGGTCTGCACCTCCATGTCCTGCCTATAGGAGCGCTCCGAGGTCTTACTGAGCCAGTACCTTTACTATAGAGGTCTGCGCCACATTTCCTACCTATAGGAGTGTTCCGAGGCCTTACTGAGCCAGTACCTTTACTATAGAGGTCTGCACCTCCATTTCCTCCCTATAGGAGTGCTCCGAGGTCTTACTGAGCCAGTACCTTTACTATAGAGGTCTGAGCCACAATTCCTACCTATAGGAGTGCTCCGAGGTCTTACTGAACCAGTACCTTTACTATAGAGGTCTGCGCCTCCATTTCCTATCTACGGCAGTGCTTCTAGGTCTTATTAAGCCAGCGCCTTTACTAGAGGTCTGCGTCTCCATTTCCTATCTATGGCAGTGTTTCTAGGTCTTACTGAGCCACTACCTTTACTATAGAGGTCCGCGCCTCCATTTCCTACCTATGGGAGTGCTCTGAGGTCTTACTGAGCCAGTACCTTTACTATAGAGGTCTGCGCCTCCATTTCCTATCTATGGCAGTGCTTCTAGGTCTTATTAAGCCAGCACCTTTACTAGAGGTCTGCGCCTCCATTTCCTACCTATGGGAGTGCTTCAAGGTCTTACTGAGCCAGTACCTTTACAATAGAGGTCTGCGCCGCCATTTCCTATCTATGGCAGTGCTTCTAGGTCTTACTGAGCCAGCGCCTTTACTATAGAGGCCTGCGCCATTTCCTACCTATGGGAGTGCTCTGAGATCTTACTGAGCCAGCGCCTTTACTAGAGGTCTGCGCCTCCATTTCCTACCTATAGGAGTGCTCTGAGGTCTTACTGAGCCAGTACCTTTACTATAGAGGTCTGCGCCTCCATTTCCTACCTATAGGAGTGCTCTGAGGTCTTACTGAGCCAGTACCTTTACTATAGAGGTCTGCACCTCCATTTCTTCCCTATGGGAGTGCTCTGAGGTCTTACTGAGCCACTACCTATACTATAGAGGTCTGCACCTCCATGTCCTACCTATAGGAGTGCTCCGAGGTCTTACTGAGCCAGTACCTTTACTATAGAGGTCTGCGCCACATTTCCTACCGATAGGAGTGCTCTGAGGTCTTACTGAGCCAGTACCTTTACTATAGAGGTCTGTGCCACATTTCCTACCTATAGGAGTGCTTTGAGGTCTTACTGAGCCAGTACCTTTACTATAGAGGTCTGCACCTCCATGTACTGCCTATAGGAGTGCTCCGAGGTCTTACTGAGCCAGTACCTTTACTATAGAGGTCTGCGCCACATTTCCTACATATAGGATTGCTCTGAGGTCTTACTGAGCCAGTACCTTTACTATAGAGGTCTGCGCCACATTTCCTACCTATAGGAGTGCTCTGAGGTCTTAATGAGCCAGTACCTTTACTATAGAGGTCTGCGCCTCCATTTCCTGCCTATAGGAGTGCTCTGAGGTCTTACTGAGCCAGTACCTTTACTATAGAGGTCTGCACCTCCATTTCTTCCCTATAGGAGTGCTCTGAGGTCTTACTGAGCCAGCACCTTTACTATAGAGGTCTGAGCCACATTTCCTACCTATTGGAGTGCTCTGAGGTCTTACTGAGCCAGTACCTTTACTATAGAGGTCTGCACCTCCATGTCCTGCCTATAGGAGTGCTCCGAGGTCTTACTGAGCCAGTACCTTTACTATAGAGGTCTGCGCCACATTTCCTACCTACAGGAGTGCTCTGAGGTCTTACTGAGCCAGTACCTTTACTATAGAGGTCTGCGCCACATTTCCTACCTATAGGAGTGCTCTGAGGTCTTACTGAGCCAGTACTTTACTATAGAGGTCTGCACCTCCATGTCCTGCCTATAGGAGTGCTCCGAGGTCTTACTGAGCCAGTACCTTTACTATAGAGGTCTGCGCCACATTTCCTACATATAGGAGTGCTCTGAGGTCTTACTGAGCCAGTACCTTTACTATAGAGGTCTGCACCTCCATTTCTTCCCTATAGGAGTGCTCTGAGGTCTTACTGAGCCAGTACCTTTACTATAGAGGTCTGCACCTCCATTTCCTACCTATAGGAGTGTTCCGAGGTCTTACTGAGCTAGTACCTTTACTATAGAGGTCTGCACCTCCATTTCCTACCTATAGGAGTGCTTCGAGGTCTTACTGAGCCAGTACCTTTACTATAGAGGTATGAGCCTCCATTTCCTACCTAAAGGAGTGCTCTGAGGTCTTACTGAGCCAGTACCTATACTATAGAGGTCTGCACCTCCATGTCCTACCTATAGGAGTGTTCCGAGGTCTTACTGAGCCAGTACCTTTACTATAGAGGTCTGCACCTCCATTTCCTACCTATAGGAGTGCTTCGAGGTCTTACTGAGCCAGTACCTTTACTATAGAGGTATGAGCCTCCATTTCCTACCTAAAGGAGTGCTCTGAGGTCTTACTGAGCCAGTACCTTTACTATAGAGGTCTGCGCCACATTTCCTACATATAGGAGTGCTCTGAGGTCTTACTGAGCCAGAACCTTTACTATAGAGGTCTGCACCACATTTCCTACCTATAGGAGTGCTCTGAGGTCTTACTGAGCCAGTACCTTTACTATAGAGGTCTGCGCCACATTTCCTGCCTATAGGAGTGCTCTGAGGTCTTACTGAGCCAGTACCTTTACTATAGAGGTCTGCGCCTCCATTTCCTGCCTATAGGAGTGCTCTGACGTCTTACTGAGCCAGTACCTTTACTATAGAGGACTGCACCTCCATTTCCTACCTATAGGAGTGCTCCAAGGTCTTACTGAACCAATACCTTTACTGTAGAGGTCTGCGCCACCTTTCCTCCCTATAGGAGTGCTCTGAGGTCTTACTGAGCCAGTATCTTTACTATAGAGGTCTGCACCTCCATTTCCTACCTACAGGAGTGCTCCGAGGTCTTACTGAGCCAATATCTTTACTATAGAGGTCCGTGCCTCCATTTCCTACCTATAGGAGTGCTCTGAGGTCTTACTGAGCCAGTACCTTTACTATAGAGGTCTGCACCTCCATTTCCTACCTATAGGAGTGCTCTGAGGTCTTACTGAGCCAGTATCTTTACAATAGAGGTCTGCGCCTCCATTTCCTACTTATAGGAGTGCTCTGAGGTCTTACTGAGCCAGTACCTTTACTATAGAGGTCTGCACCTCCATGTCCTGCCTATAGGAGCGCTCCGAGGTCTTACTGAGCCAGTACCTTTACTATAGAGGTCTGCGCCACATTTCCTACCTATAGGAGTGCTCCGAGGTCTTACTGAGCCAGTACCTTTACTATAGAGGTCTGCACCTCTATTTCCTCCCTATAGGAGTGCTCCGAGGTCTTACTGAGCCAGTACATTTACTATAGAGGTCTGAGCCACATGTCCTACCTATAGGAGTGCTCCGAGGTCTTACTGAACCAGTACCTTTACTATAGAGGTCTGCGCCTCCATTTCCTATCTATGGCAGTGCTTCTAGGTCTTACTGAGCCAGTACCTTTACTATAGAGGTCCGCGCCTCCATTTCCTACCTATGGGAGTGCTCTGAGGTCTTACTGAGCCAGTACCTTTACTATAGAGGTCTGCACCTCCATTTCTTCCCTATGGGAGTGCTCTGAGGTCTTACTGAGCCACTACCTATACTATAGAGGTCTGCACCTCCATGTCCTACCTATAGGAGTGCTCCGAGGTCTTACTGAGCCAGCACCTTTACTAGAGGTCTGCGCCTCCATTTCCTACCTATGGGAGTGCTTCAAGGTCTTACTGAGCCAGTACCTTTACAATAGAGGTCTGCGCCGCCATTTCCTATCTATGGCAGTGCTTCTAGGTCTTACTGAGCCAGCACCTTTACTATAGAGGCCTGCGCCATTTCCTACCTATGGGAGTGCTCTGAGTTCTTACTGAGCCAGCGCCTTTACTAGAGGTCTGCGCCTCTGTCACGATATGGTAGGAAATATCATAAGTAGTTCTCTAGCCTGTGTGGGCTAAGCCCCCCTTCTTGGAGCAACAGTTTGTAGCTGCAAATTCCTGGCTTTCCTTCTCTGAGAGTATGGGGGAAGAGAGGTTTTATTGCTCTGGGGTCGTAAATTCCAGGCTCAGAGGAAAGTCCCTCACCCCTCCCACATTCTCTAGTTCAAACTGGAAAAGTGGCTCCAAGATTCAGGAAAGATTCTTTGTTTAGTTTTTGTTAGATATTAGGCAAACGATTTAAGCTAGAAATACGAAAATATATATTTTTATTCTCACTCGGTGTATCTACACAACCCGCGAAACACGAGCTTCTAATTCCATCTGGTAAAGAAGTAGGGATTTCTCTGGAAATATGTATCCCAGTTAGGACATATTTGATCTCATTAGAATGCTCACGTTAATCCGAGATGATTGATGGGTTTTTTAGGACGCTGACATGTTTTGTAGTGAAGTTATAGAAATCAGAGAGAATAGTTTAAAGTTTAGGCAGAATGTAGAGAGAGGAGGGTCTGGATAAGCCAGCCTTTCTGTGATGTCACAGCCTTGAAAGTATAACTGGCTGCACACATCCCCAGCTGTGTCTCTGCTAGATTTCTTCCTGACTTCTTGTCCTCTCCTGAAGCCAGCAGCATCCCATGGACTGGGATATATGGAAACTCCACTAGCCTGGATGCCTGTCATGCTTTGAACTTGTAAGTGTTGCTTTTTTCTCATTTATTCCCTTTATGTTATAATTACCCTTGTACATATTTGCAATTGTCTCCTTTGTAACTTCTTTATAAAATATTTTTCATAAAGCACTGCCTAATTAATTTCCATGGAATATACTATTATATATTAGTTCGTTCATCCATGCTCTAAACTTACCCTGTCTTCTGAAGTGAAATACGCTACTGTTACTGTTGTGTTGGGTTAGCTTCGGACCCGTTTAATCGAAGCTGGTGGCAGCGAGAAGTGTGCAGACTTTTGGGTTATGTTGTAGCGGCTGCGACGTTAATAATTATTGTTCCTGCCTGAGTGGGAGTAGTTATCGCGTCGCTGCAGCGTGCCCAATAGCCAGTACATAGCAGGCAGCCTTTCTGGCGACTAATTACCCAGGGTGCAGTACCTAATCTGACCTGAGAGTAAGGGGGCGCCAGAGAGCTGCAAGTGTTAAGTGGAACTGTAAGCGGGATATACATAAATCCCTGCAGTTCGTGGTATATAGAAAAGCAGTGGGATACCTAGAATAAGCCCCTGCTGTAAACTAAGAGGTCAATAGCCTTGTGTGTGGTTTTTCATCACATCGTGGAGTGGAGGGATAACTAAGATAAGCCCCCCTGCACATGTGATAGCCGTCTGTTGGCCTAAAGTCACCTCAATCCGTGACGTAGGGGTGACGGTCACGGTGTGAATCCTGACCCATTGGTGACAGCGGTCAGGGGGAATCGTGACAATTGGTGGCAAGGCGGTGGGATATCTTAGAGCATTAGTGATTTGGTTTGAGTAATCATTCCTCTCACTAAAAACTTGCAGAAAGTTCTTGCGAGGACTCTGCGCAAATAAGTTTGGAGAACGAACTCAGTGCTTTTTAGTTGTGAGACAATTGCGTACTGGTAATTATCCCCTCCCTTTCTCTTCATTTTTCTATCCTATCTTTTATTTGGCAACCATGGTTGTGCTGGGAGAAACCTTCTATGAGCAGCAGACCAGAGACACCCTTGTCGCCTTATGCAAGTCACAGCACATTGACTTTGCAAGCAAAAACAAAGCCCAACTGGTCGCAGATCTGGTGCAATGGGAAGCCGCTCGAGACCAATCTCAGAGCTCAGAGGCCGCAGAAGCCAGCACCAGCGAACATGGTCCTGCAGCAGAGGTCCACCCACTGAATGCTGGCCCTGTTAGCAATCCGGGCGAATTGGACCCCCACCTGCAGGCGGCCTTGAAAGAATTCCCCACTGACGACCATGAGGGACGTCGGCAGCTGATTCAGCAATACCGGCAAGAGGCCCGAGCTGAGCGAGAGGCCCAGGCCCAGCAAGCGGAGCGGGAGTACCAGCTGCAGATGGCCCGACTGCAAATGCAGGGGTCGTCCCAGTCCAGCCGTGAGCCCAGCAGCGCTCAGATGCCTAAACCCCGGCCCGATCACTTCCCTGTTATGGAGAAGGACGGAGACTTGGACACTTTTCTGCGGGCCTTTGAGAAAGCCTGCAGACAGTACCGGCTGCCTACAGATGAATGGGCCCGATACCTGACACCAGGGCTGAGAGGTAAAGCTCTGGAGGCGTTTGCTGCCCTCCCTCAAGAACAAGATGGTGACTATGAGGCCATCAAAAAGGCTCTGATAGCCAAGTACCAGCTTACACCCGAGGTGTACCGTAGAAAGTTCCGGACCCTCCAACGTGGCCCACACGACAGTTACAGTGATGTGGTGCATAGACTGGGGACCCACTTTGACCAGTGGACCCAAGGACTGTCAGTGACCACCTTTGCGCAGCTGCGAGACCTGATGATCAAAGACCAGTTCTTTCATCTTTGCCCAGCTGAGGTGCGACAGTTCGTGATGGACAGAGAACCCAAAGACGTGACGAAAGCAGTGCAGATTGCCGATGCCTATGAGGCCAACCGTAGATCGGAAGTGCGGAAGCCAGTCACCACCAGCTGGAGAGGGGGTAAGCCTGCAACCAACGCCAGTACCCCTGCCAGCCAACACACCCGAGGTCCTGGCCCTGTGGCCAACAGCACCAGACCTACCACCGAACCTCGCGCGTGTTACACCTGCAAGCGGCCTGAGCATATCAGTACCTTCTGTCCAGACAGGCCGAAGAACCCCCCAGCCAAGGCCCCAGGGCCTAATGCAGCAGTTCTTTTGGTGGGTGGTGTGGTTGGGAGGGTGTGTGACAACGTACAGCACGTCACTGTGGGAGGCCATGTTGCTACAGGCCTCAAGGACACCGGGGCTGAACGAACCCTCATCCGACCCGAACTGGCGGCCCCTGAAGAAATCATTCCGGGGAAAACCCTAACTGTCACTGGGATTGGGGGCATCAGCTGTCCCTTACCGATGGCCCGGGTTTTTATTGATTGGGGTGCTGGGAGCGGGGTGAAGGAAGTGGGGCTGTCTGATAATTTGCCCACTGATGTTTTGTTGGGGACTGATTTGGGGAGGATGGTTGCATACTACGTCCCTGACACCCCTCCCCAATCTACTAATGAGGGTAAAGTTAACCCTGATGATGATGATGATGGGAGATCGCATGTGTTACCTGACCATGCTTTATCTTGTAATGATGCATCTATTAACCATTTTTTCCCTAGGATTGATGGTGAAAATGTTGTACCTGTGCCAGCTGAACCTGATAATGATTTTTCTGTGAAGGTTAATGTGTCCATAGGTACAGGCGTGCCCAGCCACGTCGCTCTGCGGAGTGAGACGGCTGAGGAACCCCTAACAGGGGCAAGTGTCGGTGCTACAGGAAATGGGGAGATGCATGGGAACCGTGAGGAAGGTGATGCCATGAAAGTGACCAGTGCCACCGAGGAAGGTAACTGGCCCATAAGTAGCACTGCCCCTGGAGTGTTGGGGGTGGATGGGGAGGTAGAGCCCATAGCAGCGCCGGCTGATGGGCCTGTAGAAATCCCCGGGGAGACAGCCTACGTAGCTGCTGTCACCCGCAGTCAGAGTGCCCGGAACGCAGATAACTGTCAGCCTTCCGGACCCTCCTCAGTCATCACGGTGACTGAACCAGAGGTGGACCCAGAGCAGGTCCAAGAGGGTTCCCGTGGGGAAGGGACCCTGACGTCGCTTCTGGCTTCCCCTAGCCAGGAGTTTCAGGCCGCTCTGCACACAGATGCGAGCCTAGAGAGTTTGAGACAACTTGTCGGGACGCCCTTCTCCGAGACTGATAAGGAGAAGGTGTTCTGGGAACAAGGAAGGTTGTACCGGGAGACAGTACCCGGAGAATCACAAAAGGAGTGGTTGAGGGAAAGACAGCTGGTCGTCCCACAGCAATTCCGGGGTGAGTTGTTGCGGATTGCCCATGAGATCCCGCTAGCTGGACACTTGGGGATCAGCAAAACTAAGGCCCGGCTGTCTCAACACTTCTATTGGCCTAAGATGGGGACAGATGTGTCAAACTACTGCCGCTCCTGTGTCACCTGTCAAAGGGTGGGGAAAGCGGGGCCTGCTATTAAGGCTCCCCTGATCCCTTTGCCAGTGATAGAGGAGCCTTTCCAGAGGATCGCGGTGGACATTGTGGGCCCGCTGGCCGTCCCCAGCAGCTCTGGAAAGCAATACATCCTTACTGTGGTAGACTACGCTACCCGGTACCCAGAGGCAGTAGCTCTGTCGTCAACTAGGGCAGATAAGGTGGCGGATGCCCTGTTGGCCATCTTTTCACGTGTAGGATTTCCCAGGGAAATGCTTACTGATCAAGGGACCCAATTTATGTCTCGCCTAATGGAGGCTCTCTGTAAGAGAATGCAGGTGAAGCACCTGGTATCGAGTGCGTATCACCCACAGACCAATGGCTTGTGTGAACGCTTCAATGGTACCCTCAAACAGATGCTACGCATGCTGGTTGAGACTCAAGGGCGCGACTGGGAGCGGTACCTCCCACACCTGCTGTTCATTACCGAGAGGTTCCACAGGCCTCGACGGGGTTCTCACCCTTCGAGCTCCTGTACGGCAGGCGAGTCCGGGGACCCCTTGGGTTGGTAAGAGAATTCTGGGAAGAGGAGCCGAACCCTTCTGAAGTGTCCATAGTGGAGTATGTCATGCACTTCCGTGACAAGATGCAGACCTTGACGCAGTTGGTGCATGACAACATGACGCAGGCTCAGGCTGATCAGAAGCACTGGTACGACCAGAACGCCCGGGAGCGGACCTACCACGTGGGTCAAAAGGTGTGGGTGCTGGTCCCGGTACCAACGGATAAGCTTCAGGCAGCCTGGGAGGGCCCGTACGTCGTCCACCAACAGCTCAACCCGGTCACTTACGTGGTCACGCTTGACCACGCTCGGGGTAGGCGAAAGGCCTTTCACGTCAACATGATGAAGGCTCATCACGAACGTGAACCTTTCATCCTCCCGGTCTGCAGCTTGCCCGAAGACGGTGAGGAAGACACCCTCCTGGACATGCTGGCCCAAGCCAAGGCCAATGGGTCCATCGAGGATGTGGAGGTAAGCGCCTCGTTAACTGAACCCCAGCGGGTACAGTTGCAAACCACACTGGAACCTTTCCGGGTCGGGTTCTCCAACCGACCTGGGAGGACTGAGTTAGCCGTCCACGAGGTGGACACCGGGAATCACGCCCCACTACGGCGAACACCCTATCGAATCTCTGACCAGGTGCAGCAGACTATGCGCCAAGAGATCGATGAGATGTTACAGCTGGGGGTGATTCGGCGGTCAAAGAGCGCGTGGGCATCACCTGTAGTTCTCGTGCCAAAGAAGGACCGGACCACCCGGTTCTGCGTGGACTACAGGGGGCTCAACGCCATCACAGCCTCGGATCCGCACCCAATGCCGCGCATGGAGGAGCTGCTTGAGAAGTTAGCTGGCGCAGATTACCTAACAATAATGGATCTGAGTCGAGGATACTGGCAGATTCCCCTGAGCCCCGAGGCGCAGGAAAAGTCCGCCTTTATCACACCCTTTGGACTGTACGAGTCCACGGTCATGCCCTTCGGCATGAAGAATGCCCCTGCCACTTTCCAGCGGATGGTCAACCTCCTGCTTCAGGGACTGGAGACGTACGCCGTGGCGTACTTGGATGACATTGCCATCTTCAGTCCCTCCTGGAAGGAACACCTGCAGCATCTCGAGGAGGTGCTCAGGCGAATTCACCAAGCAGGACTGACCATCAAGCCGGGAAAGTGTCAGATGGGCATGAGGGAGGTTCACTACCTGGGGCACCGGGTAGGCGGGAACACCCTGAAGCCAGAGCCTGACAAAGTGGGAGTGATCGTGAACTGGCCCACTCCCGTGACCAAGAAACAGGTGATGTCCTTCTTGGGCACTGCGGGGTACTATAGGCGCTTCGTAAAGCACTATAGTAGCCTGGCAAAACCTTTGATGGACCTCACCAGGAAGAAGCTACCTCACATTGTCAACTGGACAGATGGCTGTGAGGGGGCCTTCCAGGCGTTGAAAACCGCACTGTGCAACGCCCCTGTGTTGAAAGCAGTCGACAGCAGTCGACCGTTCTTGGTGCAGACCGACGCCAGCGAGTTTGGCCTTGGTGCTGTGCTCAGCCAGGTTGACTCGGAGGACCAAGAGCACCCCGTGTTATACCTGAGCCGGAAACTTTTGCCGAGGGAAGTGGCCTACTCCACAATTGAGAAGGAGTGCCTGGCCATAGTCTGGGCCCTGCAGGGCTTGCAGCCCTACTTGTATGGTCACACTTTCACTGTGGTGACCGACCACAACCCTCTTCGCTGGCTAAACGCCATGTGTGGAACCAACGGCAGGTTGCTACGCTGGAGCCTTGCCCTTCAGCAGTTTGACTTCACCATTGAACATAAAACGGGCAAAGAGCATGGGAATGCAGATGGACTCTCCCGCCAGGGTGAACCTACTGAGGTGCCCATGGAGGCATACCGTGGGGTACTGCCTCCCTAGCGCACACCAAAAGGGGGAGGTGTCACGATATGGTAGGAAATATCATAAGTAGTTCTCTAGCCTGTGTGGGCTAAGCCCCCCTTCTTGGAGCAACAGTTTGTAGCTGCAAATTCCTGGCTTTCCTTCTCTGAGAGTATGGGGGAAGAGAGGTTTTATTGCTCTGGGGTCGTAAATTCCAGGCTCAGAGGAAAGTCCCTCACCCCTCCCACATTCTCTAGTTCAAACTGGAAAAGTGGCTCCAAGATTCAGGAAAGATTCTTTGTTTAGTTTTTGTTAGATATTAGGCAAACGATTTAAGCTAGAAATACGAAAATATATATTTTTATTCTCACTCGGTGTATCTACACAACCCGCGAAACACGAGCTTCTAATTCCATCTGGTAAAGAAGTAGGGATTTCTCTGGAAATATGTATCCCAGTTAGGACATATTTGATCTCATTAGAATGCTCACGTTAATCCGAGATGATTGATGGGTTTTTTAGGACGCTGACATGTTTTGTAGTGAAGTTATAGAAATCAGAGAGAATAGTTTAAAGTTTAGGCAGAATGTAGAGAGAGGAGGGTCTGGATAAGCCAGCCTTTCTGTGATGTCACAGCCTTGAAAGTATAACTGGCTGCACACATCCCCAGCTGTGTCTCTGCTAGATTTCTTCCTGACTTCTTGTCCTCTCCTGAAGCCAGCAGCATCCCATGGACTGGGATATATGGAAACTCCACTAGCCTGGATGCCTGTCATGCTTTGAACTTGTAAGTGTTGCTTTTTTCTCATTTATTCCCTTTATGTTATAATTACCCTTGTACATATTTGCAATTGTCTCCTTTGTAACTTCTTTATAAAATATTTTTCATAAAGCACTGCCTAATTAATTTCCATGGAATATACTATTATATATTAGTTCGTTCATCCATGCTCTAAACTTACCCTGTCTTCTGAAGTGAAATACGCTACTGTTACTGTTGTGTTGGGTTAGCTTCGGACCCGTTTAATCGAAGCTGGTGGCAGCGAGAAGTGTGCAGACTTTTGGGTTATGTTGTAGCGGCTGCGACGTTAATAATTATTGTTCCTGCCTGAGTGGGAGTAGTTATCGCGTTGCTGCAGCGTGCCCAATAGCCAGTACATAGCAGGCAGCCTTTCTGGCGACTAATTACCAAGGGTGCAGTACCTAATCTGACCTGAGAGTAAGCGGGCGCCAGAGAGCTGCAAGTGTTAAGTGGAACTGTAAGCGGGATATACATAAATCCCTGCAGTTCGTGGTATATAGAAAAGCAGTGGGATACCTAGAATAAGCCCCTGCTGTAAACTAAGAGGTCAATAGCCTTGTGTGTGGTTTTTCATCACATCGTGGAGTGGAGGGATAACTAAGATAAGCCCCCCTGCACATGTGATAGCCGTCTGTTGGCCTAAAGTCACCTCAATCCGTGACGTAGGGGTGACGGTCACGGTGTGAATCCTGACCCATTGGTGACAGCGGTCAGGGGGAATCGTGACAGCCTCTATTTCCTACCTATAGGAGTGCTCTGAGGTCTTACTGAGCCAGTACCTTTACTATAGAGGTCTGCGCCTCCATTTCCTACCTATAGGAGTGCTCTGAGGTCTTACTGAGCCAGTACCTTTACTATAGAGGTCTGCACCTCCATTTCTTCCCTATAGGAGTGCTATGAGGTCTTACTGAGCCAGTACCTTTACTATAGAGGTCTGCACCTCCATTTCCTACCTATAGGAGTGTTCCGAGGTCTTACTGAGCCAGTACCTTTACTATAGAGGTCTGCACCTCCATTTCCTACCTATAGGAGTGCTTCGAGGTCTTACTGAGCCAGTACCTTTACTATAGAGGTATGTGCCTCCATTTCCTACCTAAAGGAGTGCTCTGAGGTCTTACTGAGCCAGTACCTTTACTATAGAGGTCTGCACCTCCATGTCCTGCCTATAGGAGTGCTCCGAGGTCTTACTGAGCCAGTACCTTTACTATAGAGGTCTGCGCCACTGTTGTGAATTCTGTTGTCGAGCTCCCTCCTGTGGTCGTGAATGGTACTTCGGCGAGTTCTGTCTATGGACCCCCTCTTTGGCTGAGTGGAGCTGCTGCTTCTGAGGTTCCTTACACAGGTGACGTGGTTTATCCTGTGGTTGGCTGCTCTATTTAACTCCTCAGATCGTTACTCCATGCCAGCTGTCAATGTTCCTGCATTGGTTCAGTTCGCTCTTGGATCTTTCTGGTGACCTGTCTATTCCAGCAGAAGCTAAGTTCCTGCTAGTTATTATTTGTTCATTGTTTCCTTGTCCAGCTGGATATCATGATTTTGTCTTGCTAGTTGGAAGCTCTGGGATGCAGAGTGGCATCTCCGCACCGTTAGTCGGTGCGGAGGTCTTTTTGCACACTCTGCGTGGTCTTTTGTAGTTTTTGTGCTGACCGCAAAGATACCTTTCCTATCCTCTGTCTGTTTAGTAAGTCTGGCCTCCCTTTGCTGAAATCTGTTTCATTTCTATGTTTGTGACTTCATCTTAACTCACAGTCAATATATGTGGGGGGCTTCCTTTACCTTTGGGGAATTTCTCTGAGGCAAGGTAGGCTTTATTTTCTATCTCTAGGGCTAGCTAGCTCTTAGGCTGTGAAGAGGCGTCTAGGGAGAGTCAGGAACGCTCCACGGCTATTTCTAGTGTGTGTGATAGGATTAGGGGTTGCGGTCAGCAGAGCTCCCACATCCCAGAGCTTGTCTTGTGTCAGTTTAACTATCAGGTCGTGCCGGGTGCTCCTAACCACCAGGTCCAGCTGGCCCAAAGTATTAATGCATCTCAATAGAGGGATAAGAGAAGTTCTGAGACCATTTTTTTTTCTTTGCACTGTGTTTTGTCTTTCTTTTCCCCTAGACCTTTGGGTGGTTCAGGACACAGGTGTAGATATGGACATTCAAGGTCTGTCCTCTTGTGTGGATCATCTCACTGCAAGGGTACAAAACATTCAAGATTTTGTGGTTCAGAATCCGATGTTAGAGCCTAGAATTCCTATTCCTGATTTATTTTATGGGGATAGATCTAAGTTCTTGAATTTCAAAAATAATTGTAAACTGTTTCTAGCTTTGAAACCCAGCTCCTCTCGTGACCCCGTCCAACAAGTAAAAATCATTATTTCTTTGTTGCGTGGTGACCCTCAAGACTGGGCATTTTCCCTTGTGCCAGGAGATCCTGCATTGCGTGATGTTGATGCGTTTTTTCTGGCGCTTGGATTGCTTTATGATGAACCAAATTCAGTGGATCAGGCAGAGAAAATCTTGCTGGCTTTGTGTCAGGGTCAGGATGAAGCGGAGGTGTACTGTCAGAAGTTTAGAAAGTGGTCTGTGCTTACTCAGTGGAATGACTGTGCCCTGGCGGCAATTTTCAGAAAGGGTCTTTCTGAAGCCCTTAAGGATGTCATGGTGGGATTTCCCATGCCTGCTGGTCTGAATGAGTCTATGTCCTTGGCCATTCAGATCGATCGGCGCTTGCGTGAGCGCAAAGCTGTGCACCATTTGGCGGTTTTCTCTGAGCATAGGCCTGAGCCTATGCAGTGTGATAGGACTTTGACCAGAGCTGAACAGCAAGAACACAGACGTCCGAATGAGCTGTTTTTACTGTGGTGAATCCACTCATGCTATCTCCGATTGTCCTAAGCGCACTAAGCGGTTCGCTAGGTCTGCCACCATTGGTACGGTACAGTCTAAATTTCTTTTGTCCGTTACTCTGATTTGCTCTCTGTCGTCCTATTCTGTTATGGCATTTGTGGATTCAGGCGCTGCCCTGAATTTGATGGACTTGGAGTTTGCCAGGCGCTGTGGTTTTTTCTTGGAGCCCTTGCAGTATCCTATTCCATTGAGAGGAATTGATGCTACGCCTTTGGCCAAGAATAAGCCTCAGTACTGGACTCAATTGACCAAGTCACATCAGGATATTCGCTTTTTGGTGTTGCATAATCTGCATGATGTGGTCGTTTTGGGGTTGCCATGGCTGCAGGTCCATAATCCAGTATTGGATTGGAAATCTATGTCTGTGTCCGGCTGGGGTTGTCAGGGGGTACATGGTGATGTTTGTGATGTCCATTGTTGTCAATTTCGCCTTCCACTCCTTCTGAAGTCCCTGAGTTTTTATCAGATTACCGGGAAGTATTTGAAGAGCCCAAATCCGGTGCCCTACCTCCTCATTGGGATTGCGATTGTGCTATTAATTTGATTCCTGGTAGTAAGTTTCCTAAGGGCCGACTGTTTAATTTATCTGTGCCAGAGCACGCCGCTATGCGGAGTTATATAAAGGAATCCTTGGAGAAGGGTCATATTCGCCCGTCGTCGTCACCATTGGGAGCAGGGTTCTTTTTTGTGGCCAAGAAGGATGGCTCTTTGAGACCTTGTATTGATTACCGCCTTCTTAATAAGATCACAGTCAAATTTCAGTATCCTTTGCCGCTGCTGTCTGATTTGTTTGCTCGGATTAAGGGGGCTAGTTGGTTCACCAAGATAGATCTTCGAGGGGCGTATAATCTTGTGCGAATTAAACAGGGCGATGAATGGAAAACAGCATTTAATACGCCCGAGGGCCATTTTGAGTACCTGGTTATGCCATTCGGGCTTTCCAATGCTCCATCTGTGTTTCAGTCCTTTATGCATGACATCTTCCGAGAGTACCTGGATAGATTCATGATTGTATATTTGGATGACATTTTGGTCTTTTCGGATGATTGGGAGTCTCATGTGAAGCAGGTCAGAATGGTGTTCCAGGTTCTTCGTGCGAATTCCTTGTTTGTGAAGGGGTCAAAGTGTCTCTTTGGAGTTCAGAAGGTTTCATTTTTGGGTTTCATTTTTTCCCCTTCTACTATCGAGATGGACCCTGTTAAAGTTCAGGCCATTTACGATTGGACTCAGCCGACATCTGTGAAGAGCTTACAGAAGTTCCTGGGCTTTGCTAATTTTTATCGTCGCTTCATCGCTAATTTTTCCAGTATTGCTAAACCGTTGACTGATTTGACCAAGAAAGGTGCTGATGTGGTCAATTGGTCCTTTGCGGCTGTAGAGGCTTTTCAGGAGTTGAAGCGTCGTTTTGCTTCTGCCCCTGTGTTGTGCCAGCCACATGTTTCGCTCCCGTTTCAGGTCGAGGTTGATGCTTCTGAGATTGGAGCAGGGGCTGTTTTGTCGCAAAGAAGTTCTGATGGTTCGGTGATGAAACCATGTGCCTTCTTTTCTAGAAAATTCTCGCCTGCTGAGCGCAATTATGATGTTGGCAATCAAGAGCTGTTGGCCATGAAGTGGGCATTCGAGGAGTGGCGACATTGGCTTGAAGGAGCTAAACATCGCGTGGTGGTCTTGACGGATCACAAGAATTTGACTTATCTCGAGTCTGCCAAACGGTTGAATTCTAGACAGGCTCGATGGTCGCTCTTTTTCTCCCGTTTTGATTTTGTGGTTTCATACCTTCCGGGATCTAAGAATGTGAAGGCTGATGCCCTGTCAAGGAGTTTTGTGCCCGACTCTCCGGGTGATCCGGAGCCGGCGGGTATTCTTAAAGAGGGGGTAATTTTGTCTGCCATCTCCCCTGATTTGCGGCGCGTGCTGCAGAAGTTTCAGGCTGATAGACCTGACCGTTGTCCAACAGAGAAACTGTTTGTTCCTGATAGATGGACTAGTAGAGTTATCTCTGAGGTTCATTGTTCGGTGTTGGCTGGTCATCCTGGAATCTTTGGTACCAGAGATTTGGTGGCTAGATCCTTTTGGTGGCCTTCTTTGTCGCGGGATGTGCTTTCTTTTGTGCAGTCCTGTGGGACTTGTGCTCGGGCTAAGCCCTGCTGTTCTCGTGCCAGTGGGTTGCTTTTGCCCTTGCCGGTCCCGAAGAGGCCCTGGACGCATATTGCCATGGATTTTATTTCTGATCTCCCTGTTTCTCAAAGGATGTCGGTCATTTGGGTGGTTTGTGATCGCTTCTCTAAGATGGTCCATTTGGTACCCTTGTCTAAATTGCCTTCCTCCTCTGATTTGGTGCCATTGTTTTTCCAGCATGTGGTTCGTTTGCATGGCATTCCGGAGAACATCGTCTTGGACAGAGGTTCCCAGTTTGTTTCGAGGTTTTGGCGGTCCTTTTGTGCTAAGATGGGCATTGATTTGTTTTTTTCTTCGGCTTTCCATACTCAGACTAATGGCCAAACCGAACGAACTAATCAGACTTTGGAAACATATCTGAGATGCTTTGTTTCTGCTGATCAGGATGATTGGGTGTCTGTTATGTTAACCAATTCAGTATCACAATGGACATGGAGGTCAGAGCACATACAGTGATCTGACAATAACCCAAAAATAAAGAACGAGCTCTGAGACGTGGGAACTCTGCAGACCGCAATCCCTGATCCTATCAAACCACACTAAAGGTAGCCGTGGAGCGCTCCTGACCAGAACCTAGGCGCCTCGTCACAGCCTGAGAAACTAGCTATTCCTGAAGATAGAAAAATAAGCCTACCTTGCCTCAGAGAAATTCCCCAAAGGAAAAGGCAGCCCCCCACATATAATGACTGTGAGTAAGATGAAAACACAAACATAGAGATGAAACAGATTTAGCAAAGTGAGGCCCGACTAGCTGAATAGAACGAGGATAGAGAAGATAACTTTGCGGTCAGCACAAAAACCTATAAATAACCACGCAGAGGGGACAAAAAGACCCTCCGCACCGACTAACGGTACGGAGGTCGTCCCTCTGCGTCTCAGAGCTTCCAGCAGGCGAGAAAAACGAAAAAAGCAAGCTGGACAGAAAAATAGCAACAAAATAACATAAGCAAAACTTAGCTTTGCAGAGCAGCAGGCCACAGGAATGATCCAGGGAAAAAACAAGTCCCACACTGAAAAATTGACAGGAAGCATAGATCAAAGCATCAGGTGGAGCTAACGAGCTCACCAGATCACCTGAGGGAGGAAACTCAGAAGCTGCAGTACCACTTTCCTCCACAAACGGAAGATCCCAGAGAGAATCAGCCGAAGCACCACTCGTGACCACAGGAGTGAACTCCGCCACAGAATTCACAACAGTACCCCCCCTTGAGGAGGGGTCACCGAACCCTCACCAGAGCCCCCAGGCCGACCAGGATGAGCCACATGAATGGCACGAACAAGATCGGGAGCATGGACATCAGAGGCAAAAACCCAGGAATTATCCTCCTGAGCATAACCCTTCCATTTAACCAGATACTGGAGTTTCCGTCTTGAAACACGAGAATCCAAAATCTTCTCCACAATATACTCCAATTCCCCCTCCACCAAAACCGGGGCAGGAGGCTCAACAGATGGAACCATAGGTGCCACGTATCTCCGCAACAATGACCTATGGAATACGTTATGTATGGAAAAAGAATCTGGAAGGGTCAGACGAAAAGACACAGGATTAAGAACCTCAGAAATCCTATACGGACCAATAAAACGAGGTTTAAACTTAGGAGAGGAAACCTTCATAGGAATATGACGAGAAGATAACCAAACCAGATCCCCAACACGAAGTCGGGGACCCACACGGCATCTGCGATTAGCGAAAAGTTGAGCCTTCTCCTGGGACAAGGTCAAATTGTCCACTACCTGAGTCCAAATCCGCTGCAACCTGTCCACCACAGTATCCACACCAGGACAGTCCGAAGACTCAACCTGTCCAGAAGAGAAACGAGGATGGAACCCAGAATTGCAGAAAAACGGTGAAACCAAGGTAGCCGAGCTGGCCCGATTATTAAGGGTGAACTCAGCCAAAGGCAAAAAGGACACCCAGTCATCCTGATCAGCAGAAACAAAGCACCTTAGATATGTTTCCAAGGTCTGATTGGTTCGCTCGGTCTGGCCATTAGTCTGAGGATGGAAAGCCGAGGAAAAAGACAAGTCAATGCCCATCCTACCACAAAAGGCTCGCCAAAACCTCGAAACAAACTGGGAACCTCTGTCAGAAACAATATTCTCTGGAATGCCATGCAAACGAACCACATGCTGGAAGAACAAAGGCACCAAATCAGAGGAGGAAGGCAATTTAGACAAGGGTACCAGATGGACCATCTTAGAAAAGCGATCACAGACCACCCAAATGACTGACATCTTTTGAGAAACGGGAAGGTCAGAAATAAAATCCATAGAGATATGTGTCCAAGGCCTCTTCGGGACCGGCAAGGGCAAAAGCAACCCACTGGCACGAGAACAGCAGGGCTTAGCCCGAGCACAAATCCCACAGGACTGCACAAAAGCACGCACATCCCGCGACAGAGAGGGCCACCAAAAGGATCTAGCCACTAACTCTCTGGTACCAAAGATTCCAGGATGACCAGCCAACACCGAACAATGAAGTTCAGAGATAACTCTATTCGTCCACCTATCAGGGACAGTTTCTCCGCTGGGCAACGATCAGGTTTATTAGCCTGAAATTTTTGCAGCACCCGCCGCAAATCAGGGGAGATGGCAGACACAATTACTCCTTCCTTGAGGATACCCGCCGGCTCAGATAAACCCGGAGAGTCGGGTACAAAACTCCTAGACAGAGCATCCGCCTTCACATTTTTAGAGCCCGGAAGGTACGAAATCACAAAGTCAAAACGGGCAAAAAACAACGACCAACGAGCTTGTCTAGGATTCAAGCGCTTGGCAGACTCGAGATAAGTCAAGTTCTTATGATCAGTCAATAAAGTTTGCATCTCGGCTTTGGGAAAATGGCCGCCGCGATCTCTTCTGCGCACGCGCGGCATCCCGCGGCCATTTTCCTGAAGCCCCGTGCAGCAGAGCACTACATCTGCGCACGCGCGGCCCCAGGAAGATGGCCGCCCGCACCGATGAAAGGAATGACAGCGCAGATCGCGCGCTGTGTCTTCACGTGGGCACAGGGAATCCGGACCTTGGACATGCGCACACCACTACGCCACCAACGGAAACCTGGGGAAGAAAAGAACGCTGTGAACACGCCCACCTGACCAGACCAGCCTGATTGACAGGCGAAAACGGCGACTTTGGTAATGTATTTCTCGGCATACATGGGGAATCAGGGTACACTACATACACTATAGTAACGCACAGCGCAGGCCCTATTTAACAGTATTTATATCTCAATCTCAAAAAACGGGGTGACAGGTTCCCTTTAAGCCTCGTTTCATTGGGCCATATAAGATTTCTGAAGTTCTTAATCCTGTGTCATTTCGTTTGGACCTTCCAGCTTCTTTTGCCATCCATAATGTGTTCCATAGGTCCTTGTTGCGGAGATATGTGGCGCCTATGGTTCCCTCCGTTGATCCTCCTGCCCCGGTGTTGGTTGAGGGGGAGTTGGAGTATGTGGTGGAGAAGATTTTGGATTCTCGTGTTTCGAGACGGAAACTCCAGTACCTGGTCAAGTGGAAGGGTTATGGTCAGGAAGATAATTCCTGGGTTTTTGCCTCTGATGTTCATGCTGCCGATCTAGTTCGTGCCTTTCATTTGGCTCATCCTGATCGGCCTGGTGGCTCTGGTGAGGGTTCGGTGACCCCTCCTCAAGGGGGGGGTACTGTTGTAAATTCTGTTGTCGAGCTCCCTCCTGTGGAATTGAATGGTACTTCGGCGAGTTCTGTCTATGGACTCCCTCTGGTGGCTGTGAGTGGAGCTGCTGCTTCTGAGGTTCCTTACACAGGTGACGTGGTTTATCCTGTGGTTGGCTGCTCTATTTAACTCCACTCAGATCGTTACTCCATGCCAGCTGTCAATGTTCCTGCATTGGTTCAGTTCGCTCTTGGATCTTTCTGGTGACCTGTCTATTCCAGCAGAAGCTAAGTTCCTGCTAGTTATTATTTGTTCATTGTTTCCTTGTCCAGCTGGATATCATGATTTTGTCTTGCTAGCTGGAAGCTCTGGGATGCAGAGTGGCATCTCCGCACCGTTAGTCGGTGCGGAGGTCTTTTTGCACACTCTGCGTGGTCTTTTGTAGTTTTTTGTGCTGACCGCAAAGATACCTTTCCTATCCTCTGTCTGTTTAGTAAGTCTGGCCTCCCTTTGCTGAAATCTGTTTCATTTCTGTTTGTGACTTCATCTTAACTCACAGTCAATATATGTGGGGGGCTTCCTTTACCTTTGGGGAATTTCTCTGAGGCAAGGTAGGCTTTATTTTCTATCTCTAGGGCTAGCTAGCTCTTAGGCTGTGAAGAGGCGTCTAGGGAGAGTCAGGAACGCTCCACGGCTATTTCTAGTGTGTTTGATAGGATTAGGGGTTGCGGTCAGCAGAGCTCCCACATCCCAGAGCTTGTCTTGTGTCAGTTTAACTATCAGGTCGTGCCGGGTGCTCCTAACCACCAGGTCATAACACGCCACATTTCCTACCTATAGGAGTGCTCTGAGGTCTTACTGAGCCAGTACCTTTACTATAGAGGTCTGCGCCACATTTCCTGCCTATAGGAGTGCTCTGAGGTCTTACTGAGCCAGTACCTTTACTATAGAGGTCTGTTGTGAATTCTGTTGTTAAGCTCCCTCCTGTGGTCATGAATGGTACTTCGGCTGGTTCTGTCCATGGGCTTCCTCTGGTGGTTGTGAGTGGGGCTGCGGCTTCTGAGGTTCCTTCCACAGGTGACGAGGTTAATTCGTTAGCTGGCTGCTCTATTTAACTCCACCTAGATCTTTGCTCCATGCCACCTGTCAATGTTCCAGTATTGGTCTAGTTCGCTCCTGGATCGTTCTTGTGACCTGTCTTCCCAGCAGAAGCTAAGTTCCTGCTTGTTTTTCTCTGTTTGCTATTTTTTCTGTCCAGATTGCTATTTTGATTTTTGTCTTGCTTGCTGGAAGCTTTGGGACGCAGAGGAAGCGCCTCCACACCGTGAGTCGGTGCGGAGGGTCTTTTTGCGCCCTCTGCGTGGTCTTTTTGTAGTTTTTTGTGCTGACCGCAAAGTTACCTTTCCTATACTCTGTCTGTTCAGTAAGTCAGTCCTCACTTTGCTAAATCTATTTCATCTCTGTGTTTGTAATTTTCATCTTTACTCACAGTCATTATATGTGGGGGGCTGCCTGTTCCTTTGGGAAATTTCTCTGAGGCAAGGTAGGCTTTATTTTTCTATCTTTAGGGCTAGCTAGTTCCTTAGGCTGTGACGAGGCGCCTAGGGAGCGTCAGGAGCGCTCCACGGCTATTTCTAGTGTGTGTGATAGGATTAGGGATTGCGGTCAGCAGAGTTCCCACGACTCAGAGCTTGTCCTGTATTATTTGTAACTATCAGGTCATTCCGGGTGCTCTTAACCACTAGGTCCATTGTTGTCCTCACCACCAGGTCATAACAGAGGTCTGCACCTCCATTTCCTGCCTATAGGAGTGCTCTGAGGTCTTACTGAGCCAGTACCTTTACTATAGAGGACTGCACCTCCATGTCCTACCTATAGGAGTGCTCCGAGGTCTTACTGAGCCAGTACATTTACTATAGAGGTCTGCGCCTCCATTTCCTACCTATAGGAGTGCTCTGAGGTTTTACTGAGCAAGTACCTTTACTATAGAGGTCTGCACCTCCATGTCCTGCCTATAGGAGTGCTCCGAGGTCTTACTGAGCCAGTACCTTTACTATAGAGGTCTGCGCCACATTTCCTGCCTATAGGAGTGCTCTGAGGTCTTACTGAGCCAGTACCTTTACTATAGAGGACTGCATCTCCATTTCCTACCTATAGGAGTGCTCCGAGATCTTACTGAGCCAGTACCTTTACTATAGAGGTCTGCGCCTCCATTTCCTACCTATAGGAGTGCTCTGAGGTCAAACTGAGCCAGTACCTTTACTATAGAGGTCTGCGCCTCCATTTCCTACCTATAGGAGTGCTCCGAGGTCTTACTGAGCCAGTACCTTTACTAGAGAGGTCTGCACCACATTTCCTACCTATAGGAGTGCTCTGAGGTCTTACTGAGCCAGTACCTTTACTATAGAGGTCTGCGCCACATTTCCTGCCTATAGGAGTGCTCTTAGGTCTTACTGAGCCAGTACCTTTACTATAGAGGTCTGCGCCTCTATTTCCTGCCTATAGGAGTGCTCTGAGGTCTTACTGAGCCAGTACCTTTACTATAGAGTACTGCATCTCCATTTCCTACCTATAGGACTGCTCCGAGGTCTTACTGAGCCAGTACCTTTACTATAGAGGTCTGCGCCTCCATTTCCTACCTATAGGAGTGCTCTGAGGTCTTACTGAGCCAGTACCTTTACTATAGAGGTCTGCGCCTCCATTTCCTACCTATAGGAGTGCTCCGAGGTCTTACTGAGCCAGTACCTTTACTATAGAGGTCTGCGCCACATTTCCTACCTATAGGAGTGCTCTGAGGTCTTACTGAGCCAGTACCTTTACTATAGAGGTCTGCACCACATTTCCTGCCTATAGGAGTGCTCTGAGGTCTTACTGAGCCAGTACCTTTACTATAGAGGACTGCACCTCCATTTCCTACCTATAGGAGTGCTCTGAGGTCTTACTAAGCCAGTACCTTTACTATAGAGGTCTGCGCCTCCATTTCCTACCTATAGTAGTGCTCTGAGGTCTTACTGAGCCAGTACCTTTACTATAGAGGTCTGCGCCTCCATTTCCTACCTATAGGAGTGCTCCGATGTCTTACTGAGCCAGTACCTTTACCATAGAGGTCTGCGCCACATTTCCTACCTAGAGGAGTGCTCTGAGGTCTTACTGAGCCAGTACCTTTACTATAGAGGTCTGCACCTCCATTCCCTACCTATAGGAGTGCACTGAGGTCTTACTGAGCCAGTACCTTTACTAGAGGTCTGCGCCACATTTCCTACCGATAGGAGTGCTCTGAGGTCTTACTGAGCCAGTACCTTTACTATAGAGGTCTGCACCTCCATTTCCTACCTATAGGAGTGCTCCGAGGTCTTACTGAGCCAGTATCTTTACTATAGAGGTCTGCACCTCCATTCCCTACCTATAGGAGTGCTCTGAGGTCTTACTGAGCCAGTACCTTTACTAGAGGTCTGCGCCACATTTCCTACCTATAGGAGTGCTCTGAGGTCTTACTGAGCCAGTACCTTTACTATAGAGGTCTGCACCTCTATTTCCTACCTATAGGAGTGCTCTGAGGTCTTACTGAGCCAGTACCTTTACTATAGAGGTCTGCACCTCCATTTCCTACCTATAGGAGTGCTGAGGTCTTACTGAGCCAGTACCTTTACTATAGAGGTCTGCGCCTCCATTTCCTTCCTATAGGAGTGCTCTGAGGTCTTACTGAGCCAGTACCTATACTATAGAGGTCTGCGCCTCCATTTCCTACCTATAGGAGTGCTGAGGTGTTACTGAGCCAGTACCTTTACTATAGAGGTCTGCGCCTCCATTTCCTACCTATAGGAGTGCTCTGAGGTCTTACTGAGCCAGTACCTTTACTATAGAGGTCTGCGCCTCCATTTCCTCCCTATAGGAGTGCTCTGAGGTCTTACTGAGGCAGTACCTTTACTATAGAGGTCTGCACCTCCATTCCCTACCTATAGGAGTGCTCTGACGTCTTACTGAGCCAGTACCTTTACTATAGAGGTCTGCGCCTCCATTTCCTACCTATAAGAGTGCTCCGAGGTCTTACTGAGCCAGTACATTTACTATAGAGGTCTGCGCCATTTCCTGCCTATAGGAGTGCTCTGAGGTCTTACTGAGCCAGTACCTTTACTATAGAGGTCTGCGCCTCCATTTCCTCCCTATAGGAGTGCTCTGAGGTCTTACTGAGCCAGTACCTTTACTATAGAGGTCTGCGCCTCCATTTCCTACCGAGTGCTCCGAGGTCTTACTGAGCCAGTACCTTTACTATAGAGGTCTGCGCCACATTTCCTCCCTAAAGGAGTGCTCTGAGGTCTTACTGAGCCAGTACCTTTACTATAGAGGTCTGCGCCTCCATTTCCTACCTATAGGAGTGCTCCGAAATCTTACTGAGCCAGTACCTTTACTATAGAGGTCTGCGCCTCCATTTCCTACCTATAGGAGTGCTCCGAGGTCTTACTGAGCCAGTACCTTTACTATAGAGGTCTGCGCCTCCATTTCCTACCTATAGGAGTGCTCCGAGGTCTTACTGAGCCAGTACCTTTACTATAGAGGTCTGCGCCTCCATTTCCTACCTATAGGAGTGCTCCGAGGTCTTACTGAGCCAGTACCTTTACTATAGAGGTCTGCGCCTCCATTTCCTACCTATAGAAGTGCTCCGAGGTCTTACTGAGCCAGTATCTTTACTATAGAGGTCTGCACCTCCATTTCCTACCTATAGGAGTGCTCCGAGGTCTTACTGAGCCAGTACCTTTACTATAGAGGTCTGCGCCTCCATTTCCTACCTATAGGAGTGCTCCGAGGTCTTACTGAGCCAGTACCTTTACTATAGAGGTCTGCGCCTCCATTTCCTACCTATAGGAGTGCTCCGAGGTCTTACTGAGCCAGTATCTTTACTATAGAGGTCTGCACCTCCATTTCCTACCTATAGGAGTGCTCCGAGGTCTTACTGAGCCAGTACCTTTACTATAGAGGTCTGCACCTCCATTTCCTACCTATAGGAGTGCTCCGAGGTCTTACTGAGCCAGTACCTTTACTATAGAGGTCTGCGCCTCCATTTCCTCCCTATAGGAGTGCTCTGAGGTCTTACTGAGCCAGTACGTTTACTATAGAGGTCTGCACCTCCATTCCCTACCTATAGGAGTGCTCTGACGTCTTACTGAGCCAGTACCTTTACTATAGAGGTCTGCGCCTTCATTTCCTACCTATAGGAGTGCTCCGAGGTCTTACTGAGCCAGTACATTTACTATAGAGGTCTGCGCCATTTCCTGCCTATAGGAGTGCTCTGAGGTTTTAATGAGCCAGTACCTTTACTATAGAGGTCTGCGCCTCCATTTCCTCCCTATAGGAGTGCTCTGAGGTCTTACTGAGCCAGTACCTTTACTATAGAGGTCTGCGCCTCCATTTCCTACCGAGTGCTCCGAGGTCTTACTGAGCCAGTACCTTTACTATAGAGGTCTGCGCCACATTTCCTCCCTATAGGAGTGCTCTGAGGTCTTACTGAGCCAGTACCTTTACTATAGAGGTCTGCGCCTCCATTTCCTACCTATAGGAGTGCTCCGAGGTCTTACTGAGCCAGTACCTTTACTATAGAGGTCTGCGCCTCAATTTCCTACCTATAGGAGTGCTCCGAGGTCTTACTGAGCCAGTATCTTTACTATAGAGGTCTGCACCTCCATTTCCTACCTATAGCAGTGCTCCGAGGTCTTACTGAGCCAGTACCTTTACTATAGAGGTCTGCACCTCCATTTCCTACCTATAGGAGTGCTCCGAGGTCTTACTGAGCCAGTATCTTCACTATAGAGGTCTGCACCTCCATTTCCTCCCTATAGGAGTGCTCCGAGGTCTTACTGAACCAGTACCTTTACTAAAGAGGTCTGCGCCACATTTCCTACCTATAGGAGTGCTCCGAGGTCTTACTGAGCCAGTACCTTTACTATAGAGGTCTGCACCTCTATTTCCTCCCTATAGGAGTGCTCCGAGGTCTTACTGAGCCAGTACCTTTACTATAGAGGTCTGCGTCTCCATTTCCTACCTATAGGAGTGCTCTGAGGTCTTACTGAGCCAGTACCTTTACTATAGAGGTCTGCGCCTCCATTTCCTACCGAGTGCTCCGAGGTCTTACTGAGCCAGTACCTTTACTATAGAGGTCTGCGCCACATTTCCTCCCTATAGGAGTGCTCTGAGGTCTTACTGAGCCAGTACCTTTACTATAGAGGTCTGCGCCTCCATTTCCTACCTATAGGAGTGCTCCGAGGTCTTACTGAGCCAGTACCTTTACTATAGAGGTCTGCGCCTCAATTTCCTACCTATAGGAGTGCTCCGAGGTCTTACTGAGCCAGTATCTTTACTATAGAGGTCTGCACCTCCATTTCCTACCTATAGCAGTGCTCCGAGGTCTTACTGAGCCAGTACCTTTACTATAGAGGTCTGCACCTCCATTTCCTACCTATAGGAGTGCTCCGAGGTCTTACTGAGCCAGTATCTTCACTATAGAGGTCTGCACCTCCATTTCCTCCCTATAGGAGTGCTCCGAGGTCTTACTGAACCAGTACCTTTACTAAAGAGGTCTGCGCCACATTTCCTACCTATAGGAGTGCTCCGAGGTCTTACTGAGCCAGTACCTTTACTATAGAGGTCTGCGCCTCCATTTCCTACCGAGTGCTCCGAGGTCTTACTGAGCCAGTACCTTTACTATGGAGGTCTGCGCCACATTTCCTCCCTATAGGAGTGCTCTGAGGTCTTACTGAGCCAGTACCTTTACTATAGAGGTCTGCGCCTCCATTTCCTACCTATAGGAGTGCTCCGAGGTCTTACTGAGCCAGTACCTTTACTATAGAGGTCTGCGCCTCCATTTCCTACCTATAGGAGTGCTCCGAGGTCTTACTGAGCCAGTATCTTTACTATAGAGGTCTGCACCTCCATTTCCTACCTATAGGAGTGCTCCGAGGTCTTACTGAGCCAGTACCTTTACTATAGAGGTCTGCACCTCCATTTCCTACCTATAGGAGTGCTCCGAGGTCTTACTGAGCCAGTATCTTCACTAAAGAGGTCTGCACCTCCATTTCCTCCCTATAGGAGTGCTCCGAGGTCTTACTGAGCCAGTACCTTTACTATAGAGGTCTGCGCCACATTTCCTATCTATAGGAGTGCTCCGAGGTCTTACTGAGCCAGTACCTTTACTATAGAGGGCTGCACCTCTATTTCCTCCCTATAGGAGTGCTCCGAGGTCTTACTGAGCCAGTACCTTTACTATAGAGGTCTCCGTCTCCATTTCCTACCTATAGGAGTGCTCCGAGGTCTTACTGAGCCAGTACCTTTACTATAGAGGTCTGCGCCTCCATTTCCTACCTATAAGAGTGCTCCGAGGTCTTACTGAGCCAGTATCTTTACTATAGAGGTCTGCACCTCCATTTCCTACCTATAGGAGTGCTCCGAGGTCTTACTGAGCCAGTACCTTTACTATAGAGGTCTGCACCTCCATTTCCTACCTATAGGAGTGCTCCGAGGTCTTACTGAGCCAGTATCTTCACTATAGAGGTCTGCACCTCCATTTCCTCCCTATAGGAGTGCTCCGAGGTCTTACTGAGCCAGTACCTTTACTATAGAGGTCTGCGCCACATTTCCTATCTATAGGAGTGCTCCGAGGTCTTACTGAGCCAGTACCTTTACTATAGAGGGCTGCACCTCTATTTCCTCCCTATAGGAGTGCTCCGAGGTCTTACTGAGCCAGTACCTTTACTATAGAGGTCTCCGTCTCCATTTCCTACCTATAGGAGTGCTCCGAGGTCTTACTGAGCCAGTACCTTTACAATAGAGGTCTGCGCCACATTTCCTACCTATAGGAGTGCTCTGAGGTCTTACTGAGCCAGTACCTTTACTATAGAGGTCTGCGCCACATTTCCTGCCTATAGGAGTGCTCCGAGGTCTTACTGAGCCAGTACCTTTTCTATAGAGGTCTGCACCTCCATTTCCTACCTATAGGAGTGCTCCGAGGTCTTACTGAGCCAGTACCTTTACTATAGAGTACGGCATCTCCATTTCCTACCTATAGGAGTGCTCCGAGGTCTTACTGAGCCAGTACCTTTAATATAGAGGTCTGCGCCTCCATTTCCTACCTATAGGAGTGCTCTGAGGTCTTACTGAGCCAGTACCTTTACTATAGAGGTCTGCGCCTCCATTTCCTACCTATAGGAGTGCTCCGAGGTCTTACTGAGCCAGTACCTTTACTATAGAGGTCTGCGCCACATTTCTTACCTATAGGAGTGCTCTGAGGTCTTACTGAGCCAGTACCTTTACTATAGAGGTCTGCACCACATTTCCTGCCTATAGGAGTGCTCTGAGGTCTTACTGAGCCAGTACCTTTACTATAGAGGACTGCACCTCCATTTCCTACCTATAGGAGTGCTCTGAGGTCTTACTGAGCCAGTACCTTTACTATAGAGGTCTGCGCCTCCATTTCCTACCTATAGTAGTGCTCTGAGGTCTTACTCAGCCAGTACCTTTACTATAGATGTCTGCGCCTCCATTTCCTACCTATAGGAGTGTTCCGAGGTCTTACTAAGCCAGTACCTTTACCATAGAGGTCTGCGCCACATTTCCTACCTAGAGGAGTGCTCTGAGGTCTTACTGAGCCAGTACCTTTACTATAGAGGTCTGCACCTCCATTTCCTACCTATAGGAGTGCTCCGAGGTCTTACTGAGCCAGTATCTTTACTATAGAGGTCTGCACCTCCATTCCCTACCTATAGGAGTGCTCTGAGGTCTTACTGAGCCAGTACCTTTACTAGAGGTCTGCGCCACATTTCCTACCTATAGGAGTGCTCTGAGGTCTTACTGAGCCAGTACCTTTACTATAGAGGTCTGCACCTCCATTTCCTACCTATAGGAGTGCTCCGAGGTCTTACTGAGCCAGTATCTTTACTATAGAGGTCTGCACCTCCATTCCCTACCTATAGGAGTGCTCTGAGGTCTTACTGAGCCAGTACCTTTACTAGAGGTCTGCGCCACATTTCCTACCTATAGGAGTGCTCTGAGGTCTTACTGAGCCAGTACCTTTACTATAGAGGTCTGCACCTCCATTTCCTACCTATAGGAGTGCTCTGAGGTCTTACTGAGCCAGTACCTTTACCATAGAGGTCTGCGCCACATTTCCTACCTAGAGGAGTGCTCAGGTCTTACTGAGCCAGTACCTTTACTATAGAGGTCTGCACCTCCATTCCCTACCTATAGGAGTGCACTGAGGTCTTACTGAGCCAGTACCTTTACTAGAGGTCTGCGCCACATTTCCTACTTATAGGAGTGCTCTGAGGTCTTACTGAGCCAGTACCTTTACTATAGAGGTCTGCACCTCCATTTCCTACCTATAGGAGTGCTCCGAGGTCTTACTGAGCCAGTATCTTTACTATAGAGGTCTGCACCTCCATTCCCTATCTATAGGAGAGCTCTGAGGTCTTACTGAGCCAGTACCTTTACTAGAGGTCTGCGCCACATTTCCTACCTATAGGAGTGCTCTGAGGTCTTACTGAGCCAGTACCTTTACTATAGAGGTCTGCACCTCCATTTCCTACCTATAGGAGTGCTCTGAGGTCTTACTGAGCCAGTACCTTTACTATAGAGGTCTGCACCTCCATTTCCTACCTATAGGAGTGCTCTGAGGTCTTACTGAGCCAGTACCTTTACTATAGAGGTCTGCACCTCCATTTCCTACCTATAGGAGTGCTCCGAGGTCTTACTGAGCCAGTATCTTTACTATAGAGGTCTGCACCTCCATTCCCTACCTATAGGAGTGCTCTGAGGTCTTACTGAGCCAGTACCTTTACTAGAGGTCTGCGCCACATTTCCTACCTATAGGAGTGCTCTGAGGTCTTACTGAGCCAGTACCTTTACTATGGAGGTCTGCACCTCCATTTCCTACCTATAGGAGTGCTCTGAGGTCTTACTGAGCCAGTACCTTTACCATAGAGGTCTGCGCCACATTTCCTACCTAGAGGAGTGCTCAGGTCTTACTGAGCCAGTACCTTTACTATAGAGGTCTGCACCTCCATTCCCTACCTATAGGAGTGCACTGAGGTCTTACTGAGCCAGTACCTTTACTAGAGGTCTGCGCCACATTTCCTACCTATAGGAGTGCTCTGAGGTCTTACTGAGCCAGTACCTTTACTATAGAGGTCTGCACCTCCATTTCCTACCTATAGGAGTGCTCCGAGGTCTGACTGAGCCAGTATCTTTACTATAGAGGTCTGCACCTCCATTCCCTACCTATAGGAGAGCTCTGAGGTCTTACTGAGCCAGTACCTTTACTAGAGGTCTGCGCCACATTTCCTACCTATAGGAGTGCTCTGAGGTCTTACTGAGCCAGTACCTTTACTATAGAGGTCTGCACCTCCATTTCCTACCTATAGGAGTGCTCTGAGGTCTTACTGAGCCAGTACCTTTACTATAGAGGTCTGCGCCTCCATTTCCTTCCTATAGGAGTGCTCTGAGGTCTTACTGAGCCAGTACCTTTACTATAGAGGTCTGCGCCTCCATTTCCTACCTATAGTAGTGCTCTGAGGTCTTACTGAGCCAGTACCTTTACTATAGATGTCTGCGCCTCCATTTCCTACCTATAGGAGTGTTCCGAGGTCTTACTGAGCCAGTACCTTTACCATAGAGGTCTGCGCCACATTTCCTACCTAGAGGAGTGCTCTGAGGTCTTACTGAGCCAGTACCTTTACTATAGAGGTCTGCACCTCCATTTCCTACCTATAGGAGTGCTCCGAGGTCTTACTGAGCCAGTATCTTTACTATAGAGGTCTGCACCTCCATTCCCTACCTATAGGAGTGCTCTGAGGTCTTACTGAGCCAGTACCTTTACTAGAGGTCTGCGCCACATTTCCTACCTATAGGAGTGCTCTGAGGTCTTACTGAGCCAGTACCTTTACTATAGAGGTCTGCACCTCCATTTCCTACCTATAGGAGTGCTCCGAGGTCTTACTGAGCCAGTATCTTTACTATAGAGGTCTGCACCTCCATTCCCTACCTATAGGAGTGCTCTGAGGTCTTACTGAGCCAGTACCTTTACTAGAGGTCTGCGCCACATTTCCTACCTATAGGAGTGCTCTGAGGTCTTACTGAGCCAGTACCTTTACTATAGAGGTCTGCACCTCCATTTCCTACCTATAGGAGTGCTCTGAGGTCTTACTGAGCCAGTACCTTTACCATAGAGTTCTGCGCCACATTTCCTACCTAGAAGAGTGCTCAGGTCTTACTGAGCCAGTACCTTTACTATAGAGGTCTGCACCTCCATTCCCTACCTATAGGAGTGCACTGAGGTCTTACTGAGCCAGTATCTTTACTATAGAGGTCTGCACCTCCATTCCCTACCTATAGGAGTGCTCTGAGGTCTTACTGAGCCAGTACCTTTACTAGAGGTCTGCGCCACATTTCCTACCTATAGGAGTGCTCTGAGGTCTTACTGAGCCAGTACCTTTACTATAGAGGTCTGCACCTTCATTTCCTACCTAGAAGAGTGCTCAGGTCTTACTGAGCCAGTACCTTTACTATAGAGGTCTGCACCTCCATTCCCTACCTATAGGAGTGCACTGAGGTCTTACTGAGCCAGTACCTTTACTAGAGGTCTGCGCCACATTTCCTACCTATAGGAGTGCTCTGAGGTCTTACTGAGCCAGTACCTTTACTATAGAGGTCTGCACCTCCATTTCCTACCTATAGGAGTGCTCCGAGGTCTTACTGAGCCAGTATCTTTACTATAGAGGTCTGCACCTCCATTCCCTACCTATAGGAGTGCTCTGAGGTCTTACTGAGCCAGTACCTTTACTAGAGGTCTGCGCCACATTTCCTACCCATAGGAGTGCTCTGAGGTCTTACTGAGCCAGTACCTTTACTATAGAGGTCTGCGCCTCCATTTCCTTCCTATAGGAGTGCTCTGAGGTCTTACTGAGCCAGTACCTTTACATTAGAGGTCTGCGCCTCCATTTCCTCCCTATAGGAGTGCTCTGAGGTCTTACTGAGCCAGTACCTATACTATAGAGGTCTGCGCCTCCATTTCCTACCGAGTGCTCCGAGGTCTTACTGAGCCAGTACCTTTACTATAGAGGTCTGCGCCACATTTCCTCCCTATAGGAGTGCTCTGAGGTCTTACTGAGCCAGTACCTTTACTATAGAGGTCTGCGCCTCCATTTCCTACCTATAGGAGTGCTCCGAGGTCTTACTGAGCCAGTACCTTTACTATAGAGGTCTGCGCCTCCATTTCCTACCTATAGGAGTGCTCCGAGGTCTTACTGAGCCAGTACCTTTACTATAGAGGTCTGCACCTTCATTTCCTACCTATAGGAGTGCTCAGGTCTTACTGAGCCAGTACCTTTACTATAGAGGTCTGCGCCTCCATTTCCTTCCTATAGGAGTGCTCTGAGGTCTTACTGAGCCAGTACCTATACTATAGAGGTCTGCGCCTCCATTTCCTACCTATAGGAGTGCTGAGGTGTTACTGAGCCAGTACCTTTACTATAGAGGTCTGCGCCTCCACTTCCTACCTATAGGAGTGCTCTGAGGTCTTACTGAGCCAGTACCTTTACTATAGAGGTCTGCGCCTCCATTTCCTCCCTATAGGAGTGCTCTGAGGTCTTACTGAGCCAGTACCTTTACTATAGAGGTCTGCACCTCCATTCCCTACCTATAGGAGTGCTCTGACGTCTTACTGAGCCAGTACCTTTACTATAGAGGTCTGCGCCTCCATTTCCTACCTATAGGAGTGCTCCGAGGTCTTACTGAGCCAGTACATTTACTATAGAGGTCTGCGCCATTTCCTGCCTATAGGAGTGCTCTGAGGTCTTACTGAGCCAGTACCTTTACATTAGAGGTCTGCGCCTCCATTTCCTCCCTATAGGAGTGCTCTGAGGTCTTACTGAGCCAGTACCTATACTATAGAGGTCTGCGCCTCCATTTCCTACCGAGTGCTCCGAGGTCTTACTGAGCCAGTACCTTTACTATAGAGGTCTGCGCCACATTTCCTCCCTATAGGAGTGCTCTGAGGTCTTACTGAGCCAGTACCTTTACTATAGAGGTCTGCGCCTCCATTTCCTACCTATAGGAGTGCTCCGAGGTCTTACTGAGCCAGTACCTTTACTATAGAGGTCTGCGACTCCATTTCCTACCTATAGGAGTGCTCCGAGGTCTTACTGAGCCAGTACATTTACTATAGAGGTCTGCGCCATTTCCTGCCTATAGGAGTGCTCTGAGGTCTTACTGAGCCAGTACCTTTACTTTAGAGGTCTGCGCCTCCATTTCCTCCCTATAGGAGTGCTCTGAGGTCTTACTGAGCCAGTACCTTTACTATAGAGGTCTGCGCCTCCATTTCCTACCGAGTGCTTTGAGGTCTTACTGAGCCAGTACCTTTACTATAGAGGTCTGCGCCACATTTCCTCCCCATAGGAGTGCTCTGAGGTCTTACTGAGCCAGTACCTTTACTATAGAGGTCTGCGCCTCCATTTCCTCCCTATAGGAGTGCTCCGAGGTCTTACTGAGCCAGTACATTTACTATAGAGGTCTGCGTCTCCATTTCCTACCTATAGGAGAGCTCCGAGGTCTTACTGAGCCAGTACCTTTACTATAGAGGTCTGCGCCTCCATTTCCTACCGAGTGCTCCGAGGTCTTACTGAGCCAGTACCTTTACTATGGAGGTCTGCGCCACATTTCCTCCCTATAGGAGTGCTCTGAGGTCTTACTGAGCCAGTACCTTTACTATAGAGGTCTGCGCCTCCATTTCCTACCTATAGGAGTGCTCCGAGGTCTTACTGAGCCAGTACCTTTACTATAGAGGTCTGCGCCTCCATTTCCTACCTATAGGAGTGCTCCGAGGTCTTACTGAGCCAGTATCTTTACTATAGAGGTCTGCACCTCCATTTCCTACCTATAGGAGTGCTCCGAGGTCTTACTGAGCCAGTACCTTTACTATAGACGTCTGCACCTCCATTTCCTACCTATAGGAGTGCTCCGAGGTCTTACTGAGCCAGTATCTTCACTATAGAGGTCTGCACCTCCATTTCCTCCCTATTGGAGTGCTCCGAGGTCTTACTGAGCCAGTACCTTTACTATAGAGGTCTGCGCCACATTTCCTACCTATAGGAGTGCTCCGAGGTCTTACTGAGCCAGTACCTTTACTATAGAGGTCTGCACCTCTGTTTTCTCCCTATAGGAGTGCTCCGAGGTCTTACTGAGCCAGTACCTTTACTATAGAGGTCTGCGTCTCCATTTCCTACCTATAGGAGTGCTCCGAGGTCTTACTGAGCCAGTACCTGTACTATAGAGTTCTGCGCCTCCATTTCCTACCTATAGGAGTGCTCCGGTCTTACTGAGCCAGTATCTTTACTATAGAGGTCTGCACCTCCATTTCCTACCTATAGGAGTGCTCCGAGGTCTTACTGATCCAGTATCTTTACTATAGAGGTCTGCACCTCCATTCCCTACCTATAGGAGTGCTCTGAGGTCTTACTGAGCCAGTACCTTTACTAGAGGTCTGCGCCACATTTCCTACCTATAGGAGTGCTCTGAGGTCTTACTGAGCCAGTACCTTTACTATAGAGGTCTGCACCTCCATTTCCTACCTATAGGAGTGCTCTGAGGTCTTACTGAGCCAGTACCTTTACTATAGAGGTCTGCACCTCCATTTCCTACCTATAGGAGTGCTGAGGTCTTACTGAGCCAGTACCTTTACGATAGAGGTCTGCGCCTCCATTTCCTTCCTATAGGAGTGCTCTGAGGTCTTACTGAGCCAGTACCTTTACTATAGAGGTCTGCGTCTCCATTTCCTACCTATAGGAGTGCTGAGGTGTTACTGAGCCAGTACCTTCACTATAGAGGTCTGCGCCTCCATTTCCTACCTATAGGAGTGCTCTGAGGTCTTACTGAGCCAGTACCTTTACTATAGAGGTCTGCGCCTCCATTTCCTCCCTATAGGAGTGCTCTGAGGTCTTACTGAGCCAGTACCTTTACTATAGAGGTCTGCACCTCCATTCCCTACCTATAGGAGTGCTCTGACGTCTTACTGAGCCAGTACCTTTACTATAGAGGTCTGCGCCTCCATTTCCTACCTATAGGAGTGCTCCGAGGTCTTACTGAGCCAGTACATTTACTATAGAGGTCTGCGCCATTTCCTGCCTATAGGAGTGCTCTGAGGTCTTACTGAGCCAGTACCTTTACTATAGAGGTCTGCGCCTCCATTTCCTACCTATAGGAGTGCTCCGAGGTCTTACTGAGCCAGTACCTTTACTATAGAGGTCTGCACCACATTTCCTCCCTATAGGAGTGCTCTGAGGTCTTACTGAGCCAGTACCTTTACTATAGAGGTCTGCGCCTCCATTTCCTCCCTAAAGGAGTGCTCTGAGGTTTTACTGAGCCAGTACCTTTACTATAGAGGTCTGCGCCTCCATTTCCTACCGAGTGCTCCGAGGTCTTACTGAGCCAGTACCTTTACTATAGAGGTCTGCACCACATTTCCTCCCTATAGGAGTGCTCTGAGGTCTTACTGAGCCAGTACCTTTACTATAGAGGTCTGCGCCTCCATTTCCTACCTATAGGAGTGCTCCGAGGTCTTACTGAGCCAGTACCTTTACTATAGAGGTCTGCGCCTCCATTTCCTACCTATAGGAGTGCTCCGAGGTCTTACTGAGCCAGTACATTTACTATAGAGGTCTGCGCCATTTCCTGCCTATAGGAGTGCTCTGAGGTCTTACTGAGCCAGTACCTTTACTTTAGAGGTCTGCGCCTCCATTTCCTCCCTATAGGAGTGCTCTGAGGTCTTACTGAGCCAGTACCTTTACTATAGAGGTCTGCGCCTCCATTTCCTACCGAGTGCTTTGAGGTCTTACTGAGCCAGTACCTTTACTATAAAGGTCTGCGCCACATTTCCTCCCCATAGGAGTGCTCTGAGGTCTTACTGAGCCAGTACCTTTACTATAGAGGTCTGCGCCTCCATTTCCTCCCTATAGGAGTGCTCCGAGGTCTTACTGAGCCAGTACATTTACTATAGAGGTCTGCGTCTCCATTTCCTACCTATAGGAGAGCTCCGAGGTCTTACTGAGCCAGTACCTTTACTATAGAGGTCTGCGCCTCCATTTCCTACCGAGTGCTCCGAGGTCTTACTGAGCCAGTACCTTTACTATGGAGGTCTGCGCCACATGTCCTCCCTATAGGAGTGCTCTGAGGTCTTACTGAGCCAGTACCTTTACTATAGAGGTCTGCGCCTCCATTTCCTACCTATAGGAGTGCTCCGAGGTCTTACTGAGCCAGTACCTTTACTATAGAGGTCTGCGCCTCCATTTCCTACCTATAGGAGTGCTCCGAGGTCTTACTGAGCCAGTATCTTTACTATAGAGGTCTGCACCTTCATTTCCTACCTATAGGAGTGCTCCGAGGTCTTACTGAGCCAGTACCTTTACTATAGACGTCTGCACCTCCATTTCCTACCTATAGGAGTGCTCCGAGGTCTTACTGAGCCAGTATCTTCACTATAGAGGTCTGCACCTCCATTTCCTCCCTATTGGAGTGCTCCGAGGTCTTACTGAGCCAGTACCTTTACTATAGAGGTCTGCGCCACATTTCCTACCTATAGGAGTGCTCTGAGGTCTTACTGAGCCAGTACCTTTACTATAGAGGTCTGCACCTCTGTTTTCTCCCTATAGGAGTGCTCCGAGGTCTTACTGAGCCAGTACCTTTACTATAGAGGTCTGCGTCTCCATTTCCTACCTATAGGAGTGCTCCGAGGTCTTACTGAGCCAGTACCTGTACTATAGAGTTCTGCGCCTCCATTTCCTACCTATAGGAGTGCTCCGAGGTCTTACTGAGCCAGTATCTTTACTATAGAGGTCTGCACCTCCATTTCCTACCTATAGGAGTGCTCCGAGGTCTTACTGATCCAGTATCTTTACTATAGAGGTCTGCACCTCCATTCCCTACCTATAGGAGTGCTCTGAGGTCTTACTGAGCCAGTACCTTTACTAGAGGTCTGCGCCACATTTCCTACCTATAGGAGTGCTCTGAGGTCTTACTGAGCCAGTACCTTTACTATAGAGGTCTGCACCTCCATTTCCTACCTATAGGAGTGCTCTGAGGTCTTACTGAGCCAGTACCTTTACTATAGAGGTCTGCACCTCCATTTCCTACCTATAGGAGTGCTGAGGTCTTACTGAGCCAGTACCTTTACGATAGAGGTCTGCGCCTCCATTTCCTTCCTATAGGAGTGCTCTGAGGTCTTAATGAGCCAGTACCTTTACTATAGAGGTCTGCGTCTCCATTTCCTACCTATAGGAGTGCTGAGGTGTTACTGAGCCAGTACCTTTACTATAGAGGTCTGCGCCTCCATTTCCTACCTATAGGAGTGCTCTGAGGTCTTACTGAGCCAGTACCTTTACTATAGAGGTCTGCGCCTCCATTTCCTCCCTATAGGAGTGCTCTGAGGTCTTACTGAGCCAGTACCTTTACTATAGAGGTCTGCACCTCCATTCCCTACCTATAGGAGTGCTCTGACGTCTTACTGAGCCAGTACCTTTACTATAGAGGTCTGCGCCTCCATTTCCTACCTATAGGAGTGCTCCGAGGTCTTACTGAGCCAGTACATTTACTATAGAGGTCTGCGCCATTTCCTGCCTATAGGAGTGCTCTGAGGTCTTACTGAGCCAGTACCTTTACTATAGAGGTCTGCGCCTCCATTTCCTACCTATAGGAGTGCTCCGAGGTCTTACTGAGCCAGTACCTTTACTATAGAGGTCTGCACCACATTTCCTCCCTATAGGAGTGCTCTGAGGTCTTACTGAGCCAGTACCTTTACTATAGAGGTCTGCGCCTCCATTTCCTCCCTAAAGGAGTGCTCTGAGGTTTTACTGAGCCAGTACCTTTACTATAGAGGTCTGCGCCTCCATTTCCTACCGAGTGCTCCGAGGTCTTACTGAGCCAGTACCTTTACTATAGAGGTCTGCACCACATTTCCTCCCTATAGGAGTGCTCTGAGGTCTTACTGAGCCAGTACCTTTACTATAGAGGTCTGCGCCTCCATTTCCTACCTATAGGAGTGCTCCGAGGTCTTACTGAGCCAGTACCTTTACTATAGAGGTCTGCGCCTCCATTTCCTACCTATAGGAGTGCTTCGAGGTCTTACTGAGCCAGTACATTTACTATAGAGGTCTGCGCCATTTCCTGCCTATAGGAGTGCTCTGGAGTCTTACTGAGCCAGTACCTTTACTATAGAGGTCTGCGCCTCCATTTCCTCCCTATAGAAGTGCTCTGAGGTCTTACTGAGCCAGTACCTTTACTATAGAGGTCTGCGCCTCCATTTCCTACCGAGTGCTCCGAGGTCTTACTGAGCCAGTACCTTTACTATAGAGGTCTGCGCCACATTTCCTCCCTATAGGAGTGCTCTGAGGTCTTACTGAGCCAGTACCTTTACTATAGAGGTCTGCACCACATTTCCTCCCTATAGGAGTGCTCTGAGGTCTTACTGAGCCAGTACCTTTACTATAGAGGTCTGCGCCTCCATTTCCTACCTATAGGAGTGCTCCGAGGTCTTACTGAGCCAGTACCTTTACTATAGAGGTCTGCGCCTCCATTTCCTACCTATAGGAGTGCTCCGAGGTCTTACTGAGCCAGTACATTTACTATAGAGGTCTGCGCCATTTCCTGCCTATAGGAGTGCTCTGGGGTCTTACTGAGCCAGTACCTTTACTATAGAGGTCTGCGCCTCCATTTCCTCCCTATAGAAGTGCTCTGAGGTCTTACTGAGCCAGTACCTTTACTATAGAGGTCTGCGCCTCCATTTCCTACCGAGTGCTCCGAGGTCTTACTGAGCCAGTACCTTTACTATAGAGGTCTGCGCCACATTTCCTCCCTATAGGAGTGCTCTGAGGTCTTACTGAGCCAGTACCTTTACTATAGAGGTCTGCGCCTCCATTTCCTACCTATATTAGTGCTCCGAGGTCTTACTGAGCCAGTACCTTTACTATAGAGGTCTGCGCCTCCATTTCCTACCTATAGGAGTGCTCCGAGGTCTTACTGAGCCAGTACATTTACTATAGAGGTCTGCGCCATTTCCTGCCTATAGGAGTGCTCTGAGGTCTTACTGAGCCAGTATCTTTACTATAGAGGTCTGCACCTCCATTTCCTACCTATAGGAGTGCTCCGAGGTCTTAATGAGCCAGTATCTTTACTATAGAGTTCTGCACCTCCATTTCCTACCTATAGGAGTGCTCCGAGGTCTTACTGAGCCAGTATCTTTACTATAGAGGTCTGCACCTCCATTCCCTACCTATAGGAGTGCTCTGAGGTCTTACTGAGCCAGTACTTTTACTAGAGGTCTGCGCCACATTTCCTACCTATAGGAGTGCTCTGAGGTCTTACTGAGCCAGTACCTTTACTATAGAGGTCTGCGCCATTTCCTGCCTATAGGAGTGCTCTGAGGTCTTACTGAGCCAGTATCTTTACTATAGAGGTCTGCGCCTCCATTTCCTACCTATAGGAGTGCTCCGAGGTCTTACTGAGCCAGTATCTTTACTATAGAGGTCTGCACCTCCATTTCCTACCTATAGGAGTGCTCCGAGGTCTTACTGAGCCAGTATCTTTACTATAGAGGTCTGCACCTCCATTCCCTACCTATAGGAGTGCTCTGAGGTCTTACTGAGCCAGTACCTTTACTAGAGGTCTGCGCCACATTTCCTACCTATAGGAGTGCTCTGAGGTCTTACTGAGCCAGTACCTTTACTATAGAGGTCTGCACCTCCATTTCCTACCTATAGGAGTGCTCTGAGGTCTTACTGAGCCAGTACCTTTACTATAGAGGTCTGCACCTCCATTTCCTACCTATAGGAGTGCTGAGGTCTTACTGAGCCAGTACCTTTACCATAGAGGTCTGCGCCTCCATTTCCTTCCTATAGGAGTGCTCTGAGGTCTTACTGAGCCAGTACCTTTACTATAGAGGTCTGCGTCTACATTTCCTACCTATAGGAGTGCTGAGGTGTTACTGAGCCAGTACCTTTACTATAGAGGTCTGCGCCTCCATTTCCTACCTATAGGAGTGCTCTGAGGTCTTACTGAGCCAGTACGTTTACTATAGAGGTCTGCGCCTCCATTTCCTCCCTATAGGAGTGCTCTGAGGTCTTACTGAGCCAGTACCTTTACTATAGAGGTCTGCACCTCCATTCCCTACCTATAGGAGTGCTCTGACGTCTTACTGAGCCAGTACCTTTACTATAGAGGTCTGCGCCTCCATTTCCTACCTATAGGAGTGCTCCGAGGTCTTACTGAGCCAGTACATTTACTATAGAGGTCTGCGCCATTTCCTGCCTATAGGAGTGCTCTGAGGTCTTAATGAGCCAGTACCTTTACTATAGAGGTCTGCGCCTCCATTTCCTCCCTATAGGAGTGCTCTGAGGTCTTACTGAGCCAGTACCTTTACTGTAGAGGTCTGCGCCTCCATTTCCTACCGAGTGCTCCGAGGTCTTACTGAGCCAGTACCTTTACTATAGAGGTCTGCGCCACATTTCCTCCCTATAGGAGTGCTCTGAGGTCTTACTGAGCCAGTACCTTTACTATAGAGGTCTGCGCCTCCATTTCCTACCTATAGGAGTGCTCCGAGGTCTTACTGAGCCAGTACCTTTACTATAGAGGTCTGCGCCTCCATTTCCTACCTATAGGAGTGCTCCGAGGTCTTACTGAGCCAGTACATTTACTATAGAGGTCTGCGCCATTTCCTGCCTATAGGAGTGCTCTGAGGTCTTACTGAGCCAGTATCTTTACTATAGAGGTATACACCTCCATTTCCTACCTATAGGAGTGCTCCGAGGTCTTACTGAGCCAGTATCTTTACTATAGAGGTCTGCACCTCCATTTCCTACCTATAGGAGTGCTCAGAGGTCTTACTGAGCCAGTATCTTTACTATAGAGGTCTGCACCTCCATTCCCTACCTATAGGAGTGCTCTGAGGTCTTACTGAGCCAGTACCTTTACTAGAGGTCTGCGCCACATTTCCTACCTATAGGAGTGCTCTGAGGTCTTACTGAGCCAGTACCTTTACTATAGAGGTCTGCGCCATTTCCTGCCTATAGGAGTGTTCTGAGGTCTTACTGAGCCAGTATCTTTACTATAGAGTTGTGCGCCTCCATTTCCTACCTATAGGAGTGCTCCAAGGTCTTACTGAGCCAGTATCTTTACTATAGAGGTCTGCACCTCCATTTCCTACCTATAGGAGTGCTCCGAGGTCTTACTGAGCCAGTATCTTTACTATAGAGGTCTGCGCCACATTTCCTACCTATAGGAGTGCTCTGAGGTCTTACTGAGCCAGTACCTTTACTATAGAGGTCTGCAATCCATTTCCTACCTATAGGAGTGCTCTGAGGTCTTACTGAGCCAGTACCTTTACTATAGAGGTCTGCACCTCCATTTCCTACCTATAGGAGTGCTGAGGTCTTACTGAGCCAGTACCTTTACTATAGAGGTCTGCGCCTCCATTTCCTTCCTATAGGAGTGCTCTGAGGTCTTACTGAGCCAGTACCTTTACTATAGAGGTCTGCGTCTCCATTTCCTACCTATAGGAGTGCTGAGGTGTTACTGAGCCAGTACCTTTACTATAGAGGTCTGCGCCTCCAATTCCTCCCTATAGGAGTGCTCTGAGGTCTTACTGAGCCAGTACCTTTACTATAGAGGTCTGCACCTCCATTCCCTACCTATAGGAGTGCTCTGACGTCTTACTGAGCCAGTACCTTTACTATAGAGATCTGCGCCTCCATTTCCTACCTATAGGAGTGCTCCGAGGTCTTACTGAGCCAGTACATTTACTATAGAGGTCTGCGCCATTTCCTGACTATAGGAGTGCTCTGAGGTCTTAATGAGCCAGTACCTTTACTATAGAGGTCTGCGCCTCCATTTCCTCCCTATAGGAGTGCTCTGAGGTCTTACTGAGCCAGTACCTTTACTATAGAGGTATGCGCCTCCATTTCCTACCGAGTGCTCCGAGGTCTTACTGAGCCAGTACCTTTACTATAGAGGTCTGCGCCACATTTCCTCCCTATAGGAGTGCTCTGAGGTCTTACTGAGCCAGTACCTTTACTATAGAGGTCTGCGCCTCCATTTCCTACCTATAGGAGTGCTCCGAGGTCATACTGAGCCAGTACCTTTACTATAGAGGTCTGCGCCTCCATTTCCTACCTATAGGAGTGCTCCAAGGTCTTACTGAGCCAATATCTTTACTATAGAGGTCTGCGCCTCCATTTCCTACCTATAGGAGTGCTCCGAGGTCTTACTGAGCCAGTACTTTTACTATAGAGGTCTGCGCCACATTTCCTACCTATAGGAGTGCTCTGAGGTCTTACTGAGCCAGTACCTTTACTATAGAGGTCTGCACCTCCATTTCCTACCTATAGGAGTGCTGAGGTCTTACTGAGCCAGTACCTTTACTATAGAGGTCTGCACCTCCATTTCCTACCTATAGGAGTGCTGAGGTCTTACTGAGCCAGTACCTTTACTATAGAGGTCTGCGCCTCCATTTCCTTCCTATAGGAGTGCTCTGAGGTCTTACTGAGCCAGTACCTTTACTATAGAGGTCTGCGTCTCCATTTCCTACCTATAGGAGTGCTGAGGTGTTACTGAGCCAGTACCTTTACTATAGAGGTCTGCGCCTCCATTTCCTCCCTATAGGAGTGCTCTGAGGTCTTACTGAGCCAGTACCTTTACTATAGAGGTCTGCACCTCCATTCCCTACCTATAGGAGTGCTCTGACGTCTTACTGAGCCAGTACCTTTACTATAGAGGTCTGCGCCTCCATTTCGTACCTATAGGAGTGCTCCGAGGTCTTACTGAGCCAGTACATTTACTATAGAGGTCTGCCCCATTTCCTGCCTATAGGAGTGCTCTGAGGTCTTAATGAGCCAGTACCTTTACTATAGAGGTCTGCGCCTCCATTTCCTCCCTATAGGAGTGCTCTGAGGTCTTACTGAGCCAGTACCTTTACTATAGAGGTCTGCGCCTCCATTTCCTACCGAGTGCTCCGAGGTCTTACTGAGCCAGTACCTTTACTATAGAGGTCTGTGCCACATTTCCTCCCTATAGGAGTGCTCTGAGGTCTTACTGAGCCAGTACCTTTACTATAGAGGTCTGCGCCTCCTTTTCCTACCTATAGGAGTGCTCCGAGGTCTTACTGAGCCAGTACCTTTACTATAGAGGTCTGCGCCTCCATTTCCTACCTATAGGAGTGCTCCGAGGTCTTACTGAGCCAGTACATTTACTATAGAGGTCTGCGCCATTTCCTGCCTATAGGAGAACTCTGAGGTCTTACTGAGCCAGTACCTTTACTATAGAGGTCTGCGCCTCCATTTCCTACCAAGTGCTCCGAGGTCTTACTGAGCCAGTACCTTTACTATAGAGGTCTGCGCCACATTTCCTCCCTATAGGAGTGCTCTGAGGTCTTACTGAGCCAGTACCTTTACTATAGAGGTCTGCGCCTCCATTTCCTACCTATAGGAGTGCTCCGAGGTCTTACTGAGCCAGTACCTTTACTATAGAGGTCTGCGCCTCCATTTCCTACCTATAGGAGTGCTCCGAGGTCTTACTGAGCCAATATCTTTACTATAGAGGTCTGCGCCTCCATTTCCTACCTATAGGAGTGCTCCGAGGACTTACTGAGCCAGTACTTTTACTATAGAGGTCTGCGCCACATTTCCTACCTATAGGAGTGCTCCGAGGTCTTACTGAGCCAGTACCTTTACTATAGAGGTCTGCGCCTCCATTTCCTACCTATAGGAGTGCTCCGAGGTCTTACTGAGCCAGTACATTTACTATAGAGGTCTGCGCCATTTCCTGCCTATAGGAATGCTCTGAGGTCTTACTGAGCCAGTACCTTTACTATAGAGGTCTGCGCCTCCATTTCCTCCCTATAGGAGTGCTCTGAGGTCTTACTGAGCCAGTACCTTTACTATAGAGGTATGCGCCTCCATTTCCTACCGAGTGCTCCGAGGTCTTACTGAGCCAGTACCTTTACTATAGAGGTCTGCGCCACATTTCCTCCCTATAGGAGTGCTCTGAGGTCTTATTGAGCCAGTACCTTTACTATAGAGGTCTGCGCCTCCATTTCCTACCTATAGGAGTGCTCCGAGGTCTTACTGAGCCAGTACCTTTACTATAGAGGTCTGCGCCTCCATTTCCTACCTATAGGAGTGCTCCGAGGTCTTACTGAGCCAATATCTTTACTATAGAGGTCTGCGCCTCCATTTCCTACCTATAGGAGTGCTCCGAGGTCTTACTGAGCCAGTACCTTTACTATAGAGGTCTGCGCCACATTTCCTACCTATAAGAGTGCTCTGAGGTCTTACTGAGCCAGTATCTTTACTATAGAGGTCTGAGCCACATTTCCTGCCTATAGGAGTGCTCCGAGGTCTTACTGAGCCAGTACCTTTACTATAGAGGTCTGCGCCTCCATTTCCTGCCTATAGGAGTGCTCTGAGGTCTTACTGAGCCAGTACCTTTACTATAGAGTACTGCATCTCCATTTCCTACCTATAGGAGTGCTCCGAGGTCTTACTGAGCCAGTACCTTTACTATAGAGGTCTGCGCCTCCATTTCCTACCTATAGGAGTGCTCTGAGGTCTTACTGAGCCAGTACCTTTACTATAGAGGTCTGCGCCTCCATTTCCTACCTATAGGAGTGCTCCGAGGTCTTACTGAGCCAGTACCTTTACTATAGAGGTCTGCGCCACATTTCCTACCTATAGGAGTGCTCTGAGGTCTTACTGAGCCAGTACCTTTACTATAGAGGTCTGCACCACATTTCCTGCCTATAGGAGTGCTCTGAGGTCTTACTGAGCCAGTACCTTTACTATAGAGGACTGCACCTCCATTTCCTACCTATAGGAGTGCTCTGAGGTCTTACTGAGCCAGTACCTTTACTATAGAGGTCTGCGCCTCCATTTCCTACCTATAGTAGTGCTCTGAGGTCTTACTGAGCCAGTACCTTTACTATAGAGGTCTGCGCCTCCATTTCCTACCTATAGGAGTGCTCCGAAGTCTTACTGAGCCAGTACCTTTACCATAGAGGTCTGCGCCACATTTCCTACCTAGAGGAGTGCTCTGAGGTCTTACTGAGCCAGTACCTTTACTATAGAGGTCTGCACCTCCATTCCCTACCTATAGCAGTGCACTGAGGTCTTACTGAGCCAGTACCTTTACTAGAGGTCTGCGCCACATTTCCTACCTATAGGAGTGCTCTGAGGTCTTACTGAGCCAGTACCTTTACTATAGAGGTCTGCACCTCCATTTCCTACCTATAGGAGTGCTCCGAGGTCTAACTGAGCCAGTATCTTTACTATAGAGGTCTGCACCTCCATTCCCTACCTATAGGAGTGCTCTGAGGTCTTACTGAGCCAGTACCTTTACTAGAGGTCTGCGCCACATTTCCTACCTATAGGAGTGCTCTGAGGTCTTACTGAGCCAGTACCTTTACTATAGAGGTCTGCACCTCCATTTCCTACCTATAGGAGTGCTCTGAGGTCTTACTGAGCCAGTACCTTTACTATAGAGGTCTGCACCTCCATTTCCTACCTATAGGAGTGCTGAGGTGTTACTGAGCCAGTACCTTTACTATAGAGGTCTGCGCCTCCATTTCCTACCTATAGGAGTGCTCTGAGGTCTTACTGAGCCAGTACCTTTACTATAGAGGTCTGCGCCTCCATTTCCTCCCTATAGGAGTGCTCTGAGGTCTTACTGAGCCAGTACCTTTACTATAGAGGTCTGCACCTCCATTCCCTACCTATAGGAGTGCTCTGACGTCTTACTGAGCCAGTACCTTTACTATAGAGGTCTGTGCCTCCATTTCCTACCTATAGGAGTGCTCCGAGGTCTTACTGAGCCAGTACATTTACTATAGAGGTCTGCGCCATTTCCTGCCTATAGGAGTGCTCTGAGGTCTTACTGAGCCAGTACCTTTACTATAGAGGTCTGAGCCTCCATTTCCTCCCTATAGGAGTGCTCTGAGGTCTTACTGAGCCAGTACCTTTACTATAGAGGTCTGCGCCTCCATTTCCTACCGAGTGCTCCGAGGTCTTACTGAGCCAGTACCTTTACTATAGAGGTCTGCGCCACATTTCCTCCCTATAAAAGTGCTCTGAGGTCTTACTGAGCCAGTACCTTTACTATAGAGGTTTGCGCCTCCATTTCCTACCTATAGGAGTGCTCCGAGGTCTTACTGAGCCAGTACCATTACTATAGAGGTCTGCGCCTCCATTTCCTACCTATAGGAGTGCTCCGAGGTCTTACTGAGCCAGTATCTTTACTATAGAGGTCTGCACCTCCATTTCCTACCTATAGGAGTGCTCCGAGGTCTTACTGAGCCAGTACCTTTACTATAGAGGTCTGCACCTCCATTTCCTACCTATAGGAGTGCTCCGAGGTCTTACTGAGCCAGTATCTTCACTATAGAGGTCTGCACCTCCATTTCCTCCCTATAGGAGTGCTCCGAGGTCTTACTGAGCCAGTACCTTTACTAAAGAGGTCTGCGCCTCCATTTCCTACCTATAGGAGTGCTCCGAGGTCTTACTGAGCCAGTACCTTTACTATAGAGGTCTGCACCTCTATTTCCTCCCTATAGGAGTGCTCCGAGGCCTTACTGAGCCAGTACCTTTACTATAGAGGTCTGCGTCTCCATTTCCTACCTATAGGAGTGCTCCGAGGTCTTACTGAGCCAGTACCTTTACTATAGAGGTCTGCGCCTCCATTTCCTACCGAGTGCTCCGAGGTCTTACTGAGCCAGTACCTTTACTAAAGAGGTCTGCGCCACATTTCCTACCTAAAGGAGTGCTCTGAGGTCTTACTGAGCCAGTACCTTTACTATAGAGGTTTGCGCCTCCATTTCCTACCTATAGGAGTGCTCCGAGGTCTTACTGAGGCAGTACCTTTACTATAGAGGTCTGCGCCTCCATTTCCTATCTATAGGAGTGCTCCGAGGTCTTACTGAGCCAGTATCTTTACTATAGAGGTCTGCGCCTCCATTTCCTACCTATAGGAGTGCTCCGAGGTCTTACTGAGCCAGTACCTTTACTATAGAGGTCTGCGCCTCCATTTCCTACCTATAGGAGTGCTCCGAGGTCTTACTGAGCCAGTATCTTTACTATAGAGGTCTGCACCTCCATTTCCTACCTATAGGAGTGCTCCGAGGTCTTACTGAGCCAGTACCTTTACTATAGAGGTCTGCACCTCCATTTCCTACCTATAGGAGTGCTCCGAGGTCTTACTGAGCCAGTATCTTCACTATAGAGGTCTGCACCTCCATTTCCTCCCTATAGGAGTGCTCCGAGGTCTTACTGAGCCAGTACCTTTACTATAGAGGTCTGCGCCACATTTTCTACCTATAGGAGTGCTCCGAGGTCTTACTGAGCCAGTACCTTTACTATAGAGGTCTGCACCTCTATTTCCTCCCTATAGGAGTGCTCCGAGGTCTTACTGAGCCAGTACCTTTACTATAGAGGTCTGCGTCTCCATTTCCTACCTATAGGAGTGCTCCGAGGTCTTACTGAGCCAGTACCTTTACTATAGAGGTCTGCGCCTCCATTTCCTACCTATAGGAGTGCTCCGAGGTCTTACTGAGCCAGTATCTTTACTATAGAGGTCTGCACCTCCATTTCCTACCTATAGGAGTGCTCCGAGGTCTTAATGAGCCAGTATCTTTACTATAGAGGTCTGCACCTCCATTCCCTACCTATAGGAGTGCTCTGAGGTCTTACTGAGCCAGTACCTATACTATAGAGTACTGCATCTCCATTTCCTACCTATAGGAGTGCTCCGAGGTTTTACTGAGCCAGTACCTTTACTATAGAGGTCTGCGCCTCCATTTCCTACCTATAGGAGTGCTCTGAGGCCTTACTGAGCCAGTACCTTTACTATAGAGGTCTGCACCTCCATTTCCTACCTATAGGAGTGCTCCGAGGTCTAACTGAGCCAGTATCTTTACTATAGAGGTCTGCACCTCCATTCCCTACCTATAGGAGTGCTCTGAGGTCTTACTGAGCCAGTACCTTTACTAGAGGTCTGCGCCACATTTCCTACCTATAGGAGTGCTCTGAGGTCTTACTGAGCCAGTACCTTTACTATAGAGGTCTGCACCTCCATTTCCTACCTATAGGAGTGCTCTGAGGTCTTACTGAGCCAGTACCTTTACTATAGAGGTCTGCACCTCCATTTCCTACCTATAGGAGTGCTGAGGTCTTACTGAGCCAGTACCTTTACTATAGAGGTCTGCGCCTCCATTTCCTTCCTATAGGAGTGCTCTGAGGTCTTACTGAGCCAGTACCTATACTATAGAGGTCTGCGCCTCCATTTCCTACCTATAGGAGTGCTGAGGTGTTACTGAGCCAGTACCTTTACTATAGAGGTCTGCGCCTCCATTTCCTACCTATAGGAGTGCTCTGAGGTCTTACTGAGCCAGTACCTTTACTATAGAGGTCTGCGCCTCCATTTCCTCCCTATAGGAGTGCTCTGAGGTCTTACTGAGCCAGTACCTTTACTATAGAGGTCTGCACCTCCATTCCCTACCTATAGGAGTGCTCTGACGTCTTACTGAGCCAGTACCTTTACTATAGAGGTCTGTGCCTCCATTTCCTACCTATAGGAGTGCTCCGAGGTCTTACTGAGCCAGTACATTTACTATAGAGGTCTGCGCCATTTCCTGCCTATAGGAGTGCTCTGAGGTCTTACTGAGCCAGTACCTTTACTATAGAGGTCTGCGCCTCCATTTCCTCCATATAGGAGTGCTTTGAGGTCTTACTGAGCCAGTACCTTTACTATAGAGGTCTGCGCCTCCATTTCCTACCGAGTGCTCCGAGGTCTTACTGAGCCAGTACCTTTACTATAGAGGTCTGCGCCACATTTCCTCCCTATAAAAGTGCTCTGAGGTCTTACTGAGCCAGTACCTTTACTATAGAGGTTTGCGCCTCCATTTCCTACCTATAGGAGTGCTCCGAGGTCTTACTGAGCCAGTACCATTACTATAGAGGTCTGCGCCTCCATTTCCTACCTATAGGAGTGCTCCGAGGTCTTACTGAGCCAGTATCTTTACTATAGAGGTCTGCACCTCCATTTCCTACCTATAGGAGTGCTCCGAGGTCTTACTGAGCCAGTACCTTTACTATAGAGGTCTGCACCTCCATTTCCTACCTATAGGAGTGCTCCGAGGTCTTACTGAGCCAGTATCTTCACTATAGAGGTCTGCACCTCCATTTCCTCCCTATAGGAGTGCTCCGAGGTCTTACTGAGCCAGTACCTTTACTATAGAGGTCTGCACCTCCATTCCCTACCTATAGGAGTGCTCTGAGGTCTTACTGAGCCAGTACCTTTACTATAGAGGTCTGCGTCTCCATTTCCTACCTATAGGAGTGCTGAGGTGTTACTGAGCCAGTACCTTTACTATAGAGGTCTGCGTCTCCATTTCCTACCTATAGGAGTGCTCTGAGGTCTTACTGAGCCAGTACCTTTACTATAGAGGTCTGCGCCTCCATTTCCTCCCTATAGGAGTGCTCTGAGGTCTTACTGAGCCAGTACCTTTACTATAGAGGTCTGCACCTCCATTCCCTACCTATAGGAGTGCTCTGACGTCTTACTGAGCCAGTACCTTTACTATAGAGGTCTGCGCCTCCATTTCCTACCTATAGGAGAGCTCCGAGGTCATACTGAGCCAGTACATTTACTATAGAGGTCTGCGCCATTTCCTGCCTATAGGAGTGCTCTGAGGTCTTAAAGAGCCAGTACCTTTACTATAGAGGTCTGCGCCTCCATTTCCTCCCTATAGGAGTGCTCTGAGGTCTTACTGAGCCAGTACCTTTACTATAGAGGTCTGCGCCTCCATTTCCTACCGAGTGCTCCGAGGTCTTACTGAGCCAGTACCTTTACTATAGAGGTCTGCGCCACATTTCCTCCCTATAGGAGTGCTCTGAGGTCTTACTGAGCCAGTACCTTTACTATAGAGGTCTGCGCCTCCATTTCCTACCTATAGGAGTGCTCCGAGGTCTTACTGAGCCAGTACCTTTACTATAGAGGTCTGCGCCATTTCCTGCCTATAGGAGTGCTCTGAGGTCTTACTGAGCCAGTACCTTTACTATAGAGGTCTGCGCCTCCATTTCCTCCCTATAGGAGTGCTCTGAGGTCTTACTGAGCCAGTACCTTTACTATAGAGGTCTGCGCCTCCATTTCCTACCGAGTGCTCCGAGGTCTTACTGAGCCAGTACCTTTACTATAGAGGTCTGCGCCACATTTCCTCCCTATAGGAGTGCTCTGAGGTCTTACTGAGCCAGTACCTTTACTATAGAGGTCTGCGCCTCCATTTCCTACCTATAGGAGTGCTCCGAGGTCTTCCTGAGCCAGTACCTTTACTATAGAGGTCTGCGCCTCCATTTCCTACCTATAGGAGTGCTCCGAGGTCTTACTGAGCCAATATCTTTACCATAGAGGTCTGCGCCTCCATTTCCTACCTATAGGAGTGCTCCGAGGTCTTACTGAGCCAGTACCTTTACTATAGAGGTCTGCGCCACATTTCCTACCTATAAGAGTGCTCTGAGGTCTTACTGAGCCAGTATCTTTACTATAGAGGTCTGCGCCACATTTCCTGCCTATAGGAGTGCTACGAGGTCTTACTGAGCCAGTACCTTTACTATAGAGGTCTGCGCCTCCATTTCCTGCCTATAGGAGTGCTCTGAGGTCTTACTGAGCCAGTAACTTTACTATAGAGTACTGCATCTCCATTTCCTACCTATAGGAGTGCTCCGAGGTCTTACTGAGCCAGTACCTTTACTATAGAGGTCTGCGCCTCCATTTCCTACCTATAGGAGTGCTCTGAGGTCTTACTGAGCCAGTACCTTTACTATAGAGGTCTGCGCCTCCATTTCCTACCTATAGGAGTGCTCCGAGGCCTTACTGAGCCAGTACCTTTACTATAGAGGTCTGCGCCACATTTCCTACCTATAGGAGTGCTCTGAGGTCTTACTGAGCCAGTACCTTTACTATAGAGGTCTGCACCACATTTCCTGCCTATAGGAGTGCTCTGAGGTCTTACTGAGCCATTACCTTTACTATAGAGGACTGCACCTCCATTTCCTACCTATAGGAGTGCTCTGAGGTCTTACTGAGCCAGTACCTTTACTATAGAGGTCTGCGCCTCCATTTCCTACCTATAGTAGTGCTCTGAGGTCTTACTGAGCCAGTACCTTTACTATAGAGGTCTGCGCCTCCATTTCCTACCTATAGGAGTGCTCCGAGGTCTTACTGAGCCAGTACCTTTACCATAGAGGTCTGCGCCACATTTCCTACCTAGAGGAGTGCTCTGAGGTCTTACTGAGCCAGTACCTTTACTATAGAGGTCTGCACCTCCATTCCCTACCTATAGGAGTGCACTGATGTCTTACTGAGCCAGTACCTTTACTAGAGGTCTGCGCCACATTTCCTACCTATAGGAGTGCTCTGAGGTCTTACTGAGCCAGTACCTTTACTATAGAGGTCTGCACCTCCATTTCCTACCTATAGGAGTGCTCCGAGGTCTAACTGAGCCAGTATCTTTACTATAGAGGTCTGCACCTCCATTCCCTACCTATAGGAGTGCTCTCAGGTCTTACTGAGCCAGTACCTTTACTAGAGGTCTGCGCCACATTTCCTACCTATAGGAGTGCTCTGAGGTCTTACTGAGCCAGTACCTTTACTACAGAGGTCTGCACCTCCATTTCCTACCTATAGGAGTGCTGAGGTCTTACTGAGCCAGTACCTTTACTATAGAGGTCTGCGCCTCCATTTCCTTCCTATAGGAGTGCTCTGAGGTCTTACTGAGCCAGTACCTATACTATAGAGGTCTGCGCCTCCATTTCCTACCTATAGGAGTGCTGAGGTGTTACTGAGCCAGTACCTTTACTATAGAGGTCTGCGCCTCCATTTCCTACCTATAGGAGTGCTCTGAGGTCTTACTGAGCCAGTACCTTTACTATAGAGGTCTGCGCCTCCATTTCCTCCCTATAGGAGTGCTCTGAGGTCTTACTGAGCCAGTACCTTTACTATAGAGGTCTGCACCTCCATTCCCTGCCTATAGGAGTGCTCTGAGGTCTTACTGAGCCAGTACCTTTACTATAGAGGTCTGCGCCTCCATTTCCTCCCTATAGGAGTGCTCTGAGGTCTTACTGAGCCAGTACCTTTACTATAGAGGTCTGCGCCTCCATTTCCTACCGAGTGCTCCGAGGTCTTACTGAGCCAGTACCTTTACTATAGAGGTCTGCGCCACATTTCCTCCCTATAGGAGTGCTCTGAGGTCTTACTGAGCCAGTACCTTTACTATAGAGGTTTGCGCCTCCATTTCCTACCTATAGGAGTGCTCCGAGGTCTTACTGAGCCAGTACCTTTACTATAGAGGTCTGCGCCTCCATTTCCTACCTATAGGAGTGCTCCGAGGTCTTACTGAGCCAGTATCTTTACTATAGAGGTCTGCACCTCCATTTCCTACCTATAGGAGTGCTCCGAGGTCTTACTGAGCCAGTACCTTTACTATAGAGGTCTGCACCTCCATTTCCTACCTATAGGAGTGCTCCGAGGTCTTACTGAGCCAGTATCTTCACTATAGAGGTCTGCACCTCCATTTCCTCCCTATAGGAGTGCTCCGAGGTCTTACTGAGCCAGTACCTTTACTAAAGAGGTCTGCGCCACATTTCCTACCTATAGGAGTGCTCCGAGGTCTTACTGAGCCAGTACCTTTACTATAGAGGTCTGCACCTCTATTTCCTCCCTATAGGAGTGCTCCGAGGCCTTACTGAGCCAGTACCTTTACTATAGAGGTCTGCGTCTCCATTTCCTACCTATAGGAGTGCTCCGAGGTCTTACTGAGCCAGTACCTTTACTATAGAGGTCTGCGCCTCCATTTCCTACCGAGTGCTCAGAGGTCTTACTGAGCCAGTACCTTTACTATAGAGGTCTGCGCCACATTTCCTACCTATAGGAGTGCTCTGAGGTCTTACTGAGCCAGTACCTTTACTATAGAGGTTTGCGCCTCCATTTCCTACCTATAGGAGTGCTCCGAGGTCTTACTGAGCCAGTACCTTTACTATAGAGGTCTGCGCCTCCATTTCCTACCTATAGGAGTGCTCCGAGGTCTTACTGAGCCAGTATCTTTACTATAGAGGTCTGCGCCTCCATTTCCTACCTATAGGAGTGCTCCGAGGTCTTACTGAGCCGGTACCTTTACTATAGAGGTCTGCACCTCCATTTCCTACCTATAGGAGTGCTCCGAGGTCTTACTGAGCCAGTATCTTTACTATAGAGGTCTGCACCTCCATTTCCTACCTATAGGAGTGCTCCGAGGTCTTACTGAGCCAGTACCTTTACTATAGAGGTCTGCACCTCCATTTCCTACCTATAGGAGTGCTCCGAGGTCTTACTGAGCCAGTATCTTCACTATAGAGGTCTGCAAATCCATTTCCTCCCTATAGGAGTGCTCCGAGGTCTTACTGAGCCAGTACCTTTACTATAGAGGTCTGCGCCACATTTCCTACCTATAGGAGTGCTCCGAGGTCTTACTGAGCCAGTACCTTTACTATATAGGTCTGCACCTCTATTTCCTCCCTATAGGAGTGCTCCGAGGTCTTACTGAGCCAGTACCTTTACTACAGAGGTCTGCGTCTCCATTTCCTACCTATAGGAGTGCTCCGAGGTCTTACTGAGCCAGTACCTTTACTATAGAGGTCTGCGCCTCCATTTCCTACCTATAGGAGTGCTCCGAGGTCTTACTAAGCCAGTATCTTTACTATAGAGGTCTGCACCTCCATTTCCTACCTATAGGAGTGCTCCGAGGTCTTAATGAGCCAGTATCTTTACTATAGAGGTCTGCACCTCCATTCCCTACCTATAGGAGTGCTCTGAAATCTTACTGAGCCAGTACCTTTACTAGAGGTCTGCGCCACATTTCCTACCTATAGGAGTGCTCTGAGGTCTTACTGAGCCAGTACCTTTACTATAGAGGTCTGCACCTCCATTTCCTACCTATAGGAGTGCTCTGAGGTCTTACTGAGCCAGTACCTTTACTATAGAGGTCTGCACCTCCATTTCCTACCTATAGGAGTGCTGAGGTCTTACTGAGCCAGTACCTTTACTATAGAGGTCTGCGCCTCCATTTCCTTCCTATAGGAGTGCTCTGAGGTCTTACTGAGCCAGTACCTTTACTATAGAGGTCTGCGTCTCCATTTCCTACCTATAGGAGTGCTCCGAGGTCTTACTGAGCCAGTACATTTACTATAGAGGTCTGCGCCATTTCCTGCCTATAGGAGTGCTCTGAGGTCTTAATGAGCCAGTACCTTTACTATAGAGGTCTGCGCCTCCATTTCCTCCCTATAGGAGTGCTCTGAGGTCTTACTGAGCCAGTACCTTTACTATAGAGGTCTGCGCCTCCATTTCCTCCCTATAGGAGTGCTCTGAGGTCTTACTGAGCCAGTATCTTTACTATAGAGGTCTGCACCTCCATTTCCTACCTATAGGAGTGCTCCGAGGTCTTACTGAGCCAGTACCTTTACTATAGAGGTCTGCGCCTCCATTTCCTACCTATAGGAGTGCTCCGAGGTCTTACTGAGCCAGTATCTTTACTATAGAGGTCTGCACCTCCATTTCCTACCTATAGGAGTGCTCCGAGGTCTTAATGAGCCAGTATCTTTACTATAGAGATCTGCACCTCCATTTCCTACCTATAGGAGTGCTCTGAAATCTTACTGAGCCAGTACCTTTACTAGAGGTCTGCGCCACATTTCCTACCTATAGGAGTGCTCTGAGGTCTTACTGAGCCAGTACCTTTACTATAGAGGTCTGCACCTCCATTTCCTACCTATAGGAGTGCTCTGAGGTCTTACTGAGCCAGTACCTTTACTATAGAGGTCTGCAACTCCATTTCCTACCTATAGGAGTGCTGAGGTCTTACTGAGCCAGTACCTTTACTATAGAGGTCTGCGCCTCCATTTCCTTCCTATAGGAGTGCTCTGAGGTCTTACTGAGCCAGTACCTTTACTATAAAGGTCTGCGTCTCCATTTCCTACCTACAGGAGTGCTGAGGTGTTAATGAGCCAGTACCTTTACTATAGAGGTCTGCGCCTCCATTTCCTACCTATAGGAGTGCTCTGAGGTCTTACTGAGCCAGTACCTTTACTATAGAGGTCTGCGCCTCCATTTCCTCCCTATAGGAGTGCTCTGAGGTCTTACTGAGCCAGTACCTTTACTATAGAGGTCTGGACCTCCATTCCCTACCTATAGGAGTGCTCTGACGTCTTACTGAGCCAGTACCTTTACTATAGAGGTCTGCGCCTCCATTTCCTACCTATAGGAGTGCTCCGAGGTCTTACTGAGCCAGTACATTTACTATAGAGGTCTGCGCCATTTCCTGCCTATAGGAGTGCTCTGAGGTCTTAATGAGCCAGTACCTTTACTATAGAGGTCTGCGCCTCCATTTCCTCCCTATAGGAGTACTCTGAGGTCTTACTGAGCCAGTACCTTTACTATAGAGGTCTGCGCCTCCATTTCCTACCGAGTGCTCCGAGGTCTTACTGAGCCAGTACCTTTACTATAGAGGTCTGCGCCACATTTCCTCCCTATAGGAGTGCTCTGAGGTCTTACTGATCCAGTACCTTTACTATAGAGGTCTGCGCCTCCATTTCCTACCTATAGGAGTGCTCCGAGGTCTTACTGAGCCAGTACCTTTACTATAGAGGTCTGCGCCTCCATTTCCTACCTATAGGAGTGCTCCGAGGTCTTACTGAGCCAGTACATTTACTATCGAGGTCTGCGCCGTTTCCTGCCTATAGGAGTGCTCTGAGGTCTTACTGAGCCAGTACCTTTACTATAGAGGTCTGCGCCTCCATTTCCTCCCTATAGGAGTGCTCTGAGGTCTTACTGAGCCAGTACCTTTACTATAGAGGTCTGCGCCTCCATTTCCTACCGAGTGCTCCGAGGTCTTACTGAGCCAGTACCTTTACTATAGAGGTCTGCGCCACATTTCCTCCCTATAGGAGTGCTCTGAGGTCTTACTGAGCCAGTACCTTTACTATAGAGGTCTGCGCCTCCATTTCCTACCTATAGGAGTGCTCCGAGGTCTTACTGAGCCAGTACCTTTACTATAGAGGTCTGCGCCTCCATTTCCTACCTATAAGAGTGCTCCGAGGTCTTACTGAGCCAATATCTTTAATATAGAGGTCTGCACCTCCATTTCCTACCTATAGGAGTGCTCCGAGGTCTTACTGAGCCAGTACCTTTACTATAGAGGTCTGCACCTCCATTTCCTACCTATAGGAGTGCTCCGAGGTCTTACTGAGCCAGTATGTTCACTATAGAGGTCTGCACCTCCATTTCCTCCCTATAGGAGTGCTCCGAGGTCTTACTGAGCCAGTACCTTTACTATAGAGGTCTGCTCCACATTTCCTACCTATAGGAGTGCTCTAAGGTCTTACTGAGCCAGTACCTTTACTATAGAGGTCTGCGCCTCCATTTCCTCCCTATAGGAGTGCTCTGAGGTCTTACTGAGCCAGTACCTTTACTATAGAGGTCTGCACCTCCATTTCCTACCTATAGGAGTGCTCTGACGTCTTACTGTGCCAGTACCTTTACTATAGAGGTCTGCGCCTCCATTTCCTACCTATAGGAGTGCTCCGAGGTCTTACTGAGCCAGTACATTTACTATAGAGGTCTGCGCCATTTCCTGCCTATAGGAGTGCTCTGAGGTCTTACTGAGCCAGTACCTTTACTATAGAGGTCTGCGCCTCCATTTCCTCCCTATAGGAGTGCTCTGAGGTCTTACTGAGCCAGTACCTTTACTATAGAGGTCTGCGCCTCCATTTCTTACCGAGTGCTCCGAGGTCTTACTGAGCCAGTACCTTTACTATAGAGGTCTGCGCCTCCATTTCCTCCCTATAGGAGTGCTCTGAGGTCTTACTGAGCCAGTACCTTTACTATAGAGGTCTGCGCCTCCATTTCCTACCGAGTGCTCCGAGGTCTTACTGAGCCAGTACCTTTACTATAGAGGTCTGCGCCTCCATTTCCTACCTATAGGAGTGCTCCGAGGTCTTACTGAGCCAGTACCTTTACTATAGAGGTCTGCGCCTCCATTTCCTACCTATAGGAGTGCTCCGAGGTCTTACTGAGCCAGTATCTTTACTATAGAGGTCTGCACCTCCATTTCCTACCTATAGGAGTGCTCCGAGGTCTTACTGAGCCAGTACCTTTACTATAGAGGTCTGCACCTCCATTTCCTACCTATAGGAGTGCTCCGAGGTCTTACTGAGCCAGTATCTTCACTATAGAGGTCTGCACCTCCATTTCCTCCCTATAGGAGTGCTCCGAGGTCTTACTGAGCCAGTACCTTTACTATAGAGGTCTGCGCCACATTTCCTACCTATAGGAGTGCTCTGAGGTCTTACTGAGCCAGTACCTTTACTAGAGGTCTGCGCCACATTTACTACCTATAGGAGTGTTCCGAGGTCTTACTGAGCCAGTACCTTTACTATAGAGGTCTGCGCCACATTTCCTACCTATAGGAGTGTTCCGAGGTCTTACTGCGCCAGTACTTTTACTATAGAGGTCTGCGCCACATTTCCTACCTATAGGAGTGTTCCGAGGTCTTACTGAGCCAGTACCTTTACTATAGAGGTGTGCGCCACATTTCCTACCTATAGGAGTGCTCTGAGGTCTTACTGAGCCAGTACCTTTACTAGAGGTCTGCGCCACATTTCCTACCTATAGGAGTGCTCTGAGGTCTTACTAAGCCAGTACCTTTACTATAGAGGTCTGCGCCACATTTCCTATCTATAGGAGTGCTCTGAGGTCTTACTGAGCCAGTATCTTTACTAGAGGTCTGCGCCACATTTCCTACCTATAGGAGTGCTCTGAGGTCTTACTGAGCCAGTACCTTTACTAGAGGTCTGCGCCACATTTCCTACCTATAGGAGTGCTCTGAGGTCTTACTAAGCCAGTACCTTTACTAGAGGTCTGTGCCACATTTCCTACCTATAGGAGTGCTCTGAGGTCTTACTAAGCCAGTACCTTTACTAGAGGTCTGCGCCACATTTCCTACCTATAGGAGTGCTCTGAGGTCTTACTAAGCTAGTACCTTTACTATAGAGGTCTGCGCCACATTTCCTACCTATAGGAGTGCTCCGACGTCTTACTGAGTCAGTACCTTTACTATAGAGGTCTGCGCCACATTTCCTACCTATAGGAGTGCTCTGAGGTCTTACTGAGCCAGTACCTTTACTATAGAGGTCTGCGCCTCCATTTCCTACCTATAGGAGTGCTCCGAGGTCTTACTGAGCCAGTACCTTTACTATAGAGGTCTGCACCTCCATTTCCTACCTATAGGAGTGCTCTGAGGTCTTACTGAGCCAGTACCTTTACTATAGAGGTCTGCACCTCCATTTTCTACCTATAGGAGTGCTCTGAGGTCTTACTGAGCCAGTACCTTTACTATAGAGGTCTGCACCTCCATTTCCTACCTATAGGAGTGCTCTGAGGTCTTACTAAGCCAGTACCTTTACTATAGAGGTCTGCGCCACATTTCCTACCTATAGGAGTGCTCCGACGTCTTACTGAGCCAGTACCTTTACTATAGAGGTCTGCACCACATTTCCTACCTATAGGAGTGCTCTGAGGTCTTACTGAGCCAGTACCTTTACTATAGAGGTCTGCGCCTCCATTTCCTACCTATAGGAGTGCTCCGAGGTCTTACTGAGCCAGTACCTTTACTATAGAGGTCTGCACCTCCATTTCCTACCTATAGGAGTGCTCTGAGGTCTTACTAAGCCAGTACCTTTACTATAGAGGTCTGCGCCACATTTCCTACCTATAGGAGTGCTCCGACGTCTTACTGAGCCAGTACCTTTACTATAGAGGTCTGCGCCACATTTCCTACCTATAGGAGTGCTCTGAGGTCTTACTGAGCCAGTACCTTTACTATAGAGGTCTGCGCCTCCATTTCCTACCTATAGGAGTGCTCCGAGGTCTTACTGAGCCAGTACCTTTACTATAGAGGTCTGCACCTCCATTTCCTACCTATAGGAGTGCTCTGAGGTCTTACTGAGCCAGTACCTTTACTATAGAGGTCTGCGCCTCCATTTCCTACCTATAGGAGTGCTCTGAGGTCTTACTGAGCCAGTACCTTTACTATAGAAGTCTGCACCTCCATTTCCTACCTATAGGAGTGCTCTGAGGTCTTACTAAGCCAGTACCTTTACTATAGAGGTCTGCGCCACATTTCCTACCTATAGGAGTGCTCCGGCGTCTTACTGAGCCAGTACCTTTACTATAGAGGTCTGCGCCACATTTCCTACCTATAGGAGTGCTCTGAGGTCTTACTGAGCCAGTACCTTTACTATAGAGGTCTGCGCCTCCATTTCCTACCTATAGGAGTGCTCCGAGGTCTTACTGAGCCAGTACCTTTACTATAGAGGTCTGCACCTCCATTTCCTACCTATAGGAGTGCTCTGAGGTCTTACTAAGCCAGTACCTTTACTATAGAGGTCTGCGCCACATTTCCTACCTATAGGAGTGCTCCGACGTCTTACTGAGCCAGTACCTTTACTATAGAGGTCTGCGCCACATTTCCTACCTATAGGAGTGCTCCGAGGTCTTACTGAGCCAGTACCTTTACTATAGAGGTCTGCACCTCCATTTCCTACCTATAGGAGTGCTCTGAGGTCTTACTAAGCCAGTACCTTTACTATAGAGGTCTGCGCCACATTTCCTACCTATAGGAGTGCTCCGACGTCTTACTGAGCCAGTACCTTTACTATAGAGGTCTGCGCCACATTTCCTACCTATAGGAGTGCTCTGAGGTCTTACTGAGCCAGTACCTTTACTATAGAGGTCTGCGCCTCCATTTCCTACCTATAGGAGTGCTCCGAGGTCTTACTGAGCCAGTACCTTTACTATAGAGGTCTGCACCTCCATTTCCTACCTATAGGAGTGCTCTGAGGTCTTACTAAGCCAGTACCTTTACTATAGAGGTCTGCGCCACATTTCCTACCTATAGGAGTGCTCCGACGTCTTACTGAGCCAGTACCTTTACTATAGAGGTCTGCGCCACATTTCCTACCTATAGGAGTGCTCCGAGGTCTTACTGAGCCAGTATCTTTACTATAGAGGTCTGCGCCTCCATTTCCTACCTATAGGAGTGCTCCGAGGTCTTACTGAGCCGGTACCTTTACTATAGAGGTCTGCACCTCCATTTCCTACCTATAGGAGTGCTCCGAGGTCTTACTGAGCCAGTATCTTTACTATAGAGGTCTGCACCTCCATTTCCTACCTATAGGAGTGCTCCGAGGTCTTACTGAGCCAGTACCTTTACTATAGAGGTCTGCACCTCCATTTCCTACCTATAGGAGTGCTCCGAGGTCTTACTGAGCCAGTATCTTCACTATAGAGGTCTGCACCTCCATTTCCTCCCTATAGGAGTGCTCCGAGGTCTTACTGAGCCAGTACCTTTACTATAGAGGTCTGCGCCACATTTCCTACCTATAGGAGTGCTCCGAGGTCTTACTGAGCCAGTACCTTTACTATATAGGTCTGCACCTCTATTTCCTCCCTATAGGAGTGCTCCGAGGTCTTACTGAGCCAGTACCTTTACTACAGAGGTCTGCGTCTCCATTTCCTACCTATAGGAGTGCTCCGAGGTCTTACTGAGCCAGTACCTTTACTATAGAGGTCTGCGCCTCCATTTCCTACCTATAGGAGTGCTCCGAGGTCTTAATGAGCCAGTATCTTTACTATAGAGGTCTGCACCTCCATTCCCTACCTATAGGAGTGCTCTGAAATCTTACTGAGCCAGTACCTTTACTAGAGGTCTGCGCCACATTTCCTACCTATAGGAGTGCTCTGAGGTCTTACTGAGCCAGTACCTTTACTATAGAGGTCTGCACCTCCATTTCCTACCTATAGGAGTGCTCTGAGGTCTTACTGAGCCAGTACCTTTACTATAGAGGTCTGCACCTCCATTTCCTACCTATAGGAGTGCTGAGGTCTTACTGAGCCAGTACCTTTACTATAGAGGTCTGCGCCTCCATTTCCTTCCTATAGGAGTGCTCTGAGGTCTTACTGAGCCAGTACCTTTACTATAGAGGTCTGCGTCTCCATTTCCTACCTATAGGAGTGCTCCGAGGTCTTACTGAGCCAGTACATTTACTATAGAGGTCTGCGCCATTTCCTGCCTATAGGAGTGCTCTGAGGTCTTAATGAGCCAGTACCTTTACTATAGAGGTCTGCGCCTCCATTTCCTCCCTATAGGAGTGCTCTGAGGTCTTACTGAGCCAGTACCTTTACTATAGAGGTCTGCGCCTCCATTTCCTCCCTATAGGAGTGCTCTGAGGTCTTACTGAGCCAGTATCTTTACTATAGAGGTCTGCACCTCCATTTCCTACCTATAGGAGTGCTCCGAGGTCTTACTGAGCCAGTACCTTTACTATAGAGGTCTGCGCCTCCATTTCCTACCTATAGGAGTGCTCCGAGGTCTTACTGAGCCAGTATCTTTACTATAGAGGTCTGCACCTCCATTTCCTACCTATAGGAGTGCTCCGAGGTCTTAATGAGCCAGTATCTTTACTATAGAGGTCTGCACCTCCATTCCCTACCTATAGGAGTGCTCTGAAATCTTACTGAGCCAGTACCTTTACTAGAGGTCTGCGCCACATTTCCTACCTATAGGAGTGCTCTGAGGTCTTACTGAGCCAGTACCTTTACTATAGAGGTCTGCACCTCCATTTCCTACCTATAGGAGTGCTCTGAGGTCTTACTGAGCCAGTACCTTTACTATAGAGGTCTGCACCTCCATTTCCTACCTATAGGAGTGCTGAGGTCTTACTGAGCCAGTACCTTTACTATAGAGGTCTGCGCCTCCATTTCCTTCCTATAGGAGTGCTCTGAGGTCTTACTGAGCCAGTACCTTTACTATAAAGGTCTGCGTCTCCATTTCCTACCTACAGGAGTGCTGAGGTGTTACTGAGCCAGTACCTTTACTATAGAGGTCTGCGCCTCCATTTCCTACCTATAGGAGTGCTCTGAGGTCTTACTGAGCCAGTACCTTTACTATAGAGGTCTGCGCCTCCAATTCCTCCCTATAGGAGTGCTCTGAGGTCTTACTGAGCCAGTACCTTTACTATAGAGGTCTGGACCTCCATTCCCTACCTATAGGAGTGCTCTGACGTCTTACTGAGCCAGTACCTTTACTATAGAGGTCTGCGCCTCCATTTCCTACCTATAGGAGTGTTCCGAGGTCTTACTGAGCCAGTACATTTACTATAGAGGTCTGCGCCATTTCCTGCCTATAGGAGTGCTCTGAGGTCTTAATGAGCCAGTACCTTTACTATAGAGGTCTGCGCCTCCATTTCCTCCCTATAGGAGTGCTCTGAGGTCTTACTGAGCCAGTACCTTTACTATAGAGGTCTGCGCCTCCATTTCCTACCGAGTGCTCCGAGGTCTTACTGAGCCAGTACCTGTACTATAGAGGTCTGCGCCACATTTCCTCCCTATAGGAGTGCTCTGAGGTCTTACTGAGCCAGTACCTTTACTATAGAGGTCTGCGCCTCCATTTCCTACCTATAGGAGTGCTCCGAGGTCTTACTGAGCCAGTACCTTTACTATAGAGGTCTGCGCCTCCATTTCCTACCTATAGGAGTGCTCCGAGGTCTTACTGAGCCAGTACATTTACTATCGAGGTCTGCGCCGTTTCCTGCCTATAGGAGTGCTCTGAGGTCTTACTGAACCAGTACCTTTACTATAGAGGTCTGCGCCTCCATTTCCTCCCTATAGGAGTGCTCTGAGGTCTTACTGAGCCAGTACCTTTACTATAGAGGTCTGCGCCTCCATTTCCTACCGAGTGCTCCGAGGTCTTACTGAGCCAGTACCTTTACTATAGAGGTCTGCGCCACATTTCCTCCCTATAGGAGTGCTCTGAGGTCTTACTGAGCCAGTACCTTTACTATAGAGGTCTGCGCCTCCATTTCCTACCTATAGGAGTGCTCCGAGGTCTTACTGAGGCAGTACCTTTACTATAGAGGTCTGCGCCTCCATTTCCTACCTATAAGAGTGCTCCGAGGTCTTACTGAGCCAATATCTTTAATATAGAGGTCTGCACCTCCATTTCCTACCTATAGGAGTGCTCCGAGGTCTTACTGAGCCAGTACCTTTACTATAGAGGTCTGCACCTCCATTTCCTACCTATAGGAGTGCTCCGAGGTCTTACTGAGCCAGTATCTTCACTATAGAGGTCTGCACCTCCATTTCCTCCCTATAGGAGTGCTCCGAGGTCTTACTGAGCCAGTACCTTTACTATAGAGGTCTGCTCCACATTTCCTACCTATAGGAGTGCTCTAAGGTCTTACTGAGCCAGTACCTTTACTATAGAGGTCTGCGCCTCCATTTCCTCCCTATAGGAGTGCTCTGAGGTCTTACTGAGCCAGTACCTTTACTATAGAGGTCTGCACCTCCATTTCCTACCTATAGGAGTGCTCTGACGTCTTACTGTGCCAGTACCTTTACTATAGAGGTCTGCGCCTCCATTTCCTACCTATAGGAGTGCTCCGAGGTCTTACTGAGCCAGTACATTTACTATAGAGGTCTGCGCCATTTCCTGCCTATAGGAGTGCTCTGAGGTCTTACTGAGCCAGTACCTTTACTATAGAGGTCTGCGCCTCCAATTCCTCCCTATAGGAGTGCTCTGAGGTCTTACTGAGCCAGTACCTTTACTATAGAGGTCTGCGCCTCCATTTCTTACCGAGTGCTCCGAGGTCTTACTGAGCCAGTACCTTTACTATAGAGGTCTGCGCCTCCATTTCCTCCCTATAGGAGTGCTCTGAGGTCTTACTGAGCCAGTACCTTTACTATAGAGGTCTGCGCCTCCATTTCCTACCGAGTGCTCCGAGGTCTTACTGAGCCAGTACCTTTACTATAGAGGTCTGCGCCTCCATTTCCTACCTATAGGAGTGCTCCGAGGTCTTACTGAGCCAGTACCTTTACTATAGAGGTCTGCGCCTCCATTTCCTACCTATAGGAGTGCTCCGAGGTCTTACTGAGCCAGTATCTTTACTATAGAGGTCTGCACCTCCATTTCCTACCTATAGGAGTGCTCCGAGGTCTTACTGAGCCAGTACCTTTACTATAGAGGTCTGCACCTCCATTTCCTACCTATAGGAGTGCTCCGAGGTCTTACTGAGCCAGTATCTTCACTATAGAGGTCTGCACCTCCATTTCCTCCCTATAGGAGTGCTCCGAGGTCTTACTGAGCCAGTACCTTTACTATAGAGGTCTGCGCCACATTTCCTACCTATAGGAGTGCTCTGAGGTCTTACTGAGCCAGTACCTTTACTAGAGGTCTGCGCCACATTTACTACCTATAGGAGTGTTCCGAGGTCTTACTGAGCCAGTACCTTTACTATAGAGGTCTGCGCCACATTTCCTACCTATAGGAGTGTTCCGAGGTCTTACTGCGCCAGTACTTTTACTATAGAGGTCTGCGCCACATTTCCTACCTATAGGAGTGTTCCGAGGTCTTACTGAGCCAGTACCTTTACTATAGAGGTGTGCGCCACATTTCCTACCTATAGGAGTGCTCTGAGGTCTTACTGAGCCAGTACCTTTACTAGAGGTCTGCGCCACATTTCCTACCTATAGGAGTGCTCTGAGGTCTTACTAAGCCAGTACCTTTACTATAGAGGTCTGCGCCACATTTCCTATCTATAGGAGTGCTCTGAGGTCTTACTGAGCCAGTATCTTTACTAGAGGTCTGCGCCACATTTCCTACCTATAGGAGTGCTCTGAGGTCTTACTGAGCCAGTACCTTTACTAGAGGTCTGCGCCACATTTCCTACCTATAGGAGTGCTCTGAGGTCTTACTAAGCCAGTACCTTTACTAGAGGTCTGTGCCACATTTCCTACCTATAGGAGTGCTCTGAGGTCTTACTAAGCCAGTACCTTTACTAGAGGTCTGCGCCACATTTCCTACCTATAGGAGTGCTCTGAGGTCTTACTAAGCTAGTACCTTTACTATAGAGGTCTGCGCCACATTTCCTACCTATAGGAGTGCTCCGACGTCTTACTGAGCCAGTACCTTTACTATAGAGGTCTGCGCCACATTTCCTACCTATAGGAGTGCTCTGAGGTCTTACTGAGCCAGTACCTTTACTATAGAGGTCTGCGCCTCCATTTCCTACCTATAGGAGTGCTCCGAGGTCTTACTGAGCCAGTACCTTTACTATAGAGGTCTGCACCTCCATTTCCTACCTATAGGAGTGCTCTGAGGTCTTACTGAGCCAGTACCTTTACTATAGAGGTCTGCACCTCCATTTCCTACCTATAGGAGTGCTCTGAGGTCTTACTGAGCCAGTACCTTTACTATAGAGGTCTGCACCTCCATTTCCTACCTATAGGAGTGCTCTGAGGTCTTACTAAGCCAGTACCTTTACTATAGAGGTCTGCGCCACATTTCCTACCTATAGGAGTGCTCCGACGTCTTACTGAGCCAGTACCTTTACTATAGAGGTCTGCACCACATTTCCTACCTATAGGAGTGCTCTGAGGTCTTACTGAGCCAGTACCTTTACTATAGAGGTCTGCGCCTCCATTTCCTACCTATAGGAGTGCTCCGAGGTCTTACTGAGCCAGTACCTTTACTATAGAGGTCTGCGCCTCCATTTCGTACCTATAGGAGTGCTCCGAGGTCTTACTGAGCCAGTACCTTTACTATAGAGGTCTGGACCTCCATTCCCTACCTATAGGAGTGCTCTGACGTCTTACTGAGCCAGTACCTTTACTATAGAGGTCTGCGCCTCCATTTCCTACCTATAGGAGTGCTCCGAGGTCTTACTGAGCCAGTACATTTACTATAGAGGTCTGCGCCATTTCCTGCCTATAGGAGTGCTCTGAGGTCTTAATGAGCCAGTACCTTTACTATAGAGGTCTGCGCCTCCATTTCCTCCCTATAGGAGTACTCTGAGGTCTTACTGAGCCAGTACCTTTACTATAGAGGTCTGCGCCTCCATTTCCTACCGAGTGCTCCGAGGTCTTACTGAGCCAGTACCTTAACTATAGAGGTCTGCGCCACATTTCCTCCCTATAGGAGTGCCCTGAGGTCTTACTGAGCCAGTACCTTTACTATAGAGGTCTGCGCCTCCATTTCCTACCTATAGGAGTGCTCCGAGGTCTTACTGAGCCAGTACCTTTACTATAGAGGTCTGCGCCTCCATTTCCTACCTATAGGAGTGCTCCGAGGTCTTACTGAGCCAGTACATTTACTATCGAGGTCTGCGCCGTTTCCTGCCTATAGGAGTGCTCTGAGGTCTTACTGAGCCAGTACCTTTACTATAGAGGTCTGCGCCTCCATTTCCTCCCTATAGGAGTGCTCTGAGGTCTTACTGAGCCAGTACCTTTACTATAGAGGTCTGCGCCTCCATTTCCTACCGAGTGCTCCGAGGTCTTACTGAGCCAGTACCTTTACTATAGAGGTCTGCGCCACATTTCCTCCCTATAGGAGTGCTCTGAGGTCTTACTGAGCCAGTACCTTTACTATAGAGGTCTGCGCCTCCATTTCCTACCTATAGGAGTGCTCCGAGGTCTTACTGAGCCAGTACCTTTACTATAGAGGTCTGCGCCTCCATTTCCTACCTATAAGAGTGCTCCGAGGTCTTACTGAGCCAATATCTTTAATATAGAGGTCTGCACCTCCATTTCCTACCTATAGGAGTGCTCCGAGGTCTTACTGAGCCAGTACCTTTACTATAGAGGTCTGCACCTCCATTTCCTACCTATAGGAGTGCTCCGAGGTCTTACTGAGCCAGTATGTTCACTATAGAGGTCTGCACCTCCATTTCCTCCCTATAGGAGTGCTCCGAGGTCTTACTGAGCCAGTACCTTTACTATAGAGGTCTGCTCCACATTTCCTACCTATAGGAGTGCTCTGACGTCTTACTGTGCCAGTACCTTTACTATAGAGGTCTGCGCCTCCATTTCCTACCTATAGGAGTGCTCCGAGGTCTTACTGAGCCAGTACATTTACTATAGAGGTCTGCGCCATTTCCTGCCTATAGGAGTGCTCTGAGGTCTTACTGAGCCAGTACCTTTACTATAGAGGTCTGCGCCTCCATTTCCTCCCTATAGGAGTGCTCTGAGGTCTTACTGAGCCAGTACCTTTACTATAGAGGTCTGCGCCTCCATTTCTTACCGAGTGCTCCGAGGTCTTACTGAGCCAGTACCTTTACTATAGAGGTCTGCGCCTCCATTTCCTCCCTATAGGAGTGCTCTGAGGTCTTACTGAGCCAGTACCTTTACTATAGAGGTCTGCGCCTCCATTTCCTACCGAGTGCTCCGAGGTCTTACTGAGCCAGTACCTTTACTATAGAGGTCTGCGCCTCCATTTCCTACCTATAGGAGTGCTCCGAGGTCTTACTGAGCCAGTACCTTTACTATAGAGGTCTGCGCCTCCATTTCCTACCTATAGGAGTGCTCCGAGGTCTTACTGAGGCAGTATCTTTACTATAGAGGTCTGCACCTCCATTTCCTACCTATAGGAGTGCTCCGAGGTCTTACTGAGCCAGTACCTTTACTATAGAGGTCTGCGCCTCCATTTCCTCCCTATAGGAGTGCTCTGAGGTCTTACTGAGCCAGTACCTTTACTATAGAGGTCTGCGCCTCCATTTCTTACCGAGTGCTCCGAGGTCTTACTGAGCCAGTACCTTTACTATAGAGGTCTGCGCCTCCATTTCCTCCCTATAGGAGTGCTCTGAGGTCTTACTGAGCCAGTACCTTTACTATAGAGGTCTGCGCCTCCATTTCCTACCGAGTGCTCCGAGGTCTTACTGAGCCAGTACCTTTACTATAGAGGTCTGCGCCTCCATTTCCTACCTATAGGAGTGCTCCGAGGTCTTACTGAGCCAGTACCTTTACTATAGAGGTCTGCGCCTCCATTTCCTACCTATAGGAGTGCTCCGAGGTCTTACTGAGGCAGTATCTTTACTATAGAGGTCTGCACCTCCATTTCCTACCTATAGGAGTGCTCCGAGGTCTTACTGAGCCAGTACCTTTACTATAGAGGTCTGCACCTCCATTTCCTACCTATAGGAGTGCTCCGAGGTCTTACTGAGCCAGTATCTTCACTATAGAGGTCTGCACCTCCATTTCCTCCCTATAGGAGTGCTCCGAGGTCTTACTGAGCCAGTACCTTTACTATAGAGGTCTGCGCCACATTTCCTACCTATAGGAGTGCTCTGAGGTCTTACTGAGCCAGTACCTTTACTAGAGGTCTGCGCCACATTTACTACCTATAGGAGTGTTCCGAGGTCTTACTGAGCCAGTACCTTTACTATAGAGGTCTGCGCCACATTTCCTACCTATAGGAGTGTTCCGAGGTCTTACTGCGCCAGTACTTTTACTATAGAGGTCTGCGCCACATTTCCTACCTATAGGAGTGTTCCGAGGTCTTACTGAGCCAGTACCTTTACTATAGAGGTGTGCGCCACATTTCCTACCTATAGGAGTGCTCTGAGGTCTTACTGAGCCAGTACCTTTACTAGAGGTCTGCGCCACATTTCCTACCTATAGGAGTGCTCTGAGGTCTTACTAAGCCAGTACCTTTACTATAGAGGTCTGCGCCACATTTCCTATCTATAGGAGTGCTCTGAGGTCTTACTGAGCCAGTATCTTTACTAGAGGTCTGCGCCACATTTCCTACCTATAGGAGTGCTCTGAGGTCTTACTGAGCCAGTACCATTACTAGAGGTCTGCGCCACATTTCCTACCTATAGGAGTGCTCTGAGGTCTTACTAAGCCAGTACCTTTACTAGAGGTCTGTGCCACATTTCCTACCTATAGGAGTGCTCTGAGGTCTTACTAAGCCAGTACCTTTACTAGAGGTCTGCGCCACATTTCCTACCTATAGGAGTGCTCTGAGGTCTTACTAAGCTAGTACCTTTACTATAGAGGTCTGCGCCACATTTCCTACCTATAGGAGTGCTCCGACGTCTTACTGAGCCAGTACCTTTATTATAGAGGTCTGCGCCACATTTCCTACCTATAGGAGTGCTCTGAGGTCTTACTGAGCCAGTACCTTTACTATAGAGGTCTGCGCCTCCATTTCCTACCTATAGGAGTGCTCCGAGGTCTTACTGAGCCAGTACCTTTACTATAGAGGTCTGCACCTCCATTTCCTACCTATAGGAGTGCTCTGAGGTCTTACTGAGCCAGTACCTTTACTATAGAGGTCTGCACCTCCATTTTCTACCTATAGGAGTGCTCTGAGGTCTTACTGAGCCAGTACCTTTACTATAGAGGTCTGCACCTCCATTTCCTACCTATAGGAGTGCTCTGAGGTCTTACTAAGCCAGTACCTTTACTATAGAGGTCTGCGCCACATTTCCTACCTATAGGAGTGCTCCGACGTCTTACTGAGCCAGTACCTTTACTATAGAGGTCTGCACCACATTTCCTACCTATAGGAGTGCTCTGAGGTCTTACTGAGCCAGTACCTTTACTATAGAGGTCTGCGCCTCCATTTCCTACCTATAGGAGTGCTCCGAGGTCTTACTGAGCCAGTACCTTTACTATAGAGGTCTGCACCTCCATTTCCTACCTATAGGAGTGCTCTGAGGTCTTACTAAGCCAGTACCTTTACTATAGAGGTCTGCGCCACATTTCCTACCTATAGGAGTGCTCCGACGTCTTACTGAGCCAGTACCTTTACTATAGAGGTCTGCGCCACATTTCCTACCTATAGGAGTGCTCTGAGGTCTTACTGAGCCAGTACCTTTACTATAGAGGTCTGCGCCTCCATTTCCTACCTATAGGAGTGCTCCGAGGTCTTACTGAGCCAGTACCTTTACTATAGAGGTCTGCACCTCCATTTCCTACCTATAGGAGTGCTCTGAGGTCTTACTGAGCCAGTACCTTTACTATAGAGGTCTGCGCCTCCATTTCCTACCTATATGAGTGCTCTGAGGTCTTACTGAGCCAGTACCTTTACTATAGAAGTCTGCACCTCCATTTCCTACCTATAGGAGTGCTCTGAGGTCTTACTAAGCCAGTACCTTTACTATAGAGGTCTGCGCCACATTTCCTACCTATAGGAGTGCTCCGACGTCTTACTGAGCCAGTACCTTTACTATAGAGGTCTGCGCCACATTTCCTACCTATAGGAGTGCTCTGAGGTCTTACTGAGCCAGTACCTTTACTATAGAGGTCTGCGCCTCCATTTCCTACCTATAGGAGTGCTCCGAGGTCTTACTGAGCCAGTACCTTTACTATAGAGGTCTGCACCTCCATTTCCTACCTATAGGAGTGCTCTGAGGTCTTACTAAGCCAGTACCTTTACTATAGAGGTCTGCGCCACATTTCCTACCTATAGGAGTGCTCCGACGTCTTACTGAGCCAGTACCTTTACTATAGAGGTCTGCGCCACATTTCCTACCTATAGGAGTGCTCCGAGGTCTTACTGAGCCAGTACCTTTACTATAGAGGTCTGCACCTCCATTTCCTACCTATAGGAGTGCTCTGAGGTCTTACTAAGCCAGTACCTTTACTATAGAGGTCTGCGCCACATTTCCTACCTATAGGAGTGCTCCGACGTCTTACTGAGCCAGTACCTTTACTATAGAGGTCTGCGCCACATTTCCTACCTATAGGAGTGCTCTGAGGTCTTACTGAGCCAGTACCTTTACTATAGAGGTCTGCGCCTCCATTTCCTACCTATAGGAGTGCTCCGAGGTCTTACTGAGCCAGTACCTTTACTATAGAGGTCTGCACCTCCATTTCCTACCTATAGGAGTGCTCTGAGGTCTTACTAAGCCAGTACCTTTACTATAGAGGTCTGCGCCACATTTCCTACCTATAGGAGTGCTCCGACGTCTTACTGAGCCAGTACCTTTACTATAGAGGTCTGCGCCACATTTCCTACCTATAGGAGTGCTCCGAGGTCTTACTGAGCCAGTATCTTTACTATAGAGGTCTGCGCCTCCATTTCCTACCTATAGGAGTGCTCCGAGGTCTTACTGAGCCGGTACCTTTACTATAGAGGTCTGCACCTCCATTTCCTACCTATAGGAGTGCTCCGAGGTCTTACTGAGCCAGTATCTTTACTATAGAGGTCTGCACCTCCATTTCCTACCTATAGGAGTGCTCCGAGGTCTTACTGAGCCAGTACCTTTACTATAGAGGTCTGCACCTCCATTTCCTACCTATAGGAGTGCTCCGAGGTCTTACTGAGCCAGTATCTTCACTATAGAGGTCTGCACCTCCATTTCCTCCCTATAGGAGTGCTCCGAGGTCTTACTGAGCCAGTACCTTTACTATAGAGGTCTGCGCCACATTTCCTACCTATAGGAGTACTCCGAGGTCTTACTGAGCCAGTACCTTTACTATATAGGTCTGCACCTCTATTTCCTCCCTATAGGAGTGCTCCGAGGTCTTACTGAGCCAGTACCTTTACTACAGAGGTCTGCGTCTCCATTTCCTACCTATAGGAGTGCTCCGAGGTCTTACTGAGCCAGTACCTTTACTATAGAGGTCTGCGCCTCCATTTCCTACCTATAGGAGTGCTCCGAGGTCTTACTGAGCCAGTATCTTTACTATAGAGGTCTGCACCTCCATATCCTACCTATAGGAGTGCTCCGAGGTCTTAATGAGCCAGTATCTTTACTATAGAGGTCTGCACCTCCATTCCCTACCTATAGGAGTGCTCTGAAATCTTACTGAGCCAGTACCTTTACTAGAGGTCTGCGCCACATTTCCTACCTATAGGAGTGCTCTGAGGTCTTACTGAGCCAGTACCTTTACTATAGAGGTCTGCACCTCCATTTCCTACCTATAGGAGTGCTCTGAGGTCTTACTGAGCCAGTACCTTTACTATAGAGGTCTGCACCTCCATTTCCTACCTATAGGAGTGCTGAGGTCTTACTGAGCCAGTACCTTTACTATAGAGGTCTGCGCCTCCATTTCCTTCCTATAGGAGTGCTCTGAGGTCTTACTGAGCCAGTACCTTTACTATAGAGGTCTGCGTCTCCATTTCCTACCTATAGGAGTGCTCCGAGGTCTTACTGAGCCAGTACATTTACTATAGAGGTCTGCGCCATTTCCTGCCTATAGGAGTGCTCTGAGGTCTTAATGAGCCAGTACCTTTACTATAGAGGTCTGCGCCTCCATTTCCTCCCTATAGGAGTGCTCTGAGGTCTTACTGAGCCAGTACCTTTACTATAGAGGTCTGCGCCTCCATTTCCTCCCTATAGGAGTGCTCTGAGGTCTTACTGAGCCAGTATCTTTACTATAGAGGTCTGCACCTCCATTTCCTACCTATAGGAGTGCTCCGAGGTCTTACTGAGCCAGTACCTTTACTATAGAGGTCTGCGCCTCGATTTCCTACCTATAGGAGTGCTCCGAGGTCTTACTGAGCCAGTATCTTTACTATAGAGGTCTGCACCTCCATTTCCTACCTATAGGAGTGCTCCGAGGTCTTAATGAGCCAGTATCTTTACTATAGAGGTCTGCACCTCCATTCCCTACCTATAGGAGTGCTCTGAAATCTTACTGAGCCAGTACCTTTACTAGAGGTCTGCGCCACATTTCCTACCTATAGGAGTGCTCTGAGGTCTTACTGAGCCAGTACCTTTACTATAGAGGTCTGCACCTCCATTTCCTACCTATAGGAGTGCTCTGAGGTCTTACTGAGCCAGTACCTTTACTATAGAGGTCTGCACCTCCATTTCCTACCTATAGGAGTGCTGAGGTCTTACTGAGCCAGTACCTTTACTATAGAGGTCTGCGCCTCCATTTCCTTCCTATAGGAGTGCTCTGAGGTCTTACTGAGCCAGTACCTTTACTATAAAGGTCTGCGTCTCCATTTCCTACCTACAGGAGTGCTGAGGTGTTACTGAGCCAGTACCTTTACTATAGAGGTCTGCGCCTCCATTTCCTACCTATAGGAGTGCTCTGAGGTCTTACTGAGCCAGTACCTTTACTATAGAGGTCTGCGCCTCCATTTCCTCCCTATAGGAGTGCTCTGAGGTCTTACTGAGCCAGTACCTTTACTATAGAGGTCTGGACCTCCATTCCCTACCTATAGGAGTGCTCTGACGTCTTACTGAGCCAGTACCTTTACTATAGAGGTCTGCGCCTCCATTTCCTACCTATAGGAGTGCTCCGAGGTCTTACTGAGCCAGTACATTTACTATAGAGGTCTGCGCCATTTCCTGCCTATAGGAGTGCTCTGAGGTCTTAATGAGCCAGTACCTTTACTATAGAGGTCTGCGCCTCCATTTCCTCCCTATAGGAGTGCTCTGAGGTCTTACTGAGCCAGTACCTTTACTATAGAGGTCTGCGCCTCCATTTCCTACCGAGTGCTCCGAGGTCTTACTGAGCCAGTACCTTTACTATAGAGGTCTGCGCCACATTTCCTCCCTATAGGAGTGCTCCGAGGTCTTACTGAGCCAGTACCTTTACTATAGAGGTCTGCGCCACATTTCCTACCTATAGGAGTGCTCCGAGGTCTTACTGAGCCAGTACCTTTACTATATAGGTCTGCACCTCTATTTCCTCCCTATAGGAGTGCTCCGAGGTCTTACTGAGCCAGTACCTTTACTACAGAGGTCTGCGTCTCCATTTCCTACCTATAGGAGTGCTCCGAGGTCTTACTGAGCCAGTACCTTTACTATAGAGGTCTGCGCCTCCATTTCCTACCTATAGGAGTGCTCCGAGGTCTTACTGAGCCAGTATCTTTACTATAGAGGTCTGCACCTCCATATCCTACCTATAGGAGTGCTCCGAGGTCTTAATGAGCCAGTATCTTTACTATAGAGGTCTGCACCTCCATTCCCTACCTATAGGAGTGCTCTGAAATCTTACTGAGCCAGTACCTTTACTAGAGGTCTGCGCCACATTTCCTACCTATAGGAGTGCTCTGAGGTCTTACTGAGCCAGTACCTTTACTATAGAGGTCTGCACCTCCATTTCCTACCTATAGGAGTGCTCTGAGGTCTTACTGAGCCAGTACCTTTACTATAGAGGTCTGCACCTCCATTTCCTACCTATAGGAGTGCTGAGGTCTTACTGAGCCAGTACCTTTACTATAGAGGTCTGCGCCTCCATTTCCTTCCTATAGGAGTGCTCTGAGGTCTTACTGAGCCAGTACCTTTACTATAGAGGTCTGCGTCTCCATTTCCTACCTATAGGAGTGCTCCGAGGTCTTACTGAGCCAGTACATTTACTATAGAGGTCTGCGCCATTTCCTGCCTATAGGAGTGCTCTGAGGTCTTAATGAGCCAGTACCTTTACTATAGAGGTCTGCGCCTCCATTTCCTCCCTATAGGAGTGCTCTGAGGTCTTACTGAGCCAGTACCTTTACTATAGAGGTCTGCGCCTCCATTTCCTCCCTATAGGAGTGCTCTGAGGTCTTACTGAGCCAGTATCTTTACTATAGAGGTCTGCACCTCCATTTCCTACCTATAGGAGTGCTCCGAGGTCTTACTGAGCCAGTACCTTTACTATAGAGGTCTGCGCCTCCATTTCCTACCTATAGGAGTGCTCCGAGGTCTTACTGAGCCAGTATCTTTACTATAGAGGTCTGCACCTCCATTTCCTACCTATAGGAGTGCTCCGAGGTCTTAATGAGCCAGTATCTTTACTATAGAGGTCTGCACCTCCATTCCCTACCTATAGGAGTGCTCTGAAATCTTACTGAGCCAGTACCTTTACTAGAGGTCTGCGCCACATTTCCTACCTATAGGAGTGCTCTGAGGTCTTACTGAGCCAGTACCTTTACTATAGAGGTCTGCACCTCCATTTCCTACCTATAGGAGTGCTCTGAGGTCTTACTGAGCCAGTACCTTTACTATAGAGGTCTGCACCTCCATTTCCTACCTATAGGAGTGCTGAGGTCTTACTGAGCCAGTACCTTTACTATAGAGGTCTGCGCCTCCATTTCCTTCCTATAGGAGTGCTCTGAGGTCTTACTGAGCCAGTACCTTTACTATAAAGGTCTGCGTCTCCATTTCCTACCTACAGGAGTGCTGAGGTGTTACTGAGCCAGTACCTTTACTATAGAGGTCTGCGCCTCCATTTCCTACCTATAGGAGTGCTCTGAGGTCTTACTGAGCCAGTACCTTTACTATAGAGGTCTGCGCCTCCATTTCCTCCCTATAGGAGTGCTCTGAGGTCTTACTGAGCCAGTACCTTTACTATAGAGGTCTGGACCTCCATTCCCTACCTATAGGAGTGCTCTGACGTCTTACTGAGCCAGTACCTTTACTATAGAGGTCTGCGCCTCCATTTCCTACCTATAGGAGTGCTCCGAGGTCTTACTGAGCCAGTACATTTACTATAGAGGTCTGCGCCATTTCCTGCCTATAGGAGTGCTCTGAGGTCTTAATAATAATAATAATAATAATAATTTTTATTTATATAGCGCCAACATATTCCGCAGCGCTTTACAAATTATAGAGGGGACTTGTACATACAATAGACATTACAGCATAACAGAAATACAGTTCAAAACAGATACCAAGAGGAGTGAGGGCCCTGCTCGTAAGCTTACAAACTATGAGGAAAAGGGGAGACACGAGAGGTGGATGGTAACAATTGCCATCCATTGTCTTAATGAGCCAGTACCTTTACTATAGAGGTCTGCGCCTCCATTTCCTCCCTATAGGAGTGCTCTGAGGTCTTACTGAGCCAGTACCTTTACTATAGAGGTCTGCGCCTCCATTTCCTACCGAGTGCTCCGAGGTCTTACTGAGCCAGTACCTTTACTATAGAGGTCTGCGCCACATTTCCTCCCTATAGGAGTGCTCCGAGGTCTTACTGAGCCAGTACCTTTACTATAGAGGTCTGCGCCACATTTCCTACCTATAGGAGTGCTCCGAGGTCTTACTGAGCCAGTACCTTTACTATATAGGTCTGCACCTCTATTTCCTCCCTATAGGAGTGCTCCGAGGTCTTACTGAGCCAGTACCTTTACTACAGAGGTCTGCGTCTCCATTTCCTACCTATAGGAGTGCTCCGAGGTCTTACTGAGCCAGTACCTTTACTATAGAGGTCTGCGCCTCCATTTCCTACCTATAGGAGTGCTCCGAGGTCTTACTGAGCCAGTATCTTTACTATAGAGGTCTGCACCTCCATATCCTACCTATAGGAGTGCTCCGAGGTCTTAATGAGCCAGTATCTTTACTATAGAGGTCTGCACCTCCATTCCCTACCTATAGGAGTGCTCTGAAATCTTACTGAGCCAGTACCTTTACTAGAGGTCTGCGCCACATTTCCTACCTATAGGAGTGCTCTGAGGTCTTACTGAGCCAGTACCTTTACTATAGAGGTCTGCACCTCCATTTCCTACCTATAGGAGTGCTCTGAGGTCTTACTGAGCCAGTACCTTTACTATAGAGGTCTGCACCTCCATTTCCTACCTATAGGAGTGCTGAGGTCTTACTGAGCCAGTACCTTTACTATAGAGGTCTGCGCCTCCATTTCCTTCCTATAGGAGTGCTCTGAGGTCTTACTGAGCCAGTACCTTTACTATAGAGGTCTGCGTCTCCATTTCCTACCTATAGGAGTGCTCCGAGGTCTTACTGAGCCAGTACATTTACTATAGAGGTCTGCGCCATTTCCTGCCTATAGGAGTGCTCTGAGGTCTTAATGAGCCAGTACCTTTACTATAGAGGTCTGCGCCTCCATTTCCTCCCTATAGGAGTGCTCTGAGGTCTTACTGAGCCAGTACCTTTACTATAGAGGTCTGCGCCTCCATTTCCTCCCTATAGGAGTGCTCTGAGGTCTTACTGAGCCAGTATCTTTACTATAGAGGTCTGCACCTCCATTTCCTACCTATAGGAGTGCTCCGAGGTCTTACTGAGCCAGTACCTTTACTATAGAGGTCTGCGCCTCCATTTCCTACCTATAGGAGTGCTCCGAGGTCTTACTGAGCCAGTATCTTTACTATAGAGGTCTGCACCTCCATTTCCTACCTATAGGAGTGCTCCGAGGTCTTAATGAGCCAGTATCTTTACTATAGAGGTCTGCACCTCCATTCCCTACCTATAGGAGTGCTCTGAAATCTTACTGAGCCAGTACCTTTACTAGAGGTCTGCGCCACATTTCCTACCTATAGGAGTGCTCTGAGGTCTTACTGAGCCAGTACCTTTACTATAGAGGTCTGCACCTCCATTTCCTACCTATAGGAGTGCTCTGAGGTCTTACTGAGCCAGTACCTTTACTATAGAGGTCTGCACCTCCATTTCCTACCTATAGGAGTGCTGAGGTCTTACTGAGCCAGTACCTTTACTATAGAGGTCTGCGCCTCCATTTCCTTCCTATAGGAGTGCTCTGAGGTCTTACTGAGCCAGTACCTTTACTATAAAGGTCTGCGTCTCCATTTCCTACCTACAGGAGTGCTGAGGTGTTACTGAGCCAGTACCTTTACTATAGAGGTCTGCGCCTCCATTTCCTACCTATAGGAGTGCTCTGAGGTCTTACTGAGCCAGTACCTTTACTATAGAGGTCTGCGCCTCCATTTCCTCCCTATAGGAGTGCTCTGAGGTCTTACTGAGCCAGTACCTTTACTATAGAGGTCTGGACCTCCATTCCCTACCTATAGGAGTGCTCTGACGTCTTACTGAGCCAGTACCTTTACTATAGAGGTCTGCGCCTCCATTTCCTACCTATAGGAGTGCTCCGAGGTCTTACTGAGCCAGTACATTTACTATAGAGGTCTGCGCCATTTCCTGCCTATAGGAGTGCTCTGAGGTCTTAATGAGCCAGTACCTTTACTATAGAGGTCTGCGCCTCCATTTCCTCCCTATAGGAGTGCTCTGAGGTCTTACTGAGCCAGTACCTTTACTATAGAGGTCTGCGCCTCCATTTCCTACCGAGTGCTCCGAGGTCTTACTGAGCCAGTACCTTTACTATAGAGGTCTGCGCCACATTTCCTCCCTATAGGAGTGCTCTGAGGTCTTACTGAGCCAGTACCTTTACTATAGAGGTCTGCGCCTCCATTTCCTACCTATAGGAGTGCTCCGAGGTCTTACTGAGCCAGTACCTTTACTATAGAGGTCTGCGCCTCCATTTCCTACCTATAGGAGTGCTCCGAGGTCTTACTGAGCCAGTACATTTACTATCGAGGTCTGCGCCGTTTCCTGCCTATAGGAGTGCTCTGAGGTCTTACTGAGCCAGTACCTTTACTATAGAGGTCTGCGCCTCCATTTCCTCCCTATAGGAGTGCTCTGAGGTCTTACTGAGCCAGTACCTTTACTATAGAGGTCTGCGCCTCCATTTCCTACCGAGTGCTCCGAGGTCTTACTGAGCCAGTACCTTTACTATAGAGGTCTGCGCCACATTTCCTCCCTATAGGAGTGCTCTGAGGTCTTACTGAGCCAGTACCTTTACTATAGAGGTCTGCGCCTCCATTTCCTACCTATAGGAGTGCTCCGAGGTCTTACTGAGGCAGTACCTTTACTATAGAGGTCTGCGCCTCCATTTCCTACCTATAAGAGTGCTCCGAGGTCTTACTGAGCCAATATCTTTAATATAGAGGTCTGCACCTCCATTTCCTACCTATAGGAGTGCTCCGAGGTCTTACTGAGCCAGTACCTTTACTATAGAGGTCTGCACCTCCATTTCCTACCTATAGGAGTGCTCCGAGGTCTTACTGAGCCAGTATCTTCACTATAGAGGTCTGCACCTCCATTTCCTCCCTATAGGAGTGCTCCGAGGTCTTACTGAGCCAGTACCTTTACTATAGAGGTCTGCTCCACATTTCCTACCTATAGGAGTGCTCTAAGGTCTTACTGAGCCAGTACCTTTACTATAGAGGTCTGCGCCTCCATTTCCTCCCTATAGGAGTGCTCTGAGGTCTTACTGAGCCAGTACCTTTACTATAGAGGTCTGCACCTCCATTTCCTACCTATAGGAGTGCTCTGACGTCTTACTGTGCCAGTACCTTTACTATAGAGGTCTGCGCCTCCATTTCCTACCTATAGGAGTGCTCCGAGGTCTTACTGAGCCAGTACATTTACTATAGAGGTCTGCGCCATTTCCTGCCTATAGGAGTGCTCTGAGGTCTTACTGAGCCAGTACCTTTACTATAGAGGTCTGCGCCTCCATTTCCTCCCTATAGGAGTGCTCTGAGGTCTTACTGAGCCAGTACCTTTACTATAGAGGTCTGCGCCTCCATTTCTTACCGAGTGCTCCGAGGTCTTACTGAGCCAGTACCTTTACTATAGAGGTCTGCGCCTCCATTTCCTCCCTATAGGAGTGCTCTGAGGTCTTACTGAGCCAGTACCTTTACTATAGAGGTCTGCGCCTCCATTTCCTACCGAGTGCTCCGAGGTCTTACTGAGCCAGTACCTTTACTATAGAGGTCTGCGCCTCCATTTCCTACCTATAGGAGTGCTCCGAGGTCTTACTGAGCCAGTACCTTTACTATAGAGGTCTGCGCCTCCATTTCCTACCTATAGGAGTGCTCCGAGGTCTTACTGAGCCAGTATCTTTACTATAGAGGTCTGCACCTCCATTTCCTACCTATAGGAGTGCTCCGACGTCTTACTGAGCCAGTACCTTTACTATAGAGGTCTGCACCTCCATTTCCTACCTATAGGAGTGCTCCGAGGTCTTACTGAGCCAGTATCTTCACTATAGAGGTCTGCACCTCCATTTCCTCCCTATAGGAGTGCTCCGAGGTCTTACTGAGCCAGTACCTTTACTATAGAGGTCTGCGCCACATTTCCTACCTATAGGAGTGCTCTGAGGTCTTACTGAGCCAGTACCTTTACTAGAGGTCTGCGCCACATTTACTACCTATAGGAGTGTTCCGAGGTCTTACTGAGCCAGTACCTTTACTATAGAGGTCTGCGCCACATTTCCTACCTATAGGAGTGTTCCGAGGTCTTACTGCGCCAGTACTTTTACTATAGAGGTCTGCGCCACATTTCCTACCTATAGGAGTGTTCCGAGGTCTTACTGAGCCAGTACCTTTACTATAGAGGTGTGCGCCACATTTCCTACCTATAGGAGTGCTCTGAGGTCTTACTGAGCCAGTACCTTTACTAGAGGTCTGCGCCACATTTCCTACCTATAGGAGTGCTCTGAGGTCTTACTAAGCCAGTACCTTTACTATAGAGGTCTGCGCCACATTTCCTATCTATAGGAGTGCTCTGAGGTCTTACTGAGCCAGTATCTTTACTAGAGGTCTGCGCCACATTTCCTACCTATAGGAGTGCTCTGAGGTCTTACTGAGCCAGTACCTTTACTAGAGGTCTGCGCCACATTTCCTACCTATAGGAGTGCTCTGAGGTCTTACTAAGCCAGTACCTTTACTAGAGGTCTGTGCCACATTTCCTACCTATAGGAGTGCTCTGAGGTCTTACTAAGCCAGTACCTTTACTAGAGGTCTGCGCCACATTTCCTACCTATAGGAGTGCTCTGAGGTCTTACTAAGCTAGTACCTTTACTATAGAGGTCTGCGCCACATTTCCTACCTATAGGAATGCTCCGACGTCTTACTGAGCCAGTACCTTTACTATAGAGGTCTGCGCCACATTTCCTACCTATAGGAGTGCTCTGAGGTCTTACTGAGCCAGTACCTTTACTATAGAGGTCTGCGCCTCCATTTCCTACCTATAGGAGTGCTCCGAGGTCTTACTGAGCCAGTACCTTTACTATAGAGGTCTGCACCTCCATTTCCTACCTATAGGAGTGCTCTGAGGTCTTACTGAGCCAGTACCTTTACTATAGAGGTCTGTACCTCCATTTCCTACCTATAGGAGTGCTCTGAGGTCTTACTGAGCCAGTACCTTTACTATAGAGGTCTGCACCTCCATTTCCTACCTATAGGAGTGCTCTGAGGTCTTACTAAGCCAGTACCTTTACTATAGAGGTCTGCGCCACATTTCCTACCTATAGGAGTGCTCCGACGTCTTACTGAGCCAGTACCTTTACTATAGAGGTCTGCACCACATTTCCTACCTATAGGAGTGCTCTGAGGTCTTACTGAGCCAGTACCTTTACTATAGAGGTCTGCGCCTCCATTTCCTACCTATAGGAGTGCTCCGAGGTCTTACTGAGCCAGTACCTTTACTATAGAGGTCTGCAACTCCATTTCCTACCTATAGGAGTGCTCTGAGGTCTTACTAAGCCAGTACCTTTACTATAGAGGTCTGCGCCACATTTCCTACCTATAGGAGTGCTCCGACGTCTTACTGAGCCAGTACCTTTACTATAGAGGTCTGCGCCACATTTCCTACCTATAGGAGTGCTCTGAGGTCTTACTGAGCCAGTACCTTTACTATAGAGGTCTGCGCCTCCATTTCCTACCTATAGGAGTGCTCCGAGGTCTTACTGAGCCAGTACCTTTACTATAGAGGTCTGCACCTCCATTTCCTACCTATAGGAGTGCTCTGAGGTCTTACTGAGCCAGTACCTTTACTATAGAGGTCTGCGCCTCCATTTCCTACCTATAGGAGTGCTCTGAGGTCTTACTGAGCCAGTACCTTTACTATAGAGGTCTGCGCCTCCATTTCCTTGTGGCTGACCTCTGGTGTACACACTATACTGTATGTATGTAGGCAGTAACCACACATCTGACCCAAAGGAGACCCAACAAATTTCTACACCACGTGAACGTTTCCTAATCTTCATTCAGCTCCGTTACTACTGCCCTCTAGCGTTCATCATAAAGACCCATTTTTATAACAGCTATAAAACGAGCGGTTCCCTCCTAAAGTCGGTTCTGTTATAAGCGGAGGTCACTTGTCCTGGACACAAGCCCCGCTCCTACCGGAGCACACATGCGTCACACAGAACCGTGAGGAGGGCGGGTCACCACACCACAGCCGTGAAGCTTTCTTCGCCTACATCCGTCTCATTGCGTCATCGAAACCCTTCCTTGCGGCTCCGCCCACCTGCGTCTTGTTCGCTTCACAGAGGAGCCTTAGCAACAGCACTCCGATTGGTCAGCTGCTGTTTCCTGACGGTTTCGCGAAACGAATAGCGTAACCAGTGATTGGCTGTACGTCTCTTCCTTATGGACCAATTACAGAAGACCGCTGCGTAATTCAAAACGCGAATTGTGAGGTAGTTACGTAAAATAAACCGTTTCACTTGGCGCTCGCCATTCACAGTAGCGGGTCGCGTGGCGTTAGCTGCCGCTGTCAGAACCATGTCATTCAAGAATATCTATTACTCCGACAAGTACACGGACGAGAAGTACGAGTACAGGTGAGAGCGGGGCGTGCATGCGGGCCCGGGAGGAGACGGCCGCTTCCCGCGTGCTGTCTGCGCTGAGGCGGCCAATATGGAGGCTCCCGCTCCTCCGTGCAGCCCGCGGGCAGTGGCGCTGAGCTGCTGTGACTGACCCCTGGTGGATTAGATATGCTATGCGGTTTGTGTGCGTTGTCTGTATGCGGGCGTGGCAGTGTGAACCGAGCCTACAGGTGCTTTGTGGTTTAGGAACGTTCTCAGGCCTTCTACCACACAGTGACCGTAATGTGCTGTTTATTAGGGTGACTGGAAGCCAGATGCCCCCAGTTATAGTGAATCGCAGGATGTTGGCTTTGTCCTCATCTTTCTGTTGAGCCAGGTTCACACACGCGTACTGTGCGCTCAGCAGACGGTGGAAACTCCCAACAGAGCCTATTATGAGGCGAGGGCGCTACTCTGGCTCCTATCTGGCCCTGCAGCGGTGGTACTCCTGCACCCCACCTGTCAGATCAGCGCTGCTGGGACGGAGGCCACACGATAGCCGATGTGACTGTTGGCCTCATAGTGACTGGCGCTATAGCCGATGTGACTGTTGGCCTCAGTGACTGGCGCTATAGCCGATGTGACTGTTGGCCTCAGTGACTGGCGCTATAGCCGATGTGACTGTTGGCCTCAGTGACTGGCGCTATAGCCGATGTGACTGTTGGCCTCATAGTGACTGACGCTATAGCCCATGTGACTGTTGGCCTCATAGTGACTGGCGCTATAGCCGATGTGACTGTTGGCCTCAGTGACTGGCGCTATAGCCGATGTGACTGTTGGCCTCATAGTGACTGACGCTATAGCCCATGTGACTGTTGGCCTCATAGTGACTGGCGCTATAGCCGATGTGACTGTTGGCCTCAGTGACTGGCGCTATAGCCGATGTGACTGTTGGCCTCATAGTGACTGGCGCTATAGCCGATGTGACTGTTGGCCTCATAGTGACTGACGCTATAGCCGATGTGACTGTTGGCCTCATAGTGACTGGCGCTATAGCCGTTGTGACTGTTGGCCTCATAGTGACTGGCGCTATAGCCGATGTGACTGTTGGCCTCATAGTGACTGGCGCTATAGCCGATGTGACTGTTGGCCTCATAGTGACTGGCGCTATAGCCGATGTGACTGTTGGCCTCATAGTGACTGGCGCTATAGCCGATGTGACTGTTGGCCTCATAGTGACTGGCGCTATAGCCGATGTGACTGTTGGCCTCATAGTGACTGGCGCTATAGCCGATGTGACTGTTGGCCTCATAGTGACTGGCGCTATAGCCGATGTGACTGTTGGCCTCATAGTGACTGGCGCTATAGCCGATGTGACTGTTGGCCTCAGTGACTGGCGCTATAGCCCATGTGACTGTTGGCCTCATAGTGACTGGCGCTATAGCCCATGTGACTGTTGGCCTCAGTGACTGGCGCTATAGCCCATGTGACTGTTGGCCTCATAGTGACTGGCGCTATAGCCGATGTGACTGTTGGCCTCATAGTGACTGACGCTATAGCCGATGTGACTGTTGGCCTCATAGTGACTGGCGCTATAGCCGTTGTGACTGTTGGCCTCATAGTGACTGGCGCTATAGCCGATGTGACTGTTGGCCTCAGTGACTGGCGCTATAGCCGATGTGACTGTTGGCCTCATAGTGACTGGCGCTATAGCCGATGTGACTGTTGGCCTCATACTGACTGGCGCTATAGCGATGTGACTGTTGGCCTCATAGTGACTGGCGCTATAGCCGATGTGACTGTTGGCCTCATAGTGACTGGCGCTATAGCCGATGTGACTGTTGGCCTCATAGTGACTGGCGCTATAGCCGATGTGACTGTTGGCTTCATAGTGACTGGCGCTATAGCCGATGTGACTGTTGGCCTCATAGTGACTGGCGCTATAGCCGATGTGACTGTTGGCCTCATAGTGACTGGCGCTATAGCCGATGTGACTGTTGGCCTCATAGTGACTGGTGCTATAGCCGATGTGACTGTTGGCCTCATAGTGACTGGCGCTATAGCCGATGTGACTGTTGGCCTCAGTGACTGGCGCTATAGCCGATGTGACTGTTGGCCTCAGTGACTGGCGCTATAGCCGATGTGACTGTTGGCCTCAGTGACTGGCGCTATAGCCGATGTGACTGTTGGCCTCATAGTGACTGGCGCTATAGCCCATGTGACTGTTGGCCTCAGTGACTGGCGCTATAGCCCATGTGACTGTTGGCCTCAGTGACTGGCGCTATAGCCCATGTGACTGTTGGCCTCAGTGACTGGCGCTATAGCCGATGTGACTGTTGGCCTCATAGTGACTGACGCTATAGCCGATGTGACTGTTGGCCTCATAGTGACTGGCGCTATAGCCGTTGTGACTGTTGGCCTCATAGTGACTGGCGCTATAGCCGATGTGACTGTTGGCCTCAGTGACTGGCGCTATAGCCGATGTGACTTTTGGCCTCATAGTGACTGGCGCTATAGCCGATGTGACTGTTGGCCTCATAGTGACTGGCGCGTAGCGATGTGACTGTTGGCCTCATAGTGACTGGCGCTATAGCCGATGTGACTGTTGGCCTCATAGTGACTGGCGCTATAGCCGATGTGACTGTTGGCCTCATAGTGACCGGCGCTATAGCCGATGTGACTGTTGGCCTCATAGTGACTGGCGCTATAGCCGATGTGACTGTTGGCCTCATAGTGACTGGCGCTATAGCCGATGTGACTGTTGGCCTCATAGTGACTGGCGCTATAGCCGATGTGACTGTTGGCCTCATAGTGACTGGCGCTATAGCCGATGTGACTGTTGGCCTCATAGTGACTGGCGCTATAGCCGATGTGACTGTTGGCCTCATAGTGACTGGCGCTATAGCCGATGTGACTGTTGGCTTCATAGTGACTGGCGCTATAGCCGATGTGACTGTTGGCCTCATAGTGACTGGCGCTATAGCCGATGTGACTGTTGGCCTCATAGTGACTGGCGCTATAGCCGATGTGACTGTTGGCCTCATAGTGACTGGCGCTATAGCCGATGTGACTGTTGGCCTCATAGTGACTGGCGCTATAGCCGATGTGACTGTTGGCCTCAGTGACTGGCGCTATAGCCGATGTGACTGTTGGCCTCATAGTGACTGGCGCTATAGCCGATGTGACTGTTGGCCTCATAGTGACTGGCGCTATAGCCGATGTGACTGTTGGCCTCATAGTGACTGGCGCTATAGCCGATGTGACTGTTGGCCTCAGTGACTGGCGCTATAGCCGATGTGACTGTTGGCCTCATAGTGACTGGCGCTATAGCCGATGTGACTGTTGGCCTCATAGTGACTGGCGCTATAGCCGATGTGACTGTTGGCCTCATAGTGACTGGCGCTATAGCCGATGTGACTGTTGGCCTCAGTGACTGGCGCTATAGCCGATGTGACTGTTGGCTTCATAGTGACTGGCGCTATAGCCGATGTGACTGTTGGCCTCATAGTGACTGGCGCTATAGCCGATGTGACTGTTGGCCTCATAGTGACTGGCGCTATAGCCGATGTGACTTGGCTTCATAGTGACTGGCGCTATAGCCGATGTGACTGTTGGCCTCATAGTGACTGGCGTTATAGCCGATGTGACTGTTGGCCTCATAGTGACTGGCGCTATAGCCGATGTGACTGTTGGCCTCAGTGACTGGCGCTATAGCCGATGTGACTGTTGGCCTCAGTGACTGGCGCTATAGCCGATGTGACTGTTGGCCTCATAGTGACTGGCGCTATAGCCGATGTGACTGTTGGCCTCAGTGACTGGCGCTATAGCCGATGTGACTGTTGGCCTCAGTGACTGGCGCTATAGCCGATGTGACTGTTGGCCTCAGTGACTGGCGCTATAGCCGATGTGACTGTTGGCCTCATAGTGACTGACGCTATAGCCCATGTGACTGTTGGCCTCATAGTGACTGGCGCTATAGCCGATGTGACTGTTGGCCTCAGTGACTGGCGCTATAGCCGATGTGACTGTTGGCCTCATAGTGACTGGCGCTATAGCCGATGTGACTGTTGGCCTCATAGTGACTGACGCTATAGCCGATGTGACTGTTGGCCTCATAGTGACTGGCGCTATAGCCGTTGTGACTGTTGGCCTCATAGTGACTGGCGCTATAGCCGATGTGACTGTTGGCCTCATAGTGACTGGCGTTATAGCCGATGTGACTGTTGGCCTCATAGTGACTGGCGCTATAGCCGATGTGACTGTTGGCCTCAGTGACTGGCGCTATAGCCGATGTGACTGTTGGCCTCAGTGACTGGCGCTATAGCCGATGTGACTGTTGGCCTCATAGTGACTGACGCTATAGCCCATGTGACTGTTGGCCTCATAGTGACTGGCGCTATAGCCGATGTGACTGTTGGCCTCAGTGACTGGCGCTATAGCCGATGTGACTGTTGGCCTCATAGTGACTGGCGCTATAGCCGATGTGACTGTTGGCCTCATAGTGACTGGCTCTATAGCCGATGTGACTGTTGGCCTCAGTGACTGGCGCTATAGCCGATGTGACTGTTGGCCTCAGTGACTGGCGCTATAGCCGATGTGACTGTTGGCCTCATAGTGACTGACGCTATAGCCCATGTGACTGTTGGCCTCATAGTGACTGGCGCTATAGCCGATGTGACTGTTGGCCTCAGTGACTGGCGCTATAGCCGATGTGACTGTTGGCCTCATAGTGACTGGCGCTATAGCCGATGTGACTGTTGGCCTCATAGTGACTGGCGCTATAGCCGATGTGACTGTTGGCCTCAGTGACTGGCGCTATAGCCGATGTGACTGTTGGCCTCAGTGACTGGCGCTATAGCCGATGTGACTGTTGGCCTCAGTGACTGGCGCTATAGCCGATGTGACTGTTGGCCTCATAGTGACTGACGCTATAGCCCATGTGACTGTTGGCCTCATAGTGACTGGCGCTATAGCCGATGTGACTGTTGGCCTCAGTGACTGGCGCTATAGCCGATGTGACTGTTGGCCTCATAGTGACTGGCGCTATAGCCGATGTGACTGTTGGCCTCATAGTGACTGACGCTATAGCCGATGTGACTGTTGGCCTCATAGTGACTGGCGCTATAGCCGTTGTGACTGTTGGCCTCATAGTGACTGGCGCTATAGCCGATGTGACTGTTGGCCTCATAGTGACTGGCGCTATAGCCGATGTGACTGTTGGCCTCATAGTGACTGGCGCTATAGCCGATGTGACTGTTGGCCTCAGTGACTGGCGCTATAGCCGATGTGACTGTTGGCCTCAGTGACTGGCGCTATAGCCGATGTGACTGTTGGCCTCATAGTGACTGGCGCTATAGCCGATGTGACTGTTGGCCTCATAGTGACTGGCGCTATAGCCGATGTGACTGTTGGCCTCATAGTGACTGGCGCTATAGCCGATGTGACTGTTGGCCTCAGTGACTGGCGCTATAGCCGATGTGACTGTTGGCCTCATAGTGACTGGCGCTATAGCCGATGTGACTGTTGGCCTCAGTGACTGGCGCTATAGCCCATGTGACTGTTGGCCTCATAGTGACTGGCGCTATAGCCCATGTGACTGTTGGCCTCAGTGACTGGCGCTATAGCCCATGTGACTGTTGGCCTCATAGTGACTGGCGCTATAGCCGATGTGACTGTTGGCCTCATAGTGACTGACGCTATAGCCGATGTGACTGTTGGCCTCATAGTGACTGGCGCTATAGCCGTTGTGACTGTTGGCCTCATAGTGACTGGCGCTATAGCCGATGTGACTGTTGGCCTCAGTGACTGGCGCTATAGCCGATGTGACTGTTGGCCTCATAGTGACTGGCGCTATAGCCGATGTGACTGTTGGCCTCATAGTGACTGGCGCTATAGCGATGTGACTGTTGGCCTCATAGTGACTGGCGCTATAGCCGATGTGACTGTTGGCCTCATAGTGACTGGCGCTATAGCCGATGTGACTGTTGGCCTCATAGTGACTGGCGCTATAGCCGATGTGACTGTTGGCTTCATAGTGACTGGCGCTATAGCCGATGTGACTGTTGGCCTCAAAGTGACTGGCGCTATAGCCGATGTGACTGTTGGCCTCATAGTGACTGGCGCTATAGCCGATGTGACTGTTGGCCTCATAGTGACTGGCGCTATAGCCGATGTGACTGTTGGCCTCATAGTGACTGGCGCTATAGCCGATGTGACTGTTGGCCTCATAGTGACTGGCGCTATAGCCGTTGTGACTGTTGGCCTCATAGTGACTGGCGCTATAGCCGATGTGACTGTTGGCCTCAGTGACTGGCGCTATAGCCGATGTGACTGTTGGCCTCATAGTGACTGGCGCTATAGCCGATGTGACTGTTGGCCTCATAGTGACTGGCGCTATAGCGATGTGACTGTTGGCCTCATAGTGACTGGCGCTATAGCCGATGTGACTGTTGGCCTCATAGTGACTGGCGCTATAGCCGATGTGACTGTTGGCCTCATAGTGACTGGCGCTATAGCCGATGTGACTGTTGGCTTCATAGTGACTGGCGCTATAGCCGATGTGACTGTTGGCCTCATAGTGACTGGCGCTATAGCCGATGTGACTGTTGGCCTCATAGTGACTGGCGCTATAGCCGATGTGACTGTTGGCCTCATAGTGACTGGCGCTATAGCCGATGTGACTGTTGGCCTCATAGTGACTGGCGCTATAGCCGATGTGACTGTTGGCCTCATAGTGACTGGCGCTATAGCCGATGTGACTGTTGGCCTCAGTGACTGGCGCTATAGCCGATGTGACTGTTGGCCTCAGTGACTGGCGCTATAGCCGATGTGACTGTTGGCCTCATAGTGACTGGCGCTATAGCCGATGTGACTGTTGGCCTCAGTGACTGGCGCTATAGCCCATGTGACTGTTGGCCTCAGTGACTGGCGCTATAGCCCATGTGACTGTTGGCCTCAGTGACTGGCGCTATAGCCCATGTGACTGTTGGCCTCATAGTGACTGACGCTATAGCCGATGTGACTGTTGGCCTCATAGTGACTGGCGCTATAGCCGTTGTGACTGTTGGCCTCATAGTGACTGGCGCTATAGCCGATGTGACTGTTGGCCTCAGTGACTGGCGCTATAGCCGATGTGACTTTTGGCCTCATAGTGACTGGCGCTATAGCCGATGTGACTGTTGGCCTCATAGTGACTGGCGCGTAGCGATGTGACTGTTGGCCTCATAGTGACTGGCGCTATAGCCGATGTGACTGTTGGCCTCATAGTGACTGGCGCTATAGCCGATGTGACTGTTGGCCTCATAGTGACTGGCGCTATAGCCGATGTGACTGTTGGCCTCATAGTGACTGGCGCTATAGCCGATGTGACTGTTGGCCTCATAGTGACTGGCGCTATAGCCGATGTGACTGTTGGCCTCATAGTGACTGGCGCTATAGCCGATGTGACTGTTGGCCTCATAGTGACTGGCGCTATAGCCGATGTGACTGTTGGCCTCATAGTGACTGGCGCTATAGCCGATGTGACTGTTGGCCTCATAGTGACTGGCGCTATAGCCGATGTGACTGTTGGCTTCATAGTGACTGGCGCTATAGCCGATGTGACTGTTGGCCTCATAGTGACTGGCGCTATAGCCGATGTGACTGTTGGCCTCATAGTGACTGGCGCTATAGCCGATGTGACTGTTGGCCTCATAGTGACTGGCGCTATAGCCGATGTGACTGTTGGCCTCATAGTGACTGGCGCTATAGCCGATGTGACTGTTGGCCTCAGTGACTGGCGCTATAGCCGATGTGACTGTTGGCCTCATAGTGACTGGCGCTATAGCCGATGTGACTGTTGGCCTCATAGTGACTGGCGCGATCTGGGGCCCTGTTGAAATCCTACTGTTCATAAATTTGGAAGGGAACCTCAGTGCGCTGTGACGTTGGCCGGGGTAGGATGGCACGAGTCGCTGAACGCCAGTATGAAGCTAGCCTTACTTGCTTGATTTGACTTCAGCTTTCAATTTAAAGGAAAATGTCAGTTTTGTTCATGTCAGTCAGATGTTTTCCTTTTCATCCTGCTGTGTGTATGGTTCCTATAACTTTGAAAGAATTTGCTTTTATGCAAGGCCTCATTAAAGGGGTTGTCTGCTACTATGACAAACCCTTTTCAATCCCTATGCACTGGCTTTTCTAGGGTTTGCGTGCATTGTAAATGCCACACAATCCCTTCAGCCGATGAGTGCTGGCATCGCTCTTTTCTCATTAAGACTAATAACATACATCCGGAAGAACTGAGAGGGCAGCCTTTGCTCTGACTTCCTCCAGATGCATGTGATTCATCCGGGGTGGAGGATTCATAAGTCTGTAGTTACAGAGACTGCCCCACATGAACGCAGTGGGCGCTGCTGGGATTTGCCAGTTTCTGAGCCGGGACCGGAAGGTATGTATGCGTTATGCATGACCTTGCTCCATACGCGTGTGTGGCTCCACTCAACGCTGCGCCTCCTAGACTGGTTCTGCCTAGAAGTATGTATAACTGATGCGTACCCCCGATCCCATCTCAGAAAAGCAGCAAATTCCTTTCAATAGCTAAACTCCCATCTCTGTCACGGCTGAGACAAATGAGGTTGGTTTAGCTATTCAACTTAGCCTGAAAACCAGCCCCCTTAAAGCAACGAGCTGATATTTTTATGGATACCATTTTGGTGTAGATATGACGATTTGCCCTCCATTATTGCATTTTATTGCAATGCAGTGGCGACCAAAAAAAAACGTAATTTTTGCGGATTTTTTTTTTCTCGCTACTCCATTTAGCTATCGAGTTAAATGGAGTAGCTACTCCAGGCTGTATAAGGGCTATTTGACCAAGAAGGAGAGTGATGAACTGGCCTCCAGTCACCAAACCTGAACCCAATCGAGATGGTTTGGGGCGAGCTGGACCGCAGAGTGAAGGCAAAAGGGCCAACAAGTGCTAAGCATCTCTGGGAACTCCTTCAAGATTGTTGGAAGACCATTCCTGGTTGACTACCTCTCGAAGCTCATCAAGAGAATGCCAAAAGTGTGCAAAGCAGTCACCAAAGCAAAAGGTGGCTACTTTGAAGAACCTAGAATATAAGACATATTTTCAGGTGTTTCACACTATATATACTGTTAAGGTACCTTCACACTAAACGACGCTGCAGCGATCCAGACAACGATCCGGATCGCTGCAGCGTCGCTGTTTGGTCGCTGGAGAGCTGTCACGCAGACCGCTCTCCAGCGACCAACGATGCCAGTAACCAGGGTAAACATCGGGTTACTAAGCGCAGGGCCGCGCTTAGTAACCCGATGTTTACCCTGGTTACTATCCTAAAAGTAAAAAAAACAAACGCTTCATACTTACCTTCCGCTGTCTGTCCCCGGCGCTCTGCTTCTCTGTACTGGTTGTGAGCACAGCGGCCGGAAAGCAGAGCGGTGACATCACCGCTGTGCTTTCCGGCCGCTGTGCTCACAGTGAGTGCAGGAAAGCACAGCGCCGAGGGACAGACAGCGGAAGGTAAGTATGAAGCGTTTGTTTTTTTTACTTTTAGGATGGTAACCCCGGTAAACATCAGGTTACTAAGCGCGGCCCTGCGCTTAGTAACCTGATGTTTACCCTGGTTACCAGCGAAGACATCGCTGGATCGGTGTCACACACGCCGATTCAGCGATGTCTGCAGGGAGTCCAGCGACCAAATAAAGTTCTGGCCTTCTAGCCCCGACCAGCGACATCACAGCAGGATTCTGATCGCTGCTGCGTGTCAAACTGAACGATATCGCTAGCCAGGACGCTGCAACGTCACGGATCGCTAGCGATATCGTTTAGTGTGAAGGTACCTTTAAATATATAATTCCACATGTGTTAATTCATAGTTTTGATGCCTTCAGTGTGAATTTACAATTTTCATAGTCGTGAAAATACAGAAGAATCTTTAAATGAGGTGTGTCCAAACTTTTGGTCTGTACTATATCTATCTATCTCAAACACATATATATACACACACACTTATTGATCGGGCGATTCTGAACACTGCAATGCCAAATATGATTTCTTTTTTTTTTTTTTTTCCTTTTGGTTTTATTTTGAATGGGGCAAAAGAGGTTGATTTGAACTTAATTTTTTTTTTAAAACTTTTTTTTAATCACTTTTTGCATGCCTCAGAGAGACTAGAAGCTGCAGTTGTCTGATCGGCTCTACTACATACAGGCGATGATCAGAAATGCAGGCGGCGCTCAGCAATCTGGCAGTGACCACCATAGAGGTCTGCTGGAGACCTATGGGTTAGCATGACAACCCTTCGGTGACCAGCGAGCATGTGACGGGGTCACCGATGGGCGGAATTTCCGGCACGCTTGTCGGAAGCGCGAGTTAAATGCCACTGTCCGAGATTGACAGTGGCATTTAACAGGTTAACGGACGCGGGTGGATTGTGATTCCACTCACTGCTGTTAGAGGCACATGTCAGCTGTTTTGAACAGCTGACATGTGCCTGGAAAGATGTGGGCACAGTGTCGGAGCCCACATCAAAGGGAGAGATTTCAACGTGGGCGTACTATTATGCCCAACGTTGGAAAGGGGTTAAAAATGTTTTCAACTTTATTACTTTGTCCCACTATGGGACTATCAGTTTTTGCAGGTTGATCTGATTGCTTGTATAGCATGGAGATGCAGCAGCTTCTCTATGCTATGCAAACAATCAGCAGCTTTGTAAGTGTAGAGCTGACTGCTCTGTGCATGATCTAGCAGCTTTACTAGTTCTGGTGACCCGGATGTCGTCATGACGACATTTGTTCACCATGGCAACGATAGGGACCCACAATGACGCTGCGGGGTCTCTGATCCAAGGGCAGAGGTGCTGTCTTCCCTCTGCTTGCTCCCGCAAATCTGTGATAGTTTGATTGCAACATTTAGGGGGTTTAAGTGCCAGGAGCGGTGCGGGATCACTCCTGGCACTTAGTGCCCAGGTATCAGCTGACACCCGGTGGCGATTGTGTGCGCCCACAATTGCATGGATGTAATGGTCTGCGTCAAGAAGTACCAGGGGCGCAGGGACGTATTATTACAGACCATGTTGGAAAGGAGTTAATTGTAGCTGTAGTTGCATGCTGACACCACACCGAGGAAATAATGGTCTCGTCAGAGCAAGCATGTTTCACATGGACTGAAATCTGGACATTGGCGGGGCTGAAACTACAAACGTAAAATGATCAGTTGGTTAAGTGATATAAAAGGAACATGCAATGTGTTATACAGCAGAAGCAGAGACGAGTGGTTGGTAGGAAAAGAGTCAGTATAACGTGTCTTTTATCCACTGAAATCTCTGCTTATTCTGGGATTAGCAGTCAGGGGGTGGTCCTAAGTGACTATCTCTGTATGGCCTGCCACCTAGACCAGAAGACCACAATGGCCAGGGATGTCTATATTACTAATTTACAAGGTATACTACAGAAGTCTCTGTTTTGGTTCATTTAGAGAATACAAGTTGTCGTTAAAAAAAAAAAAAAAGACAGCAGTCTTCAGTTGAGGCTTCTGTAGAAGCATTGTGAATTTGATTACCAAGTTGCTGCTTCAGTCGTTTCTACAAGTGGATTTCCAAAAAGTTGACTTTGATTTTCATTTTTTTTATTAGACATGTCATGCTGCCAAAAGAGTTGGCAAAGCAAGTGCCAAAAACACATCTGATGTCCGAAGAAGAGTGGAGAAGACTTGGTGTTCAGCAAAGCCTTGGCTGGGTTCATTACATGATCCATGAACCAGGTAAGCAATATATGAGAAAAATAAGTAGATTTGCAAGTGACTCTGCCACACCAAAATTGTCAGCTCGGTCATTACCTCTGGCCAGAGTACCGATTGCTACCTCAGAACTGAGTCCAACAAGGTGAGTCCTATTTTATAAATAATATGATTTAAGATCCATAGTGCAGGAAGCTTGGAACAGAAAGGACCAAGCACGAGCTAAACTAAAATACAGGTGATGTCTAATCACATGGCTGTAAAATGATTAGCAGCACTGAACGCATTATGGTGTGTTTTGATTATTAGTAATGCCATCCTCACATTTGAACTTGTTTAAAAAAAAAAAAAAAAACTTGTACAGAGGTGATATAAAAAGGCTCTTGAATAGTGACGCTTTCTGGATTTACAGAGGTTTTCCACTACCTTGACAACCGCTTCTTCATCATTATATGTCCCACATGTAAAATAAAAGCCTATACTCTCTGCCAGCACTGTTCCAGTGAGGGGTTGGTGTGACATAACATATGCATGGCATCACAATCAGCAGCGAATTCACTCTCCCTTTCTTCTGACATAACTGACACCCAGGAGAAATATGAGCTGCTGCTGTTCTGACTTTCTCCAGATGTCAATTTTGTCTGAAGGTGGTGAGTGAAGAAATTGCGTATTGGCTGCAGGGCTCATGTCCTATAACAATGTTAAGCCGGTTTCACACATCAGTGGCTTCGGAACGTGAGGTGACAGTTTCCTCACGTACCGGAGCCACTGACACACGTAGACACAGTGAAATAAATGCATCTGTGCAGATGTCATTGATTTTTTTTTTTTTTTTTTTTTTTTTGCGGACCGTGTCTCCGTGTGCCAAACACGGAGACATATCAGTGTTCATGGGAGCGCACGGATTACGTTGTCCGTGTGCCGTGCAGGAGACAACGCTACTGTAAGCGCTGTCCCCCCCACTGGTGCTGAAGCCGCGATTCATATCTTCCCTGCAACAGCGTCTGCTGTAGAGAAGATATGAATAATCGTGTTTAAAATAAAGATCCATGACCCCACCCCCTGTGCGCTTTCTCCTGCACGGTGCGTGTGGTACCCAGTGGGCACACGTGTTATACAGAAACGGACACGGATAATTCTGGTACCGATTTTTCCGGTACCGGAATTATCTGGACGTGTGAGACTGCCCTTAAAGGGGTTTCCCACTAACCATTTCATTTTAATCAATAGGTCTTGGAATGGTAATATGTTCCACAATTTGATGTGTTAAATCAAATATTCCTGTGCTGAGATGATCTTATAAGTGTGCCCCTGCTATGTACTGTGTAATGGCTGTTTGATCTCTCCTGAAATAACCCGTAACCCATCTTTCAGAGCAGAAAATGAAAGAACCTGTATTATTTTTGCGGTAACACTTGATGTTACATGGGGGGGGGGCACTAGTCATTGAGTAGTGTACAACCCCATTAACCCCTTTACCCCCAGGGGTGGTTTGCACGTTAATGACCGGGCCAATTTTTACAATTCTGACCACTGTCCCTTTATGAGGTTATAACTCTGGAACGCTTCAACGGATCCCAGTGATTCTGACATTGTTTTCTCGTGACATATTGTACTTCATGACAAAGGTAAAAATTCTTTGATAGTACCTGCGTTTATTTGTGAAAAAAACGGAAATTTGGCGAAAATTATGAAAATTTCGCAATTTTCCAACTTTGAATTTTTATGCAATTAAAACACAGAGATATGTCACACAAAATACTTAATAAGTAACATTTCCCACATGTCTACTTTACATCAGCACAATTTTGGAACCAAATTTTTTTTTTGTTAGGGAGTTATAAGGGTTAAAAGTTGACCAGCAATTTCTCATTTTTGCAACACCATTTTTTTTTTTTTTAGGGACCACATCTCATTTGAAGTCATTTTGAGGGGTCTATATGATAGAAAATACCCAAGTGTGACACCATTCTAAAAACTACACCCCTCAAGGTGCTCAAAACCATATTCAAGAAGTTTATTAACCCTTCTGGTGCTTCACAGGAATTTTTTGAATGTTTAAATAAAAATGAACATTTAACTTTTTTTCACAAAAAATTTAATTCAGCTCCAATTTGTTTTATTTTACCAAGGGTAACAGGAGAAAATGGACCCCAAACATTGTTGTACAATTTGTCCTGAGTATGCCAATACCCCACATGTGGGGGTAAACCACTGTTTGGGCGCATGGCAGAGCTCGGAAGCGAAGGAGCGCCATTTGACTTTTCAATTAAAAATTGACTGGAATTGAGATGGGACGCCATGTTTCGTTTGGAGAGCTGATGTGCCTAAACATTGAAATCCCCCCCACAAGTGACACCATTTTGGAAAGTAGACCCCCTAAGGAACTTATCTAGAGGTGTGGTGAGCACTTTGACCCACCAAGTGCTTCACAGAAGTTTATAATGCAGAGCCGTAAAAATAAAACAACATTTTTTTCCCACAAAAATTATTGTTTTAGCCCCCAGTTTTGTATTTTCCCGAGGGTAAGAGAAGAAATTGGACCCCAAAAGTTGTTGTACAATTTGTCCTGAGTACGCTGATAGCCCATATGTGGGGGTAAACAACTGTTTGGGCGGATGGGAGAGCTCGGAAGGGAAGGAGCGCCATTTGAATGCAGACTTAGATGGAATGGTCTGCAGGTGTCACATTGCGTTTGCAGAGCCCCTAATGTACCTAAACAGTAGAAACCCCCCACAAGTGACACCATTTTGGAAATTAGCCCCCCTTAGGAACTTATCTAGATGTGTGCTGAGCGCTTTGACCCACCAAGGGCTTCACAGAAGTTTATAATGGAGAGCCGTAAAAATAAAACATAAATTTTTTCCCACAAAAATTATTTTTTAGCCCCCAGTTTTGTATTTTCCCGAGGGTAACAGGAGAAATTCGACCCCACAATTTGTTGTCCAATTTGTCCTGAGTGCGCTGATACCCCATATGTGGGGGGGAACCACTGTTTAGGCGCATGGGAGGGCTCGGAAGGGAAGGAGCTCCATTTGGAATGAGGACTTAGATGGAATGGTCTGCAGGTGTCACATTGCATTTGCAGAGCCCCTAATGTACCTAAACAGTAGAAACCTCCCACAAGTGACACCATTTTTGAAACTAGACCCCCTAAGGAACTCATCTAGATGTGTTGTGATAGCTTTGAACCCCCAAGTGTTTCACTACAGTTTGTAACGCAGAGCCGTGAAAATAAAAACTTTTTTTTTTCCCACAAAAAATATTTTTTAGCCCCCAGTTTTGTATTTTCCCAAAAGTTGTTGTCCTATTTGTCCTGAGTACGCTGATACCCCATATGTTGGGGTAAACCCCTGTTTGGGCACACGGGAGAGCTCGGAAGGGAAGAAGCACTGTTTTACTTTTTCAATGCAGAATTGGCTGGAATTGAGATCAGACGGCATGTCGAGTTGGCAGAACCCCTGATGTGCCTAAACAGTGGAAACCCCACAATTATAACTGAAACCCTAATCCAAACACATCCCTAACCCTAATCCCAACAGTAACCCTAACCACACCTCTAACCCTGACACACCCCTAACCCTAATCCCAAACCTATTCCCAACTGTAAATGTAATCTAAACCGGAACCCTAACTTTAGCCCCAACCCAAACTGTAGCCCTAGCCCTAACCCTAATGGGAAAATGGAAATAAATACATTTTTTTAATTTTTCCCTAACTAAGGGGGTGATGAAGGGGGGTTTGATTTACTTTTATAGTGGTTTTTTTAGCGGATTTTTATGATTGGCAGCCGTCACACACTGAAAGACGCTTTTTATTGCAAAAAATATTTTTTGCGTTACCACATTTTGAGAGCTATAATTTTTCCATATTTTGGTCCACAGAGTCATGTGAGGTCTTGTTTTTTGCGGGACGAGTTGACGTTTTTATTGGTAACATTTTCGGGCACGTAACATTTTTTGATCGCTTTTTATTCCGATTTTTGTGAGGCAGAATGACCAAAAACCAGCTATTCATGAAATTCTTTTGGGGGAGGCGTTTATACCGTTCCGCGTTTGGTAAAATTGATAAAGCAGTTTTATTCTTCGGGTCAGTACGATTACAGCGACACCTCATTTATATCATTTTTTTATGTTTTGGCGCTTTTATACGATAAAAACTATTTTATAGAAAAAATAATTATTTTTGCATCGCTTTATTCTCAGGATTATAACTTTTTTATTTTTTTGCTGATGCTGTATGGCGGCTCGTTTTTTGCGGGACAAGATGATGTTTTCAGCGGTATCATGGTTATATCTGTCTTTTTGATCGCGTGTTATTCCACTTTTTGTTCGGCGGTATGATAAAGCGTTGTTTTCTATTCGCCACGACAGCACCCACTAGAGAGAGGGGCTCCGCCCCTAGGAACAGGAAACCTACAGAGAGATAAAAGGGGCGGCCCCCCCTCGCTCCTCAGTTGGTTTCCTGTTCCTAGATGGAGACCCACAGAGAAGACTCTATGGATAGGAAGAGGAAGACCTGCCTGGACTACCGCCTGTACGACTCTGCTGAGCGGCAGGGGTTCCAGAAGCAGGTAGACAGAGTCGGGGGAATGATCCTGCGGGCTCCCCCCTCATCTGGTGCGGCTGACAGGCAGCCTGAAGTTATCCAACGGTCTCCCTGCTGGGACACCGTTGTGGAGACGCCGACAGTGCGGGTACCTGGTGCGACGTCCTCCGGTGTGCGTCTGGGCAGCGGTGAGACGGTTCCACGATACGAGGCCCTCCTGTCCCTCCAAGGTAAGAGGTGACATGGTGGGATGCAGCAGGCAGCGGCGTCTCCCGGCATACAGGACGCGGGCGCATGCGCAGTAGCGTCGGCGTCCCGGAAATGGAGAGGAACTTCCGGGGCACGGTGTTGGAGGTCATTTCCGGGGGAACCGCCATATTGGATTCCCCCATGTGGTGCCATTACTCTAAACGCCGGATCTGTAAGTAAAAAAAAAAAAAATAAAAAGTGGAGACAAAGCAAGGGGTGTGTACATTACTACACTATAAAGTGTAGTCAGTTAAGGCAGTCAGTGTGCCATTATGTCGTCCCAAGAGGAGGTCAGGGTGCACCCTATGGAAGAGCCATTAGTCCCTAGTGGTGAAGCCAGGAAAAGGAATAGTGGACACTCTAAAATAAGTGACTCCACTGATAAATCAGGAAGAAAATCCTCCCGTTCCACACCCCAAGCTAAGGCATCTCCGCAGCCGGTATAAATATTACGCTGGGTGAGTGCGTATATAGCTTCACTGAAGCTTATATTGATTCCTTTGCTTATATTATTTCTAGGCAAAGAGGACGGGGAAGAGTAAGCACAAACAATGTGCCATATGTACCGAACCCCTGCCTGACTCCTATCTTAAAAGTCTGTGTCAGGCATGTATAGACAACACCTTACGGCAGGAGGAATCGGTTAAAATAAATGAGATACGTCTCATAATTCGGGAAGAACTCCAGTCGTTGGGAGGTGGTTCTACTTCTTCAGTAAATATGGAGAAACGAAGGAGGAAAACATCCTCTCCTAGAGCTGACACATCAGCGGAGAGTGGGGAGGTCGACTCTGATATTTCTCAGCAATCTAATTCCTCAGAGGAAGAGGACTTCGTCTGTTTTCCAACTGAGGGCATAAACAACCTAGTAAAATCAGTGAGAAATACGATGGGGGTGTCTGAATCAAAAGAACCCCAGACGCCACAAGAAGTTATGTTCGCTGGTCTTTCTCAGAAGAAAGGCCACGTATTTCCAATAAATCAGGCCATAAAAGATCTCGTTAAAAAAGAATGGAGTAGAGGTCAAAAGGGGTTGGTCCCAATATCCTGTAAGAGGCGCTACCCCTTTGATGATGAGGATTTGAATACCTGGGCCAAGATACCAAAAGTCGATGCGGCAGTTGCGTCTACATCTCGCCGTTTCTCCTTACCAGTAGAGGATGCAGGTTCCTTATCAGATCCTATGGACCGGAAATCAGACGCACTCCTTAAAAAATCGTGGGAGGCCTGTGTCACGGCATTCAAGCCGGCTATTTCAGCCACATGTACTGGCAGATCAATGCTAGTCTGGCTGGATCAGCTGGATCAGAAGATTAAAAGTGGCGTATCTAGAGAAAAATTAAGGGCATCTATCCCTTTGATTAAAGGTGCTGCGGCTTTTATTTCAGATGCCTCAATTGATTCCCTCCGCCTGGCGGCCAGGACAGCTAATCTCGCTAATACGGCTCGGCGGGCTTTATGGTTAAAAAACTGGAAGGGGGATGCCCAGTCAAGATCCAAATTGTGTTCCATACCCTGTCAGGGTGAGTACCTGTTTGGCACAGTCCTTAATGATATTCTCACTAAGGCGGGCGAGAGGAAGAAAGGATTCCCTAATCCCTTTATTCCGTCTTACAGAAGGGCGTTCAGGAAGCCACCATTCGGAAGAAAGGGAGGCTTCAGAGACAGGTGGAATAATAAGGATTTCAAACAAAAAGGAAATCTGTTTAATAAACGCCCCTTCAAGCCAACCGATAAATTCCATCAGTGATATTTCTCCGGTGGGGGGAAGACTAAAACAATTCAGTCATCAATGGAAAGAAATAACAACTAATCAATGGGCTATTAAATTAACATCCTCAGGCCTCACACTAGACTTTATTAAAACTCCTCCGGATTCTTTCCTTCTTACCACCTTAAGATCCAAGCCTCAGCAAGAGGCACTTGAAACCGAGGTTAAAACCCTCCTACGCAAACATGTCCTAGTAGAGGTTCCATCTTCTCAGATAGGGAGAGGTTTTTACTCTCCCTTGTTCCTGATTAGTAAGCCGGATGGCTCTTTCAGAACTATAATCAATTTGAGGAAGCTGAATTCCTTTATAAAACCTAAAACATTCAAAATGGAATCCATTCGTTCAGCTATAAAAAATCTATTTCCAAATTGTTACATGGTAGTATTGGATCTAAAAAATGCTTACTACCATATTCCCATTCATAATTCACACCAACAATTTCTTCGGGTAGCAGTTTGTATAGAGGGGCAAATTCGTCATTTACAATATAGAGCAATGCCCTTCGGGTTATCTATGGCCCCAAGGATTTTTACTAAGTTACTATCAGAAGTAATGTCCTTTTTACGGGTAAAGGATACTTTGGTCATTCCATATCTAGATGACCTGTTGATTGTAGGAAAGAGCCCCCTACAGTGTGAGCAGAGATTACGGGAAGTAGTCATATCCTTACAATCCCTGGGTTGGCTAGTTAATTGGGAAAAATCTAGACTTCAGCCTGTAACGTGTCAAAGATTCCTTGGGCTCCTTCTGGATTCCGTTGACCAGATTTGTAAACTGCCTGAGGATAAGAAATTCTCCATAGTTGATAAGGTGTCCTCAGCAATAAAAAGACGTAGTATGTCACTAAGACAGGTCATGTCATTGCTAGGCTCTCTAACATCGTGCATTCCTGTGGTACAGTGGGCACAGTTCCATACTAGGCAGCTGCAAAAATTTGTATTGGAGGAGGACATTAAGAATAGAGGATGTCTGGATAGAACAGTTTTTCTAACATCGGAAGTATTACACTCCCTTAGGTGGTGGTTGGATCAGAATAATCTTTCAAAGGGGGTTCTATGGGTAATCACTCCTTCTAGTGTTGTGACCACAGATGCTAGTCCTGAAGGCTGGGGGGCACATTTTCAGGATCAATGGGTTCAGGATCTTTGGTCCAGCTCAGATCTTAATAATTCCTCGAATGTCAAGGAGTTGAGGGCGGTATATTACTCCCTTCTCCACTTTCTTCCCCAGCTCAGCGGCTCTCATACAAGAGTATTCTCCGACAACACCACTGCGGTGGCGTATCTGAACCATCAGGGAGGTACAAGGTCGGACAAACTCAGGGAGGTGGCATCAGACATCATGGAATTAGCCAAAGGTCATCTACTATCACTATCGGCAGTACACATCAGAGGCACAGACAACTTTCGTGCCGATTTCCTGAGCCGTCATACTCTTCATCAAGGGGAATGGATGCTGAGCAGGAAGATTTTCAAGGCAATAACAGCTCGATGGGGTGTTCCTCAAATAGACTTGTTTGCCACAAGAGCCAACCGTCAAGTCAAGATGTTTGCCTCTCTAAACAGGGAGGACAAGCCAGACATACTCGATGCCCTCCAGACGCCATGGACATTCGATCTGGCCTATGCTTTCCCTCCATGGAATCTATTACCTATAGTAATAAGAAAAATAAGGGAGGAGGGCGCAAAAGTTCTGTTGATAGCCCCATTTTGGCCCAAGAGGCCATGGTTCTCATGGCTGAGGGCGATGTCAGTGTCAGATCCATGGATTCTGCCTCAGTCCAAGGACCTGCTCTCTCAGGGTCCATTCCTCCATCCTCAGGCAAAGGGCATGAACTTAACTGCCTGGAGTTGAGAGGCGGTTACTAAATCTCAGGGGGTTTTCTAATGGGTTAATCGATACTCTTATGAAGAGCAGAAAACCTTCAACTACCAGGATTTATGTTAGAATTTGGAGGAAATTCCTTCAATTTCATACTACACAATTTTCCTCTGAGATTCCTATATTTCAAATATTAGAATTTCTACAAAAAGGGCTGGAATTAGGGCTCTCCGTGAGCACTCTGAAGGTGCAGGTTTCAGCATTAGGAGCTCTTTTTAATCATGACATTGCAGGAAATAAATGGATATCCCGGTTTATATCCGCTTGTGAAAGATCAAAACCAATTAACATTCCTCGGGTTCCTCAGTGGGATCTTTCGATAGTTTTGAATGCATTAACACAACCACCTTTTGAGCCTCTCCATACAGCCTCACTAAAGAACATTTCTTTGAAGACTGTTTTGCTAGTGGCATTAGTCTCTGCCAGAAGAGTGAGCGATCTCCATGCATTATCTATAGATCCTCCCTTTTTAACGGTAACATCAGATAGGATACTTTTAAAAACAGATCCTTGTTATCTCCCTAAGGTGGCTTCTACCTTTCATAGATCCCAGGAGATCTTGTTACCCACCTTTTATGAGAACCACTCAACTCCAGAAGAAGAAAGACTTCACACCCTAGATGTAAAAAGGTCTGTCCTAGCCTATTTAGAGAGAACTAGGGACTGGAGGAAGAGTAGGGCTCTCTTTGTGTCTTTCCAGGGTAAAACCAAGGGTGCCGGAGTCACAAAGAACACATTATCTCGCTGGATCAGAGAGGCCATAATCTTGGCGTATAAAGCTGGAGGGAAAGATCCTCCAATGCATGTGGGAGCGCACTCTACAAGAGCCTTTTCGACTTCCTGGGCAGAAAGGGCGAATGTGCCAATAGACCTTATATGTAAGGCTGCAACTTGGTCTTCACCAAATACCTTCTATAAGCATTATAGATTAGATCTATCCTCTACTTCTGATCTAACTTTTGGTGTATCGGTCCTTGACTCAGTAAACCCACCCAGTCTATAGTCTCTGCAATTCTCTCTAGTGGGTGCTGTCGTGGCGAATAGAAAATACCGGATTACGTACCGGTAATGCTGTTTTATAGAGCCCACGACAGCACCCGTTCACATCCCTCCCTTTTCTGTATATAGTTGCACATGGTGCTTGTTTGGTGAGGTGTAAATATTAGAAAGATATAATATGAGGTTGTAAATGTGTATATATGTATATACCTGAACCTGTTAACTAAAACTTGGCGGCGGTTCCTCCTATTCTCTGTAAAACAACTGAGGAGCGAGGGGGGGCCGCCCCTTTTATCTCTCTGTAGGTTTCCTGTTCCTAGGGGCGGAGCCCCTCTCTCTAGTGGGTGCTGTCGTGGGCTCTATAAAAGAGCATTACCGGTACGTAATCCGGTATTTTTTGCCTCGGTTTTTTTTTTTTTTTCCTTACGGTGTTTACTGAAGGGGTTAACTAGTGGGCCAGTTTTATAGGTCGGGCCGTTACGGATGCGGCGATACTAAATATGTGTACTTTTATTGTTTTTGTTTTTTTTTATTTAGATAAAGAAATGTATTTATGGGAATAATATATATATATTTTTTTCATTATTTTGGATTTTTTTTTTTTTTTTTACACATTTGAAAAAAATTTTTTTTACTTTGTCCCAGGGGGGGACATCACAGATCGGTGATCTGACAGTTTGCACAGCACTCTGTCAGATCACCGATCTGATAGGAGTGCAGGCTGCTTCACAGTGCCTGCTCTGAGCAGGTTCTGTGAAGCCACCTCCCTCCCTGCAGGACCCGGATCCGCGGCCATCTTGGATCCGGGCCTGGAGCAGGGAGGGAGGTAGGTAAGACCCTCGCAGCAACGCGATCACATCGTGTTGCTGCGGGGGGCTCAGGGAAGCCCGCAGGGAGCCCCCTCCCTGCGCGATGCTTCCCTGCACCGCCGGCACATCGCGATCGATCGCGGTGTGCCAGGGGTTAATGTGCCGGGGGTGGTCCGTGACCGCTCCTGGCACATAGTGCCGGATGTCAGCTGCGATAGGCAGCTGACACCCGGCCGCGATCGGCGGCGCTCCCCCCGTGAGCGCCGCCGATCGCGCTGGACGTACTATCCCGTCCATGGTCATAGGGGCCCACCCCACATGGACGGGATAGTACGTCCGATGTCAGAAAGGGGTTAAGTGGCTAAGTTGTCATAGGCACATAAATAAAAGTGCCCAATTTACATCCAGAAAAAATAACTTTTTTTCTGTATTGTCATTTGTATTGCACTTCTTTTTATAATTGGGCGGTGAGTAAATTTTACAAGCCCAAAGAATAGCTTCCTATTAGAGATGAGCGAAAATCTTTGGCTCCCTTCTTATCCGGCAAGCTATAGCGATTACCGAATAAACTGCATTGGGAACTCTGCTACCTGGTGCGCTCCGATAATCAGCTGTTCTGCACCGCGGTTGTGTGACAGGCACAACACATGCATGGAGAGCCCAACAAACAAGCTTCTCCATGCATGTGTTGTGCCTGTCAGTCGTGACACATATACAGCTGTGTCTCGGAACAGCTGATTATCGGAGTGCTCCAGTTAGCAGTGTTCCCGTTGCTAAAGGGCACAGAATTTCAGGAAAATAACAGCTCGCCAACTATTGAGCATGGGGGTTCGACCAATCATGCTTTGTGGTTGTTGCCTCTAAAATGATCCCCATGCCATTGGCTGCAAGAATGGGTTCAATAAAATTTCAACAAATTCTTGATGAAAACAGAACACCATCTGTAAAAAAAAAACAAAAAAAAAAAAACCTGAAGTTGAAAAGAGTATGGCTTCTACAAATGGATAATGATCCTAAAAAAAACCCTCAAAATCCACAATAGACTGCCTCAAAAGGTGTAATGTGAAGGTTTTACAATGGCCCTCACAGTCCTCTGATTTGACAATCATTGAAAAATCAATGGCTAGACCTCAGCAGCGCATGCAAGATGACCCAGGAATCTCACAAAACGGGAAGAATAGATGAAAATTCCTCAAACGAGTTGAAAGATTCTTGCTTGGCGACATAGCGTTTATAAGGTGTGATACTTGCAAAAGGGGTACCACTAGGTACTAACCATGCAGAGTGCCCAAACTTTTGCATCGGTACATTTTCCTTTTTGGAATTTTTAAAATGCGCTTTTGTTTTTCGCCCATTCTTCCCAGAGCCATAACTTAATTTTTCCGTCAATATGGGCATGTGAGGGTCGAGTTGTACTTGTGAACAGCACCATTGGCTTTGCCATGTCCATCTTTATTTTTCTTTTATTGATGGGGCTATTCTGAACTCGGCGATACCAAATGTGTGTTTGATTTTATTTTGAAAGGGGGTTGATTTGAACTTTTTTACTTTTTTTTTTTTTTCATTTTGTGTCATAGCCTGATCGGCTCTGCTACACGGAGGTCACCATGTACGTATTCCCAGCCCAATGGCCGGAAGCGCGATTTACATGCCGCTGTTGGTTTGACAATGGCATTTAACTGGTTAATAGCCGTGGGTGTATCACGATTCCACCCGCGGCTATTGCGGGCACATGTCTCCGGAAAGATGTGGGCCTGTGCTGCCAATAACATATAAAGGGAATTTGTCAGCTAATGGGTTTTTTTTTTTTTTCCCTTTCTAGTATGATACTAATATTATCCTGAAATGGGGCTTGGGCAGCTTTTATTGCTGTAGCTCCTCTGGTTTTCGTTCTGTAAGCACTGGAGAATTTAGAGCTGTGCGCCTGCTGGCCATGCATATGTAAACCAATGCACTGCACCCCATGTCTATAGTCCCATCCCTCCATGATGGTAAAATTCCACCCATCCACACCTATTCATCCTAACAGACATGTATACAGCCAGCTGTCTGCTTTTCTCCTATACAGTTACTCTGACATGGCTACTACGGAACAGCGATCGCCTACACAGTGCTGTCCCGTGTGCACAATCCATTCCACCCCAGCCCCATACATTGTGTGGTGCCTGCAGCCGTAGACTCCTGCAGCTTCTGACTCTGGACCAAAACTATGGATCAACTGTTCAGAGGAAGTCCTTCACCGGCAGTGTCACAGGCTGATGCTCCTGATTTGCTGAGCAGTGTGATTGGCAGCTGACTTGTGTAATAACAGTGTGTGTTGTGTGTTAGAGCTAACAGCAGGTGGTTGTCTCCTCACTAGTCTGCAGTTGTCGCAAGGCAAGTGAGGCAATAACCACCCGCTGTCAGGTGTAACATACAACATGCACTGGTATTGCACTGTGCAGCAATGGCAGGGAGGACAAGGTTACCGTAAATCCCAACTGCAGGGTTTGCACAGTTTTTAACTAGAAGCAGGAAGTAGGTTCACTTGGTGCAGTGCACTGGGGAACTGAGTGGTGTGTAGATTCTGCTAGTAGCTGCAGAGAGTACATTTGTTGCAGACTAAACTGTCAGGTTAAAGGGAACCGGTCACCCCCAAAATCGAAGGTGAGCTAAGCCCACCTGTATCAGGGGCTTATCTACAGCATTCTGGAATGCTGTAGATAAGCCCCCGATATATCCTGAAAGATGAGGAAAAAGAGTTTAGATTATACTCACCCAGCGGCTGTCCGATCCGATGGGTGTCGCGGTCCGGGGCCTCCCATCTTCTTACGATGACGTCCTCTTCTTGTCTTCACGCTGCAGCTCCGGCACAGACGTACTTTGTCTGCCCTGTTGAGGGCAGACAAAGTACGCCGGAGCCGCAGCCTGAAGACAAGAAGATGTCATTGTAAGAAGATGGGAGGCCCCAGACCGCGACGCCCACCGGACCGCCCACCCAGGTGAGTATAATCTAACCTCTTTTTCTCATCTTTCAGGATACATTGGGGGGCTTATCTACAGCATTACAGAATGCTGTAGATAAGCCCGATACCGGTGGGCTTAGCTCACCTTCGATTTTTGGGGGTGTCAGGATTGCCGCACAGGTGAGAAAATACGGGTACTGAATACCAAGAAGAGGTAAGAAGACCTCTTGGTGTTGGTCTCCAGGGCTGTGGATTTGGTGTCCATTTTTGCAATGTCTGAGTCAGTATAACATGCACCAACTCCTAAATATAATTGAGTACTGTAGTACAGTGCAGGATGTGCTGTAAATGTTTTCACAATTTGGGAAAGTTATGAAATGTCTGTTCTGTTCCTGATCTAAGGATCTCGGCTTTTAGTTGAGATGAATCTGTGCTGCACTTTATGTACATGCTCAGTACTGACCAGTCAGGGAAATTGAGGAGTCAGTCGGTGGTTTGGCTTACTAACTCCAAAGCCCTGCTTGTCTCTGATAGAACTTGAGTTACAGCTGGACATTTAGCTGAACTGGTGAGCCCGCGTGTACCTGTACATGGACTGTTTATTTTGTTCATTTTTTTTTTGTTTGTTTTGTTTTTTGTTCTGCTGAAAGTTTATGCACTTTAATAAAACTACTTGGACAAAGAAACTGCCTACCTGAGTGAATCCCTACAACTATTACCTCCCCCCCCTTATACAACTTTGGCTGGATATGAATCTAGGGTTCCCGGAAACTTGCCCACATGGAAAATTGCCAATTGCAGCATCACAAAGTTTCAGATCTATGATATTTGAGGTGAAAGGTGAGGATGTTCACATGATGTGTGATCAACTTGTGATTTACAGCTGACCTAGTGCAAAACTGCAAACATGCTGAAGATCTGTGGTTTGTAGCAGTCTGTCATTATCAGCAATAGATAGATCTAGTCTGCCCTCATCTCTCACTGATTCTGCCTTACTCCTCCCACCAGCCCAGAACAGCAACACAATGCATGCAGAATCAGCAGCAGTATTGTTGTGAGTTCTGTTTTTGGGCTCCCTCTGGTGGTTACTGATGGTACTGGGTGATTTGTGTTCTGCTGTCTCTGGTGTCCACCTGTTCTATTAGGATTTGGGAGTTTCCTATTTAACCGGGCTTTCTTGTCATTTCCCCGCCGGCTATCAAGGTTATCAGAGTGTTTTGTTACCTCAGCTTCTGGCTTCAGTAATCTTCAGGACAAGCTAAGTTTTTGATTTTCTTGTTCCACGTTTTGATTTATTTTTGTCTTGTCCAGCTTGCATATAATTGTTTCTTTGCTGCTGGTTGCTCTAGCGGGCTGTAATTGCTCCTCATGTTCCATGAGTTGGAACATGAGTTCAAGTAATTACAGGATGGGTTTTTGAAGGGTTTTTTTGCTGACCGCGCAGTTTACTTTTGTATCCTCTGCTATCTAGTTTTAGCGGGCCTCATTTTGCTGAATCTGATTTCATACTGTGTATGTGCCTTCCTCTCATTTCACCGTCATTATATGTGGGGGGCTGCTATTTCTGTAGGGGTATTTCTCTGGAGGCAAGAGAGGTCTGTGTTTCTTCTAATAGGGGAAGTTAGATCTTCGGCTGGTGCGAGACGTCTAGGATCAACGTAGGCACGTTCCCCGGCTATTGTTATTTGTGTGTTCAGGTTTAGGGTCGCGGTCAGCTCAGGTTCCATCACCCTAGAGCTCGTTGGTGCTTGTCCTTTTGTGATTCCCTGCCATTGGAATCATGACACAGTATGATCCAGAGGAGCCATCACTGCTATCAATACCCACAAAAGAATCACTGTATTATCTGTGGAGTTACATGGGACTGCAGGTCAGATCTAATACATTATCATCTCAGTGGGTGCCCACCAAAAGCAGGGTGCTGCTTGCTGAGATGGATGGTCCTGGAAGCCCAGAAGGCACCGAAGAAAGGTGAGATTCTGTCAGAATCTGTCAGAGGAGCGGAAGTGTCATGGCAGCACTGCTCTCCCATTGACTTCAGTGGCAGTGAATCTGGGGCCTGCACTTCCTTCCCTGTCCACTTATGACTGCCAAAAGTAAGAGTGAGCAGACCCTACCTAGTTATGTATCATACACATATACTGCAGGTGCAGGCAGGCATAGGATGGAAGGAAATGCAGAGTGGATTTGAATAAGGGTCTCTAGGCCCAGACACACCACAATGAGAGTGGAATGACAAGAATAGAATCCGTACTCTGGGACTAGGGATGAGTGAACCGAACCTGTAGAACCTGGAGAAGTAAACTGGGCCCAGAGACCTTTGTTGAAATCCATTCTGCATTTTCTTTGCTGCCTGTGTTGTGCTGTATTGTATTTCAGTGGAGCCCGTGGAAGTCAAGGACAATCACTCGGCAGCTAATTATTTGCAGGTGTGCAATGATTGTTTAATAAACTTGTTATTGTTATTAGAACTCCTTAATAAACTGTTCTTAATAAACTTGTCGGTAGTTTTTTGTGAACAATTTTCGCAGACCTTCTGTGCTGCAGAGCTTCTCACCTATAATTCTATACTATTCTCTGTTCTGCAGAGCATCTCACATATACCTGCATACTATCCCCCTGTTCTGCAGAGCATTTAACCTATATCTCTTTGCTATTCTGTCCTGCAGAGCATCTCACCTATAATTCTATATTCTTCTTCTGCCCTGCAGAGCATCTCATGTATACATGCATATACTATCCCCCTGTCCTACAGAGCTTTTAACCTATAATTCAGCCTTTGGGCAATTTTCTGTGGGCATTCTTCACCTTACACCTCAAATATCATGGATCTGAAACTTTGTGATGCTGCAATTGGCAAATTTCCGTGTGGGCATTTTTCTGGTCACCGAATCTAGATATACTTTCTAAAACAATCACATTACGCTGTAACAAGTGTAGACTAATGTCTGGGAAATTGCTATACGGACTCACAATTATGCCAAAGTGCTAACCTCTCTTTTCTCTCCTCGACAGAGCCTCACGTACTGCTTTTCAGAAGACCACTTCCAAAAGACCAACAGAAATGAACTGCTTTTCACGCTTGCCTTTTTGGGACAATCTGTATATATTGTAGTATTCAATGAATACAATGACTGTGACCATCGCAACCACAGCTGTGCAAGAGCTGTATTCTTAACAGCACGAGAGCTCAGTTACTACGTCTACATGGTGGAGCTGCTATATATATATTTTTTTTTCTCCTGTCACATCTGTGTGAACGTTCCTTCTTGCACCACTGTCTAATAAAGTTTCAGTGTTCTTGTCTACAAGTGTGAGCTTAGATTTAAAATATTTGTCTTTGAGAACCTTACATTTGTTTTTACCTTTTTAGTCAGGTTGATTTTGTTTTATGTAGATAATCACTTTAGTTTATAAGAATTCTCACTTGCTGTATAATGGCACGATGCACATTCTCCTATGTTGAACACATATGGAAGAATAGGCTCCTCAAGCGATTTTTAAAGGTTATAGTGTGAGTATTAAAGCTTTTCCAATGCGTAGAAGCATTGGATTGGATCCTAGAAATAAGGGTTGACATAAAGTGTAGAAGATACATGTGCTATGGCCTTTTAGCATCAATTACTAAATGAATTTGAATGTGTGATCTTTGTGCTACATCTCAATAAAACTGTAATCCCCATTTTAGAGGCTAAAAACTTTGTAGTAAAGATTCCTTATTTATCTACATTGACTCAGTAACCCAAAGGACTTCTATAGTGATTTTTCACTCCAAAATATTGAGTGATTTCCACTAGCAGCTCTCGAATTGGCAAAAACATCTGTCAGTTTTTTTAACGGGTTTTGGTGATTCTAAGATTGTCTTCTCGTGACATATTGTACTTCATGTTGGTGGTAAAATTTCTTTGATATAACTTCAGTTTATTTTTGTAAAAAAAAATTTGGTGAAAAATTTTGTAATTTTCTAACTTTGAATTTTTATGCCCTTGAAACAGAGAAATATGTCGAACAAAATAGTTATGAAATAACATTTTCCCTTCCCCATGACGGCACCAACGTTAGAGATGGTTCCAGCCCCCCCAGGAACAGGAAACCTGCATAGGAGATAAAAGATGGGGGCGGCACCTCTCTCCTCAGTTTGGTTTCCTGTTCCTGCGGGGAACCTGCCACATCGTCCCAGAGGGATCTCTCTCTGGAGGTGCTGGTCCGGAGACCGAGGCCCACAGCAGGAGCAGCTGGCGGCGTATACGGCCGCATCACTCACGTGCGGTGATCCGGAGCTGCGGCGGTGGCGTCTGTCCCGCGGGGGGGCTCCCCGGTGTCCGCTCCTGGCTGGAAGCTGGATCGGGGCAGAAGCGTGTCCCATCACTAGGCTGGCGCCGGGGTGAATGGAACTACTTCCGGGTTCAACCGGAAGTAGTGTCACACGCTGAGGAGAGCGCTGTGCTGACTCTCCCGGGGGGGAGGAAGTCAGGGGCGCTCACACCGCTCTCTCCCCTATTAAGAGGCAAGGCATAAGCAGCAGTGCCTACAGCCTCTTCAACATGGCGGATCCGACTGCGGAATCGCCGGTACCGGTGGACGTTCCACAGACCTCCGTGGTAAAGGTTTGGTGGGTGAGTGCCCTTTGTAAGGCAAAATGACATGTTGGTAACAGTGTTTCTGTATTATATTGTGCAGGGGAGGAAGGTTACGGCCAAGCAGAAAAACAAAGTCTGCGCACTCTGTGATAGAGCTCTCCCTAAAACTTATGACAAACGGATCTGTCGTTTATGTATAGAAAAGACGGTGGCCGAGGAGTCCTCATCACTACTCCAAAATATAAAGAATATCGTGAGGGATGAAGTAAAAATCACAGTGAAGGAGCAAATGAAACAGCATGGACTGTATAGCTCGGAAAATCCACCTCCTAGACCTGCCCAAACCTCTGACGTGGAATCAGAGGGCGAACCTGGGGAATTGCCACCTGATGGTGATTCAGACTTAGACTCTTCGGATGAAGAGTGTGGGCGGCCGTATGTACTAGCTGAGGATGTTGGGAAACTGCTTAAGCTAGTTAGAGCAACATTGGGGGTTGAAACACCAAAAGAACATAAAACAACCCAGGATTCTATGTTTAGCAACCTAGAAGTAAAAAAACGCAGAGTTTTTCCCTTTCACGATAATGTTTTAAACTTAATTAAAAAAGAGTGGAAAAAACCAACTAAAAAAATGTCAGTTCCCCAGACCCTTAAACGCAAATACCCGTTTGAGGAAGAAATTTGTGAAAAATGGGAGAAAGCACCTAAATTGGACTCTGCAATTGCAAGCACTTCCAAGGGCATAGCGCTTCCCTTCGAAGACATGGGGGCCCTTAAAGACCCTCTGGATAAAAAGGCAGACGCCTTCTTAAAATCGGCATGGGAAGCATCAACATGGGCATTTAAGCCAGGGGTAGCCGCTACCTGTACAGCTCGGGCCATGATAAAGTGGTTAGAGGAGTTGAGTGAGCAGATAAGGAACAAATGCCCTAGGGAGAGACTCTTGGAGGTAATACCCTCACTTCAAAATGCGGCAGGCTTCCTCGCAGATGCCAATGACTCAGTGCGGTTTTCTGCCCGCGCATGTGCCCTCTCCAACTCTGGCAGAAGGGCATTGTGGCTTAAAAATTGGTCAGCTGACTTTCAGTCCAAAGTCAAATTATGTGCAGTCCCTTGTGAGGGCCAGTATCTATTTGGGAAGGCACTTGATGAGATTCTAGAGAAGGCAGCAGATAAGAAGAAACACTTCCCACCTCCCCCCTTCTCTAGACGGCGGTGGAGTGATAACCGGCGTTCCTTTCGGGGTTCAGGAAAAGCAGGCCGGGGGATAGATCCGCCCGTGGGAAGCCCTGGGGTGAGAGAAGAGAAAGAGGATATCTCTTTAATAAGCCTCCTCAGAAATCAGACCCCAAACAACAACAATGACGCCGATATCCGGGTGGGAGGAAGACTTCGTTTTTTTGTCCACCAATGGAAAAAATTGCAGACATCACAGTGGGTAGTATCCCTACTAACCGAAGGCCTGCGTCTAAATTTCACCTCCCTCCCTCCTCATCGGGTAAAGGTCACACATGTCACAAAAAGGAATCGGGCAACACTGGAAAGGGAAGTTCATCTCAGGGAAAAACAAGTTCTCGTAGAAGTACCAACACGAGAAGTTGGGAAAGGATTTTACAGTACCCTATATCTCACACCGAAGCCAGATGGTTCGCTAAGAACGATCTTCAATCTGAAATCCCTAAACCAATACATCAAGGTAGACAAATTCAAAATGGAGACGTTAAAAACTACAACAAAGCTGCTATATCCAGGCTGTTACATGGCAGTAATAGACCTCACAGACGCCTATTATCATGTTCCCATCTGTGTAGAACATCAACAATTCCTAAGACTAATAGTAGAAATAAATCAAATCCCCACTCATCTACAGTACCAATGTCTCCCCTTTGGGGTGTCTGTGGCTCCCAGAATTTTTACAAAAATAATTTCAGAGATAGCGTCGCTGGTAAGAAAGGAAAATATCTTAACTAATACCATATCTAGACGACTCTCCTTGTGGCAGACAGCCAGGAAGAATGCGTACTAGCAGTCTTGAAAGTACGGGACCTATTATCCAGATTGGGGTGGCTGATCAATTTAAAAAAATCAAAGATGCATCCAGTCCAGATACAGGAATTCCTAGGAATTCAACTGGACTCAATCAGGCAAATTTGTATCCTTCCGGACAGGAAAATCAACGCCATAAAACAAAAGATAAATCAGACGCAATCAGGCCGGCCTATCTTAACCCCTTAGCGACCGCCGATACGCCTTTTAACGGCGGCCGCTAAGGGTACTTAAACCACAGCGCCGTTAATTAACGGCGCTGTGGAAAAAGTCCATAGCGCCCCCCAGAGGCCGATTTTCTCCGGGGTCTCGGCTGCCGAGGGTAGCCGAGACCCCAAAGAACATGATTCGGGGGGTTTTTAACCCACCCCGCATTTGCGATCGCCGGTAATTAACCGTTTACCGGCGATCGCAAAAAAAAAAAGCAATCTCTTTTTAATTTCTCTGTCCTCCGATGTGATCGCACATCGGAGGACAGAGAAAAGGGGTCCCAGGTGGCCCCCCAATACTCACCTAGCTCCCCCGATGCTCCTCGTGTCTCCCGGTGGGCGCCGCCATCTTCAACATGCGCAGTGCGCCCGCCGGCCGGCACCGGGAGAATCTTTGGGGTCTCGGCTGCCGGGGGTAGCCGAGACCCCAAAGAGCATGATCGGGGTCGGTATTACCGACCCCTGTTTTGCGATCGCCGGTAATTAACTGTTTACCGGCGACCGCAAAAAAAAAAAAGTAAAGTGTAATTCTCTGTCCTCTGATGTGATCGCACATCAGAGGACAGAGAAATAGGGGGATTCGGGGACCCTAGCATACTCACCTAGGTCCCTGGATCCTCTTGCTGCTCCTCCTGGCCGCCGGCAGCAGAACATGGCGGACGCATGCCCAGTGCGCCCGCCATCTTTCTCCATCTGCTGGCCGGCAGGAGAACAACAGTTGGGGCTAAAATTAGGGGTAGGGTAGGGGTAGGGTTAGGTTAGGGGTAGGGTTTGGTTAGGGTAGGGTTAGGTTAGGGGTAGGGCTAGGGTTGGGGCTAAATTTAGGGTTAGGGTTGGGGCTAAATTCAGGGTTAGGGTTGGGGCTAAACTTAGGGTTACGCTTCTTTCACACTTGCGTCGGTACGGGGCCGTCGCAATGCGTCGGCCCGACATACCGACGCACGTTGTGAAAATTGTGCACAACGTGGGCAGCAGCTGTAGTTTTTCAACACATCCGCTGCCCAATCTATGTCCTGGGGAGGAGGGGGCGGAGTTACGGCCACGCATGCGCGGTCAGAAATGGCGGATGCGACGTACAAAAAACGTTTCATTGAACGTTTTTTGTGCCGACGCTCCGCCAATACACAACTGATCCAGTGCACGACGGACGCGACGTGTGGCCATCCGTCACGATCCGTCGGCAATACAAGTCTATGGGCAAAAAACGCATCCTGCGGGCACATTTGCAGGATCCGTTTCTTGTCCAAAACGACGGATTGCGACGGAATGCCAAACGACGCAAGTGTGAAAGTAGCCCTAGGGTTAGGGTTGGGGCTAAAGTTGGGGCTAGGGTTGGGGCTAAAGTTAGGGTTAGAGCTGGGATTAGGGTTTGGATTAGGGTTGGTATTAGGGTTAGGGTTGGCATTAGGGTTACGCTTGGGATTAGGGTTAGGTTTGGGATTAGGGTTAAGGTTAGGGTTGTGATTAGGGGTGTATTGGGATTAGGGTTAGGTTTGAGGTTAGGGTTGAGATTAGGATTAGGGGTGTGTTGGATTTAGGGTTTTGATTAGGGTTATGGTTAGGGTTGTCATTAGGGTTGTTTTGGGGTAAGGGTTGTGATTATGGTTAGGGTTAGTGATTAGGATTATGGATGAGGTTGGGATTAGGGTTAGGGGTGTGTTGGGGTTAGGGTTGGAGCTAGAATTGGGGGGTTTCCACTGTTTAGGTACATCAGGGGGTCTCAAACACGACAGCCAATTTTGCGCTCAAAAAGTCAAATGGTGCTCCCTCCCTTCTGAGCTCGGCCGTGCGCCCAAACAGTGGGTTACCCCCACATATGGGGCATCAGCGTACTCGGGATAAATTGGACAACAACTTCTGGGGTCCAATTTCTCTTGTTACCCTTGTGAAAATAAAAACTTGGGGGCTACAAAATCTTTTTTGTGAAAAAAAAAAATTTTTTATTTTCACGACTCTGCATTCTAAACTTCTGTGAAGCACTTGGGCATTCAAAGTTCTCACCACACATCTAGATAAGTTCCTTGGGGGGGTCTAGTTTCCAAAATGGGGTCACTTGTGGGGGGTTACTACAGTTTAGGTACATCAGGGGCTCTGCAATCGCAACATAATGCCCACAGACCATTCTATCAAAGTCTGCATTCCAAAAAGGCGCTCCTTCCCTTCCGAGCTCTGCCGTGCGCCCAAACAGTGGTTTACCGCCACATATGGCGCATCAGCGTACTCGGGATAAATTGGACAACAACTATTGCAGTCCAATTTCTCCTGTTACCCTTGTGAAAATAAAAACTTGGGGGCTACAATATCTTTTTTGTGGAAAAAAAAATATTTTTTATTTTCACGATTCTGCATTCTAAACTTCTGTGAAGCACTTGGGCATTCAAAGTTCTCACCACACATCTAGATAAGTTCCTTGGGGGGGTCTAGTTTCCAAAATGGGGTCACTTGTGGAGGGTTTCTACTGGTTAGGTATATCAGGGGCTCTGCAAACGCAACATAATACCCGCAGACCATTCTATCAAAGTCTACATTCCAAAACGGCGCTCCTTCCTTCCGAGCTCTGCCGTGCGCCCAAACAGTGGTTTACCCCCACATATGGGGTACCAGCATACTCAGGACAAATTGGACAACAACTTTTGGGGTCCAGTTTCTCTTGTTACCCTTGTGAAAATAAAAATTTGGTGGCTAAAAAATCTTTTTTGTGGAAAAAAAAAATTTTTTTATTTTCACGGCTCTGCATTATAAACTTCTGTGAAGCACTTGGGCATTCAAGGTTCTCACCACACATCTAGATAACTTCCATGGGGGGTCTAGTTTCCAAAATGGGGTCACTTGTGGGGGATTTCTACTGTTTAGGCACATCAGGGGCTCTCCAAACGCGACATGGCGTCCGATCTCAATTCCAGCCAATTCTGCATTGAAAAAGTAAAACGGCACTCTTTCTCTTCCAAGCTCTGCGGTGCGCCCAAACAGTGGTTTACCCCCACATATTGGGTATCGACGTACTCAGGAGAAATTGCACAACAACTTTTGTGGTCTAATTTCTCCTGTTACCCTTGTGAAAATAAGAATTTGTGGGCAAAAAGATCATTTTTGTGTAAACAAAAGCGATTTTTTATTTTCACGGCTCTACGTTATAAACTTCTGTGAAGCACTTGGGGGTTCAAAGTGCTCACCACACATCTAGATAAGTTCCTTAAGGGGTCTAGTTTCCAAAATGGTGTCACTTGTGGGGAGTTTCCACTGTTTAGGCACATCAGGGGCTCTCTAAGGCCATGTTCACACAGTGCGTTTTTTACTGCGGAACCGCAGCGGTATTGCCGCTGCGGTTCCGCAGCAGTTTTCCATGCAGGGTACATAACAATGTAACCCTATGGAAAACAGTCACTGCTGTGCACATGGTCCGTAATTTCGTTTAAAAAGCCGCGCAGAATAGCTGCGGCAAAAAAGGAGCATGTCACTTCTTTTTCCTGAACCGCAGCGGTTCTGCACCCATAGACCTCCATTGTGAGGTCAAAATCGCAGTAAAACCCGCAGATCAAAAATATATCTGCGGGTTTTACTGCGATTTGATGTGCAGAACCGCTGCAGCAGGAAGTGCGGGGGAGCGGGCGGAAGTGCGTGGGCGGAGTGTGGCTGCCCCCCCGTGCTCCGATCCCGCCCCCCCGTGCTCCGATGCCCCCCCCCAGTGCTCCGATGCCCCCCCCCCCCCCGTGCCCTAATCTCCCCCCCCTTATACTTACCCGGTGTCCGTCCGGCCGTCTTCTCCCTGGGCGCCGCCATCTTGCAAAATGGCGGGCGCATGCGCAGTGCGCCCGCCGAATCTGCCGGCCGGCAGATTCGCTCCAAAGTGCATTTTGATCACTGAGATAGGTTATATCTCAGTGATCAAAATAAAAAAATAGTAAATGACACCCCCCCCACTTTGTCACCCCCATTGGTAGGGACAATAAAAAAATTAAGAATTTTTTTTTTTTCACTAAGGTTAGAATAGGGTTAGGGGTAGGGTTAGGATATTTTCAGCCATTTTAGCCCTAAAAAGCTTCCTAGGAAACACACAGTCTCTGCATAGAAAACTGCATAAAAAAAGGATAAAAAAACGCATCAAAAAAGGACCTGCGTTTTCTGCCAAGAGCTGCAGTTTTTAAAAAAAGGATGGAAATCCTGAACGTGTGAACATACCCTTAATGTGACATGGTGTCCGATCTCAATTCCAGCCAATTCTGCATTGAAAAAGTCAAACGGCGCTCCTTCACTTCTAAGTTCTGCGGTGCGTCCTAACAGTGGTTTACCCCCACATATGGGGTATTGGCGTATTCAGGAGAAATTGCATAACAAAATTTATGGTTACATTTCTGTTTTTACACTTGTGAAAATAAAAAAAAATGGTTCTGAATTAAGATGTTTGCAAAAAAAAGTTAAATGTTCATTTTTTCCTTCCACATTGTTTCAGTTCCTGTGAAGCACGTAAAGGGTTAATAAACTTCTTGAATGTGGTTTTGAGAACCTTGAGGGGTGTAGTTTTTAGAATGGTGTCACACTTCATTATTTGCTATCATATAGACCCCTCAAAATGACTTCAAATGTGATGTGGTCCCTAAAAAAAAAATGGTGGTGTAAAAATGAGAAATTGCTGGTCAACTTTTAACCCTTATAACTCCCTAACAAAAAAAAATTGTGTTTCCAAAATTGTGCTGATGTAAAGTAGACATGTGGGAAATGTTATTTATTAACTATTTTTATGACATATCTCTCTGATTTAAGGGCATAAAAATACAAAGTTTGAAAATTGCAAAATTTTAAAAATTTTCACCATATTTCCGTTTTTTTCATAAATAATCGCAAGTAATATCGAAGAAATGTTACCACTAACATGAAGTACAATATGTCACGAAAAAACAATCTCAGAATCAGCGGGATCCGTTGAAGCGTTCCAGAGTTATAACCTCATAAAGTGACAGTGGTCAGAATTGCAAAAATTGGCCTGGTCATTAAGTACCAAATTGGCTCTGTCACTAAGGGGTTAAGAGAAGCCATGTCCCTTCTGGGGATGTTGACAGCCACAATCCCAGCGGTTCGGTGGGCACAAATACATTCAAGGGAGTTGCAATGCCAAATACTGACCGAACAGGCAAAAGAGCCCCACAATCTAAACCAAAAAATCGTTCTATGGCCACAAGTACAGGATTCTTTAATTTGGTGGCTAAAAATAGAAAATTTAAAAAACTGGGTACTGTGGTCAGCCCAAGATCCGGTGGTCCTAACCACGGATGCAAGCCCTTTTGGCTGGGGGGCACATTTAGAACATCAGATTCTGCAAGGCAAATTGGATCCTCAGATGGAGTCAGCATCCTCCAACCTAAAGGAGCTAACAGCAGTAAGGCTAGCAGTTCTGCAAGCAGAAGAAATTGTCGAAGGGAAACACCTAGTGGTCTTGTCCGACAACAGCACGGCAGTCTCCTACATAAATCGTCGGGGGAACAAGGTCAAGATCTCTGTTAGAAGAAACCAAAAGACTGTTTTCTTGGGGAGAAAATCACCTCCCATCTTTGACAAGTACCCATCTGAAAGGAACAAGCAATCTTGTTGCAGACTTCTTAAGCAGGCATATACTACATCAGAACGAATGGTCTTTAAACCAGGAAATTTTTGGGAAAATCTGTGCCCTTTGGGGTACCCCACAGATAGATCTCTTTGCCACAAAGCAAAACCGGAAGGTAGAAAGGTTCTATTCCCTGAACCCGTGAGAGAACCCAGAAGGAGTAGATGCGCTGTTACACCAATGGGATTTCCATCTGGCCTACGCGTTTCCTCCGTTTCCGCTGATACCGACAGTGTTGAAGAAGATCCGGGAGGAGGGAACGCGAATAATACTGATTGCACCCTTCTGGCCGAAGAGGGCCTGGTTCACCTGGCTCAGGCGTATGTCCATATCAGACCCATGGATCCTTCCAGAAGTGCCGAACCTTCTACATCAGGGTCCAGTGTTCCATCCTCAAGTACACAATCTGCATCTCACTGCTTGGAACTTGAGAGGGGGCTTCTACTAGGAAAAGGGTTCTCAGCTCCGTTAGTTTCTACTCTGCTATCCAGCAGGAAAAAAACTACATCTAATAAATATCAAAAAATCTGGGAGAAATTTCTAGAGTTCTCAGGGCGACGCCTATCAACCACCACTCAGAAAGTCCCAATAAGAGAAGTCTTAGAGTTCCTCCAAAAAGGTCTGGAACGGGGGTTATCTACCAGCACCCTAAATGTGCAAGTTTCAGCGCTCGGCGCGTTATTTGATAAAAAATTGGCGGATCACCCCTGGGTGTACAGGTTCATCCGAGCCTCCTTCACGGCCAGACCATTTAAACCTCGACCAAAAGTTGCTCCCTGGGATCTAAATTTAGTGCTCCAGGCCTTAACTTGTCCTCCTTTTGAGCCTCTTAGCTCCATATCGGAAAAAATCCTAACCCTATAAACGGTTCTCCTGGTTGCCCTGACGTCTGCCCGACGAATTAGTGAGATTCAGGCTATATCTATTGATCCTCCATACACTACAATTCTGGAGGATAGAGTAATAATCAAAACTGACCCGGCCTTCTTACCTAAGGTCAATTCAAAATTCCACAGGGACCAGGAGATTGTTTTACCCTCATTTTGTTCCAATCCAAAATCCCAGGGAGAACAAACCTTTCATTGCCTGGATGTCAGACGTTGCCTAATCCAATACCTGGAGGTGACCAAATCATGGCGACAATCTTCATCCCTTTTTGTTTCCTTTCAGGGAGCAAACAGGGGTAAAAAAGCCACGAAATCTACTATTGCTCGGTGGCTATTGCACTCTCTTACTCTTCTGCAGGGTAATGCCCTCCACTAGGGGTGACAGCACACTCCACAAGAGCTATCGCCACATCCTGGGCGGAGAGGGCAAACGCGTCAATAGAGCAAATTTGTAATGCGGCGGTATGGTCTTCACCCTCTACCTTCTTTCGCCACTATAGGTTAAACTTGGGGCTTTCAAGTCTTGCCTTTGGGAGGAAAGTCTTATCGGCTGTTGTCCCACCCTAGGAGTCCTCTTCTATTTTCTCCTCACGTTGGTGCCGTCATGGGTAAGGGAAAAAATGATAATTACTTACAGGTAATTTGATTTTCCAGATCCATGACGGCACAGTATTAATTCCCGCCCTATCTTGGTGATGGTTGTGTGTTGCACAAAAAAAAAAGGTGTGTGTGTATATGTATATGTGTGTATATATATATATATATATATAAAAATATATACAAAAAAAAAAAACTGATGGGGAAATATAACTGCGCCTACGGCAACGGTAGAGATAAATGTAATGTTACATTGAACCTGAACTAATAAAGCGGTTACCTTACATACTCTGTCAACAAACTGAGGAGAGAGGTGCCCCGCCCCCATCTTTTATCTCCTATGCAGGTTTCCTGTTCCTGGGGGGGCTGGAACCATCTCTCACGTTGGTGCCGTCATGGATCTGGAAAATCAAATTACCCGTAAGTAATTATCATTTTTCCCACATGTCTACTTTATATCCGCACAATTTTGGAACCAACATTTTTTTTTTCCGTTAGGAAGTTAGAAGGGTTAAAAGTTAACCAGTGATTTCTCATTTTTACAACAATTTACAAAACCATTTTTTTAGGCACCACCTCACATTTGAAGTCACTTTGAGGGGTCTATATGGCAGAAAATATCCAAAAGTGACATCATTCTAAAAACTGCACCCCTCAAGGTGCTCAAAACCACATTCAAGAAGTTTATTAACTCTTCATGTGTTTCACAGGAGTAGAAGCAACGTGGAAGGAAAAAAATAACATTTTACTTTTTGGTCACAAAAATGATCTTAAAGCAACAATTTTTATCGGTCGTCCATGACAGCACTACGGAGAGAGGGGATCCGCCCTTCAGGAACAGGAAACCTACAGATACATAAGTCCGGCTGTCCGACCCAGGTAGCGAGGGGGTCTTCTACCTCGGGCAGTGCGGGTCCCTGGAAGCGCCACGGTGGGTCCGGGTAGGACTCCACGACAGTGAGCGGTGCAGGCTGGAGCGGCGTCTGGAGGAGGTCCATCCCCAGTGGCAGCGAGGTGAGTATGTCCGTTCACCCTCCTGGGCCTCGGTCTTCCCCGCCTCTGGTTCCCCGTCGGTGCGGTACAGGCTTCCGGGAGCGCCCTGTGCACTCCTTTCGGTTTGGGGGGGCGGAGCCGGGGGTCGGACGCTGGCTTCTGCCGCAATTGCCGCTGTGCTGTGGCCGCAGGCGGCGACAGTATAGCGGCTGGGGGGTCCGGCGACACCGTCCCCGGCTTCCGGACACGTCCCTGAACGCACTGCCCGATACCGGAAGTGACGCGCAAGGTGCGGGACCGGAAATCAAACGCCGGCCGGCTTTTTGCTGAGAACGCCGCTGTCCTGCATGCGGGGGGGAGCGATTGGAGGCGGAGGGGGTGGAGCAGTGTCCTGCACGTGGGGGGGGGGGGTGAATTGTGCACCTGCACATGTTCCGGATCCGGGGGAAGGGCTATATATAGCCGTGCATAGTGCTGCAGGGCTGCTTGTGAGCCCATCTGCAGCTATGGATGAGCCGGAAGCTGCTGTCGGTCTGCTGGAGCAGGACAGATCCTCGGAGAGGTCCCATGCGAACCCCCAGCCGAAGACCCGCGGACGCAGTGATCAGCCCAGTCGCAGATCTACACAGAAGGATCTGGTCCGACCCCCCCAGTACTCCAGTACCTACCGCTACTGCCTGGGTAAGAGATCTTCGTGAACGTATCCTGATGCAGTCTTTTCCTATGTTTATTTCCTTAAGGGAAAAAATGCGCTGGTAAGGTAAAAAGCAAGGAGTGCGCACTATGCGCTTGCCCTTTGCCAGACGCCTACCCTAAAAGACTTTGTCAGTCATGTGTGCGGCAGACGGTAGGGAATAGATTGATGGGAACACTGTATAGCGGTAGCACCGGATAAATTACTTAGCCTTTTTTCTGCTCCCATAGGTGGCGGAAGAGTCTCCTGATTTTACGTCAAACCTTAGGGAGATTATCAGGAAGGAGGTGAAAGATTCCCTGAAATCTCTGTCCCGGGGGGAGCCTTCCAAGAGAAGAAAGGAGCCTAGCGCCTCAGATTCGGATTCGTCCGCTGGCCCTAGAAGGGAGAATGATTCAGACACCTCTGTCTCCTCGGCGTCCTCTTCAGAAGAGGATTCTAATCGTTTCTGTTTCCCGCTGGACCAGATGGACAAGCTGATCAAATCAGTTAGATCCACCATGGGGGTGGCTGACGAAAGGCCAGAACTTTCAGCGCAGGACCTAATGTTTGGCGGTCTAGACCCAAAAAAGCGTAGGTCATTTCCGCTTAATGACAAGGTTCAGAACCTTATCAAAAGGGAATGGAAAAAGCCAGAGAAAAAAAGGCTCCTTTCCACCGGCCTTTAAACGTAGATATCCCTTTGAGGACCCCCTGGTGAACACATGGGATAAGGCACCAAAATTGGACACAGCGGTGGCTAAGGCATCTAAAAAATCATCTATTCCCTTTGACGACATGGCTTCCCTAAAGGATCTTCTCGATAAGAAGGCTGACTCATTTCTTAAAGGGACATGGGAGATGTCGGCAGGTGCCCTAAGGCCTGCAGTAGCTGCAACATGTGCAGCCAGATCAATGATGGTCTGGCTGGATCAACTAGGGTCCAAATTGGAAGAGGGAGTCTCCAGAGAATCCATGTGAAAATTCCTGCCAACAATTCAGAATGCCGCTGCCTTTCTCGCGGACGCATCTGCAGATTCTGCAAGAATGGCGGCTAGAGCGGCAGGATTATCAAATGCGGCACGCAGGGCCCTATGGCTGAAATGTTGGCCGGGTGACCTTCAATCCAGATCCCGTCTATGCTCTATCCCATGCGAAGGGGAATACCTGTTCGGTCCAGTCCTAGACGAACTGCTGGAGAAAGCCGGTGACGAGAAGAAGAAATTTCCCAGTCTACCGACCACTTCTTACATGCGTCCCTTCGCAGGGAAAAGGTTCTTTCGAAGGAGACCAGCTAGAGACCAGAGCAGATGGGACGATAAAAAGAAGAGAGGTACTGGATTTATGTTTGGAGGTGGGGGACGTCAGGAGCCTTCCCCTGAGGTAAAAAAACCACCCCAATGACTAGTCACCCCAGTGGGAGGTAGACTTTCTGCCTTCTACCCGGCCTGGTCCAAAATCTCCAGTAGCGATTGGATTTAGGGAATAATAGCTACGGGTCTGCAGCTAGAGTTCTCCTCTATCCCTCAGAATTTTTTCAGAATTACGCCACTCAGGTCCTCTCCAGCGGAACAGGCGGCCCTAGAAACGGAAGTTCACGACCTGCTCGATAAGAATGTCCTTTCGGAGGTTCCGGAAGAAGAACAGGGTAGAGGATTCTACTCTCCTCTATTCCTGATACGTAAACCTGACGGTTCCTTCAGAACAATTATTAACTTTAGGGCGCTTAACAATTTCCTGACCGTACAGTCATTTAAAATGGAGACTATTAACACTGCAATAAAGCTACTGTTTAAAAACTGCTTTATGGTAGTATTGGATTTAAAGGACGCCTATTACCATATCCCCATTTATGCAGGACACCAGCGATTCCAGTGGGTGGCAGTACGGTTGGATGGGGTAGTCAGACACTTCCAGTATAGGGCCCTCCCTTTTGGTATATCGGTTGCCCCTCGGGTGTTTACCAAGGTAATGGCTGAAGTTATGGCACACCTACACGAGTCTGACATTCTAATAATTCCCTACCTGGACGATCTCCTTATCGTAGGTAAAACGGCGGATCACTGTCTGGAACAGTTGCATAAAGTAATGTCGGCCCTGTAGCGTCTGGGGTGGATGCTAAACGTTAAAAAATCACGGTTACAGCCCATGACGGTGCAGCGATTTTTAGGCATGACCCTGGATTCCCAGGTTCAGGAATGCCGTTTGCCTCACGAGAAAATTGATCGCCTGCACCTTCAGGTGCTGAATGCCTCAAAAAAAAACCCACCATGTCCCTTAGAAGAGCCATGTCTCTGTTAGGCTCTCTCTCGTCCTGTATTCCAGCGGTCCGATGGGCCCAGTATTATACGAGAATACTTCAGGACGAGGTGCTGTTACAACAAAAAAGGTTGGGGGGATGTCTAGAGAGCCTGCTGACCCTATCCCAAGACGCTATTGTATCCCTCGAGTGGTGGCTAAACCGAGAACCTGTCTACGGGGGTCCCCTGGGAATATAATGTAACTCGTATAGTCACCTCAGACGCTAGCCCTTCTGGGTGGGGGGCTCACATGGGGGATATATTGGTCCAGTGGCTTTGGGATCAGTGTCAGATGGAAATGTCCTCCAACCTGAAGGAGTTAACGGCAGTGGAACAGGCAGTTAAAACACTTCTTGTCTATCTACAGGGCTACCACGTGCGGGTATTCTCGGACAATCGGGTCACCGTGGCATATATAAACCACCAAGGCGGGACCCGTTCCAAATCCCTAATGTGTGTAGCAGATCGTCTGTTCCAGCTAGCAGAGCAACATCTTCTCTCATTGACGGCTCTTCACATAAGAGGAGCAGAAAACACTATGGCGGATTTCTTAAGCCGCAACACGTTGAGGCAGGGAGAGTGATCCCTGAACGGCTCCATCTTTGACCTCATCGTGCAAAGGTGGGGTCAACCGGAGGTAGATCTGTTTGCCACAAAAGAAAACAGAAAAGTGACACAATTCTGCTCTCTGAACCCCAGAGAAAACCCTCTGTCAGTAGACGCCCTCCTCATAGACTGGAACTTCAGGCTAGCTTACGCTTTTCCTCCCCTGTCTCTACTTCCTCTGGTGGTGAGGAAAATCAGGAAGGACAGGGCCACAGTGATAGTAATTGCCCCTTTCTGGCCCAGAAGGACGTGGTTTCCATGCCTAAGGGCTATGTCAATGTCCGACCCTTGGGTCTTGCCAGACATCCCGGATCTCCTATCCCAGGGCCCAGTCTACCATCCTCAGGCGGTTGGCCTTCATCTGACAGCGTGGATTTTGAGCGGGCGCTGTTAAAGGATAGGGGGTTCTCTCCGGGCCTCATTAACACTCTGCTGAAGAGCAGAAAAATAATCACCACAAAAATTGATGTCAGGATCTGGAAGAGATTTCTTCAGATCTCGGGGGTAATAGCTGGTCAGTCAATACCGATAGACCAGATTTTGGAATTCTTACAGAAGGGGTTAGATATGGGGTTATCCCCAAATACTCTTAAAGTGCAGGTATCAGCCTTAGGGGCCCTCTTTGGCTGCAACATTGCTGAGAATTACTGGGTCAGCAGATTCATCAGGGCGACAAAACGGTCTAGGCCAATGGTAAAGAATAGGGTCATGCCATGGGACCTGAACCTAGTCCTCTCAGCCATGACAGAGGCCCCATTTGAGCCAATTTCTTCAGCCTCTATTAAAAATCTATCCCTTAAAGTAGCCTTCCTGGTGGCCCTAACATCGGCACGTAGGATAGGCGACATCCAAGCATTATCCAGGGTTCCCCCTTACATGCAGCTTAGGGATGATAGAGTAATACTGTCCCCTGATCCAGCATATCTTTCTAAAGTAGTGTCCAGATTCCACAGAACACAGGAAATAGTTCTTCCATCTTTTCTCACCAATCCTACTAACGATAAGGAAAGGAAGCTACACACTTTAGATGTAAAAAGATGTATCCTGGAATATCTAGCAGTAACCGATCCCTGGAAGATAGATAACGCCCTATTCGTGTCCTATCAGGGTAGTAGGAAAGGTCATAGAGCATCAAAATCTACTTTAACTAGATGGATCAGGGAGGCTATCTCGCTGGCATACATCTCAAAGGGCAAGCCAGCGCCTGAAGGCCTAAAAGCGCATTCCACTAGAGCTATGGCGGCTTCGTGGGCGGAAAGATTGGAGGTGTCGATCGACCAAATTTGTAATGCTGCTACTTGGTCTTCTCCAAACACTTTCTATAACCACTATAGATTGAACCTGGGTGCCTCTTCTGACCTCTCTTTTGGTGTAAGGGTGCTGCAAGCTGTAGTCCCTCCCTAGTTAGTTACTCTCTGTAATTCTCTCCGTAGTGCTGTCATGGATGACCGATAAAGTCTTAGTTACTCACCGGTTAACGGTGTTTCTCGGAGTCCATGACAGCACTTGTACATACCCTCCCGTCTTCTTAAGTTCTGGGTGTACACCTCTTCCTTTATTTATATAATTCACGGGTAGTGAATAGTTTATTATTGTATCATGGTTTATTATGCATGCTATTAACCTTCCTGGTCCTCTTGTGCTCTGTAAACCAACTGATGCGTGGGAGAGGTACCGCCCTTATGTATCTGTAGGTTTCCTGCTCCTGAAGGGCGTATCCCCTCTCTCCGTAGTGCTGTCATGGACTTCGAGAAACAGTTAACCGGTGAGTAACTAAGACTTTTTTTTCCCAAGGGTAACTAGAGAAATTGGACCCCAAAAGTTGTTGTCCAATTTGTCCTGAGTACGCTAATACCCCATATGTGGGAGAAAACTACTGTTTGGGCACACTTCGGGACTCGGAAGGGAAACAGTGACGTTTTGGAATGCAGACTTTGATGGAATAGTCTGCGAGCATCATGTTCCGTTTGTAGAGCCCCTGATGTGCCTAAACAGTAGAAAGCTCCCACAAGTGACATCATTTTGGATACTTGACCCATTAAGGAACTTATCTAGGTGAGTGGTGAGAATTTTGAACCCACAAGTGCTTCACTAAAGTTTATAATGCCCGGGCGTGAAAATAAAAAATCCTATTTTTTTGCTCACAAAAATGGTCTTTTAGTCCCCAATTTTTAATTTTCCCAAGGGTGGTAATGGGAAATTGGACCCCAAAAGTTGTCCAATTTGTCCTGAGTACGCTGGTACCCCATATGTGGGGAAAAAACTGTTTGGGCGCACGTCGAGACTCGGAAGGGAAGCAGTGACGTTTTGGAATGCAAGCTTTGATGGATTGGTCTGCGGGCGTCATGTTCCATTTGCAGAGCCTCTGATGTGCCTAAACAGTAAAAAAAAAAAAAAAAAACAACCCACAAGTTACATCATTTTGGAATCTAGACCCCCAAGGAACTTATCTAGATGTGCCCCCTGTTTGGAGCTACTCTACTGTTTCCTGTAAAGTAAATTAGTGCATGGAGGTGTGGTACAATTTGAAGCAATCCTTCATACACAGGCCAGGTTTGTTGGGGCAGGTGTTGCATTGATAAGTGGTGTCCTTGTGTATTCTTTTGTAACACTCGGCACCTTTTTTGCGGCTTACTTTTTCTTCCAGCTGGTGGGACTACCCCTGGAAAATGCTGACCTGGTACGATACGAGCACCTTCAGTTCCGGAAGTACTGGGGCCCGCTCCTTCCTGAGTGCCAAATATCAGGGCCTTAACCACTACCTCATGGAAGTAAAGGTACGACATATCGGTGTGGCATGCACATCGTGACAGCAGGAAAGCGTTGAGCATTGCCATTTGTACGATGTTCACGAACAGCTTTTTGTACAACACCTTGGCCTTTCTCAAAGCACTGTACAGTTGGAGGAGTTGATCGGAGAGATCAACACCCCCATGTTTTTATTGTACCCCAGTACACAGTCCGGTTTGCTGACCTGTGTAGAGGTACCTCGTACAGTGCTGAGGAAGCTGCTATCACCATGTATGGTGGTCAAGAGAAGGACATCCCTCTTGTACTTGACCACCAGCAGGTGGTCGCTACATTGGGCTCTGCTCTCTCCTTTTCTGAGCATCTGCCCAAGTAGCGTTTTTGAGAGGCCTCAATGATTTTTGCGGACAGTACCGCAGGCTGAGGTACCTCGTGCATAGAGGGATTTAAAGAGTGGGATGCTGGCATAAAAGTTATCGGTGTAGAGGTGATAACCTTTATCCAGCAGTGGGTGCACCAAATCCCACACAATTTTCCCACTCACTCCCAGGACGGGAGGGACACTCGGGGGTTCAATCCTGGTGTTCTTCCCTTCATATTCTCTAAAGCTGTAGGTGTACCCTGAAGTACTCAAACAGCTTATAGAGTTTAATTCCATACCTGGCCCTCTTCCTGGGCAGGTACTGACGGAATCTCAGCCTTCCCTTAAAATGAACCAAGGACTCATCCACGCACATGTCCTTTTGGGGCACGTACACTTCAGCAAACTTCTTGCTGAAGTATTCGATGACCGGCCGAACTTTGAACAGACGGTCAAAGTTGGGGTCATCTCGTGCGGGACACTGCATTATCGGAATAATGCAGGAATTTATGGATGGCCTCAAAACGCGTCCGGGCCGTGACCATTCGGAACACTGGAGTGTTGTATAAAATATCAACACTCCAATATTGCCGAATTTCTGGCTTCTTCAGGATGCCCATATGAAGGACCAGGCCCCAAAACTGCATCATTTCAACTGCGTCTACAGGAGGCCAGTTAGAAAATGATGAACCAGGGTTTTGCGCCAAAATTGCTGAGCGTACAAATTAGTTCGCTCCACCATAAGGTTAATAAAGTCCTCAGAAAAATACTTAGAAAAAGTCTTCTTCTGTGAGATCGGTGGTGTCAAACTTGATTCCTGATTCTGGCACAAAATCAGGAATCGGTGACTCGTAATTTTCAGGGGGCGGGGTCCGAAGAGGGGCGCCCTGGTTAATCTTCAGGAGTGGGCGTTGCCTCCTCTTCTGTCCTGCGACGTCTGCGTGGTGGTTCCGCAGGACCTGAGAAGGAAGAAGAATCCGTTTAGCGGAGAAATGTGGGATCCTCTCCCTCGCTATCTGTGTCGGAGGCAATGAAAGAATATGCCTCCAATGAATAGCGCTGTTGGGACGAACGTGATGGGCGGGACTTTTTTTGTGTGAATATGGTGCTTGGGTGTACTTTATAATGTGTGTGTTTAGGGGGATAGTGATTGGTTCAAACTTGTCTGAAAAAGTTGAAAGAAAAATAGCAAATGGGGAGAAAAAAAATGTCTGTGAAAAGAAATGTAAAACAGCAGGCTTTAGCACTGATAAGTGAACCGTGTCACTTATCAAAGTTCGGTGGCTGCAGGGTGTGCGCACAGGGATGTGAAAAAAAAAAAACACGGCATGAACGAGTTAGGTGCGGCTGGCGGGTGTGCGCATGGGGATGTGAAAAAAAAAACGGCAGGTATGAGTTAGGCGCGGCTGCTGGGTGTGTGCACGGGGATGTGAAAAAAAATGCAGGTATGAGTTAGGCGCGGCTGCTGGGTGTGCGCACGGGGATGTGAAAAAAAAAGCGGCAGGCACGAGTTAGGCGCGGCTGTTGGGTGTGCGCACGGGGTTGTGAAAAAGAAAAGTGAGCACGAGTGTTGATCGGCGAACTGCGTCACCAATCAACGTTCGGTGGCTGCTAAATGTGGGCACAGAGGCGGCGCAGAGAGGCGGTGGACGGGGAAAGGGAAGGGGGGATTGGGGTGGATGAAGAGGGATCGGGGATCAACACTTACGGTTGTAGTCTCTCCTTTTCCCTTCCCTATGACAGCACCGCACATTGAGAGATGGTATCTGCCCCCAGGACCAGGAAACCTGTAGCAGAGATAAAAAGGGGGGCGGTACCTCTCTCCTCAGTTTTGGTTTCCTGTTCCTGCAGGCAGATGCCTGTACAGAAATACCTTCGGAGGGATCCCCCTCTGATGTTGGATGGAGACCGAGGTCCGGGAGGCTGCAGCTGGGCGCAGTGGTGCGCGTCTGTGATCCCGGCCATAGGTAGCTGTTTGGCCACGCTTGTCCCCTTCCTGGACTCCCCAGCGGCCGCTCCTGTCGGGAGGCTGGGCCAGGGAACAGGCGTGCCCATCACGACACTGGCGCCGACTGAATGGGTAATGACTTCCGGTCGCGCCGCAAGTCACGTCACACAGCGGAGTGAGAGGGTGTGCTGGACGCTTCCAGGCGGAAGTTGTTCCAGGAGCTCTCACACCGCTCCACTCATAAAAACAAGGCAGCGCACAGTAACCAGCGGTGAGCAGCCTCAAGCATGGCGGACCCCGCTGCAGATGGACGCTTGCCAGAGGAGGACCCACAGCCTGTCGTGGTATTCATGGGTTTGGTGGGTGAGTGCCTTTGTAAGGCGAAGTACACTATTACTGACGGCCCTATCTCATGTTTATATTATAGGGTAAAAAGGCCACCACAGAGCAGAAGATTAGGGTGTGTGCGTTATGCAGGGAAACCCTCCCTAAAATATACGAAAAATGGATCTGTCGGCCATGTTTTGAAAAAACAGTAGCCGAAGAGTCGCCATCCCTACTCCAGAGCATTAAAACCATTATTAGGGATGAGGTGAAGATGTCCGTAAAAGAGCAGTTAATGGAACAAACAATCAGCTCTGAAAAACCCACCCCTCCCCATACCTCTAAAAAAACAAAAAAACAACAAAGCTCTGATATAGACTCAGAGGTAGAGCTGGGAGAATTAACCCCCTCCGAGATATCAGATCTAGACTCATCGGATGAGGAGTGTGGCCACCCTTATTTCTTATCTGAGAATATTGGGGAATTGCTAAAATTGGTTAGGTCCACTATGGGGGTTGAAACGCCGAGGAAACAACGCACGGTACAAGACTTTGTGTTTAGCAATTTAGAGGGAAAAAACGTAAGGTTTTTCCTTTTCATGAAAGCATCCTAAATCTAATTAAAAGAGAGTGGAAAAAAACTAACAAAAAGATGTCAGTACCACAGACACTAAAACGCAAATATCCGTTTGACGAGGAAATTTGTGATAAATGGGAGAAAGCCCCAAGATTAGATGCAGCCATCGCCAGCACATCTAAAGGGGATAGCCTTACCATTTGAGGATATGGGTGCCCTAAAAGACCCTCTTGACAAAAAGGCTGATGCCTTCTTAAAATCCTCTTGGGAGCGTGGTCATTTAATCCAGGGGTTGCCGCCACTTGCACAGCTCGTGCTATGGTCAAGTGGCTGGAGGAATTAACTGAGCAAATTAAAAAATGCCCAAAAGAAAGACTGTTAGAGGCAATACCCTCAATACAGAAAGCGGAAGGTTTTCTAGCGGACGCGTCTTTAGACTCCGTTCGATGTGCTGCCCGTGCATGTGCCCTATCAAACTCAGGGCGTAGGGCATTATGGCTAAAAAACTGGAACGCAGACTTCCAGTCAAAAGTAAAACTTTGTGCAGTCCCTTGTGAGGGTCAGTACCTTTTTGGGAAAACATTAGATGAACTACTGGAAAAGGCTTTGGATAAAAAGAAACTGTTTCCACTTCCTCCCTTCTTTAAACGTCGTTGGGGTGATACTCGCTCGTCCTTTAGAGAACCAGGAAATAGGGGTGGCCATGGACGATCTGATGATCGGTCCATGCGAGGAAGACCCTGGAGGGCCAAGGGTAGCCGAGACCCCAAAGAACATGATCGGGGTCAGTTTTTACCGACCCCTGTTTTGCGATCGCCGGTAATTAACTGTTTACCGGCGGCCGCAAAAAAAAAGCTATGTGTCATTCTCTGTCCTCTGATGTGATCGCACATCAGAGGACAGAGAAATAGGGTGATTCGGGGACCCTGTTATACTTACCGGTGTCCCTGGGTCTTCCTGCGTCCCCTCCTGCCCGCCGGCTTCTTCATCCGGTAAGAAAATGGCGGGCGCATGCTCAGTGCGCCCGCCATGATCTGCCGGCCGGCAGCTAGAGGAGTTGGGGCTAAATTTAGGGTTAGGGTTGGGGCTAAATTTAGGGTTAGGGGGCTAGGGTTGGGCTTCTTTCACACTTGCATCGGTACGGGGCCGTTGCAATGCGTCGGCCCGACGTACCGACGCACGTTGTGAAAATTGTGCACAACGTGGGCAGCAAATGCAGTTTTTCAACACATCCGCTGCCCAGTCTATGTCCTGGGGAGGAGGGGGCGGAGTTACGGCCACGCATGCGTGGTTGGAAATGGCGGACGCGACGTAAAAAAAAGTTACATTGAACGTTTTTTGTGACGACGGTCCGCCAAAACAACGGATCCAGTGCATGACGGACGAGACGTGTGGCCATCCGTCGCGATCCGTCGGCAATACAAGTCTATGGGCAAAAAACGCATCCTGCAGGCACATTTGCAGGATCCGTTTTTGTCCAACACGAAGGATGTCACACGACGCAAGTATGAAAGCAGCCTTAGGGCTAGGGTTACGGCTAAAGTTAGGGTTGGGCTAGGGTTGGGGCTGAAGTTAGGGTTAGGGTTGGGCTAAATTTAGGGTTGGGGCTAAAGTTAGGGCTAGGGTTGCAGCTAAAGTTAGGGTTAGAGTTGGGATTAGGGTTTAGATTAGGGTTGGCATTAGGGTTATTATTATTATTATTTATTTACATAGCACCATTGATTCCATGGTGCTGTACATGAGAAGGGGTTACATACAAGTTACAGATATCACATACAGTAAACAAACTAACAATGACGGACTGATACAGAGGGGCGAGGACCCTGCCCTTGCGGGCTTACATTCTACAGGGTTGGCATTAGGGTTACGCTTGGGATTAGGGTTGGGATTAGGGTTAGGGGTGTATTGGGATTAGGGTTAGGTTTGAGGTTAGGGTTATGGTTAGGGTTGAGATTAGGGTTGTTTTGGGGTTAGGGTTGTGATTATCGTTAGGGTTGTGATCAGGATTATGGATCGGGTTGGGATTAGGGTTAGGGGTGTGTTGGGGTTAGAGATAGAATTGGGCGTTTCCACTGTTTAGGTACATCAGGGGGTCTCCAAACACGACAGCCAATTTTGCACTCAAAAAGTCAAATGGTGCTCCCTCCCTTCTGAGCTCTGCCGTGCGACCAAACAGTGGTTTACCCCTACATGTGGGGCATCAGCGTACTCGGGATAAATTGGACAACAACTTTTGGGGTCCAATTTCTCCTGTTACCCTTGTGAAAATAAAAACTTGGGGGCTAAAAAATCTTTTTTGTGAAAAAAAAAAAAAAATTTTTATTTTCACGACTCTGCATTATAAACTTCTGTGACGCACTTGGGCATTCAAAGTTCTCACCACACATCTAGATAAGTTCCTTGGGGGGTCTAGTTTCCAAAATGGGGTCACTTCTGAGAGGTTTATACTGTTTAGGTACATCAGGGGCTCTGCAAATGCAATATAACGCCCGCAGACCATTCTATCAAAGTCTGCATTCCAAAACTGCGCTCCTTCCCTTCCGAGCTCTGCCATGCGCCCAAACAGTGGTCCCCCCCCCCCCCCACATATGGGGTATCAGCCTACTCAGCATAAATTGCACAATACATTTTGGGGTCCAATTTCTCCTGTTACCCTTGTGAAAGTAAAAATTTGGGGGTGAAAAGATCATTTTTGTTGAAAAAAATATGATTTTTTTTATTTTCATGGCTCTACATTATAAACTTCTGTGAAGCAGTTGGGGGTTCATAGTGCTCACCACACATCTAGATAAGCTCTTTGGGGGGTCTAGTTTCCAAAATAGGGTCACTTGTGGGGGGTTTCTACTGTTTTGGTATATCAGGAGCTCTGCAAATGCAACATGATGCCCGCAGACCATCCCATCAAAGTCTGCATTCCAAGCGGCGTTCCTTCCCTTCTGAGCCCCGATGTGTGCCCAAACAGTGCCCCCCCCCCAAATATGGGGTATCAGCATACTCAGGACAAACTGGTCAACAGATTTTGGGGTCCAATGTCTCCTGTTAACCTTGAGAAAATAAAAAATTGCAGGCTAAAAAATCATTTTTGATGAAAAAAAAAAAAGGATTACTTTCACGGCTCTACTTTACAAATTTCTGTGAAGCACTTGGGGGTTTAAAGTGCTCACCACACATCTAGATAAGTTCCTTAAGGGGTCTAGTTTCCAAAATGGGGTCACTGGTGTGGGGTTTCTACTGTTTAGGCACATCAGGGGCTCTCCAAACGCGACATGGCGTTTGATCTCAATTCCAGCCAATTCTACATTGAAAAAGTAAAACGGCACTCCTTCTCTTCCAAGCTCTGCGGTGCGCCCAAACAGTGGTTTACCCTCACATATGGGGTATCGACGTACTCTGGAGAAATTGCACAACAATTTTTGTGGTCTAATTTCTCCTGTTACCCTTGTAAAAATAAGAATTTGTGGGCAAAAAGATCATTTTTGTGTAAACAAATGCGATTTTTTATTTTCACGGCTCTACGTTATAAACTTCTGTGAAGCACCTGGGGGTTTAAAGTGCTCACCACACATCTAGATAAGTTCCTTAAAGGGTCTAGTTTCCAAAATGGTGTCACTTGTGGAGCGTTTCCACTGTTTAGGCACATCACGGGCTCTCCAAACGCGACATGGTGTCCGATCTCAGTTCCAGCCAATTCTACATTGAAAAAGTAAAACGGCACTCCTTCTCTTCCAAGCTCTGCGGTGCGCCCAATCAGTGGTTTCCCCCACATATGGGGTATCGGCGTATTCAGGAGAGATTGCACAACAAAATTTATGGTTAAATTTCTGTTTTTACACTTGTGAAAATAAAAAAAATGGTTCTGAAGTAAAATGTTTGCAAAAAAAAGTTAAATGTTCATTTTTTCCTTCCACATTGTTTCAGTTCCTGTGAAGCACGTAAAGGGTTAATAAACTTCTTGAATGTGGTTTTGAGCACCTTCAGGGGTGCAGTTTTTAGAATGGTGTCACACTTGGTTATTTTCTACCATATAGACCCCTTAAAATTACTTCAAATGTGATGTGGTCCCTAAAAAAATTGTGTTGTAAAAATGAGAAATTGCTGGTCAACTTTTAACCCTTCTAACTCCCTAACAAAAAAAAATTTGTTTCCAAAATTGTGCTGATGTAAAGTAGACATGTGCGAAATGTTATTTATTATTTATTTGTGACATATCTCTTTGATTTAAGGGCATAAAAATACAAAGTTTGAAAATTGCAAAAATTTAAAATTTTTTGCCATATTTCCGTTTTTTTCATAAATAATCGCAAGTAATATCGAAGAAATGTTACCACTACCATGAAGTACAATATGTCACGAAAAAAACCATCTGAATGAGCGGGATCTGTTAAAGCGTTCCAGAGTTATAACCTCATAAAGTGACAGTGGTCAGAATTGTAAAAATTTGCTCGGTCATTAACCCCTTCCCGACCTTTGACGCATACGCTGCGTCATGAAAGTCGGTGCCATTCCGACCCATGACGCAGCATATGCGTCATGGAATGATCGCGTCCCTGCAGATCGGGTGAAAGGGTTAACTCCCATTTCACCCGATCTGCAGGGACAGGGGGAGTGGTAGTTTAGCCCAGGGGGGGTGCCCCCCCCTCCGTGGCTACGATCGCTCTGATTGGCTGTTGAAAGTGAAACTGCCAATCAGAGCGATTTGTAATATTTCACCTAAAAAACTGGTGAAATATTACAATCCAGCCATGGCCGATGCTGCAATATCATCGGCCATGGCTGGAAACACTTATGTGCACCCACCCCACCCCACCGATCGCCCCCCCAGCCCCCTCCTGATCTGTGGTCCGCTCCCCTCCTTCCTGTGCTCCGCTCCCCTGTCCTCCTGTCCGCTCCCCCGTGCTCCAATCCCACCCCCGTGCTCCAATCAAACACCCCCGCACTCCGATCCCCCCCGCACAGCGATCCCCCCCGTGCTCCGATCCCCCACCCCGTGCTCCAATCCACCCCCCCGTGTTCCGATCCACCCCCCCATGCTCCGATCCACCCCCCCCCCCCCCCGTGCTCCGACTCCCCCCCCCCCCCCCCCCGTGCCCTGATCTCCCCCCCTTATACTTACCCGGCCTACCGGGGTCCGTCCGTCTTCTTTCCTGGGCGCCGCCATCTTCCAAAATGGCGGGCGCATGTGCAGTGCGCCCGCCGAATCTGCCGGCTGTCAGATTCGTTCCAGAGTGTATTTTGATCACTGAGATATAACTTCTCAGTGATCAAAATAAAAAAAATAATAAATGACCCCCCCCCCCCTTTGTCACCCCCAGAGGTAGGGACAATAAAAAAAATAAAGAATTTTTTTTTTCCCACTAAGGTTGGGGTAAGGGGTAGGGTTAGGGGTAGGGTTAGGGCTAGGGTTAGGGTTCGGGATGTGCACACGTATTCTGGTCCTCTGCGGATTTTTCCGCAGAGGATTTGATAAATCCGCAGTGCTAAACCGCTGTGGATTTATCGCGGATTTACCGCGGTTTTTCTGCGCATTTCACTGCGGTTTTACAACTGCGATTTTCTATTGGAGCAGTTGTAAAACTGCTGAGGAATCCGCAGAAAGAAGTGACATGCTGCGGAATGTAAACCGCTGCGTTTCCGTGCAGTTTTTCTGCAGCATGTGTACAGCGATTTTTGGTTCCCATAGGTTTACATTGAACTGTAAACTCATGGGAAACTGCTGCGGATCCGCAGCGTTTTCCGCAGCGTGTGCACATACCTTTAGAATTAGGCTATGTGCACACGGTGCGGATTTCGCTGCGGATTCGCAGCAGTGTTCCATCAGGTTTACAGTACCATGTAAACATATGGAAAACCAAATCCGCTGTGCCCATGGTGCGGAAAATACCGCGCGGGAACGCTGCGTTGTATTTTCCGCAGCATGTCAATTCTTTGTGCGGATTCCGCAGCGTTTTACACCTGTTCCTCAATAGGAATCCGCAGGTGAAATCCGCACAAAAAACACTGGCAATCCGCGGTAAATCCGCAGGTAAAACGCAGTGCCTTTTACCCGCGGATTTTTCAAAAATGGTGCTGAAAAATCTCATACGAATCCGCAACGTGGGCACATAGCCTTAGGGTTAGGGTTGTGGTTAGGGGTGCGTTAGGGTTAGGGGTGTGTTGGGGTTAGGGGTGTGTTGGGGTTAGGGTTGTGATTAGGGTTACGGCTACAGTTGGGATAAGGTTTAGGGGTGTGTTGGAGTTAGAATTGAGGGGTTTCCATTGTTTAGGCACATCAGGGGGTCTCCAAACGCAACATGGCGCCATCATTGATTCCAACCAATCTTGTATTCAAAAAGTCAAATGGTGCTCCCTCACTTCCGAGCCCCGACGTGTGCCCAAACAGTGGTTTACCCCCACATATGGGGTACCAGCATACTCAGGACAAACTGCGCAACAATTACTGGGGTCCAATTTCTCCTGTTACCCTTGAGAAAATAAAAAATTGCTTGCTAAAACATCATTTTTGAGGAAAGAAAAATGATTTTTTATTTTCACGGCTCTGCGTTGTAAACGTCTGTGAAGCACTTGGGGGTTCAAAGTGCTCACCACATATCTAGATAAGTTCCTTTGGGGGTCTAGTTTCCAAAATGGGGTCACTTGTGGGGGTGTCTACTGTTTAGGCACACCAGGGGCTCTGCAAACGCAACGTGACGTCCGCAGACCATTCCATAAAAGTCTGCATTTCAAAAGTCACTACTTCCCTTCTGAGCCCCCACGTGTGCCCAAACAGTGGTTTACCCCCACACATGGGGGTATCAGCGTACTCAGGAGAAACTGGACAACAACTTTTGGGGTCCAATTTCTCCTGTAACCCTTGGGAAAATAAAAAATTCTGAGCTAAAAAATTATTTTTGAGGAAAGAAAACGTATTTATTATTTTCACGGCTCTGCGTTATAAACTTCTGTGAAGCACTTGGGGGTTAAAAGTGCTCACCACATATCTAGATAATTTCATTTTGGGGTCTAGTTTCCGAAATGGGGTCACTTGTGGGGGGTTTCTACTGTTTAGTCACATCAGGGGCTCTGCAAACGCAACGTGACGCCCGTAGAGCATTCCATCAAAGTCTGTATTTCAAAACGTCACTACTTCACTTCCGAGCCCCGGCAAGTGCCCAAATAATAGTTTACCCCCACATATGGGGTATCTCCGTACTCAGGAGAAACTGGACAACAAATTTTGGGGTCAAATTTCTCCTGTTACCCTTGGGAAAATTAAAAAATTCTGGGCTAAAAAATTATTTTTGAGGAAAGAAAACGTATTTATTATTTTCACTGCTCTGTGTTATGAACTTCTGTGAAGCACTTGGGGGTTCAAAGTGCTCACCTCACATCTAGATAAGTTCCTTTCGGGGTCAAGTTTGCAAAATGGGGTCACTTGTGGGGGGTTTCTACTGTTTAGCCACATCAGGGGCTCTGCAAACGCAACGTGACGCCCGCAGAGCATTCCATCAAAGTCTGCATTTCAAAACGTCACTACTTCACTTCCGAGCCCCAGCATGTGCCTAAACAGTGGTTTACCCCCACATATGGGGTATCAGCGTACTCAGGAGAAACTGGACAACAAATATTGGGGTCAAATTTCTCCTGTTACCCTTGGGAAAATAAAAAATTGCGGGCTAAAAAATCATTTTTGAGAAAAGAATTTTTTTTTTTTTTTTCATGGCTCTGCGTTATAAACTTCTGTGAAGCACTTGAGGGTTCAAAGTGCTCACCACACATCTAGATTAGTTCCTTTGGGGGTCTAGTTTCCAAAATGGGGTCATTTGTGGGGGATCTCCAATGTTTAGGCACACAGGAGCTCTCCAGACGCGACATGGTGTCCGCTAATGATTGGAGCTAATTTTCCATTTAAAAAGCCAAATGGCGTGCCTTCCCTTCTGAGCCCTGCCGTGCGCCCAAACAGTGGTTTACCCCCACATATGGGGTATCTGCGTACTCAGGACAAACTGGACAACAACATTTGTTGTCCAATTTCTCCTATTACCATTGGCAAAATAGGAAATTCCAGGCTAAAAAATCATTTTTGAGAAAAGAAAAATTATTTTTTATTTTCATGGCTCTGCATTATAAACTTCTGTGAAGCACCTGGGGGTTTAAAGTGCTCAGTATGCATCTAGATAAGTTCCTTGGGGGGTCTAGTCTCCAAAATGGGGTCACTTGTGGGGGAGCTCCATTGCATAGGCACACAGGGGCGCTCCAAATGCGACATGGTGTCCGCTAACAATTGGAGCTAATTTTCCATTCAAAAAGTCAAAAGGCGCGCCTTCCCTTCCGAGCCCTGCCTTGTGCCCAAACAGTAGTTTACCCCCACATATGAGGTATCGGCGTACTCGGGAGAAATTGCTCATCAAATTTTAGGATCCATTTTATCCTATTGCCCATGTGAAAATGAAAAAATTGAGGCGAAAAGAATTTTTTTGTGAAAAAAAAGTACTTTTTCATTTTTACGGATCAATTTGTGAAGCACCTGAGGGTTTAAAGTGCTCACTAGGCATCTAGATAAGTTCCTTGGGGGGTCCAGTTTCCAAAATGGGGTCACTTGTGGGGGAGCTCCAATGTTTAAGCACACAGGGTCTCTCCAAACGTGACATGGTGTCCGCTAAAGAGTGCAGCCAATTTTTCATTCAAAAAGTCAAATGGCGCTCCTTCCCTTCCAAGCCCTGCCGTGCGCCCAAACAGTGGTTTACCCCCACATATGAGGTATCAGCGTACTCAGGACAAATTGGACAACAACTTTCGTGGTTCAGTTTCTCTTTTTACCATTGGGAAAATAAAAAAATTGTTGCTGAAAGATCATTTTTGTGACTAAAAAGTTAAATGTTCATTTTTTCCTTCCATGTTGCTTCTGCTGCTGTGAAGCACCTGAAGGGTTAATAAACTTCTGGAATGTGGTTTTGTGCACCTTGAGGGGTGCAGTTTTTAGAATGGTGTTACTTTTGGGTATTTTCAGCCATATAGACCCCTCAAACTGACTTCAAATGTGAGGTGGTCCCTAAAAAAAATGGTTTTGTAAATTTCGTTGTAAAAATGAGAAATCGCTTGTCAAATTTTAACCCTTATAACTTCCTAGCAAAAAAAAATTTTGTTTCCAAAATTGTGCTGATGTAAAGTAGACGTGTGGGAAATGTTATTTATTAACTATTTTGTGTCACATAACTCTCTGGTTTAACAGAATAAAAATTCAAAATGTGAAAATTGCGAAATTTTCAAAATTTTCGCCAAATTTCCGTTTTTATCACAAATAAACACAGAATTTATTGACCTAAATTTACCACTAACATGAAGCCCAATATGTCACGAAAAAACAATCTCAGAACCGCTAAGATCCGTTGAAGCGTTCCCGAGTTATTACCTCATAAAGGGACACTGGTCAGAATTGCAAAAAACGGCAAGGTCTTTAAGGTCAAAATAGGCTGGGTCATGAAGGGGTTAAGTACCAAATTGGCTCTGTCACTAAGGGGTTAAAGGGAAAATAAAATCTTGTGGCAGACTTCTTCAGTCGTCATATATTACGCCAGGGAGAGAGGTCCCTGAACCGAGACCTATTTGGGAAAATCTGTGCTATCTGGGGCATGCCAGAGAGATTTGCCACAAGAAAAAACCGACAAGTAAACAGGTAGTACTCCCTCAATTCAAGGGAACACCCAAAAGGGATAGATGCACTGCTACACCAGTGGAAATTTCATCTAGAGTATGCATTTCCTCCAATTCAATTAATTCCGATAGTCCTAAAGAAGATTCGGGATGACAAAGAGCGGATAATCCTTGTAGCACCCTTTTGGTCGAGACGGGCATGGTTGCCATGGCTCAGACGTATGTCTATCTCGGACCCATGGATCCTCCCGGACATACCAAATCTCCTACACCAGGACCCAGTGCTACATCCTCAAGTGCACAGACTTCATCTCACCACCTGGAACTTGAGAGGGGACTACTACTAGCAAAGGTTTTCTCGAACTCTTTAGTAGACACACTGCTCACCAGCAGAAGGAAAGTAACATCGGATAAGTACCAAAAGATATGGGAAAAGTTCCTGGAATTCTCGGGTCGGAAGTTGTCCAATACGAGCCAGAAAGTCCCGGTAAAAGCAATACTGGAATTCCTTCAAAAGGGGCTGGAAAGAGGGTTATCTACTAACACCTTAAAAGTACAAGTCTCTGCCCTGGGTGCATTGTTCGACCAAAAACTTGCAGATCACCCCTGGGTCTACCAGTTCATCCGAGCCTCATTTGCAGCGAGACCCTCAAAATTATTACCTAAGGTGCCTCCTTGGGATCTAAATTTAGTCCTAAATGCCTTAATCTCTCCTCCTTTCAAGCCTCTTGCTTCTATCTCTGAAAAAACCTTAACGTTAAAAACAATACTCCTGGATGCCCTAACGTTGGCTCGGCGTATCTGCGAGCTGCAAGCTATTTCTGTAAATCCTCCATATACTATTTTTTTTGAGGACAGAGTGATCATAAAAACTGATCCAGCCTTCTTTCCAAAGGTCAATTCAAAATATCACAGGGACCAGGAAATAATTTTGCCCTCATTTTGTGTAAATCCAAAATCCCAAGGAGAGCAAGCTTTTCATTGCCTTGATGTAAGACGTTGCCTACTCCAATACATAGAAATGTCAAAATCATGGCGAAAGTCATCAACCCTTTTTGTCTCCTTCCAGGGGGCAAACAGGGGTAAAAAAGCTTCAAAATCAACTATTGCACGGTGGCTTTGTATGGCTATTGCACGGTCTTACTCTTCCTCACGTCAGACTCCCCCACTGGGTATAAGGGCTCACTCAACAAGGGCTGGGCTGAAAGGGCAAATCCGTCTGTAGAACAGATTTGCAAAGCAGCAATATGGTCTTCACCCTCCACTTTCTTCCGCCACTACAGGCTAGACCTAGGGCCCTCAAATCTAGGCTTTGGTAGGAAAGTGTTATCTGCTCTTGTCCCACCCTAGGATTCTATTCTATTTCTTCTTCTCAATCTGCGGTGCTGTCATGGAGAAGGGAAAAAATGATAATTACTTACCGGTAATTTGATTTTCCAGAGCCATGACAGCACCACATTAGTTCCCGCCCTATCTTGGTGATGGTTGTGTGATGCACAAAAAAAAACTCCAATAAACGTAAAAGGTGTATAAAAGTAACCATGCTAAGTAATATACAGGTGTACTAATTTGGCAGTTACCTTACATACTCAAACAAAAACTGAGGAGAGAGGTGCGACCCCCCTCTTTTATCTCTGCTACAGGTTTCCTGTTCCTGGGGGCACATCTCTCAATGTGCGATGCTGTCATGGCTGTGGAAAATCAAATTACCAGTAAGTAATTATAATTTTTCTTCTGTCTTCTTTCTTTAGCAAGAATTGTGGTGTTACAGGCTACTGTGGCACCACAAGTCCCTGCACAGGAGGGGATCTGGCAGTGGGAACGCTGTGCAGGAATTCTCAACTAGTGTGAGGATTCCTGCAGAGCAGTTAGACAGGTGAGAGACAGGTCACAGAGCGGTCACATGGATCTCACCAATCAGAGGTGGCCCTGGTGACGACAGTGTTGCTAGGCACCGGTCTATCCTAGGCAGGTCACCATTGGGGCACAGCGCGGTCACACTGATGCTGTGCCCTGTGATTGGTGCGATCGACGATCACATCGATTGCACCAATCAGAAGCTGCAGGCCGTGCAGGGCCTGTCCTAGGCTCTGGCCTAGGATCGGTTCTATGACAGCACCAATCCAGGAAGGTACCGGCAGGGCACAGTGCGGTAACACCGCCGATGTGCCCTGTGATTGGCGCGATCTATGTGATCGTCGATTGCGCCAATCTGAGGGGTGTTGGCATTGCCAGGCACCGGCCTAGGATCGAATACATCGGTACTTGATCCTAACCTGGGACCTCACTGTTTCAGTCAATCTGATTTGCTGATACAATGAGAGAGGCTGCGATTGGCTGTTCAGAATTGAACAGCCAATCACAGCAACCGGGGGCGGAGACAGGCCCTGGGATGCTGACCCCATCTTCCTCCAGCTAAGATGGCGTCGGAGTTTTAATGCGATCACCGCAACTTAAGTCACATTAAAGGGCATGACGTACTATCCCTTCAATGGTCATATGGGCCCAGGTCACCTCGAAGGGATAGTACGTCGGATGTCAGAAAGGGGTTAATAACTCTACAAATATCTGAAGGGATGTCACAGTGTAAATGAATCATCCTTAGGCTGGGTTCACATTGCGTTAAACCCGTCCATTAGATGGACTACGGTACACCACGGCATAATGCGGTGTACCGCAGTCCGTTAACACCGCCATTGAATCCAATGTCGGACGCATTGCTAGCGCACGCCCACAATGGCCGTGCGCTAGCGATGTGCCGTCATTGAGTGACGGACCCCGAGATGCAGGCTGCAGCGTTTCCGGGTCCGTCACCGCTAGCCCAGATAGAGCTAGCAGATGCTCTATCTGCGCTAGCGTGCTGCCATACCGGCACTTGCGTTAACAGCAGCCCGTTAAAGGGAACCTGTCACCCCAAAAATCGATGGTGAGGTAAGCTCACCGTCATCAGGGGCTTATCTACAGCATTTTGTAATGCTGTAGATAAGCCCCCGATGTAACCTGAAAGAGGAGAAAAAGAGGTTAGATTATACTCACCCAGGGGCGGTCCCGTCAAATGGGTGTCTCCAGTCCGCTCCGGCGCCTCCTATCTTCATTCCATGACGTCCTCTTCTGGTCTTCACGCCGTGGCTCCAGGCGTACTTTGTCTGCCCTGTTGAGGGCAGAGCAAAGTACTGCAGTGCGCAGGTGCCGGGCCTCTCTGACCTTTCCGACGCCTGTGCACTGCAGTACTTTGCTCTGCCCTCAACAGGGCAAAGTACACCTGCGCCGGAGCCGCGGCGTGAAGACTAGAAGAGGACGTCATGGAATGAAGATGGGAGGCGCTGTTCCGGACCTGAGACACCCATTGGAGCAGGACCGCCCCTGGGTGAGTATAATCTAACCTCTTTTTCTCCTCTTTCAGGTAACATCGGCGGCTTATCTACAGCATTACAGAATGCTGTAGATAAGCCCCTGATGACGGTGAGCTTACCTCACCATCGATTATGGGGGTGACAGGTTCCCTTTAACATATGTGTTGAATGGGCTGCTGTTAACGCAATCTGAACCCGGCCTAAGTCTCATTTGCACATGGAAACATGAGGAGCAATGGAATGAAACTGAAAGGGAGAAGATACAGATTAGATATTAGAAAATACTTTTGACAATGAGGGTGATCAATGAGTTGAACAGGCGGCCATGGGAGGTGGGGAGTTCTCCTTCAATGGAAGTCTTCAAAGGCTGGACAGACATCTGTCTGAGATGGTTTAGTGACTCCTACATTGAGCAGAGGAGTTAGACATGATGACCCTGGAGGTCCCTTCCAATTCTAGCATTCTGTGATTTACCCTATGCACTATAAAAGTTGTAGGCCCCGAGTCATCAAACCTGACATTTCATGAAGGATATGCTAGAATAAAATGCACCAAATTGAGGCATTCTCTTCATGGATTGGAAGTTTTTCAGCACTTGTGCGCAATCGCAAAAAATGTACTCGTGAGCGACAAGTTTTTTTATATTGTAAATTATGGTGAATTTGTTGACCACATGCCATTGTGGCTAAACACCACCCACTTCACCAAGTAAGCAGACCTGACATGGCATTAAATCCAGAAAACTTGCAAACGTTCTGTGACATTTCGAGTTCGGGAAAAATTGCAACATTTTAAGCAAAAAAGCTGCTTGAATCAGCCCTGAGATCTGCAGCATAAATTGTGCTGCTGATTCCAAGTTTTCAGATCCAAAAATCCTACTTGCTAAATTGCACTATGGATTTTACACATGCAGAAAATTAATTTCATATGTATTCCCTGGCAACATATCCTAGAGGTGAATTTATAGGGAACCTGTCAACCCTCCCCCCACCCCCCACCCCCCCCCCCCCCCCACCGGGCCTATTAAGGTAAAAGAGCCACTTCTGCAGCACTAAGGCTGCATTCTGTGAAGGTGGCTATGTTTTTGCTCCCTAAAATGACGGCTGGGAGGCGGTTGAGTCAGGGAGGAAAAAACATACCTCCCAGACTCAATACAGGTATGGAGCGCAATTTATAAAACTGAATATTTCAGCGTTATTAGTGAGCAAAAATATAAGAGCCACCTTCACAGAATGCAGCCTTAGTGCTGCAGAAGGTGGCTCTTCTACCTTAACAGGCCCTGAGGGGTGTGACAGGTTCCCTTTAAACATGGCAGACTTGTTGCTAAATTGTCAGGCTTGCTCATTTACCTGTAAAAGTGCCCAAATAAGTTGACTACCTGGTTTTCAGTGGCATAACCTTCCACAAACCTGCCATGTGTAGATTAATCCTTAACTTATAGAATTATCAAGAGTTCCCACACTTTAGGATGGAGTGCCACACAAGCACCTTACAAAACTTATGTGCAATAACTCTAAAGACCCGTAATAGGAGTTCCTAGAAACATTCGATCCCGATTGGTCTAAGCATGCTCGAAATGAATGACCTAAATGCCCACTTGTTGGATACAATGATTTTTAGGCTCTGCCCACTATGCATGAGACAATGTGCACAATTAGAGATGTTGATGCATCCGCCCAATATAGGGACCCACTGTAAAGAAAAGGTTTACCACAAGCATAACATGTGGCTGCTCTAAACCGCCGCCGATACAATGAATGCAGCTCGGGTGAACTCGTTTGGAGCTGAACACGTCAGCGGGACTCCCCAGCTGACCAGAGGTGAACTCATAAGCATGGGAAATTTTCCCACGCTAATCAGTTCATCCCCGGTCAGCCGGGGAGCCTGCGCAAAGATGATTTAAATCATTCTGAGGTGTTTTACAGCTGGGCTGTGGTTTGTTTTTTTGATTAGCAGAATAATAAATTAAGTCAAAAACTTGGTGTGATTATTTCATTAAAAGATTTTTTATTTAATGTCTTTTTTTTTAACCCTTTACTATTCTAGGGTTAATAATGGAAAGGTGTCTTATTGACACCTCTCCATTATTAACCCGGCTTAGTCACCTTACATTAGCAACGTGACATTAAGCCCTTATTACCCTATATGCCACCGCTACACGGCAGTGGGATGAGAGAGGCTAAGTGCCAGAAAAGGCGCATCTTATAGATGTGCCTTTTCTGGGGTGGCTTGCGCAGATTTTTTTTAGCCTGGGGGGGGGGGGGGGGCTGAAAACAATGGTACTTCTCTAGGCTATTAATATCTGCCCTCAATCACTGGTTTTCCCTCTCTGGCGGAGAAAGTTGCTCATAATTTTTTTCCGCGATTACAGCTTTTAATTTAACCCCTAGAGCTCCAGATTTTTCCAAATGCAAGCTACTAAATTTATTAAACACATAGAAAAATAGTTTACTGTAGGCAAACCATGTGTCATATGTCGGTTTCTGTAATGATTTTTGGGCTAGGGTTGGGATTAGGGTTAGGGCTATTGTTGGGATTTGGATTAGGGTTGGCATTAGGGCTAGGGTTGTGATTAGGGTTGGGGGTGTGTTGGGGTTAGGTTTGGAGTTAGAATTGGGAGGTTTCCACTGTTTAGGCACATCAGGGGTTCTGCCAACTCGACATGCCGTCTGATCTAAATTCCAACCAATTCTGTGTTGAAAAAGTCAAACGGTGCTCCTTCCCTTCCAAGCTCTGCCATGTGCCAAAACAGTGGTTTACTCCCACATATGGGGTATCAGCGTGTTCAGGACAATTACCCAACAAAGGTTGAGTTCCAATTTCTCCGGTTACCCTTGGGAAAATAAAAAAATGGCGGGTTGTGTGTGTGCATGCACACATGTGTACACGGATTCATACATATCTACATCGGTTTTGCTTGTGTGTTTCAGTGTGGATATACAGTGGGGCAAAAAAGTATTTAGTCAGTTAGCAATAGTGCAAGTTCCACCACTTAAAAAGATGAGAGGCGTCTGTAATTTACATCATAGGTAGACCTCAACTATGGGAGACAAACTGAGAAAAAAAAATCCAGAAAATCACATGGTCTGTTTTTTTAACATTTTATTTGCATATTATGGTGGAAAATAAGTATTTGATCAGAAACAAAATTTCATCTCAATACTTTGTAATATATCCTTTGTTGGCAATGACAGAGGTAAAACGTTTTCTGTAAGTCTTCACAAGGTTGCCACACACTGTTGTTGGTATGTTGGCCCATTCCTCCATGCAGATCTCCTCTAGAGCAGTGATGTTTTTGGCTTTTCGCTTGGCAACACGGACTTTCAACTCCCTCCAAAGGTTTTCTATAGGGTTGAGATCTGGAGACTGGCTAGGCCACTCCAGGACCTTGAAATGCTTCTTACGAAGCCACTCCTTCGTTGCCCTGGCGGTGTGCTTTGGATCATTGTCATGTTGAAAGACCCAGCCACGTTTCATCTTCAATGCCCTTGCTGATGGAAGGAGGTTTGCACTCAAAATCTCACGATACATGGCCCCATTCATTCTTTCATGTACCCGGATCAGTCGTCCTGGCCCCTTTGCAGAGAAACAGCCCCAAAGCATGATGTTTCCACCACCATGCTTTACAGTAGGTATGGTGTTTGATGGATGCAACTCAGTATTCTTTTTCCTCCAAACACGACAAGTTGTGTTTCTACCAAACAGTTCCAGTTTGGTTTCATCAGACCATAGGACATTCTCCCAAAACTCCTCTGGATCATTCAAATGCTCTCTAGCAAACTTCAGACGGGCCCGGACATGTACTGGCTTAAGCAGTGGGACACGTCTGGCACTGCAGGATCTGAGTCCATGGTGGCGTAGTGTGTTACTTATGGTAGGCCTTGTTACATTGGTCCCAGCTCTCTGCAGTTCATTCACTAGGTCCCCCCGCGTGGTTCTGGGATTTTTGCTCACTGTTCTTGTGATCATTCTGACCCCACGGGTGGGATTTTGCGTGGAGCCCCAGATCGAGGGAGATTATCAGTGGTCTTGTATGTCTTCCATTTTCTAATTATTGCTCCCACTGTTGATTTCTTCACTCCAAGCTGGTTGGCTATTGCAGATTCAGTCTTCCCAGCCTGGTGCAGGGCTACAATTTTGTTTCTGGTGTCCTTTGACAGCTCTTTGGTCTTCACCATAGTGGAGTTTGGAGTCAGACTGTTTGAGGGTGTGCACAGGTGTCTTTTTATACTGATAACAAGTTTAAACAGGTGCCATTACTACAGGTAATGAGTGGAGGAAAGAGGAGACTCTTAAAGAAGAAGTTACAGGTCTGTGAGAGCCAGAAATCTTGATTGTTTGTTTCTGACCAAATACTTATTTTCCACCATAATATGCAAATAAAATGTTAAAAAAACAGACAATGTGATTTTCTGGATTTTTTTTTCTCAGTTTGTCTCCCTTAGTTGAGGTCTACCTATGATGTAAATTACAGACGCCTCTCATCTTTTTAAGTGGTGGAACTTGCACTATTGCTGACTGACTAAATACTTTTTTGCCCCACTGTATGTGTGCAAATGTATATAGATAGATATAATATTTAGATTTTTGAATCCACAATTTTTTAAATAAATTTATTGACTTGTAATCTTAAACATTGTAGATCGAGAAACATCCGGAGGTGTGGGACCGCGCAAGTGAAGAATACAAGGCCTCACATACCAAACATGATGCGTGGCTGGCCATAGTGACCGAAATGTACCCCCAGCGGCCTCCGCTACCAAAAGCGGGACAAAAACTGATTTGTAAGTATTTATTAATTTGCATAAATTTCTGTACTTATTGAAATATAGATTTTGGAAATCCTCATTTTTTTTTTTTTTGTTTCATTTCAGTGGATGACGTAAAGAAGAGGTGGCGTTCTGTGACCGACCAGCTAGTCAAGTCCCTGAGGATGCCAAGCGGCACCTCGCCATCCAAGAGGAGGGTGCCCAACGCAGACCAGCTTCAGTTTATTTTGACAAGCAGGAATTTGCAGAGGTAAAATATATATCTTTTTTTTGTAATCTCCAAGTCTTTTATTAACATGGCTTTTTTATTCTTTCTACAGGACTGAAGGCAATACAAGGGCCCAAACTCCAAGGACCCATGATGGCAACAGCCAGGAGCACTGTCTAGGCAAGGAGTTAGAGGAATTTTCTTTGTCTTCCTCATCAGATCCTCTGGAGGCCAGGCCTTCTTCCGCAACGTCTGAAGCTGGATCGGCATCCTCCTGTGCGGATGGAAGTTCGTTGTCTGCTGTGGACGTGGCGTTGGAGTCTACTGAGGCTGCTCCTGCCTCTGGCACTGCCTCTAGCTCTGCTGGTGGTGTGTCAAGGCCCACTGGGATGGCGGCTCGTTCTGCTCGTCCCGTGACATTGAGAAGGAAGGCACCTGAGAAGGGAAAAAAGAATGAGGCTTCGACTAGCGTGATGGAAACACTCACTAGTCGAACCCTCAATCTGATTGATAATTCTTCTCACCAAGATGAGCTGGACAAATTTGCCTTATTTTTAGCCATGCCGCGGGACATGCAGAACATATACAGTGGGGCAAAAAAGTATTTAGTCAGTCAGCAATAGTGCAAGTTCCACCACTTAAAAAGATGAGAGGCGTCTTTTATATACATCATAGGTAGACCTCAACTATGGGAGACAAACTGAGAAAAAAAAAAACAGAAAATCACATTGTCTGTTTTTTTATAATTTTTTTTGCATATTATGGTGGAAAATAAGTATTTGGTCAGAAACAAACAATCAAGATTTCTGGCTCTCGCAGACCTGTAACTTCTTCTTTAAGAGTCTCCTCTTTTTTCCACTCATTACCTGTAGTAATGGCACCTGTTTAAACTTGTTATCAGTATAAAAAGACACCTGTGCACACCCTCAAACAGTTTGACTCCAAACTCCACTATGGTGAAGACCAAAGAGCTGTCAAAGGACACCAGAAACAAAATTGTAGCCCTGCACCAGGCTGGGAAGACTGAATCTGCAATAGCCAACCAGCTTGGAGTGAAGAAATCAACAGAGGGAGCAATAATTAGAAAATGGAAGACATACAAGACCACTGATAATCTCCCTCGATCTGGGGCTCCACGCAAAATCCCACCCCGTGAGGTCAGAATGATCACAAGAACGGTGAGCAAAAATCCCAGAACCACGCGGGGGGACCTAGTGAATGAACTGCAGAGAGCTGGGACCAATGTAACAAGGCCTACCATAAGTAACACACTATGCCACCATGGAATCAGATCCTGCAGTGCCAGACGTGTCCCACTGCTTAAGCCAGTACATGTCCGGGCCCGTCTGAAGTTTGCTAGAGAGCATTTGGATGATCCAGAGGAGTTTTGGGAGAATGTCCTATGGTCTGATGAAACCAAACTGGAAATGTTTGGTAGAAACACAACTTGTCGTGTTTGGAGGAAAAAGAATACTGAGTTGCATCCATCAAACACCATACCTACTGTAAAGCATGGTGGTGGAAACATCATGCTATGGGGCTGTTTCTCTGCAAAGGGGCCAGGACGACTGATCCGGGTACATGAAAGAATGAATGGGGTCATGTATCGTGAGATTTTGAGTGCAAACCTCCTTCCATCAGCAAGGGCATTGAAGATGAAACGTGGCTGGGTCTTTCAACATGACAATGATCCAAAGCACACCGCCAGGGCAACGAAGGAGTGGCTTCGTAAGAAGCATTTCAAGGTCCTGGAGTGGCCTAGCCAGTCTCCAGATCTCAACCCTATAGAAAACCTTTGGAGGGAGTTGAAAGTCCGTGTTGCCAAGCGAAAAGCCAAAAACATCACTGCTCTAGAGGAGATCTGCATGGAGGAATGGGCCAACATACCAACAACAGTGTGTGGCAACCTTGTGAAGACTTACAGAAAACGTTTGACCTCTGTCATTGCCAACAAAGGATATATTACAAAGTATTGAGATGAAATTTTGTTTCTGACCAAATACTTATTTTCCACCATAATATGCAAATAAAATGTTAAAAAAACAGACAATGTGATTTTCTGGATTTTTTTTTCTCAGTTTGTCTCCCATAGTTGAGGTCTACCTATGATGTAAATTACAGACGCCTCTCATCTTTTTAAGTGGTGGAACTTGCTCTATTGCTGACTGACTAAATACTTTTTTGCCCCACTGTATATATGTCAGCAGCCAACCTTCTGCTCATGGCTCTTGATGTCCCATCCCCCGTCACCATCCATGACTGGGATTATTAATTTATGTAATCCCCAAAGTGTGCCTCCACCACCACCGGCAGCTGCATCGCAGCGTTTTGGGCATGCAGCAGCATACAGGCCCCCTGACTCTAATGCCGTTATGGCCGCCCACCATGGAAAATGTGATCAGAAAAAGTCAGCCAAAAAGTCATGGAGACAAGATTTAAAATTTAAATCAAAGTAATTTTTTATTAACCTTTTTTTTTTTTGTTTCAATAATTGGGCAAGAAAAACGGGTCTTGATCGCTTGTGGTTAGGTGTCAGATCTTTGAAAGAAAAAAAAATTAAAAAAGCACAAAAAATAAGACATATAAGCCAAGCTTAGAATGGCATATTTGAAATTTATACTTTTTAATAAATAAGATTCAAGCACTGAGTGAACTTTTTTTGTTGCACTGTGGCTGGCAGTATTCTGGGGTACTGTGGCTGGCAGTATTATGGGGGCACTGTGGAACCTTTAGGGTGGCACTGTCTGGCAGTATTATGGGGCACAGTGTCTGGCAGCATTATGGGGCACTGTGGCAGTATTATGGGGCACTGTGGCTGGCAGTATTATGGGGCACTGTGGCTGGCAGTATTATGGGGGAACTGTCTGGCAGCATTATGGGGCACTGTGTCTTGCAGTATTATGGGGCACTGTGGCTGGCAGTATTATGGGGGCACTGTGTCTTGCAGTATTATGGGGCACTGTGACTGGCAGCATTATGGGCGCACTGTGGCTGGCAGCATTTGTTCTGTCCCCACATGAGGCGAATGGAGGTGTGATTGATTAATAAGCGTTGTGAGAGAGAAACGTACCTTCCGTATTTTCCTCCAAGTGAGGCAGACAGGACCAATGCTGCTCAGCGTCCGAAGAGATGATGCATACCAGGGATTGTGTAATCCAGACTTGTTTATTTTGTAGATCTGGACATACAGCGTATAACTGGTAATACAGTACTTTCTCCAGAAATGCAGGTGTAGACAGGGTACAGTAAGATGTAGCACCAAGTATGACTGCAAGTGTGAGCAACGAAGAGCAGCAAGAGGTCGAAAGACTGATGCCTTCCTAAGCCGGATCAAGAGAGTCCTCTCACAACAGAAAGTAAACTGGAAATGGCTGCCAGAGGAAGAGAAGATTTGACTCCTGAACCGGAAGTAAGACATGCCCACAAGAAATAATGAATAACAAGCTGCCATACGGAAAAAGGCCATTGGGTGGCAGCAGAGTAAAATATAACATACATGGAAACTGAGGAACATACATGGAAACATACGTGGAACAGCACACTCCCCGTCTGAAATTCCGTAAGGGATTTCACTATATTAATGTCCTTAAAATAAAGTCCAAAAACCTAGAAAATTAAACCAAACATGCATGCAATGCAATAACAACTTTAAACAAGATAAAACGTTAAGTCAGTTCCTGAGATAATCCAAAGGAAAACCCATCTTCGGATCAGAGAAGCCGCACTAGGCCAAACTATCTCTGACCCAACTGTAATCCAATGGGCAAGTAGTAGTGCAGTGTTCTGTTCATAGTTTATCCTACCGGAATGTCCTCAGTAGAGTGGTTTTTGGCAGACGTGCCAACCATGAGTCTTTGTCTCCATGTGGCTTGTGATAAGATCTCGCAATGTGGACTAACCTTGCAATAGTCTTGACGAGTTTCATCCAATTGGTGAAGCGTTTGAAGCGCTGACAACCGAGCGTGGAGGTTGGTTTAGCGTTCGTGGCCAGAGCACTGACCTCGGAGCGGACTTCTGGATCGTCATCCGGATCCTGGATGCTGAAGACTTCCTGGACAAGTTCACTTCCCTTCTGTTCCAGCGGAAACTTTGGACCTGAAAGCCAAGAAGAGTTAGCAAAAGAATTTATAGACATAGGCCTAGTGGCCTGGTCAGCTGGATTAAGTTCAGATGGGATATAGTGTCACTGTTCAGGTTTGGAAGACTGTTGTGAATTCCGCTCTTGGGCTCCCTCCGGTGGTTGTAAGTGGCACTTTTGTGAGTTCTGCTCTTGGGCTCCCTCTTGTGGTTTCAAGTGGTATGGCTGCTCCTTGGAGTTTGCTGTCATCAGCTGCCTCCACTTATCTTCTCTTCTGCTCGGCTATTTAGGTCTGGCTGTTCCTTCAGCTAGTGCCACTTGTAAATGGTTTCTGGTTGGATTCACATCTCTTTGGATTTCCCTGTTTTCCTGACCAGTTCAGCAAAGCTAAGTTCTTACTTGCTCTGTTCTGTTCACAGATTGTGGACTTATCCGTTCAGTGCATTCTATGTTTGTCCAGCTTATCAGTATGAATTAATTCTGTCTTGCTGGAAGCTCTGGGAAGCAGATTTACCCTCCACACCTTTAGTCAGGTGTGGAGATTTTTAGTAAACTCTGCGTGGATTTTTGTAGTGTTTTATACTGACCGCACAGTATTCCATCCTGTCCTATCTATCAAGCTAGACTGGCCTCCTGTGCTCATCCTGGTTTCATTCTGTGTATGTCTTTTTCCCTCTCCACTCACAGTCATTATTTGTGGGGGGCTAATCTATCCTTTGGGGATTTTCTCTGAGGCAAGATAGTTTTCCTGCTTCTGTCTTTAGGGGTAGTTAGCTCTTAGGCTGTGACGAGATGCCTAGGGAGAGTTAGGAGCATTCCACGGCTGCTTCTAGTGTTGTGTTGAGCTTATGGACTGCGGTCAGTACAGTTACCACTACCTTCAGAGCTCGTTCCATGTTGCTCCTAGACCACCGCATCATAACAGTACAAGTGGCCAAAAATGAATTAAATGCAGCTCAAAAGAAGGAAAAGAAAGTTCTGAACCATTTTTTTTTCTGTGCTCTAGTTTGTCTCTTTTTTTTTTTCCTCTTGATATCTGGGTGGTTCAGGATATATGCTCTGGCATGGATGTTCAGGGTTTGTTTTCTCGTGTGGATCAACTTGCTGCAAGAGTACAGAATATCCAAGATTATGTTGTTCAGACTCCGGCTTTAGAGCCTAGAATTCCTACTCCTGATTTGTTTTTTGGGGACAGATCCAAGTTTTTGAACTTTAAAAATAACTGCAAATTGTTTTTTGCTTTGAAACCCCGTTCTTCTGGTGATCCCATTCAGCAAGTAAAAATCATCATATCCTTGCTGCGTGGTGACCCTCAAGACTGGGCTTTTTCTCTTGAAACAGAGGATCCGGCATTATTGAATGTAGACGCATTTTTTCAAGCGCTCGGATTATTGTATGACGAACCTAATTCTGTGGATCATGCAGAAAAAACCCTGTTGGCCTTGTGTCAAGGTCAGGAAACGGCATAATTATACTGCCAGAAATTTAGAAAATGGTCTGTGCTCACTAAATGGAATGAGGAGGCTCTGGCTGCTATTTTCAGAAAAGGTCTTTCTGAAGCCCTTAAAGATGCTATGGTGGGCTTTCCTACGCCTGCCGGTTTGAGCGAATCTATGTCTCTAGCCATTCAGATTGATCGGCGTCTGCGCGAGCGCAAAGCTGTGCACCATATGGCAGTGTCCTCTGAGCAAAGTCCTGAACCTATGCAATGTGATAGGATTTTGACTAGAACAGAACGGCAGGAATTCAGACGTCAGAATAGGCTGTGTTTTTACTGTGGTGATTCGGCTCATGTTATCTCTGATTGCCCTAAGCGTACTAAGAGAGTCGCTAGGTCTGTTACCATTAGTACTATACAGCCTAAATTTCTCTTATCTGTGACCCTGATTTACTCATTGTCGTCCTTTTCTGTCATGGCATTTGTGGATTCAGGCGCTGCCCTGAACTTAGAATTCGCCAGGCGCTGTGGTTTTTCCTTGCAGCCTTTGCAGAGCCCTATTCCTTTGAGGGGTATTGATGCTACACCCTTGGCCAAGGATAAACCTCAGTACTGGACGCAGATGACTATGTACATGGCTCCAGCACATCAGGAAGATTGCCGTTTTCTGGTGTTGCATAACCTGCATGATGTTGTTGTACTGGGTTTTCCATGGTTACAGGAACATAATCCGGTGCTGGATTGGAAAACTATGTCTGTGACTAGTTGGGGTTGTCAAGGGGTACATAGTGACGTTCCTTTGATGTCAATTTCCTCTATCCCTCTTCTGAGGTCCCCGAGTTTTTGTCGGATTTCCAGGATGTATTTGATGAGCCCAAGTCCAGTTCCCTTCCTCCGCACCGGGACTGTGATTGTGCTATTAACTTGATTCCTGGTTGCAAGTTCCCTAAGGGCCGACTTTTCAATCTGTCTGTACCAGAGCATGCCGCCATGCGGAGTTATGTTAAGGAGTCTTTGGAGAAGGGGCATATTCGGCCCTCTTCGTCACCATTGGGAGCGGGTTTCTTTTTTGTTGCTAAGAAGGATGGCTCCTTGAGACCCTGTATTGATTATCGTCTTCTTAATAAGATCACGGTCAAATTCCAATACCCCTTGCCTTTGCTTACTGATTTGTTTGCTCAGATTAAGGGGGCTAGTTGGTTTACTAAGATTGACCTCCGAGGGGCATATAATCTTGTTCGTATTAAACAGGGTGACGAATGGAAAACTGCATTTAATACGCCCGAAGGCCATTTTGAATAACTTGTGATGCCATTTGGGCTCTCTAATGCTCCATCTGTGTTCCAGTCTTTCATGCATGATATTTTCCGCAATTATCTTGATAAATTCATAGTCGTATATTTGGATGATATTTTGATTTTTTCCAATGATTGGGAGTCTCATGTGAAGCAGGTCAGGATGGTGTTCCAGATCCTTCGTGATAATGCTTTATTTGTGAAGGGGTCTAAGTGCCTATTCGGAGTTCAGAAGGTCTCTTTTTTGGGTTTTATTTTTTCTCCCTCGTCTATAGAAATGGATCCTGTTAAGGTCCAAGCTATTCATGACTGGATTCAACCCACATCTGTGAAGGGCCTTCAAAAATTTTTGGGTTTTGCTAATTTCTATCGCCGTTTCATTGCCAACTTTTCCAGTGTGGTTAAGCCCCTTACTGATTTGACGAAGAAAGGCGCGGATGTGACGAATTGGTCCTCTGCGGCTGTTGAGGCCTTTCAGGAGCTTAAACACCGATTTACTTCTGCCCCTGTGTTGCGTCAGCCGGATGTTTCTCTTCCTTTTCAGGTTGAGGTCGACGCTTCTGAGATTGGGGCAGGGGCCGTTTTGTCTCAGAGGGAGTCTGATGGTTCTTTGATGAAACCGTGTGCTTTTTTTTCCAGAAAGTTTTCGCCTGCGGAATGCAATTATGATGTCGGCAATCGGGAGTTGTTGGCTATGAAGTGGGCGTTTGAGGAGTGGCGACATTGGCTTGAGGGAGCTAAGCACCGCGTTGTGGTCCTGACCGATCATAAGAATCTGATTTACCTCGAGTCGGCCAAGCGGCTTAATCCTAGACAGGCTCGATGGTCCCTGTTTTTCTCCCGTTTTGATTTTGTGGTCTCGTATCTTCCGGGATCTAAGAATGTTCAGGCTGATGCCCTCTCTAGGAGTTTTTCGCCTGATTCTCCTGGAGTCCTGGAGCCGGTTGGCATTCTTAAGAAAGGGGTGATTATTTCTGCCATCTCTCCTGATTTGCGGCGGGTGCTTCAGGAATTTCAGGCTGATAGGCCTGACCGCTGTCCTGTGGGAAAGCTGTTTGTTCCTGATAGATGGACTAGTAAGGTAATTTCTGAAGTTCATTGTTCAGTGTTGGCTGGTCATCCTGGGATTTTTGGTACCAGAGATTTGGTTGCTAGGTCCTTTTGGTTGCTGGGTCCTTTTGGTGGCCGTCCTTGTCGCGCGATGTCCGTGCTTTTGTGCAATCCTGTGGGACTTGCGCCCGAGCCAAGCCTTGCTGTTCCCGCGCTAGTGGGTTGCTTTTGCCTTTGCCGGTCCCTTAGAGGCCCTGGACGAATATTTCCATGGATTTTATTTCGGATCTTCCTGTTTCCCAGAAGATGTCTGTTATCTGGGTTGATTGTGACCGGTTCTCTAAAATGATCCATCTGGTACCTTTGCCTAAGTTGCCTTCCTCCTCAGATCTGGTTCCATTGTTTTTTCAGCATGTGGTTCGTTTGCATGGCATTCTGGAGAATATTGTGTCTGACAGAGGTTCTCAGTTTGTCTCTAGATTTTGGCGGTCCTTTTGTGCTAGGATGGGCATTGATTTGTCTTTTTCTTCGGCGTTTCATCCTCAGACTAATGGCCAAACTGAGCGAACTAATCAGACCTTGGAGACCTATTTGAGATGCTTTGTGTCTGCTGATCAGGATGATTGGGTGTCTTTCTTGCCTTTGGCCGAGTTTGCCCTTAATAATCGGGCTACTTCGGCTACTTTGGTTTCTCCTTTCTTTTGTAATTTTGGTTTTCATCCTCGCTTCTCTTCTGGGCAGGTTGAGCCTTCTGATTGTCCTGGTGTTGATTCTGTGGTGGACAGGCTGCAGCAGATTTGGACTCATGTGGTGGACAATTTGACGTTGTCTCAGGAAAGGGCTCAACGTTTTGCTAACCGCCGTCGGTGTGTTGGTCCCCGGCTTTGTGTGGGGGATTTGGTTTGGTTGTCTTCTCTTCATGTTCCTATGAAGGTTTCGTCCCCTAAGTTTAAGCCTCGGTTTATTGGTCCTTATAAAATTTCTGAAATTATTAATCTGGTGTTGTTTCGTTTGGCTATTCCAGCCTCTTTTGCCATTCATAATGTTTTCCATAGATCTTTGTTGCGGAGATATGTGGTGCCCGTTGTTCCCTCGGTTGACCCTCCTGCCCCGGTGTTGGTTGAGGGAGAGTTGGAATATGAGGTTGAGAAGATTTTGGATTCTCGCTTTTCGAGGCGGAGGCTTCAGTATCTTGTCAAGTGGAGGGGTTATGGCCAGGAGGATAATTCTTGGGTTGTTGCCTCCGATGTCCATGCCGCCGATTTGGTTCGTGCTTTTCATTTGGCTCATCCTGATCGGCCTGGGGCTCTGGGGAGGGGGTTCGGTGACCCCTCCTCAAGGGGGGGGGGGTACTGTTGTGAATTCCGCTCTTGGGCTCCCTCCGGTGGTTGTAAGTGGCACTTTTGTGAGTTCTGCTCTTGGGCTCCCTCTTGTGGTTTCAAGTGGTATGGCTGCTCCTTGGAGTTAGTTGTCATCAGCTGCCTCCACCTATCTTCTCTTCTGCTCGGCTATTTAGGTCTGGCTGTTCCTTCAGCTAGTGCCACTTGTAAATGGTTTCTGGTTGGATTCACATCTCTTTGGATTTCCCTGTTTTCCTGACCAGTTCAGCAAAGCTAAGTTCTTACTTGCTCTGTTCTGTTCACAGATTGTGGACTTATCCGTTCAGTGCTTTCTATGTTTGTCCAGCTTATCAGTATGAATTAATTCTGTCTTGCTGGAAGCTCTGGGAAGCAGATTTACCCTCCACACCTTTAGTCAGGTGTGGAGATTTTTAGTAAACTCTGCGTGGATTTTTGTAGTGTTTTTTACTGACCGCACAGTATTCCATCCTGTCCTATCTATCAAGCTAGACTGGCCTCCTGTGCTCATCCTGGTTTCATTCTGTGTATGTCTTTTTCCCTCTCCACTCACAGTCATTATTTGTGGGGGATTAATCTATCCTTTGGGGATTTTCTCTGAGGCAAGATAGTTTTCCTGCTTCTATCTTTAGGGGTAGTTAGCTCTTAGGCTGTGACGAGATGCCTAGGGAGAGTTAGGAGCATTCCACGGCTGCTTCTAGTGTTGTGTTGAGCTTATGGACTGCGGTCAGTACAGTTACCACTTCCTTCAGAGCTCGTTCCATGTTGCTCCTAGACCACCGCATCATAACAGAAGACCTTTTTATTCTCTCAATGCGGTTACTGACGTACACATAGAAGCGCCTTGTTTGGTTGTAGATGTAACCTAAGACAACTTTACTGTCACTGTAGTATTGTACGTCATCTATGTGAGTGTCCAGCTCATGCTGAATAAAGTCTGCAAGTTCTACTGCAAGCACAGCCACACAGAGTTCCAGCCTGGGAATAGTGTGGTCAGGCTTGGGAGCCAACTTAGCCCTGCCGAATCCAACGTGATCTTGCTTGTCAGATCCCGTCACCTTCAGGTAGGCAACAGCTGCAATGGCCTCCGTGGATGCATCCGAGAACACATGGAGTTCCGTCCTAGTGCTAGCAGCAAGTGAGATTCCAGCGTAGCAGCTCGGTATATGGATTTCATCCAAAGCACACAAAGACTGCTTCCAGGCTTCCCTGTTGTGAATTCTGTTGTCGAACTCCCTCCTGTGGTCGTGAATGGTACTTCGGCGAGTTCTGTATATGGGCTCCCTCTGGTGGCTGTGAGTGAAGCTGCTGCTTCTGAGGTTCCTTACACAGGTGACGTGGTTTATCCTTTGGTTGACTGCTCTATTTAACTCCTCTCAGATCGTTACTCCATGCCAGCTGTCAATGTTTTTGCATTGGTTCAGTTCGCTCCTGGATCTCTCTGGTGACCTGCCTTCTCCTGCAGAAGCTAAGTTCCTGATAGTCATTATTTGTTCACTGTTTTCTTGTCCAGCTGGTTTTCATGATTTTGTCTTGCTAGCTGGAAGCTCTAGGATGCAGAGTGGCCCCTCCGCACCGTGAGTCGGTGCGGAGGTCTTTTTTGCACACTCTGCGTGGTCTTTTGTAGGTTTTTGTGCTGATCGCAAAGTTACCTTTCCTATCCTCTGTCTATTTAGTAAGTCTGGCCTCCCTTTGCTGAAACCTGTTTCATTTCTGCGTTTGTGACTTTCATCTTTACTCACAGTCAATATATGTGGGGGGCTTCCTTTACCTTTGGGGAATTTCTCTGAGGCAAGGTAGGCTTTATTTTCTATCTCTAGGGCTAGATAGTTCTTAGGCTGTGACGAGGCCCCTAGGTCTGGTCAGGAGCGCTCCACGGCTATTTCTAGTGTGTGTGATAGGATTAGGGCTTGCGGTCAGCAGAGCTCCCACATCCCAGAGCTCGTCCTGTATGAGGTTTAACTATCAGGTCATTCCGGGTGCTCCTAACCACCAGGTCATAACACTTCCCATTTCGATTCCTTATCAGGAGGGAGTGGGGTATCCCAGTCCTTGACGGTTTCGGAGAGCTGTCTCAGAAGGGATTTACCTTGTATGGTAATTGGTGCCACAAATCCCAGTGGGTCATACAGGCTATTTACCACTGACAGGACACCACATTTACTGAATGGTTTGTCTGCAATTGATTTGGAAACCGAAGGTGTCGGCTGACAGGTTCCACCTCAGGCCTAAGCTTCTCTGCACAGGCGGACGTTCTGGTCCCAGGTCTATGTCCTTGAATCCAGGTGCGTGGTCACTTGACTCAAAGGCTCTCATGACAGCCGGGCTGTTTGAAGCAATTTTGTGCAGTCTAAGCTTAGCTCGGTACAGCATATGTTGGGTCTTTTTAAGTAGGTCGATTGCTGCTTCTTCTGTGGGTAGAGATTTTAGTCCATCCTCTACGTAGAAGTCTTTCTCTACAAAGTCTCTGGCGTCTGTTCCATACTCGGACTCTCCTTCTAGTGCGGTTCTCCGCAGGCCATATGTTGCCACTGCGTGTGAAGGGCTGTTCCCAAATACGTGCACCCGCATGCAATACTCCAACATCTCTTTGCTGGGGTCATTTTCCTTGTACCACAGGAACCTGAGGAAATTCTTGTGGTCCTCTCTATGAAACAGTGGAACATCTGTTCAATGTCGGCGGTGATGGCAATGGGCTCTTTCCTGAACCTCATCAACACTCCTACTAGGTTGTTTGTCAGATTAGGACCTGTGAGGAGGACATCATTGAGAGATACGCCTTGATGTTTGGCGCTTGAATCAAAGACAACTCTAATTTGTTTAGGTTTTTTCGGGTGATATACTCCAAATGAGGGTAGGTACCAGCACTCCTCCTTTTCCTTTAAGGGAGGCGCTGGCTCCGCATGGTTGTTATGGAATATTTTGCCCATAAAGGTGACGATGTGTTCTTTCATCTCCGGTTTATTGCTTAGTGTGCGCTGGAGAGAGTTAAATCTGGACAAGGCTTGTTCACGATTGTTTGGGAGCCTTACCCTGGTAGCTCGGAAGGGTAAGGGGAAAACCCAGTGATTGGTCTCCTCCTTAAGGAACTCATTGTCCATTACCCTGACAAATTCCTTGTCTTCCATAGATGGGGCTACTTTGTTGTCATCCTTAGTGGTACGAAACACCGATCTTCCGAAGTCGTCTGCATAGGGAGAAGGGATAACATCAGGCAGCTGTACAGGATCTGGAAGCCTTTCCTTCACCTCATAGTGATGAGGACATGGTTTGCAGAAAGTAGTGCACCCATCTCGGCGTACGTAGGTCTTAAAGGAATGGACTCCTGTTCGGTCCAAGCATACGTTCCCTATGACTACCCACCCCAAGTCAAGTCTCTGGGTGTAGTCAGGACCATTACACTGTTGGCGGACCTTATGTATCATCAAATTGTCTCTGCCGAGCAGAAGTAGGATTTCATCATCTGTGTCCAAAGGTGGGATAACGCTGGCTAGGTGCCTTAAATGTGGTTGGTGGAAAGCAGCTTCCAGGCTAGGGATCTCATCCCTTTGATCTGGTATTTGATCACATTCGATTAGCGTAGGTAGGGGTATTTCTACATCTCCATTGACGGGAGAAGCAATGAAACCTTGTGCTCTTCTGCCGCTAGTCTCTATGCGCCCTGAGCAAGTATTCAGAGTGTAGGGCATTGCTGGTCCCTTGATTCTAAAGGCTTCAAAGAACTTAGGTCCAGCTAGAGATCGATTGCTCTGATCATCAATGATGGCATACATTTTTACAGCCTTCTCTGGTTGCCCTTCTGGATAGACTCTGATTAGGCATATTCTGGCACAGCATTTAGCACTTTGATTCTCCCCACATACCTCTGAGCATGAGCAGGAAACAGCTGTGGTGGACTTGGCGTGATTCTGTGGCTCCCCGCCATGGTTTGTAGTGGGACCAGAGGTAACTGCAACTGCTGGATCGCCGGTGGCTGAGGCTGGGTGCAAAGCTGATGGGTGTCTGTCGCTGTGACACTCTTCACACTTAATGGCAGATTTACAGTCCTTGGCCATGTGTTCTGATGAAGCGCAGCACTTGAAACATACCCCAAGTTCGCTGAGGATTTTCTTGCGCTCCTGCATCGTTTTGGACCTGAAGCCTCTACATTTGTTCAGTGAGTGTGGTCTTTTGTGAATGGGACACTCACGATTGAAAGACTTATCCCTCGATGGAATAGTGTTCTGCTTATCGGCAGGTACTGCAGGTGATGGCAGGTTAGTCTTCCTGATGCTTACACTGTTCCTTGAGTCCTTGCGTCTATGTGTGATGCTTTCATACCTTGATGAAGGTGTTGCTGGAGCTGCAGTGTTAGACTCCAGGAAGTCGAGGCTAGGGTCGTTCCTCATTTGGGCTTGTTCGTCAATGAACTTGCAGAACTGAATGAACGGAGGAAAGGTGACGTCATGTGACCTTTTATACCTGGAGACGCACACTGCCCACTTCTCTTGCAGACTATGTGGTAGCTTTGAGACGATTGGGTTCACCCCATGGGCAGTGTCCTGGTAGCACCGTCCAGACAGACGAGGGTCGCTTTTAGCAAGTTCCAGCTCCATAAGCAGGTCCCTTAAGTCTAGAATCTTGTGGGCTTCCTTAAGGTTGATCCTTGAAACTTTCTGCAGTCTCTTGAATAGGGACTTTTCAATGGCTTCAGCGCTGCCGTAGGTTCTTTCAAGTCTCTGCCAGGCCTCAGCGAGACCTGCTTCAGCCTGCCCCACATAGACAGTCCTAAGACTCTTGATACGGTTTGTGGATTCAGGACCCAACCATTTTACCATGAGGTCGAGCTCCTGCTCCGCGGATAGGTTGAGATCAGCAATGGCGGCCTTGAAGGATGCTTTCCAGGCTCTGTAGTTCTCTGCATGGTCGTCGAATTTTGAGAGGCTAGTGCTGATTAGCTTCCTGCTCACCATGAACCTGGCAAACTCAGACATGTCTGATCCTTCACTCCTTGTTACCATGTTAGCTTGTGGTGCCCCTCGGGAGTATAAGCTGTGTGGCTTGGAAGGGTGAATTGTTCCCGGGTAGAATGATGTTGCTGCAGGGTTGAGCTGTGGTTTAACCTCTGTAGATTCTGATGACTGCTGCTTGAACTGTGGAGGCAGGCTGCAGTGTGCCTTGTGGTCATCTTGCGATGATGACTGCTCCTGAGGGGGTGCATCACGGCGTTGGTCTTGGGTCTCTGTTGGGGCTGTGGGCGATACTGGCACTATAGGTTGGGCTGACTTGGATGTTTCCGCAATGTTGGGTTGAACGTCGCTGGAGAAGGTGTGCTCTGCAGGAATATGTTTCTGCACGTAGTCTCTGGTACGAACAGCTGGATCGTCTTCTTCCTGTGGTGGCAGGCAAATCGGGTCAAAGTTATGCTTCAATGCTTGCTCGAGTATTTTTACTTTGGCTAATGCGATTTCTTCCTCCATTTCTGTTTGAAGAATCTTTGCTTGAGCCTCTGCTTCTGCTCTCTTCGCTTCTGCTTCTGTTTGAAGAATCTTTGCTTTAGCCTCTGCTTCTGCTTTCTTTTCGGTGTATGAACATCTTAGTTTGGACCGCTCTGCATTTAAACGGGCCTCTAGGATTCTGTCACTGAGAGCTGAAGTTCTTGAGCAGGATGATTTGTATGACCGAACAGAGTGTTTAGACGAGGCTGACTTGTGCGATCTAGTTTCTTGCAGATGGGCGATACGAAGCTCCGCTTTATCTTTGGCGTCTTGCATGGCGGCGTCCCTTTCTCTGTCTGTGGAATCCGCTTTGCTTAACTCTGATAGGGCTTTGTCAATTTTAGAGTCTTTTAGGAAGGCAGCATACTTTGCAGACAGTCTCTTGTATCTGCCGTGAGCCGTGTCTAGCTGTCTTATAGTGTCCTGTAAACTCGCTGCATCATCTTTGTTGCATTGGACACTTGACATGAGGGAGGCGACTCGTTCCCATAGGTCATCCAAGTTGTCATTGAACTCATCCCTTGTGGAACAGTAATTCTCGAGGACCTTTAATGTTGGCTTGATGGAACGTAATGGTCGTGCATCTGGGTCTGCTGCAGAAGCGGGCTCTGCTTCCTGGTCTTCATGATGGACAGTATCGGGTTGTATTTGACCTGTTTCAGCATTGGGGAACTGCGTAAGGTCCTTTTTGGCCATTTTGATTTAAGGTGCGCTGTCCCTTTAAGAAACTGAACTTTTGAAGTGTTTTTGGAGAATTGTGGAGTTCTGCGGTACGACAATCTGCAGCGATGTGGTATAATATACAGAGAGTCTTTATGTACGATGCGGTCTGAGGTGATGCTGCAGGAGATTTCTTAGCAGAGCAGGGCTGCAGTATATGAGCAGGCAGAGCGTGGGCACATGGATAGAGATATAAGGGTGATTCTGGCCAGGCTTCAAGGCAGTCTTTCGACTGTTCTGTCCCCACATGAGGCGAATGGAGGTGTGATTGATTAATAAGCGTTGTGAGAAACGTACCTTCCGTATTTTCCTCCAAGTGAGGCAGACAGGACCAATGCTGCTCAGCGTCCGAAGAGATGATGCACACCAGGGATTGTGTAATCCAGTCTTGTTTATTTTGTAGATCTGGACATACAGCGTATAACTGGTAATACAGTACTTTCTCCAGAAATGCAGGTGTAGACAGGGTACAGTAAGATGTAGCACCAAGTATGTCTGCAAGTGTGAGCAACGAAGAGCAGCAAGAGGTCGAAAGACTGATGCCTTCCTAAGCCGGATAAAGAGAGTCCTCTCACAACAGAAAGTAAACTGGAAATGGCTGCCAGAGGAAGAGAAGATTTGACCCCTGAACCGGAAGTAAGACATGCCCACAAGAAATAATGAATAACAAGCTGCCATACGGAAAAAGGCCATTGTGTGGCAGCAGAGTAAAATATAACAACATACATCGAAACTGAGGAACATACATGGAACAGCACAGCATTATGGGGGCACTGTGGCTGGCAGCATTATGGGGCACGGTGGCTGGCAGCATTATGGGACCGAGACACCACTGGGGCTGCACTTGTGGCATCTTGAATCCAACAAGAACATAAAATGAAGAAGAGGGGTTGGACTAAGAAATGACCTCATTGGAGCCTTTTTTTGTCCCAACTTTATTTGTCCTCAAAAACGTTTAAAAAACACGTCAAAAACGCATCAAAATCCGCAGGCGGTTTCCCTGGCAAGAGTGTGCGGTTTTGATGAAGAAACATCTGCTTCTATTCTGCAACGTGGGCACATAGCCTAAGAGTACACCGGGACAAGGATACTTAGAATCCCAGTTCCAGGGACAGTTTGAGTCCACATTCCCTTACCAAAGACCGTCATAGCATGACAAAGTGACACTGGTCAGAATTGTAAAACTTGGCCTGGTCAGGAAGGTGAAAACCGGCATTGGTGTTAAAACTTAGGTTTTAGGCTAGGTTCACATTGCGTTAGGGCAGTCCGTTTAGCGCATAGTGCTACGGACTGCGCTAACGCAATGTCCCAAAAGGGATCGCGTTTGCCGATCCTGCTAGCGCAGATGCCCGATCTGCGCTAGCGAGGAACGGACCGCGAACGCTGCAAGCAGCCTTCGAGGTCCGTCACTCAAATGACAGCACATTGCTAGCGCACGCCCAATGTAGGCGTGCGCTAGCGATGCATTCACCATTAGAAGCAATGGCGGTGTTAACGGACTACGTTCCGTTAAACGTACTGCCATAACGCTATGTGAACCTAGCCTTAGTGATACACACCACTTCTGCATATATACATTTGAATAAGTGAGGTATCTAGGAGGTGGGATACAGATTAGGGCCTTCAGCCCTTTGTTCACTTGCTGCATCCCACTGGTGTTTTCCACAATTAGTGTGCAGTGGATTTTGAAGGGTATAAGGCTGCCGTCACACGCTCAGTATTTGGTCAGTATTTTACCTCAGTATTTGTAAGCCAAAACCAGGAGTGGGTGATAAATGCAGAAGTGGTGAATATGTTTCTATTATACTTTTCCTCTAATTGTTCCACTGCTGGTTTTGGCTTACAAATACTGATGCAAAATACTGACCAAATACTGATAGTGTGACGGCAGCCTAAAAATTGCAATTATTCCATTTTAGCGCCGAATTCATTGGGCCCAGCTTGTACTGCTGGAGACATATGCCCCATAAATAGGTCCTGGACAAACTTTTTTAACCATTTAATGACTGATCTCAACAAAATCACTGAGGATTGGACATCCTTACTGATGAAACTGCATCTACAGCGGCCTGAAAAACGCGATGGATGGGCTGACTACAGCAGCACTGTACATTGCTTGGTAGCTGCAGCTGAGTACTGAAGTACATTCACTTCAATGGGAGATAAAGCGCAGCACTTATGCAGCTACTGCAGGAGCAGTTTTCTGCTGATCAGTGGATGTACCACGTGTCGGACCCACACAGATCTCGTATTGTTCACCTACCAAGTGGATGGGTATCAATGATTAGAAGCAGAAATTTTTTTTAGAGGGTTCTCTTCTCTGCAGAAATGCCATACACATTGATTAGTGATGAGCGAACGTTTTCTGATAAGGTGTTATCCGACGATGCTCAGGCGTGAATGTCTTCAGCGTGCTCAAAAATATGTTCGAGTCCCCCTGCTTGCATGTCTCACAGCTGTTCGACAGACCCTAAGAGGCAATCCCTGCATGTCCTGTGGCTTAATTTTAATTTACTTAACCCCTTAACGACCGCCGATACGCCTTTTAACGGTGGCAATTAACGGTATTATACCTCAGGGCTGCTTTTTAGCAGCTCTGAGAAATAAGTGTATAGCGCCCCCCAGCATTGGAAAATCGGAGAACATGATTCGGGTCGGTATTTACTGTCCCCTGTCACATGATTGCCGTTATTCAAAGAATAACAGTGATCACAAAAAAAAGTCTGGATTTCCATCCATTTCTCTCTCCTCTGATAAGATCTAGCATACCAGAGGAGAGAGTAATGGAATCTCCCAGTCCTCCCGGTACCTCCGCCATCGCCAGATCCTCCTGCTCACCCGAACCTCCACGTCATCTTCCTGGAAGAAAATGGCAGGCACATTCGCAGTGCACCTGCAGAGATCTACCCGACGGTACCTGGCAACAATAGATTTTTCCTATTAGTTCATTTTGATCACTTTGATAGGGTCTATCACAGTATTAAAAAAATATAGTAAATCAAATCCTCCTTTGTCACCCCTTAGATAAAAATAAAAATTCTAACTTTTTCCTTTCTTTGCAGTTAGAGCTGGGGTTAGCGTTGTGTTGGGCTTACTGGTGTGTTGGGTTAGGGTTGGTGTTAGAATTGGGAGGTTTCCACTAATTAGGTACATCAGGGGGTCGCCAAAAGCGACATGGTGCCCGCCATCGAGTCCAAGTTTGCGTTCAAAAAGTCACACGTGCTCCCTCCCTTCTGAGCCCTGCCATGCATCCAAACAGCGGCTTACCCCACATATGGGGTATCGGTGTACTCACGAGAAACAGCACAACAAATTTTGGGGTCCATTTTCTCCTGATACATTTGTGAAAATACAAAAATTTGGGGTGTAATTTTTTTGTGAAAAAAGTGAAATGTTTATTTTTTTTCTTCCGCGTTGCTTTAGTTCTCATGAACCAGCTGAAGGGTTAACAAACTTTTTGAATGTGGTTTTTAGTACCTTGAGAGGTGCAGTTTTTAGATTGGAGTCCCTTTTGGGTATTTTCTGTCATATTGACCCTTCAAAGTCACTTCAAATGCGAGATGGTTCCTAAAAAAAATGGTTTTGTAAGCTTTGTTGGAAAAATGAGAAATCATTGGTCAACTTTTAACCCTTATAACATCCTACCAAAAAAAAATAGTTTCCAAAACTGTGCTGATGTTAACTAGACATGTGGGAAATGTTATCTATTAACCATTTTGTAATATTTACTGATTTCCGATATTTTCACAAATAAGTAATAGCTATCAATTTTTACCACTACCATGAAGTTCAATATGGCACGAAAACAATATCAGAATCAGTGGGATCCATGGAAGCGTTCCAGAGTTATTATCTCATAAAGGGACAGTGGTCAGAATTATAAAATTTGGCCTGGTCATGAAGGTGAAAACAGGCTTGGTGGTCAAGCAGTTAAACTATCACAGTTTTACTGATATAATAATTATTTTGATTAACCTTTTCAGGACCAATGTATAGCTGAAATATCTAGGCTCCTCAAGGTCACTTCAAATGTGATGTGGTCCCTAAAAAAAATGTTTTAATAATATGGTAGAAAACATTTCGCTGGTCAACTTTTAACACTTATAACTTCCTAAGAGAATCAAATATGTTTCCAAAATTGTGCTGATGTAAAGCAGACATGTGGGAAATGTTATTTATTAAAGGGAATCTGTCACCCCAATTTTCGCCTGTAAGATGCGGCCACCGCCATCAGGGGCTTATCTACAGCATTCTGTAATGCTGTATCATGAAGTACAGTATGTCACGAAAAAATGATACCGGGATCCGTTGAAACGTTCCATAGTTATTACCTCTCAGAATTGTAAGAATTGGCCCAGTTAGGAAGGTGAAAACAGACTTGAGGGGTAAAGGGGTTGAAGCAAGATGTTCAGTTGCTATGGGTAACAGTTGTTCTTTCCCTTGGCGCTAGTTGTTGAAGTCTTCCCCCCCAAATGTAAACAATTGTATATAACATAGCATGGCGGTCTTGCCCCCGATATAACACAGTGTGGCGGTCTAGCCCCGATATAATACAGCGTGGCGGTCTAGCCCCGATATAACAGCGTGGCAGTCTAGCCCCGATATAACACAGCGTGGCGGACTAGCCCCGATATAACACAGCGTGGCGGACGAGGCTGAAGTTGGTTTCTTATTTGTCAGTTTCTTATTCAGCATTTTTTACTTTTCTGTTTTTTATAGGTTTAACAACAAAAAATAAGCATCACAATAATAAAAGACAATGCAGCGAGGAGCCCTCATGTGAATACGCTTAAAAATGGCTACAAAAACAATAAAACTGGCACAAAAATGGGCATGAAAGTGGGCACCAAAGAGCGCTGAAGAAAGGGTTAAATGCCTTTGGGCCACTGATCTCACACTGCAGACATATAGAACAGGGCGCCCTGCATCAAAACCTGTTACCTCCAGTCTGGCCAAAATGAGTTCTGGGCATCAGAACTAGCATCAAAGAGGGAAAACAGTCAATTTTGGCAATTTGAATAAGTAACTGATGTTTTTAAGGGGTTAAATGCCTTTGGGCCACTGATCTGACACTTCAAATACACAGACAGTGATGCCCTGCATCAAACCCAGGTCCCTTCACCCTGGCCCAAATGAGTTCTGGGCACCAGAACTGGCATCAAAGTGGGCAAACAGCCCATTTTCACAGATTTGAATAAGTAACTGATGTTTTAAAGGGTTAAATGCCTTTGGGCCACTGATCTGACACTTAAAATACACAGAAAGTGATGCCCTGCATCAAATCCAGGTCCCTTCAGCCTGGCCCAAATGGGTTCTGGGCATCAGAACTGGCATCAAAGTGGGCAAACAGCCCATTTTCGCAGATTTGAATAAGTAACTGATGTTTTTAAGGGGTTAAATGCCTTTGGGCCACTGATACGACACTTAAAATACACAGAAAGTGATGCCCTGCATCAAACCAAGGTTCTTCCAGCCTGGCCCAAATGGGTTCTGGGCACCAGAACTGGCATCAAAGTTGGCAAACAGCCCATTTTTGCAGATTTGAATAAGTAACTGATGTTTTTAAGGGGTTAAATGCCTTTGGGCCACTGATACGACACTTAAAATACACAGACAGTGATGCCCTGCATCAAACCCAGGTCCCTTCTGCCTGGCCCAAATGGGTTCTGGGCATCAGAACTGGCATCAATATAGGCAAACAGCCCATTTTCACAGATTTGAAAAAGTAACTGATGTTTTAAGGGGTTAAATGCCTTTGGGCCGCTGATACGACACTTAAAATACACAGACAGTGATGGCCTGTATCAAACCCAGGTCCCTCCAGCTTGGCCCAAATGGTTTCTGGGCACCAGAACTGGCATCAAAATGGGCAAACAGCCCATTTTCACTGATTTGAATAAGTAACTTATGTTTTTAAGGAGTTAAATGCCTTTGGGCCACTGATACCACAGTGCAAACATATAAAACAGGGAGCCCCACATCAAAAACAGGTCTCTTCAGCCTGGCCCAAATGGGTTCTGGGCATCAGAACTAGCATCAAAGTGGGCAAACGGCCCTTTTTTTCACAGATTTGAATAACTAACTGATGTTTTGAAGGGGTTAAATGCCTTTGAGCCACTGATACCACAGTGCATATGTCAGGAAATAGGAAGAAGTCCTGATTACTTCAATTATACATACAGCGCTCTGAGCTGCAATTTCCTCTGCCTGCCAGCACAAGGCTGGAATTCTAAGCCACTCTTTCTCCCTCCTCCCACCATACAGCCGTAATGTAAGACGAGCCTTCCAGCTTCATTGAAGAATTTATATGGCCCTGTGCTGCTGTCACGATAATGCCAAAAAATGTCATATTGTGAATGTAGTTTCAGATGGACATGGCGAACTACACACACACACACTCACAATTCAGCTGCGACCCCTTGCTCTCCTGCCCCCCCCCCCCCCCCACACACACACACACACACACCTTATCCTCCTGTGGCTTAGGAGGATAAATACATCCAGATGCATGGAACAGCTCTTGATGTCCCATCCCCCGTCACCATCCATGACTGGGATTATTAATTTATGTAATCCCCAAAGTGTGCCTCCACCACCACCGGCAGCTGCATCGCAGCGTTTTGGGCATGCAGCAGCATACAGGCCCCCTGACTCTAATGCCGTTATGGCCGCCCACCATGGAAAATGTGATCAGAAAAAGTCAGCCAAAAAGTCATGGAGACAAGATTTAAAATTTAAATCAAAGTAATTTTTTATTAACCTTTTTTTTTTTTGTTTCAATAATTGGGCAAGAAAAACGGGTCTTGATCGCTTGTGGTTAGGTGTCAGATCTTTGAAAGAAAAAAAAATTAAAAAAGCACAAAAAATAAGACATATAAGCCAAGCTTAGAATGGCATATTTGAAATTTATACTTTTTAATAAATAAGATTCAAGCACTGAGTGAACTTTTTTTGTTGCACTGTGGCTGGCAGTATTCTGGGGTACTGTGGCTGGCAGTATTATGGGGGCACTGTGGAACCTTTAGGGTGGCACTGTCTGGCAGTATTATGGGGCACAGTGTCTGGCAGCATTATGGGGCACTGTGTCTGGCAGTATTATGGGGCACTGTGGCTGGCAGTATTATGGGGCACTGTGGCTGGCAGTATTATGGGGGAACTGTCTGGCAGCATTATGGGGCACTGTGTCTTGCAGTATTATGGGGCACTGTGGCTGGCAGTATTATGGGGGCACTGTGTCTTGCAGTATTATGGGGCACTGTGACTGGCAGCATTATGGGCGCACTGTGGCTGGCAGCATTTGTTCTGTCCCCACATGAGGCGAATGGAGGTGTGATTGATTAATAAGCGTTGTGAGAGAGAAACGTACCTTCCGTATTTTCCTCCAAGTGAGGCAGACAGGACCAATGCTGCTCAGCGTCCGAAGAGATGATGCATACCAGGGATTGTGTAATCCAGACTTGTTTATTTTGTAGATCTGGACATACAGCGTATAACTGGTAATACAGTACTTTCTCCAGAAATGCAGGTGTAGACAGGGTACAGTAAGATGTAGCACCAAGTATGACTGCAAGTGTGAGCAACGAAGAGCAGCAAGAGGTCGAAAGACTGATGCCTTCCTAAGCCGGATCAAGAGAGTCCTCTCACAACAGAAAGTAAACTGGAAATGGCTGCCAGAGGAAGAGAAGATTTGACTCCTGAACCGGAAGTAAGACATGCCCACAAGAAATAATGAATAACAAGCTGCCATACGGAAAAAGGCCATTGGGTGGCAGCAGAGTAAAATATAACATACATGGAAACTGAGGAACATACATGGAAACATACGTGGAACAGCACACTCCCCGTCTGAAATTCCGTAAGGGATTTCACTATATTAATGTCCTTAAAATAAAGTCCAAAAACCTAGAAAATTAAACCAAACATGCATGCAATGCAATAACAACTTTAAACAAGATAAAACGTTAAGTCAGTTCCTGAGATAATCCAAAGGAAAACCCATCTTCGGATCAGAGAAGCCGCACTAGGCCAAACTATCTCTGACCCAACTGTAATCCAATGGGCAAGTAGTAGTGCAGTGTTCTGTTCATAGTTTATCCTACCGGAATGTCCTCAGTAGAGTGGTTTTTGGCAGACGTGCCAACCATGAGTCTTTGTCTCCATGTGGCTTGTGATAAGATCTCGCAATGTGGACTAACCTTGCAATAGTCTTGACGAGTTTCATCCAATTGGTGAAGCGTTTGAAGCGCTGACAACCGAGCGTGGAGGTTGGTTTAGCGTTCGTGGCCAGAGCACTGACCTCGGAGCGGACTTCTGGATCGTCATCCGGATCCTGGATGCTGAAGACTTCCTGGACAAGTTCACTTCCCTTCTGTTCCAGCGGAAACTTTGGACCTGAAAGCCAAGAAGAGTTAGCAAAAGAATTTATAGACATAGGCCTAGTGGCCTGGTCAGCTGGATTAAGTTCAGATGGGATATAGTGTCACTGTTCAGGTTTGGAAGACTGTTGTGAATTCCGCTCTTGGGCTCCCTCCGGTGGTTGTAAGTGGCACTTTTGTGAGTTCTGCTCTTGGGCTCCCTCTTGTGGTTTCAAGTGGTATGGCTGCTCCTTGGAGTTTGCTGTCATCAGCTGCCTCCACTTATCTTCTCTTCTGCTCGGCTATTTAGGTCTGGCTGTTCCTTCAGCTAGTGCCACTTGTAAATGGTTTCTGGTTGGATTCACATCTCTTTGGATTTCCCTGTTTTCCTGACCAGTTCAGCAAAGCTAAGTTCTTACTTGCTCTGTTCTGTTCACAGATTGTGGACTTATCCGTTCAGTGCATTCTATGTTTGTCCAGCTTATCAGTATGAATTAATTCTGTCTTGCTGGAAGCTCTGGGAAGCAGATTTACCCTCCACACCTTTAGTCAGGTGTGGAGATTTTTAGTAAACTCTGCGTGGATTTTTGTAGTGTTTTATACTGACCGCACAGTATTCCATCCTGTCCTATCTATCAAGCTAGACTGGCCTCCTGTGCTCATCCTGGTTTCATTCTGTGTATGTCTTTTTCCCTCTCCACTCACAGTCATTATTTGTGGGGGGCTAATCTATCCTTTGGGGATTTTCTCTGAGGCAAGATAGTTTTCCTGCTTCTGTCTTTAGGGGTAGTTAGCTCTTAGGCTGTGACGAGATGCCTAGGGAGAGTTAGGAGCATTCCACGGCTGCTTCTAGTGTTGTGTTGAGCTTATGGACTGCGGTCAGTACAGTTACCACTACCTTCAGAGCTCGTTCCATGTTGCTCCTAGACCACCGCATCATAACAGTACAAGTGGCCAAAAATGAATTAAATGCAGCTCAAAAGAAGGAAAAGAAAGTTCTGAACCATTTTTTTTTCTGTGCTCTAGTTTGTCTCTTTTTTTTTTTCCTCTTGATATCTGGGTGGTTCAGGATATATGCTCTGGCATGGATGTTCAGGGTTTGTTTTCTCGTGTGGATCAACTTGCTGCAAGAGTACAGAATATCCAAGATTATGTTGTTCAGACTCCGGCTTTAGAGCCTAGAATTCCTACTCCTGATTTGTTTTTTGGGGACAGATCCAAGTTTTTGAACTTTAAAAATAACTGCAAATTGTTTTTTGCTTTGAAACCCCGTTCTTCTGGTGATCCCATTCAGCAAGTAAAAATCATCATATCCTTGCTGCGTGGTGACCCTCAAGACTGGGCTTTTTCTCTTGAAACAGAGGATCCGGCATTATTGAATGTAGACGCATTTTTTCAAGCGCTCGGATTATTGTATGACGAACCTAATTCTGTGGATCATGCAGAAAAAACCCTGTTGGCCTTGTGTCAAGGTCAGGAAACGGCATAATTATACTGCCAGAAATTTAGAAAATGGTCTGTGCTCACTAAATGGAATGAGGAGGCTCTGGCTGCTATTTTCAGAAAAGGTCTTTCTGAAGCCCTTAAAGATGCTATGGTGGGCTTTCCTACGCCTGCCGGTTTGAGCGAATCTATGTCTCTAGCCATTCAGATTGATCGGCGTCTGCGCGAGCGCAAAGCTGTGCACCATATGGCAGTGTCCTCTGAGCAAAGTCCTGAACCTATGCAATGTGATAGGATTTTGACTAGAACAGAACGGCAGGAATTCAGACGTCAGAATAGGCTGTGTTTTTACTGTGGTGATTCAGCTCATGTTATCTCTGATTGCCCTAAGCGTACTAAGAGAGTCGCTAGGTCTGTTACCATTAGTACTATACAGCCTAAATTTCTCTTATCTGTGACCCTGATTTACTCATTGTCGTCCTTTTCTGTCATGGCATTTGTGGATTCAGGCGCTGCCCTGAACTTAGAATTCGCCAGGCGCTGTGGTTTTTCCTTGCAGCCTTTGCAGAGCCCTATTCCTTTGAGGGGTATTGATGCTACACCCTTGGCCAAGGATAAACCTCAGTACTGGACGCAGATGACTATGTACATGGCTCCAGCACATCAGGAAGATTGCCGTTTTCTGGTGTTGCATAACCTGCATGATGTTGTTGTACTGGGTTTTCCATGGTTACAGGAACATAATCCGGTGCTGGATTGGAAAACTATGTCTGTGACTAGTTGGGGTTGTCAAGGGGTACATAGTGACGTTCCTTTGATGTCAATTTCCTCTATCCCTCTTCTGAGGTCCCCGAGTTTTTGTCGGATTTCCAGGATGTATTTGATGAGCCCAAGTCCAGTTCCCTTCCTCCGCACCGGGACTGTGATTGTGCTATTAACTTGATTCCTGGTTGCAAGTTCCCTAAGGGCCGACTTTTCAATCTGTCTGTACCAGAGCATGCCGCCATGCGGAGTTATGTTAAGGAGTCTTTGGAGAAGGGGCATATTCGGCCCTCTTCGTCACCATTGGGAGCGGGTTTCTTTTTTGTTGCTAAGAAGGATGGCTCCTTGAGACCCTGTATTGATTATCGTCTTCTTAATAAGATCACGGTCAAATTCCAATACCCCTTGCCTTTGCTTACTGATTTGTTTGCTCAGATTAAGGGGGCTAGTTGGTTTACTAAGATTGACCTCCGAGGGGCATATAATCTTGTTCGTATTAAACAGGGTGACGAATGGAAAACTGCATTTAATACGCCCGAAGGCCATTTTGAATAACTTGTGATGCCATTTGGGCTCTCTAATGCTCCATCTGTGTTCCAGTCTTTCATGCATGATATTTTCCGCAATTATCTTGATAAATTCATAGTCGTATATTTGGATGATATTTTGATTTTTTCCAATGATTGGGAGTCTCATGTGAAGCAGGTCAGGATGGTGTTCCAGATCCTTCGTGATAATGCTTTATTTGTGAAGGGGTCTAAGTGCCTATTCGGAGTTCAGAAGGTCTCTTTTTTGGGTTTTATTTTTTCTCCCTCGTCTATAGAAATGGATCCTGTTAAGGTCCAAGCTATTCATGACTGGATTCAACCCACATCTGTGAAGGGCCTTCAAAAATTTTTGGGTTTTGCTAATTTCTATCGCCGTTTCATTGCCAACTTTTCCAGTGTGGTTAAGCCCCTTACTGATTTGACGAAGAAAGGCGCGGATGTGACGAATTGGTCCTCTGCGGCTGTTGAGGCCTTTCAGGAGCTTAAACACCGATTTACTTCTGCCCCTGTGTTGCGTCAGCCGGATGTTTCTCTTCCTTTTCAGGTTGAGGTCGACGCTTCTGAGATTGGGGCAGGGGCCGTTTTGTCTCAGAGGGAGTCTGATGGTTCTTTGATGAAACTGTGTGCTTTTTTTTCCAGAAAGTTTTCGCCTGCGGAATGCAATTATGATGTCGGCAATCGGGAGTTGTTGGCTATGAAGTGGGCGTTTGAGGAGTGGCGACATTGGCTTGAGGGAGCTAAGCACCGCGTTGTGGTCCTGACCGATCATAAGAATCTGATTTACCTCGAGTCGGCCAAGCGGCTTAATCCTAGACAGGCTCGATGGTCCCTGTTTTTCTCCCGTTTTGATTTTGTGGTCTCGTATCTTCCGGGATCTAAGAATGTTCAGGCTGATGCCCTCTCTAGGAGTTTTTCGCCTGATTCTCCTGGAGTCCTGGAGCCGGTTGGCATTCTTAAGAAAGGGGTGATTATTTCTGCCATCTCTCCTGATTTGCGGCGGGTGCTTCAGGAATTTCAGGCTGATAGGCCTGACCGCTGTCCTGTGGGAAAGCTGTTTGTTCCTGATAGATGGACTAGTAAGGTAATTTCTGAAGTTCATTGTTCAGTGTTGGCTGGTCATCCTGGGATTTTTGGTACCAGAGATTTGGTTGCTAGGTCCTTTTGGTTGCTGGGTCCTTTTGGTGGCCGTCCTTGTCGCGCGATGTCCGTGCTTTTGTGCAATCCTGTGGGACTTGCGCCCGAGCCAAGCCTTGCTGTTCCCGCGCTAGTGGGTTGCTTTTGCCTTTGCCGGTCCCTTAGAGGCCCTGGACGAATATTTCCATGGATTTTATTTCGGATCTTCCTGTTTCCCAGAAGATGTCTGTTATCTGGGTTGATTGTGACCGGTTCTCTAAAATGATCCATCTGGTACCTTTGCCTAAGTTGCCTTCCTCCTCAGATCTGGTTCCATTGTTTTTTCAGCATGTGGTTCGTTTGCATGGCATTCTGGAGAATATTGTGTCTGACAGAGGTTCTCAGTTTGTCTCTAGATTTTGGCGGTCCTTTTGTGCTAGGATGGGCATTGATTTGTCTTTTTCTTCGGCGTTTCATCCTCAGACTAATGGCCAAACTGAGCGAACTAATCAGACCTTGGAGACCTATTTGAGATGCTTTGTGTCTGCTGATCAGGATGATTGGGTGTCTTTCTTGCCTTTGGCCGAGTTTGCCCTTAATAATCGGGCTACTTCGGCTACTTTGGTTTCTCCTTTCTTTTGTAATTTTGGTTTTCATCCTCGCTTCTCTTCTGGGCAGGTTGAGCCTTCTGATTGTCCTGGTGTTGATTCTGTGGTGGACAGGCTGCAGCAGATTTGGACTCATGTGGTGGACAATTTGACGTTGTCTCAGGAAAGGGCTCAACGTTTTGCTAACCGCCGTCGGTGTGTTGGTCCCCGGCTTTGTGTGGGGGATTTGGTTTGGTTGTCTTCTCTTCATGTTCCTATGAAGGTTTCGTCCCCTAAGTTTAAGCCTCGGTTTATTGGTCCTTATAAAATTTCTGAAATTATTAATCTGGTGTTGTTTCGTTTGGCTATTCCAGCCTCTTTTGCCATTCATAATGTTTTCCATAGATCTTTGTTGCGGAGATATGTGGTGCCCGTTGTTCCCTCGGTTGACCCTCCTGCCCCGGTGTTGGTTGAGGGAGAGTTGGAATATGAGGTTGAGAAGATTTTGGATTCTCGCTTTTCGAGGCGGAGGCTTCAGTATCTTGTCAAGTGGAGGGGTTATGGCCAGGAGGATAATTCTTGGGTTGTTGCCTCCGATGTCCATGCCGCCGATTTGGTTCGTGCTTTTCATTTGGCTCATCCTGATCGGCCTGGGGCTCTGGGGAGGGGGTTCGGTGACCCCTCCTCAAGGGGGGGGGGTACTGTTGTGAATTCCGCTCTTGGGCTCCCTCCGGTGGTTGTAAGTGGCACTTTTGTGAGTTCTGCTCTTGGGCTCCCTCTTGTGGTTTCAAGTGGTATGGCTGCTCCTTGGAGTTAGTTGTCATCAGCTGCCTCCACCTATCTTCTCTTCTGCTCGGCTATTTAGGTCTGGCTGTTCCTTCAGCTAGTGCCACTTGTAAATGGTTTCTGGTTGGATTCACATCTCTTTGGATTTCCCTGTTTTCCTGACCAGTTCAGCAAAGCTAAGTTCTTACTTGCTCTGTTCTGTTCACAGATTGTGGACTTATCCGTTCAGTGCTTTCTATGTTTGTCCAGCTTATCAGTATGAATTAATTCTGTCTTGCTGGAAGCTCTGGGAAGCAGATTTACCCTCCACACCTTTAGTCAGGTGTGGAGATTTTTAGTAAACTCTGCGTGGATTTTTGTAGTGTTTTTTACTGACCGCACAGTATTCCATCCTGTCCTATCTATCAAGCTAGACTGGCCTCCTGTGCTCATCCTGGTTTCATTCTGTGTATGTCTTTTTCCCTCTCCACTCACAGTCATTATTTGTGGGGGATTAATCTATCCTTTGGGGATTTTCTCTGAGGCAAGATAGTTTTCCTGCTTCTATCTTTAGGGGTAGTTAGCTCTTAGGCTGTGACGAGATGCCTAGGGAGAGTTAGGAGCATTCCACGGCTGCTTCTAGTGTTGTGTTGAGCTTATGGACTGCGGTCAGTACAGTTACCACTTCCTTCAGAGCTCGTTCCATGTTGCTCCTAGACCACCGCATCATAACAGAAGACCTTTTTATTCTCTCAATGCGGTTACTGACGTACACATAGAAGCGCCTTGTTTGGTTGTAGATGTAACCTAAGACAACTTTACTGTCACTGTAGTATTGTACGTCATCTATGTGAGTGTCCAGCTCATGCTGAATAAAGTCTGCAAGTTCTACTGCAAGCACAGCCACACAGAGTTCCAGCCTGGGAATAGTGTGGTCAGGCTTGGGAGCCAACTTAGCCCTGCCGAATCCAACGTGATCTTGCTTGTCAGATCCCGTCACCTTCAGGTAGGCAACAGCTGCAATGGCCTCCGTGGATGCATCCGAGAACACATGGAGTTCCGTCCTAGTGCTAGCAGCAAGTGAGATTCCAGCGTAGCAGCTCGGTATATGGATTTCATCCAAAGCACACAAAGACTGCTTCCAGGCTTCCCTGTTGTGAATTCTGTTGTCGAACTCCCTCCTGTGGTCGTGAATGGTACTTCGGCGAGTTCTGTATATGGGCTCCCTCTGGTGGCTGTGAGTGAAGCTGCTGCTTCTGAGGTTCCTTACACAGGTGACGTGGTTTATCCTTTGGTTGACTGCTCTATTTAACTCCTCTCAGATCGTTACTCCATGCCAGCTGTCAATGTTTTTGCATTGGTTCAGTTCGCTCCTGGATCTCTCTGGTGACCTGCCTTCTCCTGCAGAAGCTAAGTTCCTGATAGTCATTATTTGTTCACTGTTTTCTTGTCCAGCTGGTTTTCATGATTTTGTCTTGCTAGCTGGAAGCTCTAGGATGCAGAGTGGCCCCTCCGCACCGTGAGTCGGTGCGGAGGTCTTTTTTGCACACTCTGCGTGGTCTTTTGTAGGTTTTTGTGCTGATCGCAAAGTTACCTTTCCTATCCTCTGTCTATTTAGTAAGTCTGGCCTCCCTTTGCTGAAACCTGTTTCATTTCTGCGTTTGTGACTTTCATCTTTACTCACAGTCAATATATGTGGGGGGCTTCCTTTACCTTTGGGGAATTTCTCTGAGGCAAGGTAGGCTTTATTTTCTATCTCTAGGGCTAGATAGTTCTTAGGCTGTGACGAGGCCCCTAGGTCTGGTCAGGAGCGCTCCACGGCTATTTCTAGTGTGTGTGATAGGATTAGGGCTTGCGGTCAGCAGAGCTCCCACATCCCAGAGCTCGTCCTGTATGAGGTTTAACTATCAGGTCATTCCGGGTGCTCCTAACCACCAGGTCATAACACTTCCCATTTCGATTCCTTATCAGGAGGGAGTGGGGTATCCCAGTCCTTGACGGTTTCGGAGAGCTGTCTCAGAAGGGATTTACCTTGTATGGTAATTGGTGCCACAAATCCCAGTGGGTCATACAGGCTATTTACCACTGACAGGACACCACATTTACTGAATGGTTTGTCTGCAATTGATTTGGAAACCGAAGGTGTCGGCTGACAGGTTCCACCTCAGGCCTAAGCTTCTCTGCACAGGCGGACGTTCTGGTCCCAGGTCTATGTCCTTGAATCCAGGTGCGTGGTCACTTGACTCAAAGGCTCTCATGACAGCCGGGCTGTTTGAAGCAATTTTGTGCAGTCTAAGCTTAGCTCGGTACAGCATATGTTGGGTCTTTTTAAGTAGGTCGATTGCTGCTTCTTCTGTGGGTAGAGATTTTAGTCCATCCTCTACGTAGAAGTCTTTCTCTACAAAGTCTCTGGCGTCTGTTCCATACTCGGACTCTCCTTCTAGTGCGGTTCTCCGCAGGCCATATGTTGCCACTGCGTGTGAAGGGCTGTTCCCAAATACGTGCACCCGCATGCAATACTCCAACATCTCTTTGCTGGGGTCATTTTCCTTGTACCACAGGAACCTGAGGAAATTCTTGTGGTCCTCTCTATGAAACAGTGGAACATCTGTTCAATGTCGGCGGTGATGGCAATGGGCTCTTTCCTGAACCTCATCAACACTCCTACTAGGTTGTTTATCAGATTAGGACCTGTGAGGAGGACATCATTGAGAGATACGCCTTGATGTTTGGCGCTTGAATCAAAGACAACTCTAATTTGTTTAGGTTTTTTCGGGTGATATACTCCAAATGAGGGTAGGTACCAGCACTCCTCCTTTTCCTTTAAGGGAGGCGCTGGCTCCGCATGGTTGTTATGGAATATTTTGCCCATAAAGGTGACGATGTGTTCTTTCATCTCCGGTTTATTGCTTAGTGTGCGCTGGAGAGAGTTAAATCTGGACAAGGCTTGTTCACGATTGTTTGGGAGCCTTACCCTGGTAGCTCGGAAGGGTAAGGGGAAAACCCAGTGATTGGTCTCCTCCTTAAGGAACTCATTGTCCATTACCCTGACAAATTCCTTGTCTTCCATAGATGGGGCTACTTTGTTGTCATCCTTAGTGGTACGAAACACCGATCTTCCGAAGTCGTCTGCAGAGGGAGAAGGGATAACATCAGGCAGCTGTACAGGATCTGGAAGCCTTTCCTTCACCTCATAGTGATGAGGACATGGTTTGCAGAAAGTAGTGCACCCATCTCGGCGTACGTAGGTCTTAAAGGAATGGACTCCTGTTCGGTCCAAGCATACGTTCCCTATGACTACCCACCCCAAGTCAAGTCTCTGGGTGTAGTCAGGACCATTACACTGTTGGCGGACCTTATGTATCATCAAATTGTCTCTGCCGAGCAGAAGTAGGATTTCATCATCTGTGTCCAAAGGTGGGATAACGCTGGCTAGGTGCCTTAAATGTGGTTGGTGGAAAGCAGCTTCCAGGCTAGGGATCTCATCCCTTTGATCTGGTATTTGATCACATTCGATTAGCGTAGGTAGGGGTATTTCTACATCTCCATTGACGGGAGAAGCAATGAAACCTTGTGCTCTTCTGCCGCTAGTCTCTATGCGCCCTGAGCAAGTATTCAGAGTGTAGGGCATTGCTGGTCCCTTGATTCTAAAGGCTTCAAAGAACTTAGGTCCAGCTAGAGATCGATTGCTCTGATCATCAATGATGGCATACATTTTTACAGCCTTCTCTGGTTGCCCTTCTGGATAGACTCTGATTAGGCATATTCTGGCACAGCATTTAGCACTTTGATTCTCCCCACATACCTCTGAGCATGAGCAGGAAACAGCTGTGGTGGACTTGGCGTGATTCTGTGGCTCCCCGCCATGGTTTGTAGTGGGACCAGAGGTAACTGCAACTGCTGGATCGCCGGTGGCTGAGGCTGGGTGCAAAGCTGATGGGTGTCTGTCGCTGTGACACTCTTCACACTTAATGGCAGATTTACAGTCCTTGGCCATGTGTTCTGATGAAGCGCAGCACTTGAAACATACCCCAAGTTCGCTGAGGATTTTCTTGCGCTCCTGCATCGTTTTGGACCTGAAGCCTCTACATTTGTTCAGTGAGTGTGGTCTTTTGTGAATGGGACACTCACGATTGAAAGACTTATCCCTCGATGGAATAGTGTTCTGCTTATCGGCAGGTACTGCAGGTGATGGCAGGTTAGTCTTCCTGATGCTTACACTGTTCCTTGAGTCCTTGCGTCTATGTGTGATGCTTTCATACCTTGATGAAGGTGTTGCTGGAGCTGCAGTGTTAGACTCCAGGAAGTCGAGGCTAGGGTCGTTCCTCATTTGGGCTTGTTCGTCAATGAACTTGCAGAACTGAATGAACGGAGGAAAGGTGACGTCATGTGACCTTTTATACCTGGAGACGCACACTGCCCACTTCTCTTGCAGACTATGTGGTAGCTTTGAGACGATTGGGTTCACCCCATGGGCAGTGTCCTGGTAGCACCGTCCAGACAGACGAGGGTCGCTTTTAGCAAGTTCCAGCTCCATAAGCAGGTCCCTTAAGTCTAGAATCTTGTGGGCTTCCTTAAGGTTGATCCTTGAAACTTTCTGCAGTCTCTTGAATAGGGACTTTTCAATGGCTTCAGCGCTGCCGTAGGTTCTTTCAAGTCTCTGCCAGGCCTCAGCGAGACCTGCTTCAGCCTGCCCCACATAGACAGTCCTAAGACTCTTGATACGGTTTGTGGATTCAGGACCCAACCATTTTACCATGAGGTCGAGCTCCTGCTCCGCGGATAGGTTGAGATCAGCAATGGCGGCCTTGAAGGATGCTTTCCAGGCTCTGTAGTTCTCTGCATGGTCGTCGAATTTTGAGAGGCTAGTGCTGATTAGCTTCCTGCTCACCATGAACCTGGCAAACTCAGACATGTCTGATCCTTCACTCCTTGTTACCATGTTAGCTTGTGGTGCCCCTCGGGAGTATAAGCTGTGTGGCTTGGAAGGGTGAATTGTTCCCGGGTAGAATGATGTTGCTGCAGGGTTGAGCTGTGGTTTAACCTCTGTAGATTCTGATGACTGCTGCTTGAACTGTGGAGGCAGGCTGCAGTGTGCCTTGTGGTCATCTTGCGATGATGACTGCTCCTGAGGGGGTGCATCACGGCGTTGGTCTTGGGTCTCTGTTGGGGCTGTGGGCGATACTGGCACTATAGGTTGGGCTGACTTGGATGTTTCCGCAATGTTGGGTTGAACGTCGCTGGAGAAGGTGTGCTCTGCAGGAATATGTTTCTGCACGTAGTCTCTGGTACGAACAGCTGGATCGTCTTCTTCCTGTGGTGGCAGGCAAATCGGGTCAAAGTTATGCTTCAATGCTTGCTCGAGTATTTTTACTTTGGCTAATGCGATTTCTTCCTCCATTTCTGTTTGAAGAATCTTTGCTTGAGCCTCTGCTTCTGCTCTCTTCGCTTCTGCTTCTGTTTGAAGAATCTTTGCTTTAGCCTCTGCTTCTGCTTTCTTTTCGGTGTATGAACATCTTAGTTTGGACCGCTCTGCATTTAAACGGGCCTCTAGGATTCTGTCACTGAGAGCTGAAGTTCTTGAGCAGGATGATTTGTATGACCGAACAGAGTGTTTAGACGAGGCTGACTTGTGCGATCTAGTTTCTTGCAGATGGGCGATACGAAGCTCCGCTTTATCTTTGGCGTCTTGCATGGCGGCGTCCCTTTCTCTGTCTGTGGAATCCGCTTTGCTTAACTCTGATAGGGCTTTGTCAATTTTAGAGTCTTTTAGGAAGGCAGCATACTTTGCAGACAGTCTCTTGTATCTGCCGTGAGCCGTGTCTAGCTGTCTTATAGTGTCCTGTAAACTCGCTGCATCATCTTTGTTGCATTGGACACTTGACATGAGGGAGGCGACTCGTTCCCATAGGTCATCCAAGTTGTCATTGAACTCATCCCTTGTGGAACAGTAATTCTCGAGGACCTTTAATGTTGGCTTGATGGAACGTAATGGTCGTGCATCTGGGTCTGCTGCAGAAGCGGGCTCTGCTTCCTGGTCTTCATGATGGACAGTATCGGGTTGTATTTGACCTGTTTCAGCATTGGGGAACTGCGTAAGGTCCTTTTTGGCCATTTTGATTTAAGGTGCGCTGTCCCTTTAAGAAACTGAACTTTTGAAGTGTTTTTGGAGAATTGTGGAGTTCTGCGGTACGACAATCTGCAGCGATGTGGTATAATATACAGAGAGTCTTTATGTACGATGCGGTCTGAGGTGATGCTGCAGGAGATTTCTTAGCAGAGCAGGGCTGCAGTATATGAGCAGGCAGAGCGTGGGCACATGGATAGAGATATAAGGGTGATTCTGGCCAGGCTTCAAGGCAGTCTTTCGACTGTTCTGTCCCCACATGAGGCGAATGGAGGTGTGATTGATTAATAAGCGTTGTGAGAAACGTACCTTCCGTATTTTCCTCCAAGTGAGGCAGACAGGACCAATGCTGCTCAGCGTCCGAAGAGATGATGCACACCAGGGATTGTGTAATCCAGTCTTGTTTATTTTGTAGATCTGGACATACAGCGTATAACTGGTAATACAGTACTTTCTCCAGAAATGCAGGTGTAGACAGGGTACAGTAAGATGTAGCACCAAGTATGTCTGCAAGTGTGAGCAACGAAGAGCAGCAAGAGGTCGAAAGACTGATGCCTTCCTAAGCCGGATAAAGAGAGTCCTCTCACAACAGAAAGTAAACTGGAAATGGCTGCCAGAGGAAGAGAAGATTTGACCCCTGAACCGGAAGTAAGACATGCCCACAAGAAATAATGAATAACAAGCTGCCATACGGAAAAAGGCCATTGTGTGGCAGCAGAGTAAAATATAACAACATACATCGAAACTGAGGAACATACATGGAACAGCACAGCATTATGGGGGCACTGTGGCTGGCAGCATTATGGGGCACGGTGGCTGGCAGCATTATGGGACCGAGACACCACTGGGGCTGCACTTGTGGCATCTTGAATCCAACAAGAACATAAAATGAAGAAGAGGGGTTGGACTAAGAAATGACCTCATTGGAGCCTTTTTTTGTCCCAACTTTATTTGTCCTCAAAAACGTTTAAAAAACACGTCAAAAACGCATCAAAATCCGCAGGCGGTTTCCCTGGCAAGAGTGTGCGGTTTTGATGAAGAAACATCTGCTTCTATTCTGCAACGTGGGCACATAGCCTAAGAGTACACCGGGACAAGGATACTTAGAATCCCAGTTCCAGGGACAGTTTGAGTCCACATTCCCTTACCAAAGACCGTCATAGCATGACAAAGTGACACTGGTCAGAATTGTAAAACTTGGCCTGGTCAGGAAGGTGAAAACCGGCATTGGTGTTAAAACTTAGGTTTTAGGCTAGGTTCACATTGCGTTAGGGCAGTCCGTTTAGCGCATAGTGCTACGGACTGCGCTAACGCAATGTCCCAAAAGGGATCGCGTTTGCCGATCCTGCTAGCGCAGATGCCCGATCTGCGCTAGCGAGGAACGGACCGCGAACGCTGCAAGCAGCCTTCGAGGTCCGTCACTCAAATGACAGCACATTGCTAGCGCACGCCCAATGTAGGCGTGCGCTAGCGATGCATTCACCATTAGAAGCAATGGCGGTGTTAACGGACTACGTTCCGTTAAACGTACTGCCATAACGCTATGTGAACCTAGCCTTAGTGATACACACCACTTCTGCATATATACATTTGAATAAGTGAGGTATCTAGGAGGTGGGATACAGATTAGGGCCTTCAGCCCTTTGTTCACTTGCTGCATCCCACTGGTGTTTTCCACAATTAGTGTGCAGTGGATTTTGAAGGGTATAAGGCTGCCGTCACACGCTCAGTATTTGGTCAGTATTTTACCTCAGTATTTGTAAGCCAAAACCAGGAGTGGGTGATAAATGCAGAAGTGGTGAATATGTTTCTATTATACTTTTCCTCTAATTGTTCCACTGCTGGTTTTGGCTTACAAATACTGATGCAAAATACTGACCAAATACTGATAGTGTGACGGCAGCCTAAAAATTGCAATTATTCCATTTTAGCGCCGAATTCATTGGGCCCAGCTTGTACTGCTGGAGACATATGCCCCATAAATAGGTCCTGGACAAACTTTTTTAACCATTTAATGACTGATCTCAACAAAATCACTGAGGATTGGACATCCTTACTGATGAAACTGCATCTACAGCGGCCTGAAAAACGCGATGGATGGGCTGACTACAGCAGCACTGTACATTGCTTGGTAGCTGCAGCTGAGTACTGAAGTACATTCACTTCAATGGGAGATAAAGCGCAGCACTTATGCAGCTACTGCAGGAGCAGTTTTCTGCTGATCAGTGGATGTACCACGTGTCGGACCCACACAGATCTCGTATTGTTCACCTACCAAGTGGATGGGTATCAATGATTAGAAGCAGAAATTTTTTTTAGAGGGTTCTCTTCTCTGCAGAAATGCCATACACATTGATTAGTGATGAGCGAACGTTTTCTGATAAGGTGTTATCCGACGATGCTCAGGCGTGAATGTCTTCAGCGTGCTCAAAAATATGTTCGAGTCCCCCTGCTTGCATGTCTCACAGCTGTTCGACAGACCCTAAGAGGCAATCCCTGCATGTCCTGTGGCTTAATTTTAATTTACTTAACCCCTTAACGACCGCCGATACGCCTTTTAACGGTGGCAATTAACGGTATTATACCTCAGGGCTGCTTTTTAGCAGCTCTGAGAAATAAGTGTATAGCGCCCCCCAGCATTGGAAAATCGGAGAACATGATTCGGGTCGGTATTTACTGTCCCCTGTCACATGATTGCCGTTATTCAAAGAATAACAGTGATCACAAAAAAAAGTCTGGATTTCCATCCATTTCTCTCTCCTCTGATAAGATCTAGCATACCAGAGGAGAGAGTAATGGAATCTCCCAGTCCTCCCGGTACCTCCGCCATCGCCAGATCCTCCTGCTCACCCGAACCTCCACGTCATCTTCCTGGAAGAAAATGGCAGGCACATTCGCAGTGCACCTGCAGAGATCTACCCGACGGTACCTGGCAACAATAGATTTTTCCTATTAGTTCATTTTGATCACTTTGATAGGGTCTATCACAGTATTAAAAAAATATAGTAAATCAAATCCTCCTTTGTCACCCCTTAGATAAAAATAAAAATTCTAACTTTTTCCTTTCTTTGCAGTTAGAGCTGGGGTTAGCGTTGTGTTGGGCTTACTGGTGTGTTGGGTTAGGGTTGGTGTTAGAATTGGGAGGTTTCCACTAATTAGGTACATCAGGGGGTCGCCAAAAGCGACATGGTGCCCGCCATCGAGTCCAAGTTTGCGTTCAAAAAGTCACACGTGCTCCCTCCCTTCTGAGCCCTGCCATGCATCCAAACAGCGGCTTACCCCACATATGGGGTATCGGTGTACTCACGAGAAACAGCACAACAAATTTTGGGGTCCATTTTCTCCTGATACATTTGTGAAAATACAAAAATTTGGGGTGTAATTTTTTTGTGAAAAAAGTGAAATGTTTATTTTTTTTCTTCCGCGTTGCTTTAGTTCTCATGAACCAGCTGAAGGGTTAACAAACTTTTTGAATGTGGTTTTTAGTACCTTGAGAGGTGCAGTTTTTAGATTGGAGTCCCTTTTGGGTATTTTCTGTCATATTGACCCTTCAAAGTCACTTCAAATGCGAGATGGTTCCTAAAAAAAATGGTTTTGTAAGCTTTGTTGGAAAAATGAGAAATCATTGGTCAACTTTTAACCCTTATAACATCCTACCAAAAAAAAATAGTTTCCAAAACTGTGCTGATGTTAACTAGACATGTGGGAAATGTTATCTATTAACCATTTTGTAATATTTACTGATTTCCGATATTTTCACAAATAAGTAATAGCTATCAATTTTTACCACTACCATGAAGTTCAATATGGCACGAAAACAATATCAGAATCAGTGGGATCCATGGAAGCGTTCCAGAGTTATTATCTCATAAAGGGACAGTGGTCAGAATTATAAAATTTGGCCTGGTCATGAAGGTGAAAACAGGCTTGGTGGTCAAGCAGTTAAACTATCACAGTTTTACTGATATAATAATTATTTTGATTAACCTTTTCAGGACCAATGTATAGCTGAAATATCTAGGCTCCTCAAGGTCACTTCAAATGTGATGTGGTCCCTAAAAAAAATGTTTTAATAATATGGTAGAAAACATTTCGCTGGTCAACTTTTAACACTTATAACTTCCTAAGAGAATCAAATATGTTTCCAAAATTGTGCTGATGTAAAGCAGACATGTGGGAAATGTTATTTATTAAAGGGAATCTGTCACCCCAATTTTCGCCTGTAAGATGCGGCCACCGCCATCAGGGGCTTATCTACAGCATTCTGTAATGCTGTATCATGAAGTACAGTATGTCACGAAAAAATGATACCGGGATCCGTTGAAACGTTCCATAGTTATTACCTCTCAGAATTGTAAGAATTGGCCCAGTTAGGAAGGTGAAAACAGACTTGAGGGGTAAAGGGGTTGAAGCAAGATGTTCAGTTGCTATGGGTAACAGTTGTTCTTTCCCTTGGCGCTAGTTGTTGAAGTCTTCCCCCCCAAATGTAAACAATTGTATATAACATAGCATGGCGGTCTTGCCCCCGATATAACACAGTGTGGCGGTCTAGCCCCGATATAATACAGCGTGGCGGTCTAGCCCCGATATAACAGCGTGGCAGTCTAGCCCCGATATAACACAGCGTGGCGGACTAGCCCCGATATAACACAGCGTGGCGGACGAGGCTGAAGTTGGTTTCTTATTTGTCAGTTTCTTATTCAGCATTTTTTACTTTTCTGTTTTTTATAGGTTTAACAACAAAAAATAAGCATCACAATAATAAAAGACAATGCAGCGAGGAGCCCTCATGTGAATACGCTTAAAAATGGCTACAAAAACAATAAAACTGGCACAAAAATGGGCATGAAAGTGGGCACCAAAGAGCGCTGAAGAAAGGGTTAAATGCCTTTGGGCCACTGATCTCACACTGCAGACATATAGAACAGGGCGCCCTGCATCAAAACCTGTTACCTCCAGTCTGGCCAAAATGAGTTCTGGGCATCAGAACTAGCATCAAAGAGGGAAAACAGTCAATTTTGGCAATTTGAATAAGTAACTGATGTTTTTAAGGGGTTAAATGCCTTTGGGCCACTGATCTGACACTTCAAATACACAGACAGTGATGCCCTGCATCAAACCCAGGTCCCTTCACCCTGGCCCAAATGAGTTCTGGGCACCAGAACTGGCATCAAAGTGGGCAAACAGCCCATTTTCACAGATTTGAATAAGTAACTGATGTTTTAAAGGGTTAAATGCCTTTGGGCCACTGATCTGACACTTAAAATACACAGAAAGTGATGCCCTGCATCAAATCCAGGTCCCTTCAGCCTGGCCCAAATGGGTTCTGGGCATCAGAACTGGCATCAAAGTGGGCAAACAGCCCATTTTCGCAGATTTGAATAAGTAACTGATGTTTTTAAGGGGTTAAATGCCTTTGGGCCACTGATACGACACTTAAAATACACAGAAAGTGATGCCCTGCATCAAACCAAGGTTCTTCCAGCCTGGCCCAAATGGGTTCTGGGCACCAGAACTGGCATCAAAGTTGGCAAACAGCCCATTTTTGCAGATTTGAATAAGTAACTGATGTTTTTAAGGGGTTAAATGCCTTTGGGCCACTGGTACGACACTTAAAATACACAGACAGTGATGCCCTGCATCAAACCCAGGTCCCTTCTGCCTGGCCCAAATGGGTTCTGGGCATCAGAACTGGCATCAATATAGGCAAACAGCCCATTTTCACAGATTTGAAAAAGTAACTGATGTTTTAAGGGGTTAAATGCCTTTGGGCCGCTGATACGACACTTAAAATACACAGACAGTGATGGCCTGTATCAAACCCAGGTCCCTCCAGCTTGGCCCAAATGGTTTCTGGGCACCAGAACTGGCATCAAAATGGGCAAACAGCCCATTTTCACTGATTTGAATAAGTAACTTATGTTTTTAAGGAGTTAAATGCCTTTGGGCCACTGATACCACAGTGCAAACATATAAAACAGGGAGCCCCACATCAAAAACAGGTCTCTTCAGCCTGGCCCAAATGGGTTCTGGGCATCAGAACTAGCATCAAAGTGGGCAAACGGCCCTTTTTTTCACAGATTTGAATAACTAACTGATGTTTTGAAGGGGTTAAATGCCTTTGAGCCACTGATACCACAGTGCATATGTCAGGAAATAGGAAGAAGTCCTGATTACTTCAATTATACATACAGCGCTCTGAGCTGCAATTTCCTCTGCCTGCCAGCACAAGGCTGGAATTCTAAGCCACTCTTTCTCCCTCCTCCCACCATACAGCCGTAATGTAAGACGAGCCTTCCAGCTTCATTGAAGAATTTATATGGCCCTGTGCTGCTGTCACGATAATGCCAAAAAATGTCATATTGTGAATGTAGTTTCAGATGGACATGGCGAACTACACACACACACACTCACAATTCAGCTGCGACCCCTTGCTCTCCTGCCCCCCCCCCCCCCCCACACACACACCTTATCCTCCTGTGGCTTAGGAGGATAAATACATCCAGATGCATGGAACAGCTTTGCCAAGCTGTGTTAGATCGCTTCCCGGCCAAGACTGATGGCTGGTCTAAGAGTATAGTGGCTTATACTTCTGAGCTTGTGACATCACTAAAGGGCTGGTTAATGATATGCACTGATCGGATAGTTTTTTACATTATTCCAAGGTCTCAGACAAAGGCATTCCTGAGTGAGAGGGGAGGGACAACGGGTGGATTTGCAGGATTGGTCACCTGCAGTTTAAAGCCACACCCTGCCCACCATTAGAATCAGGTTGCCCAGTCTCTATCATAGGCTTTGTTTCGGGTACGAGTGAAGCTGGGGGGGGGGGGGCGGGAGAGCAAGGAGTCGCAGCTGAACTGTGAGTGTGTGTAGTTCGCCATGTCCTTCTGAAACTACATTCACAATATGACATTTTTTGGCATTATTGTGACAGCAGCACAGGGCCATATAAATTCTTCAATGAAGCTGGCAGGCTCGTCTTACATTACGGCTGTATGGTGGGAGGAGGGAGAAAGAGTGGCTTAGAATTCCTGCCTTGTGCTGGCAGGCAGAGGAAATTGCAGCTCAGAGCGCTGTATGTGTAATTGAAGTAATCAGGACTTCTTCCTATTTCCTGACATATGCACTGTGGTATCAGTGGCTCAAAGGCATTTAACCCCTTCAAAACATCAGTTAGTTATTCAAATCTGTGAAAAAAGGGCCGTTTGCCCACTTTGATGCTAGATCTGGTGCCCGGAACCCATGTGGGCCAGGCTAAAGGGACGTGGGTTTTATGCAGGGCATCACTGTCTGTGAATTTTAAGTGTCCGATCAGTGGCCCAAAGGCATTTAACCCCTTAAAAACATCAGTTACTTATTCAAATCTGTGAAAATGGGCTCTTTGCCCACTTTGATGCCAGTTCTGGTGCCCAGAACGCATTTAGGCCAGGCTGTAGGGACATGGGTTTGATGCAGGGCATCAACATCTCTGTATTTTAAGTGTCGTATCAATGGCCCAAAGGCATTTAACCCCTTAAAAACATCAGTTACTTATTCAAATCTGTGAAAATGGGCTGTTTGCCCACTTTGATGCCAGTGCTGATGCCCAGAACCCATTTGGGCCAGGCTGAAGAGAACTGTTTTTAATGTGGGGCTCCCTGTTCTATATGTATGCACTGTGGTATCTGTGGACCAAAGGCATTTAACCCCTTAAAAACATCAGTTACTTATTCAAGTCTGTGAAAATGGGCTGTTTGCCCACTTTGATGCCAGTTCTGGTGCCTTGAACCGATTTGGGCCAGGCTGGAGGGACCTGGGTTTGGTGCAGGGCATCACTGTCTGTGAATTTTAAGTGTCATATCAGTGGCCCAAATGAATTTATCCCCTTAAAAACATCAGTTACTTATTCAAATCTGTGAAAATTGGCTGTTTGCCCACTTTAATGCCAGTTCTGGTGCCCAGAACCCAGTTGGGCCAGGCTAATGGGACCTGGGTTTGATGCAGGGCATCACTTTCTGTGTATTTTACGTGTCAGATCAGTGGCCCAAAGGCATTTAACCCCTTAAAAACATCAGTTACTTATTCAAAACTGTGAAAATGGTCTGTTTGCCCACTTTGATGCCAGTTCTGGTGCCCAGAACCCATTTGGGCCAGGCTGGAGGGACCTGGGTTTGATGCAGGGCATCACTGTCTGTGTATTTTAAGTGTCAGATCAGTGGCCCAAAGGCATTTAACCCCTTAAAAACATCAGTTACTTATTCAAATCTGTGAAAATGGGCTAGGTTTGATGCAGGGCATTACTTTCTGTGTATTTGAAGCGTCAGATCAGTGGCCCAAAGGCATTTAACCCCTTAAAAACATCAGTTACTTATTCAAATTGCCAAAATTGACTGTCTGCCCTCTTTGATGCCAGTTCTGATGCCCAGAACCCATTTGGGCCAAGCTGGAGATAACTGGTTTGGATGTGGGGCGCCCTGTTCTATACGTCTGCAGTGTGAGATCAGTGGCCCAAAGGCATTTAACCCTTTCTTCAGCGCTCTTTGGTGCCCACTTTGATGCCCATTTTTGTGCCAGTTTTAATTGTTTTTGTAGCCGTTTTTAAGAGTATTCACATCAGGGCACCTCACTGCATTGTATGTTATTATTGTGATGATGATTTTTAGTTGTTAAACCTATAAAAAACAGAAAAGTAAAAAATGCCGAATAAGAAACTGACGAATAAGAAACCAACTTCAGCCTCATGCGTGGCGGACTATCCCTACATTATTAATAAGACAACAGTAGAAGCCGATTTCCCATTTGCAGCATGTGTCCCATCCTGGAGGCCGTGGACACTGGCAGATGACCAGTCACTACAGAGCCCCAGAGGGTTTTCCCCATCTATACAAAGTTCAATAGTCGCCGCCATAAGACGCTGTAGTGTATGGGCTCCTTCCAGGTGTGACGTCATTTCCGGGGGCGTGTCCTATTGGGAGGGGGCGTGTTTTCAGTCACATCATGAAGGCGGCAAAGCAAAGCAGCATGATTACAGCTTGTGGACGCCATGGCACATGGAGGTTAGTGGTTTCAGGGTGAAAAAATGCTACTTGCTGCTCGCTATTGGGGGGAGGCTCTGTGGTGGGCGACCTGCTTGTCTGTGTGGGGGGCACCGCTGCTGTGGGGGACCCCTGTGGTGGGCTTTGTGGGGGGGCACCGCTGCTGCTGTGGGGGACCCCCGTGGCGGGCTTTGTGGGGGGGCACCGCTGCTGCTGTGGGGGACCCCCGTGGTGGGCTTTGTGGGGGGGGGCACCGCTGCTGTGGGGGACCCCTGTGGTGGGCTTTGTGGGGGGGGCACTTCTGCTGCCGGCTGTTGTGGGGGACCCCCGTGGTGGGGGGGGCACCGCTGCTGTGGGGGACCCCCGTGGTGGGGGGGCACCGCTGCTGCTGTGGGGGACCCCCGTGGTGGGCTTTGTGGGGGGGCACCGCTGCTGCTGTGGGGGACCCCCGTGGTGAGCTTTGTGGGGGGGGACACCGCTGCTGCTGTGGGGGACCCCCGTGGTGAGCTTTGTGGGGGGGCACCGCTGCTGCTGTGGGGGACCCCTGTGGTGGCCTTTGTGGGGGGGGACCACTGCTGCCGGCCGGCTGTTGTGGGGGGGGCCACCTCTGCTGCTGTGGGGGACCCCTGTGGTGGGCTTTGTGGGGGGGCACCGCTGCTGCTGTGGGGGACCCCCGTGGTGGGCTTTGTGGGGGGGGCACCGCTGCTGCCGGCTGTTGTGGGGGACCCCCGTGGTGGGGGGGCACCGCTGCTGCTGTGGGGGACCCCTGTGGTAGGCTTTGTGGGGGGGCACCGCTGCTGCTGTGGGGGACCACCGTGGGGGACCCCCGTTGTGGACTTTGTGGGGGGGCACCGCTGCTGCTGTGGGGGACCCCCGTGGTGGGGGGGCACCGCTGCTGCTGTGGGGGACCCCCGTGGTGGGCTTTGTGGGGGGGCACCGCTACTGCTGTGGGGGACCCCTGTGGTGGGCTTTGTGGGGGGGGCACCGCTGCTGCCGGCCGGCTGTTGTTGGGGGGCCACCTCTGCTGCTGTGGGGGACCCCTGTGGTGGGCTTTGTGGGGGGGCACCGCTGCTGCTGTGGGGGACCCCCGTGGTGGGCTTTGTGGGGGGGCACTGCTGCTGCTTTGGGGGACCCCTGTGGTGGGCTTTGTGGGGGGGGGCACCGCTGCTGCCGGCCGGCTGTTGTGGGGGGCCACCTCTGCTGCTGTGGGGGACCCCTGTGGTGGGCTTTGTGGGGGGGGGCACCGCCGCTGCTGTGGGGGACCCCCGTGGTGGGCTTTGTGGGGGGGCACCGCTGCTGCTGTGGGGGACCCCCGTGGTGGGCTTTGTGGGGGGGGCACCGCTGCTGCTTTGGGGGACCCCTGTGGTGGGCTTTGTGGGGGGGGCACCGCTGCTGCTTTGGGGGACCCCCGTGGTGGGCTTTGTGGGGGGGGACACCGCTGCTGCCGGCTGTTGTGGGGGACCCCCGTGGTGGGGGGGGGGCACCGCTGCTGCTGTGGGGGACCTCTGTGGTAGGCTTTGTGGGGGGGCACCGCTGCTGCTGTGGGGGACCCCCGTGGTGGGCTTTGTGGGGGGGGGGCACCGCTGCTGCTGTGGGGGACCCCTGTGGTGGGCTTTGTGGGGGGGGCACCGCTGCTGCTGTGGGGGACCCCTGTGGTGGGGGGGCACCGCTGCTGCTGTGGGGGACCCCCGTGGTGGGCTTTGTGGGGGCGGCACCGCTGCTGCTGTGGGGGACCCCTGTGGTGGGCTTTGTGGGGGGGCACCGCTGCTGCTGTGGGGGACCCCTGTGGTGGGGGGGCACCGCTGCTGCTGTGGGGGACCCCTGTGGTGGGCTTTGTGGGGGGGGCACCGCTGCTGCTGTGGGGGACCCCCGTGGTGGGCTTTGTGGGGGGGCACCGCTGCTGCTGTGGGGGACCCCTGTGGTGGGGGGGGGCACCGCTGCTGCTGTGGGGGACCCCTGTGGTGGGCTTTGTGGGGGGGCACCGCTGCTGCTGTGGGGGACCCCCGTGGTGGGCTTTGTGGGGGGGCACCGCTGCTGCTGTGGGGGACCCCCGTGGTGGGCTTTGTGGGGGGGGGGGGCACCGCTGCTGTGGGGGACCCCCGTGGTGGGCTTTGTGGGGGGGGCACTGCTGCTGCTGTGGGGGACCCCCGTGGTGGGGGGGCACCGCTGCTGCTGTGGGGGACCCCCGTGGTGGGGGGGCACCGCTGCTGCTGTGGGGGACCCCCGTGGTGGGGGGGCACCGCTGCTGCTGTGGGGGACCCCCGTGGTGGGGGGGCACTGCTGCTGTTGTGGGGGATCCCCGTGGTGGGCTCTTGGGGGGGCACCGCTGCTGCTGGCTGTTGTGGGGGACCCCCGTCGTGGGCTTTTTGGGGGGACCCCTGTGGTGAGATTTGGGGGGGGGGGGCACCTACTGCTGCTGGCTGTTGTGGGGGGCACCTGCTGCTGCTGGCTATTGTGGTGGGACCCCTGTGGTGGGATTTTGGGGGGCACCTGCTGCTGCTGACTATTGTGGGGGACCCCTGTGGTTGGATTTTGGGGGGCACCTGCTGGCTGTTGGGGGGGACCCCTGTGGTGGGGTTTGGAGGTGACCTGCTTACGGGGTGGACCCCTTTTAGTGGGGGACCCCTGTTGTGGGATTTGAGGGCTATCTGCTTGTGGGATGTGGGGGGAGACTTGCTGCAGGCTATTGGGGGACCCCTGTGGTGGGACGTGGGGAGGCGACCTGCCTGTGGTGGGACGGGGAGGCGACCTGCCTGTGGTGGGACGTGGGGAGGCGACCTGCCGCTTACGGAGGGATCCCCTTTATTGGGGGGCGACCTGCTTATGGGTTGGGATTGGGGGGCTGATGAGGGCTTAGGCTGGGTGGAGTGGACGTCCGATAAGAGTTTAGGCTGGGTCGGGGGTGGACGTCCGATGGGGGGTTTGTGCTGGGTGGGGTGTCCGCGTCTGATGGGGGTGTGTGCTGGATGGGGGGGTCCACGTCCTGTGGGGGTTTGGCCGTCCGGTGGGGGTTTATTATTGGGTGGGCGTGGTGTGCGATGGGAGTAATGCTTGGAGGAGGGGTGGACGTCCGATGGGGGTTTATGCTGGGGGGTTAAGCTGGGGTGGCATCCGATTGGGGGGGTGTCTGATGGGATTTATGGTTGGGGGCAGGGGGCGTCATATGGGGATTTACGCTTGTGGGAGGGAATGTCTGGTGGGCTTTGGGTTTATCCTGTGGGGTCCGCTGGTTAATGTGAGGTGGAGGTTTCTGACTGGGGGAGTGAGGTTATGCTGTGTGGCCTTCTGGTTGATGTGGGGGAGCTAATGCTTCATTGGGGTACACAAAAAAAAATGGGTGTATGCTGCTTATGCTATGCAAAAAAAAAATTTAGGTATTTCCTGTAGAGGAGGGTACACCACCAACTAGCACGAAGCTAATCCGTTTTAACTTAATGTCAGTAGGAGGAAGACATGGGTCTGGACCGCCCAGCCCAGTTTAGGCCTTAAGGTACCGTCACACATAGCGACGCTGCAGCGATACCGACAACGATCCGGATCGCTGCAGCGTCGCTGTTTGGTCGCTGGAGAGCTGTCACACAGACAGCTCTCCAGCGACCAACGATCCCGAGGTCCCCGGTAACCAGGGTAAACATCGGGTAACTAAGAGCAGGGCCGCGCTTAGTAACCCGATGTTTACCCTGGTTACCATCCTAAAAAGTAAAAAAACAAACGCTACATACTTACCTACAGCCGTCTGTCCTCGGCGCTCTGCTTCTCTGGTCTGGCTGTGAGCGCCGGGCAGCCAGAAAGCAGAGCGGTGACGTCACCGCTCTGCTTTCCGGCTGACCGACGCTCACATCCAGTACAGGAGGAGTGCAGAGCACAGCGCTGGAGGACAGACGGCTGTAGGTAAGTATGTAGTGTTTGTTTTTTTACTTTTAGGATGGTAACCAGGGTAAACATCGGGTTACTAAGCGCTTAGTTACCCGATGTTTACCCTGGTTACCAGCGAAGACATCGCTGAATCGGTGTCACACACGCCGATTCAGCGATGTCTACGGGGAGTCCAGCGACGAAATAAAGTTCTGGACTTTCTTCCCCGACCAGCGACAGCACAGCAGGGGCCTGATCGCTGCTGCCTGTCACACTGGACGATATCGCTAGCGAGGACGCTGCAACGTCACGGATCGCTAGCGATATCGTCTAGTGTGACAGTACCTTTAGGTTTTGGGAGGTTTTTTATTAACGATTTGTCTTTTTTAATTTTTTTTTTTCTTCCCAGATATGGCTTTTGAGGGCGACAGTGGAATTGTCACTCTAATCTCCCACCTAGAATTGTCACTACCATATCATCTGTGGTCTACGAGGCAAGGCCCTAACACATCAAGAGTGTTTGGGGTTCCCCGGAGGACCGTTCATGCCACGAATCGCCCTACCCTCTCGCCTCTCTGCGTCCAGGTTATTCCATGCCCGTCTTCATCATCGCTCTGCGAAAAAGGATTTGTGATCTTAAGGACTGGTATATCCTACGAGGCAGTAAGGGGGCTACTTTAAAAAAAAAAAAAACACAGGGCAAATATGTCCTAGTTTTCCCCTGAGCAATGTGGACGTCTCCTGAGGAAACCTTCCTATTCATGCAGCCTCCACGTTTTCCAGAGGCTCCTGTGACCTTGCTCTTAAAATATCCAGGCTTTGGTCTAGGCCTTCTCTGGTGGCCGGTCCACACCGCCAGCGCCCTGAACAATCATGCACGCCAACTTTCTAGTGCGTCCTACTCTGCGCCTATTAGTTTAAGAGTACTTCGCTTCTGCAACAGAGGACTAAAGTCTGCCTCCCAAGAGATCTGTTCAAATTTGGTTGTTTTGGAAATGTTCTGTCCAAAAAAAAAAAACGACGGGACAACTCCCTGACCCGCCAGGAAAAGACGAGACCTTCCTTTAGGCCAGCTCCCTCCTGGCATCCATGAACCCACCAGTACTGGTCTGCTAGGCCTGGATCTAGCAGACTCTCTTCGACATGATGGGGCATTCCCACCTTGGATGTTTCTCAGGATCGGCTGCCGTGTCCTTCACAATTCAAGGCCGGTATTATGATCTCTGGTCCGGGACACCGAAATCTCAGACACCGGAGGCAGGCCTGAGGGGGGGGGGGGGCTTCAGAGCCGCATACCCTACCGACAGTCCTGCCCGCATGCACCAACAGCATATTACATTTTTACAATACTTTAGAAATGCATAAACTGAAACAAGCAAAGGCATAAAATGAAACAAGGAAAGGCATAAAGTTTTTCTATGCAAAAAAAGGCAGTTTTATCAAATTAGAAATATTTCTATATCTATTGTTAAAATGATATTTATCCAGTATTTCTATAAGTAAAAGTCTGAGATTTCTGTGAGAAATGGTAATTGTTTACCTCTTAAACCAGTTCTGAATGTAAATAAAACATTGCTCTGATTAAGTCTCCACATTGTATTTGTCTTTCATTTCATGCGTAGGGCAGGACAAGCCCATGATGTATCTGTGTAAAGCTAGGTTCACATTGCGTTAATGGGTTAACGCTAACGGACTGCGTTGCACGGCGAAAATGTCGAAATTAACGCCGTGCAACGGGTCCGTTAGCGCACCCATTGACAGCAATGTTACTTTTAGCTGAAGCGCATGCCATTTTCGGCACGCGCTAGCGATGTGCCGTTCTTTTGTGACGGACCTCGGACGCTGCTTGCAGCGTCCGAGGCCCGTTCCTCGCTACCGCAGATCGGGGATCTGCGCTAGCGGGGAGGGTGAACGCCGACCCTCTAGAAACATTGCGTTAGCGCAATCCGCTAGCGCTATGCGCTTAACGGATTGCACTAACGCAATGTGAACCTAGCGTAAGACGTAAGGTGCTATAATAACAGCCTTGGGCTGGTTTCACACCAGCATTCGGCAGGGCTGCGGATGGCAGCCTTCTTCCTCCGTTAAGCCCCGCCCAATGCCGCACCTCTTCCTTCAGTTCCGCCTACGTCTGCATGCGTCCTGCATACCCTATCTTTAACATTGGGTACGCAGGCCAAGCGGATGCCTCTGCATGCGTTGTTTTAATGCTGCGCCGACCGCAACAAAATGCAACATGTTGCGTTCGACGCAGTTCAGCGCATCGTCAAAACGACACGTGCCTGTGTACCCAATGTTAAAGATAGGGGATGCATGCAGACGTAGGCGGAGCTGAAAGAAGAGGTGTAGCAGTGGGTGGGGCTTAACGGAGGAAGAAGGCTGCCGAAGGCTGGTGTGAAACCAGTCTTAGACAGGTAAACCACTATTGAAACAATGTTCACTTGTACAAGCATTTAACCCCTCAGTGACGGGGCCAATTTTTTAAAATCTGACCAGTGTCACTTTATGTAGTAATAACTCTGGAATGCTTCAACATATTCCATTGATTTTGAGGTTGTTTTTTTTCCTGACATATTAGACTTTATGATAATGGTAAACTTGGGCTAATGATAAACTTGGGTTAATGTTTTGCTTTATTTTGTAAAAATATCAGAAACTTTAAAAAAAAGAAATTTTCAAATTTTGAATGATTTTCCCTTTAAGGCCGGAGTCACACTAGAGAGGAATACGGACGAGTGCTATGTGAGAAAAAAAAAATTGCATAGCACTCGGACCAATGTTAATCTGTTGGGCAGCTCCCATCACTTTTTTTTTTTTTTTTCACGGCCGTATTATATGTGCGAGTGAAATTGCACTATGCTGCGATTTGCACCGTATATCAGCCGAGAATCCCCAATGAAAGTCTGTTTATGCAAGAAAAACTCATACCACACGGGCCATCAGTGTGACTTGCAAGAAATACGCAATGGTGTCCTTTTAAAGGCTTGTAATTCAGGTGCAGTGTACAGTAAAATCACACTGACAGCTTACAATATTTACAAACAGTTAATTTGTCGGCTTCTGTCAAATCATTGCAGGATAGGAGACATGGTTTACATACAGTAAACCATTGCAGAACGGTTAGATTTATATAGGTCAGTGACTAATACGGTTAGTAGTATGTGTGTGTGTAAAATTTGGGACCTGTATGTATTTAATAAAAATGTTTTCACTGAAAAAACTGGCGTGGGCTCCCACACAATTTTCTGTGCCACAGAGGGAAAGTCAGTGACTGAGGACAGATATTATAGCCTAGAGAGGGACCATGGTTATTGCCACCCCAGAAAAGGTGCATCTGTAAGATGCGCCAATTCTGGCACTCAGCCTCTGTTCTCACTGCCCTGTAGCGGTGGCATATGGGGTAATAAGGGGTTAATGTCACCTTTTGTATTGTAAGGTGACAGTAGGCCAGCTTACTTATGGAGAGGTGTCTGATAGATGCCTCTCCATTACTTACCTGTGGGCTTGATGTTACTTGACAATAAAATTGTGACATCAACCCCACAAATCTGAGCCCCACTGCTACAGGGCAAGTGGGAAGAGCGAGGCTAAGTACCAGAATTGGCAGATCTATAAGATGCGCCATTTCTGGGATGGCTGAGAGCTGATGGTTTTTAGCCTCTGGGGCTGCCAATATCCATGGCCTCTTCACAGACTATTAATATCAGCCTACAGCTTTTATAGGGGGACCCCATGTCAATATTTTGTGTCCTACTGTAAAATAGCCAGTAAAGGCTAAGCAAACAGCTGTGAGCTGATATTAATAGCCTGGGAACCTTTATGGTTATTGGCTCCTTTCCAGAATATTAACATCAGCTGTCAGCTTTCCCTCTGCTGGTTATGAAAATTATGCCGTGCTAGATATAGACACTGACATTCACAGCAGCGCGTCCGCCCCGATGCTCTTTTCTGACTCCTTTCTCAGGCCCCCAAAAAAGTGTTAACTAAGTACCCTTTATTTTCTTGCACTGTAGCCGTTCACTTACTACAAGGTATTCAATCATTGTTTCTGTCCCCCCCCCCCATAAAGTACGACCACTATCTATATGCCTTTATATGCAGCATTCTAGAATGCTGTGTATATATAGTAGGCCCACTGCCTGTATACCCTTATATACAGCATTTTATAAAGCACAACCACTATCTGTATGCCCTTAAGACTTGCCTAGCCCCATACAATGGGCTTTGCTAGTCTTAATCCGGGGCCTTCTCCTCTTCTATCACCGTCCTTCTTTCTTTGAGTCGATGACGCGTCCTATGTCATCCACACGGTGTGTTCCATCGTGCTCCTGTGCATCGCACTTCTTTCTGCCCGTTGCAGTACTTTGCTTTGTGCTCGGCAGAGAAGTGTTCCTGCACAGAAGCGTGATGAGGGAGGTTGTGTGGATGATGTAGAACACATCATCCACGGGAAGGACTGTGCCAGATGAAGACCAGCGCCAAACATAACACCGGACCGCCCCGTAGGTGAGTATAAGAAGTTATTTACATTATGCACATTGGCTTAGGGACATACCGTATATACTCGAGTAGAAGCTGACCCCCCCCCCCCCCCCTAATTTTGCCACAAAAAACTGGGAAAACTTAACGACTCGAGTATAAGCCTTAGGGTGGAAAATGCAGCAGCTGCTGGTAAATGTCAAAAATAAAAATAGATACCAATAAAAGTAAAATTAATTGAGACATCAGTAGGTTAAGTGTTTTTGAATATCCATATTGAATGAGGAGCCCCATATAATGCTCCATAAAGTTTATGATGGCCCCATAAGGCCTCTTTCACACTTCAGTCTTTCGGCGTCAGTCAAAAACCGCCATTTTCGTCAAATGACGGATCCGCCATTTTTTTTGGCGGATCCGCTATTTTCCCTTTGACTTGCATTAGAGACGGATTGTGGCGGATGGTCGTCCGTTCCATCCGCCATGCGACGGATCTGTCGATATTTGGCGGACGTTGTCTAGACATTGACGGACTTTGTAACGTTTTTTGGCGCCGCCGAAAAGGCGGACCGCGGCGGATCCGTCGCGTCCGCCTTTTTTTAGAATGGGCGCCTATGGGCGACGGATCCGTCGCGATCCGCTTTTTGGCGGATCCGTCGCCTCAATCCGCTTTTTTTGATTGAGCATGCTCCAAAAAGTGGATACTTTGCCCAGACAACCCAAAAACTATATAAAGAGGACAGGTCATTCCCAAAAGGACCAGCCAGCAAGAGAGACCCTTCCATGCAAGAGAGACCCAGCAAGACCTTGCCAGCCAGGCCCTGCCAGCCAGCCAGAGAGGCCCTGCAAGCCAGAGACACCCTGCCAGACCCTGCCAGCAAGACCTTGCGAGCCAGGCCCTGCTAGCCAGCCAGAGAGGCCCTGCAAGCCAGAGAGACCCTGCCAGCAAGACCTTGCGAGCCAGGCCCTGCCAGCCAGACCCTGCCTGAGACAGCCATGTGAGTACTGCCATCCAGCGTGCGTGCGTGCTTGTGTGCGTGCGTGCTTGTGTGCGTGCGTGCTTGTGTGCGTGCGCTTGCCTGCCCTGTTTATATGTTTTTCATACTATGCTGTTATTTTGAATAGCTGAGGTGTAAAATGTGTTGTGTGTGTGTATAAATGATGTGTGATGTGTTCTGCATTTTTGTTGTTCTCCATAATGTACTTGTATTTCAAATAAAGAGCAGTGTAGCTCCTACTGTACCATAAAAAAAATTAAATTTTAAAAAATATAGTAATAAAAATTTCACAACTGTCTCATTTCAAGATAAATGTAATATTGGGTAAACATGCAGTAAAGGTTATATATACAAATGTGTGATGCAAATCTTTGCTATAGAATATGCTATCTGGTTTTAGAAAATACAAACTGTAGGGTAATCATAATTAACAATTTTGGGAATTGGTATTTTAATTTCGAATGAGGAACATTTTTTATAAGGTGAAACTTTGTTTAGGTGGGTTTTACCAACATGCGCATTGCGCATATCAATTTAAGTTTTGGTGTTGCTTTAAAGGGTTTTTTTGGTGGGGAAACAGGGGCTAGAGGGTTTGGCAGCTTGTGCATCAAGCATATCTACCATATAAAGTATGACGGTTAAAAAATTTTTTTTCTTTTTGTGTTGGAGGAAATCTAAAAGTTTTTTAAAAAGATGTAAGTGTAAAGTCCCTACAGCTGCATCTATCCTTTTGTATAGTAGCTTAGAACTCTCTGTATACTTACAGATCCTAGGGACCAAGAGGGACGCAAGGACTGACCAACCCAAGATTTACGCAAGACCATAATGTCTTCTTCTGAGAGCCCCCCAGCACATCAGCAGCAAACTGAGGTGTCTTTTTTTTTTCCTTCTAAAATATTTTTTTGGGGTACAACTATGGTAATCGTTTTTTAACCCTTTATGTGTTCTGTATTCACAGGAATATGAAGCAGAGGGGCTAACAGAAGGAGACGGACAGGGTGGAGAAATACAAGGAGCGGGAGCGCATAGTGTAAGTTTTGAACAGACCGATCCTTACATACAATGCACTACACCCAACACAAACATTCAGCACAGCACACACAATACATATGCCTCGATCAAAGAACATTATTAATTTAAATTTTTTTTTTTTTTAATTAGTCTTCACAATCCGGGGCTCGACGTAGAGTTCCTCAAAGCACCTCCCATAGTCGTCGGAATGATAATCGCGGCGGTCGCCGAAGAGTAAGTTCCTTTTTGTTTTGGTGTTTAGTAAAATGTAAAATTCATGTGTTGTAATCTTTCCCTTTTTATTCTTATCTTTTTGTTAGGCTTCACAGCGTGCTCCCGAACAAGATTATGAAGAGGAGGGCATCGATGTGAACACCCTCATCGAAGCAGTACAAAGTCGGGAGCCGCTGTGGAACATGTCGGACCGCCGCCATGCTGACCAGTTAATCACCCGACGGCTATGGGAGGGAGTGTGCAGTGCTGTTATGGATAACTGGGAGGAACTCGATGCTGGGGCCCAGGATCTAGCGCGTAAGTATTCACACTTCATTACCTTATGTTAGCATGATTTAATGTGGTGTATAGTAACCAATTTTTGCTATCTCTTTCCAGGTAACAGGATTATCGTGCGGTGGCGGTCACTCAGGGATCGCTTCAAGAGGGAGTTTAATAAGGAGATGCAGGCCCCGAGTGGATCTAGAGGACGCAGGAGCAGATACAAACATGCCAGAGCCCTGTCGTTCCTCCGGTCGACGCTGCTGAGCAGAAGGTAAATATTCAACACCACATATTTTCAGTCAAACTGTAAAAATGTGTAACCTTCAATTTTTTTTGCAGCAAGGGCAATTGTAATATCAAGATACTAATTTTTTTTTCTTCTTCTTTAACAGCACTTTCTGCAGCACTCGGGAGCCTGCATCAGAGTTGCACCCCTCTGGAGCGATCCCTCAAGAGTCCGCCACCGGGGACCACGTCGACCCCTCTGTTTCTGCACATTCCCTTTTGTTTGATCCCTCAGCCTCATCCACCAGCGCTGGAGCAGCAGGGCGGACTTCGTCACTTGAAGCTGCAGGTGATGAGTTAGAGTTCCCTTTACCCCACCCCTCTGCCACTGCCGCAACATCTAGACCAACTTTGTGGTCAGGACGGCAGCGCCAGAGAGGTCAGGAAAGGAGCTATGCGCCTGACTTTTTGCAGCTGAATGCATCCTTTCACAGTGCCATCAAGCTTTTGAGTGAGCAAACGTCTGCTGGGTACAATATGCTTAACAAAAGCATACTTGAACTCAGCAGTCGTCTTGATAGGATGCAATCAGATGCAAACCAGTCACCAAGGCACTGTTTTTTTCAGTCGGTCCTCAGGCACATGGAAAATCTAACTCCTGACCTGCAGATGCATGTGATGCAAGGCTGCCACACTGTTCTAGCGCAGGCGATGTCCCATGCCCCTCCACCTACCCTTCATGTTTCAACACCTTTCCCCTCTCAAGCCACCGTCTATCCTCCCGTCCGTCCTCCTCCTGTCCGTCCTCCTCCCGTCCATTCTACTCCTTCGTCATTTGTTCCTTCCCCCCTTAGTCTTTCACAGTTTTTACCGTCCCCTTTCCATTCTTCCCCTTTAACTTCTCCGTTCCCAATCCCACCAACACCGTCATATTTCACACACACCACATCTGCACCTCAACTCTCTACACAACTTCATGTTTTCACCACCCATTCTACTTCTGTTCCTCCCCGTGATGTCCTGTCCCCCACTCTCGACGTGCTCCGCTCTGTCAGCCCCTCCGCTACTATCTCCACTCCAAACTATGAGAATCTGTAAATAAATAAACAGTTTTTTGGTTTAAAAACAATTTTATTGTCTTTCTCTTTTTTTTAAAAAAAAAGTTTTTAAGTCACCAAGGTTATGGCAATAGTAACAATAAACAGTGTTTAAAGGGTACCGTTGAAAAACATACAATACTGCATTAAAGAACAAAGATTTTGTAAGCAAACAAAAAATGGTATTATTACAAGTGTAAAAAGAAAAAAATTTACACCATTTAATACTGCCAGTCAACTGATCCTGCAGGAGACATGAAGTAGTCTGCAAAACTGTCCCGCATTCTGGAGACTGCTACTGGACTGCGAAAAGTAGGGTTTTAGTAATCCCGTAAGGTGCTTTCTGACACATTATCCTCCAGGGAAACTTGTTCTTTTGATAAAACAAAATTGTGCAGGACCACGCACGCTTTGACCACATCATCGACAGTTTCAGTCTGCAGTTTAATTGCAGTTAGCAGGACTCTCCATTTGGCAGTTAAGATGCCAAAAGCACATTCCACTACTCTTCGTGCTCTGGTTAAGCGGTAATTGTGAATTTTTTTCCTCTGGGTCAGTCCACTACTTCCAAAGGGTTTCAGCAAATGTGGGGAAAGCTGGAACGCATCATCTCCAATGCAAACAAATGGTAATAGTGGACCAGTGGTTCCAGGGAGAGGTCTAGGGGGCGGAAAATCAAATGTCTCTCCATATAAACGGCGCCCCATTGGTGAATTTTTAAAGATTTGTGAATCATTTGCGCGTCCATACGCACCGATATCAACAGCGATGAACTTGCATTGTGCATCGGCTATGGCCATCAACACAATAGAGCAGTACTTCTTATAGTTATAAAACTGTGATCCAGAGCCTGAAGGTTTGACGATCCTTATGTGCTTTCCATCAACTGCTCCAACACAATTTGGAAACTGGCAAATTTGATGAAAATTTTGGGCAATCTCCAGCCACCTCTCCTGTGATGGCTCTGGGATGTATTCTGCTTGTAGGCACTCCCACAATGCCCGGCAGGTATCTCTGATGATCCCCGAGATGGTGGATATCCCAAGCCGAAATTGAAAATGGAGGGATGAGAACGACTCTCCAGTTGCAAGGAATCTGTTAACAAAACGAAAAGACAATAATTAATAAAAAAATTCAAAAAACAACATTACAGTTATAAGTCTGATGAATGAGAATCATTTAAAAAAAAAATTACTTACCGAATAGTCACCATGAGACGCTCTGCTGGTGATATGGAGAATCGCATCTGGGTGTCTCGTCTCCGTATACAGTCTTCCACATAGCCCAATAAAAATTCGAAATTTTCAGCTCTCATCCTCACATAATTGAAGAACTTTTGAGGGTTTTCCCTTAGTTCCATGTAAAGCGTGGAATAAACACCACGGGTCATAAGTTGTGCTGTGATGGGATGGATCCACAGCCTTCTCTTCCGCCGCTGCCGTAGGATGCGCAGTCTTTCTTCCTCCCTCTCTCGAACGCTGACTGCCAACTGATTTGCCTCAAAAGTAAAATCCGCATAGATCTTTGCAATGTTCGCCAGGACTCCTTCCATTTCTGCCACTTTCTCTACAACCTTTCAAAGATGTGGTGTAAATACACGCTATATATAGTTTTCCAGTAGTTTCCAGTAGCCAATCACATTGAAATCCTCCCCTTTTAAAAAACGGATCCGTCAAAAAACGGTTACAACGGATGTAAAAACGGTCGCAACGGTTCTAACGGATCCGTTTTTTTAACGGATCAGGGCAGCTGATCCGTCAAAAAAACGGATCCGTTAGAACCGTTTTTGCACCAAATTTGACGGATCCGTCGGACCTAACTGACGCCACACAACTGAAGTGTGAAAGAAGCCTAAGATGCTCCATATTAAAATATGCCCCATATAATGCTGCACAAATGTTAATAATGGCCCCATAAGATGCTTCATAGAAACTTTTGCCCCATACAATGCTGCATAAAGGTTGATGGCCCCATAAGATGCTCCATAGATTATGCCCCATGAGATGCTCCACACATTATGCCCCATTTGCTGTTGCTGCGAATAAAATAAAAAAAAAAACACATACTCGCCTCTCTTCGCTCAGGACCCCGGCACTTTCCACTGCTGCGCGCTGCTCTGTCTTCCATCCTCTGCACTGACTGTTCAGGCAGAGGGCGGCGCGCACACTAACTACGTCATCGTGCCCTCTGACCTAAACAGTCACAGCCAGAGGACAGAGCGGCCCGCAGCGGTGGAAAGGGGAGAGGTGAATATCGCGCAATGCTCACCTCCCCCGTCATACTCACCTGCCCCCGACGCGGTCCCTGGCAGCTTCTCACTGTCAGATGGTCTCCGGGAGTCGGCAGCGTCTTCCTATGTTCAGCTGTCACGAACAGCTCATTAAAGTAATGAATATGCATCCATATTCATTAATGAGCGGTTCCACGTGACCGTTGAACAAAGGAAGAGCTGCCCGGAGACCATCGGACATGCAGGGACCGCGACGGGAGCAGGTGAGTATGTGACAGCCGCCGCTCCCCCTCCCCCGCCGACAATGACTTGAGTATAATCCGAGAGGGTCACTTTCAGCCCAAAAAAGTGGGCTGAAAATCTCGGCTTATGCTCGAGTATATACGGTATGTACGGTACAGCACTGTAGAAGGGTGTGTATAAGGGCATATAGGTTCTGGTGGTACAATATATGGGGAAAACCTGGTGACAGGTTCCCTTTAAGAAACCTATGGAACTAGGTAAAAAATAGCATTTTTTGGATGGTGAAAAACTTGTAATTTAAATATTGATGAAGGCTGAGCTGCAGGTGGTCTGTGTCTCTTCATAAGTTTAAGGTCGGGGTCACACTAGCGTAGAATACGGATGAGCGCTATGTGAGAAAACATCGCATGGCACTCGGACCAGTGTTAATCTATGGGGCAGATCACATCTGTGATTATTTTTTCATGCCGAATCGGCATACGAGAACAATCGCAGCATATATACCTGACAGGGGCCCATACATTCTGATATCATCAGTAATATATACCTGACAGGGGCCCATACATTCTGATATCATCAGTAATATATACCTGACAGGGGCCCATACATTCTGATATCATCACTAATATACACCTGACAGGAGCCCGTAGAGTCTATATCTACAGTAATATATACCTGACAGGGGCCCATACATTCTGATATTATCACTAATATACACCTGACAGGGGCCCGTACATACTGATATCAGTAATATATACCTGACAGGGGCCCATACATTCTGATATCATCAGTAATATATACCTGACAGGGGCCCATACATTCTGATATCATCACTAATATATACCTGACAGGGGCCCATACATTCTGATACCATCATTAATATATACCTGACAGGAGCCCGTACAGTCTATATCTACAGTAATATATACCTGACAGGGGCCCATACATTCTGATATCATCATTAATATATACCTGATAGGGGCCCATACATTCTGATATCATCACTAATATATACCTGACAGGGGCCCATACATTCTGATATCATCACTAATATACCCCTCTCAGGGGCCCGTACATTCGGATATCATCAATAATATATACCTGACAGGGGCCCATACATTCTGATATCATCACTAATATATACCTGACAGGGGCCCATACATTCTGATATCATCACTAATATATACCTGACAGGAGCCCATACATTCTGATATCAATAATAATATATACCTGACAGGAGCCCATACATTCTGATAGCATCAATAATATATACCTGACAGGGGCCCGTACATTCTGATATCATCAGTAATATATACCTGACAGGGGCCCATACATTCTGATATCATCACTAATATATACCTGACAGGAGTCCGTACAGTCTGTATCTACAATAATATATACCTGACAGGGGCCCATACATTCTGATATCATCACTAATATATACCTGACAGGAGCCCATACATTCTGATATCATCACTAATATATACCTGACAGGAGCCCATACATTCTGATATCAATAATATATACCTGACAGGGGCCCATACATTCTGATATCATCAATAATATATACCTGACAGGGGCCCGTACATTCTGATATCAATAATAATATATACCTGACAGGGGCCCATACATTATGATACCATCAATAATATATATACCTGACAGGAGCCCATACATTCTGATATCAATAATATATACCTGACAGGAGCCCATACATTCTGATACCATCATTAATATATAGGAACACATGGGCTACTTGTACAGTGAACAAGTCTGTATGATCATGTTCACACACCACCAAGAAACCTGAAGACACAAAAGAGAATAGTAAAACCAAAAACACTCAGTTTGAAAAAATGTTGCAGCAATCCGCAAGTGCTAGTAAAAGATGTAAAAAACAGGGTATTTGGTTGATACGTTTTTTGCAAAAAATGTATACTAAGCTGCTCTACCAATCTTCACGGTAAACCCTTATCAGAGCAGTCCTAACTAATGTATGCAATCCCTATCTGATGTATTTAAAAACCTGATCATCTGTATATAACCTGTGTGAACAGGGTTCAGAGAGGAAAAATCCATGTGTGCATACAGGGTAGAACAGCTTTTGTGCAGATAGCCCAAGAGGAGTGGTGGAACTCCCCAGTCTTGTAGACACAAGAGAACAATTATGGAAACAGGAACACATGGGCTACTTGCACAGTGAACAAGTCTGTATGATCATGTTCACACACCACCAAGAAACCTGAAGACACAAAAGAGAATAGTAAAACAAAAAACACTCAGTTTGAAAAAATGTTGCAGTAATCCGCAAGTGCTATTAAAAGATGTAAAAAACAGGGTATTTGGTTGATACGTTTTTTGCAAAAAATGTATACTAAGCTGCTCTACCAATCTTCACGGTATACCCTTATCAGAGCAGTCCTAACTAATGTATGCAATCCCTATCTGATGTATTTAAAAACCTGATCATCTGTATATAACCTGTGTGAACAGGGTTCAGAGAGGAAAAATCCATGTGTGCATACAGGGTAGAACAGCTTTTGTGCAGATAGCCCAAGAGGAGTGGTGGAACTCCCCAGTCTTGTAGACACAAGAGAACAATTATGGAAACAGGAACACATGGGCTACTTGCACAGTGAACAAGTCTGTATGATCATGTTCACACACCACCAAGAAACCTGAAGACACAAAAGAGAATAGTAAAACAAAAAACACTCAGTTTGAAAAAATGTTGCAGTAATCCGCAAGTGCTATTAAAAGATGTAAAAAACAGGGTATTTGGTTGATACGTTTTTTGCAAAAAATGTATACTAAGCTGCTCTACCAATCTTCACGGTATACCCTTATCAGAGCAGTCCTAACTAATGTATGCAATCCCTATCTGATGTATTTAAAAACCTGATCATCTGTATATAACCTGTGTGAACAGGGTTCAGAGAGGAAAAATCCATGTGTGCATACAGGGTAGAACAGCTTTTGTGCAGATAGCCCAAGAGGAGTGGTGGAACTCCCCAGTCTTGTAGACACAAGAGAACAATTATGGAAACAGGAACACATGGGCTACTTGCACAGTGAACAAGTCTGTATGATCATGTTCACACACCACCAAGAAACCTGAAGACACAAAAGAGAATAGTAAAACCAAAAACACTCAGTTTGAAAAAATGTTGCAGTAATCCGCAAGTGCTAGTAAAAGATGTAAAAAACAGGGTATTTGGTTGATACGTTTTTTGCAAAAAATGTATACTAAGCTGCTCTACCAATCTTCACGGTATACCCTTATCAGAGCAGTCCTAACTAATGTATGCAATCCCTATCTGATGTATTTAAAAACCTGATCATCTGTATATAACCTGTGTGAACAGGGTTCAGAGAGGAAAAATCCATGTGTGCATACAGGGTAGAACAGCTTTTGTGCAGATAGCCCAAGAGGAGTGGTGGAACTCCCCAGTCTTGTAGACACAAGAGAACAATTATGGAAACAGGAACACATGGGCTACTTGCACAGTGAACAAGTCTGTATGATCATGTTCACACACCACCAAGAAACCTGAAGACACAAAAGAGAATAGTAAAACCAAAAACACTCAGTTTGAAAAAATGTTGCAGTAATCCGCAAGTGCTAGTAAAAGATGTAAAAAACAGGGTATTTGGTTGATACGTTTTTTGCAAAAAATGTATACTAAGCTGCTCTACCAATCTTCACGGTATACCCTTATCAGAGCAGTCCTAACTAATGTATGCAATCCCTATCTGATGTATTTAAAAACCTGATCATCTGTATATAACCTGTGTGAACAGGGTTCAGAGAGGAAAAATCCATGTGTGCATACAGGGTAGAACAGCTTTTGTGCAGATAGCCCAAGAGGAGTGGTGGAACTCCCCAGTCTTGTAGACACAAGAGAACAATTATGGAAACAGGAACACATGGGCTACTTGCACAGTGAACAAGTCTGTATGATCATGTTCACACACCACCAAGAAACCTGAAGACACAAAAGAGAATAGTAAAACCAAAAACACTCAGTTTGAAAAAATGTTGCAGTAATCCGCAAGTGCTAGTAAAAGATGTAAAAAACAGGGTATTTGGTTGATACGTTTTTTGCAAAAAATGTATACTAAGCTGCTCTACCAATCTTCACGGTATACCCTTATCAGAGCAGTCCTAACTAATGTATGCAATCCCTATCTGATGTATTTAAAAACCTGATCATCTGTATATACCTGACAGGAGCCCATACATTCTGATACCATCACTAATATATACCTGACAGGGGCCCATACATTCTGACATCAATAATATACACCTAACAGGGGCCCATACATTCTGACATCAATAATATATACCTGACAGGAGCTCATACATTCTGATATCAATAATATATACCTGACAGGAGCCCATACATTCTGATACCATCATTAATATATACCTGACAGGAGCCCATACATTCTGATACCATCACTAATATATACCTGACAGGGGCCCATACATTCTGACATCAATAATATACACCTGACAGGAGCCTGTACAGTCTATATCTACAATAATATATACCTGACAGAAGTCCGTACAGTCTGTATCTACAATAATATATACCTGACAGGAGCCCGTACAGTCTGTATCTACAATAATATATACCTGACAGGAGCTAGTACAGTCTGTATTTACAATAATATACACCTGACAGGAGCTAGTACAGTCTGTATCTACAATAATATATACCTGACAGGAGCCCGTACAGTCTGTATCTACAATAATATACACCTGACAGGAGCTAGTACAGTCTGTATCTACAATACTATATACCTGACAGGAGCCCGTACAGTCTGTATCTACCATACTATATACCTGACAGGAGCCCGTACAGTCTGTATCTACAATAATATATACCTGACAGGGGCCCATACATTCTGACATCAATAATATATACCTGAAAGGAGCCCATACAGTCTGTATCTACAATAATATATACCTGACAGGGGCCCATACATTCTGACATCAATAATATATACCTGACAGGAGCCCATACAGTCTATATCTACAATAATACATACCTGACAGGAGCCCATACAGTCTGTATCTACAATAATATACACCTGACAGGAGCCCGTACAGTCTATATCTACAATAATATATACCTGACAGGAGCCCGTACAGTCTGTATCTACAATAATATATACCTGACAGGAGCCCGTACAGTCTGTATCTACAATAATATATACCTGACAGGAGCCCGTACAGTCTGTATCTACAATAATATATACCTGACAGGAGCCCGTACAGTCTGTATCTACAATAATATATACCTGACAGGAGCCCGTACAGTCTATATCTACAATAATATATACCTGACAGGAGCCCGTACAGTCTGTATCTACAATAATATATACCTGACAGGAGCCCATACAGTCTGTATCTACAATAATATACACCTGACAGGAGCCCGTACAGTCTGTATCTACAATAATATATACCTGACAGGAGCCCGTACAGTCTATATCTACAATAATATACACCTGACAGGAGCCCATACAGTCTATATCTACAATAATACATACCTGACAGGAGCCCATACAGTCTGTATCTACAATAATATACACCTGACAGGAGCCCGTACAGTCTATATCTACAATAATATATACCTGACAGGAGCCCGTACAGTCTGTATCTACAATAATATATACCTGACAGGAGCCCGTACAGTCTATATCTACAATAATATATACCTGACAGGAGCCCGTACAGTCTATATCTACAATAATATATACCTGACAGGAGCCCGTACAGTCTGTATCTACAATAATATATACCTGACAGGAGCCCATACAGTCTAGTGTCTTCACCAGTGAGCTGACTAGACTGTATGGGCTGCAGTCAGGACCTGGCAGGAGCCCTTATATTCTGCTGGTTTTAATAATTTATACCTTGAATGAGCACATACATTCTAGTGTCATGTATGGGCTGCAGTCAGGCCAGGCAGCAGCCCATAAAGTCTGCTAAAGTCTGCTATCTTCAAGAATATATACCTGACTGCAGCCCATACACTCTAGCATCTTCAGTAGTGAGCCTGCTACAATGTATGGGCTGCAGTCAGGCACCTGGAAGGAGCCCATACACTCTAGCATCTTCAGTAGTGAGCAGGCTACACTGTATGGGCTGCAGTCAGGACCTGGAAGGAGCCCATACAGTTTAGCATCTTCAGTACTGAGCCAGCTACAATGTATGGGCTGCAGTCAGGACCTGGAAGGAGCCCATACACTCTAGCATCACCGGATTCAAGTTAGTCTGCAGTTAGCTATTAGATATTAGTTAGTTATTCGATTTTCATGTATGGCAGTTAGCTATAAGTTATTAGTTAGCTATTCGATTTTCCATGCATGGTGAATTATACATAGAGTGGATATTGTTTGAATAAAATTTTGATCAGGACTTTGAGATGATTATTTTGTGGTCCTGGGTAAATCACATAAATCGCTTATGTCGCAAATAATCAAACGCACTCAATCATACGTAAGATCAATTTGAAAAGAGGTACCCTTGACCACTACTACTCAAAATGAACATATCAATGTCCTGAACAATATTTACCAAAAAAAATATCAACTCTATGTGCAGTTCAGAAGTTATTCACGTAAATCGCTTATGTCGCGAATAAACAAACGCACTCAATAGTACGTACGTTCAATTTGAAAAGAGGTACCCTTGACCACTAGTACTCAAAATGAACATAAAAATGTCCTGGACAATATTAACCCCCAAAAATATCAACTCTATGTGTAGTTCAGAAGTTATTCACGTAAATCGCTTATGTCGCGAATAAACAAACGCACTCAATCGTACGTAAGTTCAATTTGAAAACAGGTACCCTTGACCACTAGTACTCAAAATGAACATAAAAATGTCCTGAACAATATTAACCCCCAAAAATATCAACTCTATGTGTAGTTCAGAAGTTATTCACGTAAATCGCTTATGTCGCGAATAAACAAACGCACTCAATCGTACGTAAGTTCAATTTGAAAACAGGTACCCTTGACCACTAGTACTCAATATGAACATATCAATGTCCTGAACAATATTTACCCAAAAAAAAATCAACTCTATGTGTAGTTCAGAAGTTATTCACGTAAATCGCTTATGTCGCGAATAAACAAACGCACTCAATCGTACGTAAGTTCAATTTGAAAAGAGGTACCCTTGACCACTAGTACTCAAAATGAACATAAAAATGTCCTGGACAATATTAACCCCCAAAAATATCAACTCTATGTGTAGTTCAGAAGTTATTCACGTAAATCGCTTATGTCGCGAATAAACAAACGCACTCAATCGTACGTAAGTTCAATTTGAAAACAGGTACCCTTGACCACTAGTACTCAAAATGAACATATCAATGTCCTGAATAATATTTACCCAAAAAAAAATCAACTCTATGTGTAGTTCAGAAGTTATTCACGTAAATCGCTTATGTCGCGAATAAACAAACGCACTCAATCGTACGTACGTTCAATTTGAAAACAGGTACCCTTGACCACTAGTACTCAAAATGAACACATCAATGTCCTGAACAATATTTACCAAAAAAAATATCAACTCTATGTGTAGTTCAGAAGTTATTCACGTAAATTGCTAATGTCGCGAATAAACAAACGCACTCAATCGTACGCAAGTTCAATTTGAAAACAGGTACCCTTGACCACTACTACTCAAAATGAACACATCAATGTCCTGAACAATATTTACCAAAAATAATATCAACTCTATGTGTAGTTCAGAAGTTATTCACGTAAATCGCTTATGTCGCGAATAAACAAACGCACTCAATCGTACGTACGTTCAATTTGAAAACAGGTACCCTTGACCACTAGTACTCAAAATGAACATATCAATGTCCTGAATAATATTTACCAAAAAAAATATCAACTCTATGTGTAGTTCAGAAGTTATTCACATAAATCGCTTATGTCGCGAATAAACAAACGCACTCAATCATACGTAAGTTCAATTTGAAAACAGGTACCCTTGACCACTAGTACTCAAAATGAACATATCAATGTCCTGAACAATATTTACCAAAAAAAATATCAACTCTATGTGTAGTTCAGAAGTTATTCACATAAATCGCTTATGTCGCGAATAAACAAACGCACTCAATCGTACGTAAGATCAATTTGAAAAGAGGTACCCTTGACCACTAGTACTCAAAATGAACATATCAATGTCCTGGACAATATTGACCAAAAAAAATATCAACTCTATGTGTAGTTCAGAAGTTATTCACGTAAATTGCTAATGTCGCGAATAAACAAACGCACTCAATCGTACGTAAGATCAATTTGAAAAGAGGTACCCTGGACCACTAGTACTCAAAATGAACATATCAATGTCCTGAACAATATTTACCAAAAAAAATATCAACTCTATGTGTAGTTCAGAAGTTATTCACGTAAATCGCTTATGTCGCGAATAAACAAACGCACTCAATCGTACGTAAGTTCAATTTGTAAACAGGTACCCTTGACCACTAGTACTCAAAATGAACATATCAATGTCCTGAATAATATTTACCAAAAAAAAAATCAACGCTATGTGTAGTTCAGAAGTTATTCACGTAAATCGCTTATGTCGCGAATAAACAAACGCACTCAATCGTACGTAAGATCAATTTGAAAAGAGGTACCCTGGACCACTAGTACTCAAAATGAACATATCAATGTCCTGAACAATATTTACCAAAAAAAAAATCAACTCTATGTGTAGTTCAGAAGTTATTCACGTAAATCGCTTATGTCGCGAATAATAAACGCACTCAATCGTACGTAAGTTCAATTTGAAAACAGGTACCCTTGACCACTACTACTCAAAATGAACATATCAATGTCCTGAACAATATTTACCAAAAATAATATCAACTCTATGTGTAGTTCAGAAGTTATTCACGTAAATTGCTAATGTCGCGAATAAACAAACGCACTCAATCGTACGTAAGATCAATTTGAAAAGAGGTACCCTGGACCACTAGTACTCAAAATGAACATATCAATGTCCTGAATAATATTTACCAAAAAAATTATCAACTCTATGTGTAGTTCAGAAGTTATTCACGTAAATCGCTTATGTCGCACATAATCAATCGTACTCAATCTAACAAATTTTTGTTCCAAAAGATCAGAACTCTGTGTATTTTTGAAGAATTATACAAAATATGCTAACTCCACATGTGAGACATTTTATAGGTACCTCACTGTTTGCTATCACAACTTACTTGAAGTTTCCATAAGGGCTTAACCCACTAATCTATGTTCAATTCAAGGGTTGTTGAACAGATGCTAAGTTTGTGTGTGAAATTACACTTAATAAAGTTTTATGTCATCAAATTATTTATATGTAATTGTATCGTCATTCTTAATCTTTTTTAACTTTACATAGTGGTTCTTGTGTAGACATGGGGGTCAGTGGGTGCTCTCGTCCGCTGTCCCGACCGCCTTTACAAAGACCGCACGGACCATGGCTCATCCCAACTGAACGCCCGACCTCCTCAACAGTGGGTGGAACACTACTCAGACAACAGAGGGTGAGGGAATCACAATATTAGGTCTTTCTTGGATCTCCAAACAATTAATGGCATATATCACACAACCAGCAAAACACAAAATGTAACAGGCAACAGTTTCTCACCCTTCCACTGGCTCACCAGGGATTATAATATCCGTTCATCAGAGCTTCCAGGGCTACTTACTCCAAGCCAGCAGCACCCCGCTTTCGGCGGGCACCCACCGAGAACGGAATAATGCCAGATTTAGGAAGCTGACTGAGTACCGCAAATTCTGTAGTCAGGTGACTGGATTGTCCCAAGCTGTATACCATCCTTATGTAGTCTTTGATATCTCAGCCGAATCCTTGCATTTGGTGCTGAAGTCCATGTAGTCTTATAATCCATGTTCGGTTATGGCCTGCCAATCGGATCCGCAAATCAAAAATTGGTACCATGCAGCAAGAGAGACTTGGTCACTGGACAGTCCTTCTATACCCCTGAGCTCTCAATTCAGACTTGGGGCTTCATGATTGGTGGAATAAGAGTGTGCTAGATTGGCTAGATTCCAAGCCGCAAACATAATATCCTTAGTACCAATGGTGTCTAACAGAGATGAGATAGAGTCAGCTAATTTACATAGAATCGAGCAATACAATGAAAGGTTAGCATAATTGATTTATCTGAGTCTGTGACCTTCCCTGGCAAAGGTAATTACATGAGTCAACAGGAACTGTAAAGGTACCTTCACACTAGGTTGTTTGGTTCTTTAAGGCTGCAGCGATCCAGACAATGATCCGGATCGCTGCAGCGTCGCTGTTTGGTCGCTGGAGAGCTGTCACACAGACAGCTCTCCAGCGACCAACGATGTCGGTAACCAGGGTAAACATTGGGTTACTAAGCGCAGGGCCGCGCTTAGTAACCCGATGTTTACCCTGGTTACCATCGTAAAAGTTAAAAAAACAAACACTACATACTTACCTACCGCTGTCTGTCCCCGGCGCTCTGCTTCTCTGCTCTGGCTGTGAGCACAGCGGCCGGAAAGCAGAGCGGTGACGTCACCGCTCTGCTTTCCGGCCGCTGTGCTCACAGCCAGTACAGAGAAGCACAGCGCCGGGGACAGACAGCGGTAGGTAAGTATGTAGTGTTTGTTTTTTTAACTTTTACGATGGCAACCAGGGTAAACATCGGGTTACTAAGCGCGGCCTTGCGCTTAGTAACCCGATGTTTACCCTGGTTACCAGTGAAGACATCGCTGAATCGGTGTCATACACGCCGATTCAGCGATGTCAGCGGGAGAGCCAGCGACCAAATAAAGTGCTGGCCCTCTAGCCCCGACCAACGACATCACAGCAGGATTCTGATCGCTGCTGCGTGTCACACTGAACGATATCGCTAGCCAGGACGCTGCAACGTCACAGATCGCTAGCGATATCGTTTAGTGTGAAGGTACCTTAAACCTACACTCCTAAAGGTACAGTCACACTGAGCAACTTTTGAATGAGAATGACAGCGATCCGTGACGTTGCAGCGTCCTGGCTAGCGATCTCGTTGTGTTTGACACGCAGCAGCAATCTGGATCCTGCTGTGACATCGCTGGTCGGAGCAGAAAGGCCAGAACTTTATTTCGTCGCTGGATCTCCCGCAGACATCGCCGATTCAGCGATGTCTTCACTGGTAACCAGGGTAAACATCGGGTTACTAAGCTCAGGGCCGCGCTTAGTAACCCGATGTTTACCCTGGTTACCATTGTAAATGAAAAAAAAAAAAAACACTACATACTTACATTTCGGCGTCTGTCCCCTTGCCGTCAGCTTCCAGCACTGACTGTGAGCGCCCGCCAGCCGTAAAGCAGAGCGGTGACGTCACCGCTCTGCTTTACGGCCGGCCGGCGCTGAGACAGTGCAGGGAAGCTGAGGTCGGGGGACAGACACCGAAATGTGAGTATGTATTGTTTGGGGTTTTTTACATTTACAATGGTAAACAGGGTAAACATCGGGTTACTAAGCGCGGCCCTGCGCTTAGTAACCCGATATTTACACTGATTACCCGGGGACTTCGGCATCGTTGGTCGCTGGAGAGCTGTCTGTGTGACAGCTCTCCAGCGACCACACAGCGACGAAACAGCAACGCTGCAGCGATCTGCATCGTTGCCTATATCGCTGCAGCGTCGCTTAATGTGACGGTACCTTTAGAGTCTTGTAGAAACAATGAGGGTCTTATCACATGGTAATAAACAGAATACCATCATGTGTGACCAAATTTTAAGAAACTCAACCCATGCTAGGCATTGAAAGAGTCCATGTCATCACTGATCTGTTCTGAAGTGATACACTCACTTGGAAGCCATTGAAGTATGCCATAGAGCGGCCCTACTTGGAGGATTGTCTGTGAACGTCATCTGTCCATGGTAAGTGTTGAATTGGCATACTGGAGTTAACTTACACTGTAACCTCAAGTCTGAATTTCAGTGTTGTTGTGTTTGTCCTGTTTGAAAGTTAAATTTATATTTGGGAATATAAAATTTGTAATATGTTTATGAATAAAAGTAAATGATGAGATCAGTCTCAACATTTTACTTAAAAATGTACTTGCTTAACCCCTTCCCGACCTTTTACGCACCGTATGCGTCATGAAAACCTGTGCCAATCCGACCTGTGACGCAGCATATGCGTCATGGCCGGATTGGGCTCCTGCAGGCCGGGTGAAAGGGTTAACTGTAATTTCACCCGGCCTGCAGGGACAGGAGGAGTTGTACTTTAGCCCAGGGTAGGTGGCTTCACCCCCCCCCCCCGTGGCTACGATCGCTCTGATTGGATGTTGAAAGTGAAACTGCCAATCAGAGCGATTTGTAATATTTCACCTAAAAAACTGGTGAAATGTTACAATCCAGCCATGGCCGATGCTGCAATATCATCGGCCATGGCTGGAAACACTTATGTGCTCCCACCGAACCGATCGCCCCCCCAGCCCTCCGATCTGTGGTCCGCTCCCCTCCGTCCTGTGGTCCGCTCCCCCGTCCTCCTGCCCGCTCCCCCCGTGCTCCAATCCCACCCCCCGCACTCCGATCCACCCCCGCGCACACCGATCCACCCCACCGCACACCAATCCACCCCCTGTGCTCCGATCCACCCCCCGTGCTCCGATCCACCCCCCCGTGTTACGATCCACCCCCACGTGCATCCTACGCCCCCCCCCCGTGCCCTGATCTCCCCCCCCTTATACTTACCGAGCCTCCCGGGGTCCGTCCGTCTTCTTTTCTGGGCGCCGCCATCTTCCAAAATGGCAGGCGCATGCGCAGTGCGCCCGCCGAATCTGCCGACCGGCAGATTTGTTCCAATGTGAATTTTGATCACTGTGATAAAACCTATCACAGTGATCAAAATAAAAAAAAACAGTAAATGACCCCCCCCCCCTTTGTCACCCCCATAGGTAGGGACAATAATAAAATAAATAATTTATTTTTTTTTTTCCCACTAAGGCTGGAGTTAGGGTTATGGTTAGGGTACGGTATGTGCACACGTATTCTGGTCCTCTGCGGATTTTTCCGCAGCGGATTTGATAAATCCGCAGTGCTAAACCGCTGTGGATTTATCGCAGATTTACCGCGGTTTTTCTGCACATTTCACTGCAGTTTTACAACTGCGATTTTCTATTGAGCAGTTGTAAAACCACTGCGGAATCCGCAGAAAGAAGTGACATGCTGCGGAATGTAAACCGCTGCGTTTCCGTGCAGTTTTTCTGCAGCATGTGTACAGAGATTTTTGTTTCCCAAAGGTTTACATTGAACTGTAAACTCAATGGAAACTGCTGCGGATCCGCAGCGTTTTCCGCAGCGTGTGCACATACCTTTAGAATTAGGCTATGTGCACACGGTGCGGATTTGGCTGCGGATCCGCAGCAGTGTTCCATCAGGTTTACAGTACCATGTAAACATATGGAAAACCAAATCCGCTGTGCCCATGGTGCGGAAAATACCACGCGGAAACGCTGCGTTGAATTTTCCGCAGCATGTCAATTCTTTGTGCGGATTCCGCCAGCGTTTTACACCTGTTCCTCAATAGGAATCCGCAGGTGAAATCCGCAGAAAAAACACTGGCAATCCACGATAAATCCGCAGGTAAAACGCAGTGCCTTTTACCCGCGGATTTTTCAAAAATGGTGCTGAAAAATCTCACACGAATCCGCAACGTGGGCACATAGCCTTAGGGTTAGGGTTGGAATTAGGGTTGTGGTTAGGGGTGTGTTGGGGTTAGGGTTGTGGTTAGGGGTGTGTTGGGGTTAGGGTTACGGCTACATTTGGGATAAGGGTTAGGGGTGTGTTCGGGTTAGGGTTGTGATTAGGGTTATGGCTACAGTTGGGATTAGGGTTAGGGGTGTGTTGGGGTTAGTGTTGGAGTTAGAATTGAGGGGTTTCCACTGTTTAGGCACATCAGGGGGTCTCCAAACGCAACATGGCGCCACCATTGATTCCAGCCAATCTTTTATTCAAAAAGTCAAATGGTGCTCCCTCACTTCCGAGCCCCGACGTGTTCCCAAACAGTGGTTTACCCCCACATATGGGGTACCAGAATACTCAGGACAAACTGCACAACAATTACTGGGGTCCAATTTCTCCTGTAACCCTTGAGAAAATAAAAAATTGCTTGCTAAAACATCATTTTTGAGGAAAGAAAAATGATTTTTTATTTTCACGGCTCTGCGTTGTAAACGTTTGTGAAGCACTTAGGGGTTCAAAGTGCTCACCACATATCTAGATAAGTTCCTTGGGGGGTCTAGTTTCCAAAATGGTCACTTGTGGGGGGTTTCTACTGTTTAGCCACATCAGGGGCTCTGCAAACGCAACGTGACGCCCGCAGAGCATTCCATCAAAGTCTGCATTTCAAAACGTTACTACTTCACTTCCGAGCCCCAGCATGTGCACAAACAGTGGTTTACCCCCACATATGGGGTATCAGCGTACTCAGGAGAAACTGGACAATAACTTTTGGGGTCAAATTTCTCCTGTTACCCTTGGGAAAATAAAAAATTGCGGGCTAAAAAATCATTTTTGAGGAAAGAAAATTTTTTTTTATTTTCATGGCTCTGCGTTATAAACTTCTGTGAAGCACTTGAGGGTTCAAAGTGCTCACCACACATCTAAATTAGTTCCTTTGGGGGTCTAGTTTCCAAAATTGGGTCATTTGTGGGGGATCTCCAATGTTTAGGCACACAGGGGCTCTCCAAACGCGACATGGTGTCCGCTAATGATTAGAGCTAATTTTCCATTTAAAAAGCCAAATGGCGTGCCTTCCCTTCCGAGCCCTGCCGTGCGCCCAAACAGTGGTTTACCCCCACATATGGGGTATCTGCGTACTCAGGACAAACTGAACAACAACATTTGTGGTCCAATTTCTCCTATTACCGTTGGCACAATAGGAAATTCCAGGCTAAAAAATCATTTTTGAGGAAATAAAAATTATTTTTTATTTTCATGGCTCTGCGTTATAAACTTCTGTGAAGCACCTGGGGGTTTAAAGTGCTCACTATGCATCTAGATAAGTTTCTTGGGGCGTCTAGTTTCCAAAATGGGGTCACTTGTGGGGGAGCTCCAATTTTTAGGCACACGGGGGCTCTCCAAATGTGACATGGTGTCCGCTAAAGAGTGCAGCCAATTTTTCATTCAAAAAGTCAAATGGCGCTCCTTCCCTTCCAAGCCCTGCCGTGCGCCCAAACAGTGGTTTACCCCCACATATGAGGTATCAGCGTACTCAGGACAAATTAGACAACAACTTTCGTGGTTCAGTTTCTCCTTTTACCATTGAGAAAATAAAAAAATTGTTGCTAAAAATCATTTTTGTGACTAAAAAGTTAAATGTTCATTTTTTCCTTCCATGTTGCTTCTGCTGCTGTGAAGCACCTGAAGGGTTAATACATTTCTTGAATGTGGTTTTGTGCACCTTGAGGGGTGCAGTTTTTAGACTGGTGTCACTTTTGGGTATTTTCAGCCATATAGACCCCTCAAACTGACTTCAAATGTGAGGTGGTCCCTAAAAAAAATGGTTTTGTAAATTTCGTTGTAAAAATGAGAAATCGCTGGTCAAATTTTAACCCTTATAACTTCCTAGCAAAAAAAAATTTTGTTTCCAAAATTGTTCTGATGTAAAGTAAACATGTGGGAAATGTTATTTATTAACTATTTTGTGTCACATAACTCTCTGGTTTAACAGAATAAAAATTCCAAATGTGAAAATTGCGAAATTTTCAAAATTTTCGCCAAATTTCTGTTTTTATCACAAATAAACACAGAATTTATTGACCTAAATTTACCACTAACATGAAGCCCAATATGTCACGAAAAAACATTCTCAGAACCGCTAGGATCCATTGAAGCGTTCCTGAGTTATTACCTCATAAAGGGACACTGGTCAGAATTGGAAAAAACGGCCAGGTCTTTAAGGTCAAAATAGGCTGGGTCATGAAGGGGTTAATGTAAATTTTTTGAATAATTTTTGTTTTGATATCTCAAAAAGGTTAGATATTGGAGGTCTTGCTTTAAAATTTTTGTCTTAATACGAAACTGCTACAGTGTATGTATAAATATTGTTGACAAGTATCATCTTGTCAACTAGTGTGCAAGGAAGTAGTGCTTCAAATAGATATTCATAGTCTATGTATTATATGCACAAATTATGTGAAATTAATTTATAATAATATTAGAAAGTATACATATTATAAATGTTTATTAAATTCATGTCACTGACAATAATTTCAAAATATGTGGATTATTAAGTTTTATGTACCTGATCAAGGTTGTTGATTTAGTAGTATGGTTTTAGTAAACTGATTATTAGACATACATTTTATTTGTTACCAATCCTTGTAATATCTATGAAATGCAACTAAAGTGAGTTGTGTCATTGTGAAAAGTGGAACATTCATGCATTTTAAACACAGTGGATAATTTTAATGCGCATAAAATTTTTAGGTTGTTGGCTAAAGGTACCTTCACACTAAGCGACGCTGCAGCGATACAGACAACGATCCGGATCGCTGCAGCGTCGCTGTTTGGTCGCTGGAGAGCTGTCACACAGACCGCTCTCCAGCGACCAACGATGCCGGTAACCAGGGTAAACATCGGGTAACTAAGCGCAGGGCCGCGCTTAGTAACCCGATGTTTACCCTGGTTACCATCCTATAAGTAAAAAAAACAAACGCTACATACTTACTTACCGCTGTCTGTCTTCAGCGCTCTGCTTCTCTGCTCTGGCTGTGAGCGCCGGGCAGCCGGAAAACAGAGCGGTGACGTCACCGCTCTGCTTTCCGGCCGCTGTGCTCACAGCCAGTTCAGAGAAGCACAGCGCCGGGGACAGACAGCGGTAGGTATGTAGCGTTTGTTTTTTTTACTTATAGGATGGTAACCAGGGTAAACATCGGGTTACTAAGCGCGGCCCTGCGCTTAGTAACCCGATGTTTACCCTGGTTACCAGCGAAGACATCGCTGAATCGGTGTCACACACGCCGATACAGCGATGTCAGCGGGAGAGCCAGCGACGAAATAAAGTGCTGGCCCTCTAGCCCCGACCAACGACATCACAGCAGGATCCTGATCACTGCTGCGTGTCACACTAAACGATATCGCTAGCCAGGGCGCTGCAACGTCACGGATCGCTAGCGATATCGTTTAGTGTGAAGGTACCTTTAGGAATGTTTTGATGTACGAAGAGCAGCCATAGGCACATTAAGATTTTTAAAAGGCAGATAAGAGACTTTAGTTATGACTCATTGGTTGAGTCTATACCCATCGTTGAACTAACAGGTTTGAGTTTACGAAACGTTACAACGTGCATGTTAGCTATTGCAGGGCATAAATTTGTGTGGCTATCTTGCATCAGGGTTGTATGATTGGCGTTCTAGTTGGCTTAAGGTACCGTCACATTTAGCGACGCTGCAGCGATCCAGACAACGATCCCGATCGCTGCAGCGTCGCTGTTTGGTCGCTGGAGAGCTGTCACACAGACAGCTCTCCAGCGACCAACGATGCCGGTCCCCTGGTAACCAGGGTAAACATCGGGTTACTAAGCGCAGGGCCGCGCTTAGTAACCCGATGTTTACACTGGTTACCAGCGTAAAAGTAAAAAAAAAAAAAACACTCCATACTTACCTTCCGCTGTCTGTCCTCCGGCACTGTGCTTTCCTACACTGACTGTGAACGCCAGCCGGAAAGCAGAGCGGTGACGTCACCGCTGTGCTCTGCTTTCCGGCTGGCCGGCGCTCACAGTGCAGAGAAGCACAGCGCCGGAGGACAGACACTGGAATGTAAGTATGTAGTGTTTGTTTTTTTTTACTTTTACGCTGGTAACCAGGGTAAACATCGGGTTACTAAGCGTGGCCCTGCGCTTAGTAACCCGATGTTTACCCTGGTTACCAGTGAAGACATCGCTGAATCGGCGTCACACACGCCAATTCAGCGATGTCTGCAGGGAGTCCAGCGCCGAAATAAAGTTCTGGCCTTCTAGCTCCGACCAACGATATCACAGCAGGATCCTGATTGCTGCTGCCTGTCAAACTCAACGATATCGCTAGCCCGGACGCTGCAACGTCACGGATCGCTAGCGATATCGTTCAGTGTGAAGGTACCTTTAGGCATGAAAATATGTGTGGTCTGTTGTCATGTTTATAGTCTTTGTGATAGGGAATGTTGTCCATTGTAAAGGTGACGTAATAACATTACATGCACTTACATTTAAATTATAACCCTAATGTGGCACACTGAGCACTTAAAAAAAAACATTACATACACTTACATTAAAATATTACACACCTATGCCACTCTGAACACGTAATAAAAATATAAATCACCTGGTTAGCTTGGTAATACAAAATTGAGATTTCATGAAAACAAATTAAGTGTTGTGTCTGTCATTGTCCATTAGAATGTTTTTTTAATTTCCTAAGTAACCCAAGTATGTTTCCATGAAAATGATAAATGGCACAGAATAATAATCTTTGGGTCTCAATTGGTCATTTGTGAAATTAATTAATTTGACTTATTTCTTAGGGGAAGATAGTTCAATCTGCTTTCTATGTTTATTACATTGTTTGTTGAATATGTTAAAGGATATACCTTAAATCACAGGTTATAAATTTGCACAAAGAGTAGAGTGTTATTCATTTGGAAACATACTTGTTTTTGTTTTCTATCAATGTTAAATGTAAAAATAACCACACCACGCCATGACATCTAATGTCTTCTTATAGACAAATAAGCTCACTGTCCATTGCACTTCAGACAGTGATCTTTGTTTCCAGCATTCCGATACTGCAATATCTGGTATCGGCCGATATTCGCTGTATCAGAGTTCCGATACTGAGTTCCAATACTTTTACAATATTGAATACCGGAATCGGAAGTTCCCATAATGCAATGAGCCAGTTTTATTCTATTCAGCCAATGAGGATCCTAAGAAGTGTGGGCACATCCTGTTAGGCATGTTAGCCATGTTAACTAATGGCATGGCTGAGATTGGCTGCTCAAATGATGTCATGATGCACTATAATGGAAAGTGGGCGGAGACTGCGTGTCTGTGTGTGCGGGCGGGGTCTGTGTGTGACCGTCGGGGGTCTGTGCGGGCCTGCCGGGGGTCTGTACGGGCCTCTCGGAGGTCTTTGTGGGCCTCCCAGGGGTCTGTACGGGCCTCTCGGGGGTCTGTGCGGGCCTGCCGGGAGTCTTTGTGTCTTTGTTCAGCCATCGTCCGATGGTACGACAAGTTCCATCGGCTATGCCTGCTACATGACAGTGATTGACACATTAGCCAATGATGGGACAGTAGTAGTCCCATCATCCGGCTAATGTGTGGATTGTGAAAAAAAAAAAAAACCACAAACATACATACTACAAACATACAACATACTACATACATACATACTATATACATGCATACCACATACATACAACATACTACATACATACAACATACATACAACATATCACATACATTCAACATACATGCAACATACTACATACATACAACATTCCACATTCATACAACATACATACTACATACAACATACTACATACATACATGCAACATACATACAACATACTACATACATACAACATACCACATACATACAACATACATACTAGATACATACTACATACATACAATACATTCATAGATTACATACATATAGGCATACAGTACATATAACATAGAGTACATACTCACCATCACTTGTCACTTTGTTCCCCGAAGCCAGTGTCATCTGTACAAAAATATTAAAATAACAAACTAACAATATACTCCCTGTCCAAAGAAATCCACGAGTGTCCCACGACGATCTCCCGTGGAGAGCAGCAGCATCAGCTGATGAGACCACTCTCTAGGGGCTCCAGGAATACAATGACGGGAGGAAGGTATCCTTCCGCACTGTATTCCTCCGCCACTGTAAAATATAGTCCCTAGTCTCACTTTTGGCATTGCTGTGAGAAAGTTCCCACGCAGCTTTTGGAAAAAGGGAAACCAGTGAACTACAGTAATCTCTCAGTGATGCACTGCAGGAGCCATTGTCTCCTGTCAGTGTGTCTCTGGAGGTCCTCTAGAGCAGTGACATCACCAGATGTCACTGTTCTATGGGGGAGATCATCGTGGGACACTCGTTATTAATTGGACTGCGTCGGGCAGGGAGTATATGGTTTATTATTTTACGTTTTTTGCAGGCGCTGAAGTATGGTAAGTATGGTTAAATTAATAATACTAAAATACTTTTTTCTCGCTGTGTCTTTATTTTGTTTTTAACTCTTTCACTACTCTAGGATTAATAATGGATAGGTGTCTTATTGACGCCTCTCGATTATTAATCCGACTTAATGTCACCTTACAATAGCAAGGTGACATTAACCCCTTATTACCCCATATCCAACCGCTACTCGCGAGTGGGAAGAGAGGGGCTAAGTGCCAGAATTGGTGCATCTTACAGATGCGTCATTTATGGGGCTGCTGCGGGCTGGTATTTGCAGCCAGGAGGGGCCAATATCCATGGTCCCTCTCTAGGCTATGAATATCAGCCCGCAGCTGTCTGCGTAGCCTTTCTGGCTATAAATTATAGGGGGACCCCAACGTCATTTTTTTTGGAGGGTCCCCCTATTTTTATAGCCAGTAAAGGCTAAATATACAGCTGCGGGCTGATATTAATAGCCTGGAAAGATCTATGGTTATTAACCCATTCCCAGGCTACAAACATTGGTCCCCCAGTCGCTGGCTTTCCCTCACTGGCGCAATTTTTTTTTTTTTCATTTTTTTTTTAATTAAACATATTTCTTTCAAGGCCGGGGTCCCACTTGCGAGAAACTCACACGAGTCTCTCGCCTCAATACCCTTCACTACCGCCAGCACTCGGGCCTGGAGCATTCAGCTACATAGAAATACATGCAGCCGCACACTCCGGTCCCGAGTGCCGGCAGCAGTGCCGGGTATTGAGGTGCGAGACTCATGTGAGTTTCTTGCAAGTGTTACCCTGGCCTAACGCAGATTTTGTGTGTGTGTGTGTGTCTTTATTTAAGTCTCGCATCTTCATACCCGGCACTGTCGCCGGCACTAAGGAGTGGAGCATGCGGATGCATAGAAATACATGCAACAGCACGCTCTGCTCACGAGTGCTGTCAGCAGTGCCGGGTATTAAGATGCGAGGCTCGTCCGAGTTTCTCGCATGTGTGATCCCGGCCTAACTCTTTATATACCATTTTATTATATTTATTACTAAACATTGGGCTTGGTATTATCTATCTATAGATATATCTATTATCTATCTATAGATCTATCTATCTATTATATCTATCATCTATCTCTGTGTGTAAACATTATTCGTCAATGGATTATGTAAATGAAGAGGTTGGACAAGAAATGACATCACAATTTTTTTTTTTGGTATATCTTTATGTAGCTTAGGCTGTGTTTCCACAGTCAGGAAAAGCTGCGGGTTTGACGCTGCATAGAGCAGCAGCATCAAACCGGCAGCGTCCAGATGTTTAACGCATAGTGGAGACGTCACACACGCCGATTCAGCGATGTCTGAGGGAGATCCAGCGACGAAATAAAGTTCTGGCCTTTCTGCTCCGACCAACGATGTCACAGCAGGATCCTGATCGCTGCTGCGTGTCAAACACAACGAGATCGCTATCCAGGGTTGCACCTCAATGGGGAGGGTGCAGCTGTGTTGGGGGAGAAAATGGCTAGAAGGTTGGAGGAGTGTTTAAACTAGGAATTGGGGGGGGGGGGTATTCATTTTATAGGAGGGGAAGATAGTGCAGACAGAGACCTGGGCACAAAAAAGGAAGTTGGGGGTGGCGGTGGCATGGGGGGTGGGGTTAGAACAGTTAATAATTTAAGAAAGAATAGAGGTGCAGAGAGATACATAAAATGTATGTATACTAATGCCAGAAGCCTCGCCAACAAAATGGATGAATTAGAACTAGTGTTGTTGGAGCATAATGATGACATGGTGGGGATATCTGAAACGTGGCTGGATGAGAGCCATGACTGGGCTGTTAACTTGCAGGGCTATAGCCTGTTCAGAAATGACCGTACAGATAAGCGAGGGGGTGGGGTGTGTCTATATGTAAAATCGTCCTTAAAACCCATCCTGCGTGATAATATAGGCGAATTTAATGAAAATGTAGAATCCCTGTGGGTGGAGATAAGGGGAGGGGGAAAAAATAATAAATTACTGATAGGGGTTTGTTATAAATCTCCAAAAATAATGGAAGCAATGGAGAATATCCTTGTAAAGCAAATAGAGGAAGCTGCGACTCAAGGAGAAGTCATTATTATGGGGGACTTCAACTACCCTGAAATAGATTGGGGAACAGTTACCTGCAGTTCCAGCAAAGGTAATCGGTGTCTGACAACTATGAGAGACAATTACCTTTCACAACTGGTTCAGGACCCAACAAGAAGGGGGGCACTGCTAGACCTAATATTAACCAACAGGCCAGACCGCATAGCAAATATAAGGGTTGGGGGTCACTTGGGGAATAGTGATCACAAAATAATAAGTTTTCATGTATCCTTTAATAAGATGTGTGGTAGAGGGGTTACAAGGACACTAAACTTCAGGAGGGCAAATTTCCAACGGATGAGAAAGGATCTTGGTGCAATTAACTGGGACGATATCTGTTATGATCTGGTGGCCTAGGAGCAGCATGAGACGGACTCTGGAGAAGGTGGTCCCTGTACTGACCGCAAACCCTGAACTAGCAGCGCAACTAGAAGTAGCCATGGGGGGTACCTAACACTCCCTAGACCCCTCGGCACAGCCTAAGATCTAACTACCCCTAAAGGCAGAAACAGGAAACCTATCTTGCCTCAGAGAAAATCCCCAAAGGAGGAGATAGCCCCCCACAAATATTGACTGTGAGAGGAGAGGGAAATAACATACGCAGATATGAAATCAGATTTTAGCATAGGAGGCCATACTAGCTAAAAAGAAAGATAAGAACAGAGTACTATGCGGTCAGTACAAAAACACTAAAAAATATCCACCGCAAAAAATACGGATCACCACATCTGACTAAAGACATAGGGGGTATATCTGCATCTCCAGAGAAATATCTAGGCTGCAAAAAATCCTTCACAGACTAAGCTGGACAAAACAAAAACACGAAAAATGCACAGAACTATAAAGTCCACTGCAGGTGGACAGAAAAAACCAAGCAGGACTTATCTTAGTAGAAAAGCACAGCAAACTGGAGGGACCAGCAGGGAAGTGAATCCTTCCAGAACAATGGACAACTGGCACTGACTAAAGGATCCAGAAAAGCTATATACCCCAGTCAGTTTTGCAATTAGTAGATACACCTGTCCACTCCTGCAGTCCAGGCATAACTGCATTACCCTCTACAACCACCGGAGGGAGCCCAAAAGCTGAATTCACAACAGATATCCTGAGACACAAAAATACACAAAGAAAATGGGAGACATTTATTAGCATCCTGGATAGGACCTGTGCACAATATATACCGTATGGGAATAAACATACTAGAAATAGGAGGAAACCAATATGGCTAAATAGAGCTGTAAGGGGCGCAATAAGGGACAAAAAGAAAGCATTTAGAGAATTAAAGGAAGTAGGTAGTGAGGAGGCATTAAATAAATACAGAAAATTACATAAATTCTGTAAAAAGCAAATCAAGGCAGCAAAGATTGAGACAGAGAGACTCATTGCCAGAGAGAGTAAAAATAATCCTAAAATATTCTTTAACTACATAAATAGTAAGAAACTAAAAAATGATAGTGTTGGCCCCCTTAAAAATAGTCTGGGTGAGATGTTGGATGAGGATGAGGAAAAAGCCAATATGCGAAATGACTTTTTTTCATCAGTATTTACACAAGAAAATCCCATGGCAGACAAAATGTCTAGTGATAAAAATTTCCAATTAAATGTCACCTGCTTAACCCAGCAGGAAGTGCGGCGGCGTCTAAAAATCACTAAAATTTACAAATCTCCGGGCCCGGATGGGATCCACCCTCGAGTACTGCAGGAATTAAGTACAGTCATTGATAGACCATTATTTTTAATCTTTAAAGACTCCATAATAACAGGGTCTGTACCACAGGACTGGCGTATAGCAAATGTGGTGCCAATATTCAAAAAGGGGACAAAAACTGAACTTGGAAATTATAGGCCAGTAAGCTTAACCTCTACTGTGGGTAAAATCCTGGAGGGCATTCTAAGGGACGCTATACTGGAGTATCTGAAGAGGAATAACCTCATGACCCAGTATCAGCACGGGTTTACTAAGGACCGTTCATGTCAGACTAATCTGATCAATTTCTATGAAGAGGTAAGTTCCTTACTGGACAAAGGGAACCCAGTGGACGTAGTGTATATGGACTTTTCAAAAGCTTTTGATATGGTGCCACACAAAAGGTTGATACATAAAATGAGAATAATGGGGATAGGGGAAAATATGTGCAAGTGGGTTAAGAGCTGGCTCAGGGATAGGAAACAAAGGGTGTTTATTAATGGAGCACACTCGGACTGGGTAGCGGTTAGCAGTGGGGTACCACAGGGGTCAGTATTGGGCCCTCTTCTTTTTAACATATTTATTAATGACCTTGTAGGGGGCATTCAGAGTAGAATTTCAATATTTGCAGATGACACTAAACTCTGCAGGGTAATCAATACAGAGGAGGACAATTTTATATTACAGGATGATTTATGTAAACTAGAAGCTTGGGCTGATAAATGGCAAATGAGCTTTAATGGGGATAAATGTAAGGTCATGCACTTGGGTAGAAGTAATAAGATGTATAAGTACCATATATACTCGAGTATAAGCCGACCCGAGTATAAGCCGACCCCCCCTAATTTTGCCACAAAAAACTAGAAAAACTTATTGGCTCGAGTATAAGCCTAGGGTGGAAAATGCAGCAGCTACCAGTGAATTTCAAAAATAAAAATAGATGCTCCATACCGTTCATTATGGCCCCATAGCTGTGCCATATAGTGCTCTGCACCGTTTATTATTGCCCCATAGATGTACCATAGAAAGCTGTGCCATATAGTGCTCTGTACCATTCATTATTGCCCCATAGCTGTGCCATATAGTGCTCTGCACCGTTCATTATTGCCCCATAGCTGTGCCGTATATTGCTCTGCGCCGTTCATTATTGCCCCATAGCTGCCATATAGTGCTCTGCACCGTTCATTATTGCCCCATAGCTGCCATATAGTGCTCTGCGCCGTTCATTATTGCCCCATAGCTACCATATAGTGCTCTGCGCAATTTATTATTGCCCCATAGCTGCCATATAGTGCTCTGCGCCATTCATTATTGCCCCATAGCTGCCATATAGTGCTCTGCGCCGTTCATTATTGCCCCATAGCTGCCATATAGTGCTCTGCGCCGTTCATTATTGCCCCATAGCTGCCATATAGTGCTCTGCACCGTTCATTATTGCCCCATAGCTGCCATATAGTGCTCTGCGCCGTTCATTATTGCCCCATTGATGTGCCATATAGTGCTCTGCGCCATTCATTATTGCCCCATAGCTGCCATATAGTGCTCTGCGCCGTTCATTATTGCCCCATAGCTGCCATATAGTGCTCTGCACCATTCATTATTGCCCCATTGATGTGCCATATAGTTCTCTGCGCCATTCATTATTGCCCCATAGCTGCCATATAGTGCTCTGCACCATTCATTATTGCCCCATAGCTGTGCCATATAGTGCTCTGTGCCATTCATTATTGCCCCATAGCTGTGCCATATAGTGCTCTGCGCCATTCATTATTGCCCCATAGCTGCCATATAGTGCTCTGCGCCGTTCATTATTGCCCCATAGCTGCCATATAGTGCTCTGCGCCGTTCATTATTGCCCCATAGCTGTGCCATATAGTGCTCTGCGCCGTTCATTATTGCCCCATAGCTGTGCCATATAGTGCTCTGCGCCATTCATTATTGCCCCATAGCTGCCATATAGTGCTCTGCACCGTTCATTATTGCCCCATAGCTGCCATATAGTGCTCTGCGCCGTTCATTATTGCCCCATTGATGTGCCATAGAAAGCTGTGCCATTGCTGCTGCTCCTGCAATAAAAAAAAAAGCCATACTCACCTCGCTGCTTGCAGCTCCTGGCGTCCGGTCCCGGCGTCTCTCCGCTCTGACTGATCAGGCAGAGGGCGGCGCGCACACTATATGCGTCATCGCGCCCTCTGACCTGCACAGTCAGAGCAAGAGGACGCGAAGACAGAACGGCGCCCGGTGTGTGGAACGCGGACAGGTGAATATGCGATACTTACCTGCTCCCGGCGTCCCGCTCCTTCCCTCGGACAGTTGGTCTTCGGTGCCGCAGCCTCTTCCTCTATCAGCGGTCACCGGCACTGCTGATTAGAGAAATGAATATGCGGCTCCACCCCTATGGGAGGTGGAGCCACATATTCATTTCTCTAATCAGCGGTCCCACGTGACCGCGGAACAGGGGAAGAACTGCAGCACCGAAGACCGTGGGACAGGCGGGGGGAGCGTCAGGACCGCCAGGACTAGGTAACTATGCCTCAGCGCCCTCTCCTCCTCACCCGCCGACCCTGCCGCCCACCGTGACTCGAGTATAAGCCGAGAGGGGCACTTTCAGCCCAAAATTTTGGGCTGAAAATCTCGGCTTATACTCGAGTATATACGGTATGTGCTTAATTCTAAAACTGTGGGCAAAACTGTCAATGAAAAAGACCTGGGTGTATGGGTGGATGACAAACTCATATTCAGTGGCCAGTGTCAGGCAGCTGCTACAAAGGCAAATAAAATAATGGGATGCATTAAAAGGGGCATAGATGCTCATGAGGAGAACATAATTTTACCTCTATACAAGTCACTAGTTCGACCACACTTAGAATACTGTGCACAGTTCTGGTCTCCGGTGTATAAGAAAGACATAGCTGAACTAGAGCGGGTGCAGAGAAGAGCGACCAAGATTATTAGAGGACTGGGGGGTCTGCAATACCAAGATAGGTTATTACACTTGGGGCTATTTAGTTTGGAAAAACGAAGACTAAGGGGTGATCTTATTTAAATGTATAAATATATGAGGGGACAGTACAAAGACCTTTCTGATGATCTTTTTAATCATAGACCTGAAACCGGGACAAGGTTGCATCCTCTGCGTTTGGAGGAAAAAAGGTTTAAGCATAATAACAGACGCGGATTCTTTACTGTAAGAGCAGTGAGACTATGGAACTCTCTGCCGTATGATGTTGTAATGAGTGATTCATTACTTAAATTTAAGAGGGAACTGGATACCTTTCTGGAAAAGTATAATGTTACAGGGTATATACACTAGATTCCTTGATAGGGTGTTGATCCAGGGAACTAGTCTGATTGCCGTATGTGGAGTCGTGAAGGAATTTTTTTCCCCAATGTGGAGCTTACTCTTTGCCACATGGTTTTTTTTTGCCTTCCTCTGGATCAACATGTTCAGGCATGTTAGGTTAGGCTATGGGGTGAACTAGATGGACTTATAGTCTTCCTTCAACCTTAATAACTATGTAACTATGTAAGGCTACGTTTCACATTTGCGACGCAACGCACAACGCAAATAAAAACACACCAAAACGCACGCAAAAACGCGTTTTGCAACGCATGTGTCCTTTTTTGCCGAAATTTGGACGCAAGAAAAATGCAACTTGTTGCGTTTTCTGCGCCCAACGCTTGCGGCAAAAAAAACGCATGCGTCGCACAACGCAGCACAACGCATGTCCACGCGCCCCCCATGTTAAATATAGGGGCACATGACGCATGCGTCGCCACAGCGTTTCCCGACGCAGCGTCGGGAAACGCTAATGTGAACGTTACCTAACTAAGTAACGTCACGGATCGCTGTCATTCTCATTCAAAAGTTGCTCAGTGTGACGTTACCTTTAGGAGTGTAGGTTTACAGTTCCTGTTGACTCATGTAATTACCTTTGCCAGGGAAGGTCACAGACTCAGATAAATCAATTATGCTAACCTTTCATTGTATTGCTCGATTCTATGTAAATTAGCTGACTCTATCTCATCTCTGTTAAGGTACCGTCACACATAGCGACGCTGCAGCGATACCGACAACGATCCGGATCGCTGCAGCGTCGCTGTTTGGTCGCTGGAGAGCTGTCACACAGACAGCTCTCCAGCGACCAACGATCCCGAGGTCCCCGGTAACCAGGGTAAACATCGGGTAACTAAGCGCAGGGCCGCGCTTAGTAACCCGATGTTTACCCTGGTTACCATCCTAAAAAGTAAAAAAACAAACGCTACATACTTACCTTCAGCCGTCTGTCCTCGGCGCTCTGCTTCTCTGGTCTGGCTGTGAGCGCCGGGCAGCCAGAAAGCAGAGCGGTGACGTCACCGCTCTGCATTCCGGCTGACCGACGCTCACAGCCAGAGCAGGAGGAGTGCAGAGCACAGCGCTGGAGGACAGACGGCTGTAGGTAAGTATGTAGTGTTTGTTTTTTTACTTTTAGGATGGTAACCAGGGTAAACATCGGGTTACTAAGCGCGGCCCTGCGCTTAGTTACCCGATGTTTACCCTGGTTACCAGCGAAGACATCGCTGAATCGGTGTCACACACGCCGATTCAGCGATGTCTACGGGGAGTCCAGCGACGAAATAAAGTTCTGGACTTTCTTCCCCGACCAGCGATCTCCCAGCAGGGGCCTGATCGCTGCTGCCTGTCACGCTGGACGATATCGCTAGCGAGGACGCTGCAACGTCACGGATCGCTAGCGATATCGTCTAGTGTGACAGTACCTTTAGACACCATTAGTACTAAGGATATTATGTTTGCGGCTTGGAATCTAGCCAATCTAGCACACTCTTATTCCACCAATCATGAAGCCCCAAGTCTGAATTGAGAGATCAGGGGTATAGAAGGACTGTCCAGTGACCAAGTCTCTCTTGCTGCATGGTACCAATTTTTGATTTGCGGATCCGATTGGCAGGCCATAACCGAACATGGATTATAAGACTACATGGACTTCAGCACCAAATGCAAGGATTCGGCTGAGATATCAAAGACTACATAAGGATGGTATACAGCTTGGGACAATCCAGTCACCTGACTACAGAATTTGCGGTACTCAGTCAGCTTCCTAAATCTGGCATTATTCCGTTCTCGGTGGGTGCCCGCCGAAAGCAGGGTGCTGCTGGCTTGGAGTAAGTAGCCCTGGAAGCTCTGATGAACGGATATTATAATCCCTGGTGAGCCAGTGGAAGGGTGAGAAACTGTTGCCTGTTACATTTTGTGTTTTGCTGGTTGTGTGATATATGCCATTAATTGTTTGGAGATCCAAGAAAGACCTAATATTGTGATTCCCTCACCCTCTGTTGTCTGAGTAGTGTTCCACCCACTGTTGAGGAGGTCGGGCGTTCAGTTGGGATGAGCCATGGTCCATGCGGTCTTTGTAAAGGCGGTCGGGACAGCGGACGAGAGCACCCACTGACCCCCATGTCTACACAAGAACCACTATGTAAAGTTAAAAAAGATTAAGAATGACGATACAATTACATATAAATAATTTGATGACATAAAACTTTATTAAGTGTGATTTCACACACAAACTTAGCATCTGTTCAACAACCCTTGAATTGAACATAGATTAGTGGGTTAAGCCCTTATGGAAACTTCAAGTAAGTTGTGATAGCAAACAGTGAGGTACCTATAAAATGTCTCACATGTGGAGTTAGCATATTTTGTATAATTCTTCAAAAATACACAGAGTTCTGATCTTTTGGAACAAAAATTTGTTAGATTGAGTACGATTGATTATGTGCGACATAAGCGATTTACGTGAATAACTTCTGAACTACACATAGAGTTGATATTTTTTTTGGTAAATATTATTCAGGACATTGATATGTTCATTTTGAGTACTAGTGGTCCAGGGTACCTCTTTTCAAATTGAACTTACGTATGATTGAGTGCGTTTGTTTATTCGCGACATAAGCAATTTACGTGAATAACTTCTGAACTACACAGAGTTGATATTTTTTTTGGTAAATATTGCTCAGGACATTGATATGTTCATTTTGAGTAGTAGTGGTCAAGGGTACCTGTTTTCAAATTGAACTTACGTACGATTAAGTGCGTTTGTTTATTCGCGACATAAGCGATTTACGTAAATAACTTCTGAACTACACATAGAGTTGATATTTTTTTTGGTAAATATTGCTCAGGACATTGATGTGTTCATTTTGAGTAGTAGTGGTCCAGGGTACCTGTTTTCAAATTGAACTTACGTACGATTAAGTGCGTTTGTTTATTCGCGACATAAGCGATTTACGTGAATAACTTCTGAATACGTGAATAACTTCTGAACTACACATAGAGTTGATATTTTTTTTGGTAAATATTATTCAGGACATTGATATGTTCATTTTGAGTAGTAGTGGTCAAGGGTACCTCTTTTCAAATTGAACTTACGTATGATTGAGTGCGTTTGTTTATTCGCGACATAAGCGATTTACGTGAATAACTTCTGAACTACACATAGAGTTGATATTTTTTTTGGTAAATATTGTTCAGGACATTGATATGTTCATTTTGAGTACTAGTGGTCAAGGGTACCTCTTTTCAAATTGAACTTACGTACGATTGAGTGCGTTTGTTTATTCGCGACATAAGCGATTTACGTGAATAACTTCTGAACTGCACATAGAGTTGATATTTTTTGGGGTAAATATTGTCCAGGACATTGATATGTTCATTTTGACTACTAGTGGTCAAGGGTACCTCTTTTCAAATTGAACTTACGTATGATTGAGTGCGTTTGTTTATTCGCGACATAAGCGATTTACGTGAATAACTTCTGAACTACACATAGAGTTGATATTTTTTTTGGTAAATATTATTCAGGACATTGATATGTTCATTTTGAGTAGTAGTGGTCAAGGGTACCTCTTTTCAAATTGAACTTACGTACGATTAAGTGCGTTTGTTTATTCGCGACATAAGCGATTTACGTAAATAACTTCTGAACTACACATAGAGTTGATATTTTTTTTTGTAAATATTGTCCAGGACATTGATATGTTCATTTTGAGTACTAGTGGTCAAGGGTACCTCTTTTCAAATTGAACTTACGTATGATTGAGTGCGTTTGTTTATTCGCGACATAAGCGATTTACGTGAATAACTACTGAACTGCACATAGAGTTGATATTTTTGGGGGTAAATATTGCTCAGGACATTGATATGTTCATTTTGAGTACTAGTGGTCCAGGGTACCTCTTTTCAAATTGAACTTACGTACGATTGAGTGCGTTTGTTTATTCGCGACATAAGCGATTTACGTGAATAACTTCTGAACTACACATAGAGTTGATATTTTTTTTTGTAAATATTGTCCAGGACATTAATATGTTCATTTTGAGTACTAGTGGTCAAGGGTACCTCTTTTCAAATTGAACTTACGTACGATTAAGTGCGTTTGTTTATTCGCGACATAAGCGATTTACGTGAATAACTTCAGAACTGCACATAGAGTTGATATTTTTTTTGGTAAATATTATTCAGGACATTGATATGTTCATTTTGAGTACTAGTGGTCAAGGGTACCTCTTTTCAAATTGAACTTACGTATGATTGAGTGCGTTTGTTTATTCGCGACATAAGCGATTTACGTGAATAACTTCTGAACTACACATAGAGTTGATATTTTTTTTGGTAAATATTATTCAGGACATTGATATGTTCATTTTGAGTAGAAGTGGTCAAGGGTACCTATTTTCAAATTGAACTTACGTACGATTAAGTGCGTTTGTTCGCGACATAAGCAATTTACGTGAATAACTTCTGAACTGCACATAGAGTTGATATTTTTTGGGGTAAATATTGTTCAGGACATTGATATGTTCATTTTGAGTAGTAGTGGTCAAGGGTACCTCTTTTCAAATTGAACTTACGTACGATTAAGTGCGTTTGTTCGCGACATAAGCGATTTACGTGAATAACTTCTGAACTACACATAGAGTTGATTTTTTTTGGTAAATATTGTTCAGGACATTGATATGTTCATTTTGAGTACTAGTGGTCAAGGGTACCTCTTTTCAAATTGAACTTACGTATGATTGAGTGCGTTTGTTTATTCGCGACATAAGCGATTTACGTGAATAACTTCTGAACTACACATAGAGTTGATATTTTTTGGGGTAAATATTGTTCAGGACATTGATATGTTCATTTTGAGTACTAGTGGTCAAGGGTACCTCTTTTCAAATTGAACTTACGTACGATTGAGTGCGTTTGTTTATTCGCGACATAAGCGATTTACGTGAATAATTTCTGAACTACACATAGAGTTGATATTTTTTTTTGTAAATATTGTCCAGGACATTGATATGTTCATTTTGAGTACTAGTGGTCAAGGGTACCTCTTTTCAAATTGAACTTACGTACGATTAAGTGCGTTTGTTCGCGACATAAGCGATTTACGTGAATAACTTCTGAACTACACATAGAATTGATATTTTTTGGGGTAAATATTGTTCAGGACATTGATATGTTCATTTTGAGTAGTAGTGGTCAAGGGTACCTCTTTTCAAATTGAACTTACGTACGATTGAGTGCGTTTGTTTATTCGCGACATAAGCGATTTACGTGAATAAGTTCTAAACTACACATAGAGTTGATATTTTTTTGGGTAAATATTGTTCAGGACATTGATATGTTCATTTTGAGTACTAGTGGTCAAGGGTACCTCTTTTCAAATTGAACTTACGTACGATTGAGTGCGTTTGTTTATTCGCGACATAAGCGATTTACGTGAATAATTTCTGAACTACACATAGAGTTGATATTTTTTTTTGTAAATATTGTCCAGGACATTGATATGTTCATTTTGAGTACTAGTGGTCAAGGGTACCTCTTTTCAAATTGAACTTACGTACGATTGAGTGCGTTTGTTTATTCGCGACATAAGCGATTTACGTGAATAACTTCTGAACTACACATAGAGTTGATATTTTTTTTGGTAAATATTGTTCAGGACATTGATATGTTCATTTTGAGTACTAGTGGTCAAGGGTACCTGTTTTCAAATTGAACTTACGTACGATTGAGTGCGTTTGTTTATTCGCGACATAAGCGATTTATGTGAATAACTTCTGAACTACACATAGAGTTGATATTTTTTTTGGTAAATATTGTTCAGGACATTGATATGTTCATTTTAAGTAGTAGTGGTCAAGGGTACCTGTTTTCAAATTGAACTTACGTACGATTAAGTGCGTTTGTTTATTCGCGACATAAGCGATTTACGTGAATAACTTCTGAACTGCACATAGAGTTGATATTTTTTTTGGTAAATATTATTCAGGACATTGATATGTTCATTTTGAGTACTAGTGGTCAAGGGTACCTCTTTTCAAATTGAACTTACGTATGATTGAGTGCGTTTGTTTATTCGCGACATAAGCGATTTATGTGAATAACTTCTGAACTACACATAGAGTTGATATTTTTTTGGGTAAATATTGTTCAGGACATTGATATGTTCATTTTGAGTAGTAGTGGTCCAGGGTACCTGTTTTCAAATTGAACTTACGTACGATTAAGTGCGTTTGTTTATTCGCGACATAAGCGATTTACGTGAATAATTTCTAAACTACACATAGAGTTGATATTTTTTTTGGTAAATATTATTCAGGACATTGATATGTTCATTTTGAGTACTAGTGGTCAAGGGTACCTCTTTTCAAATTGAACTTACGTACGATTGAGTGCGTTTGTTTATTCGCGACATAAGCGATTTACGTGAATAACTTCTGAACTACACATAGAGTTGATATTTTTTTTTGTAAATATTGTCCAGGACATTGATATGTTAATTTTGAGTACTAGTGGTCAAGGGTACCTCTTTTCAAATTGAACTTACGTACGATTAAGTGCGTTTGTTCGCGACATAAGCGATTTACGTGAATAACTTCTGAACTACACATAGAGTTGATATTTTTTTTGGTAAATATTGTTCAGGACATTGATATGTTCATTTTGAGTACTAGTGGTCCAGGGTACCTCTTTTCAAATTGAACTTACGTACGATTAAGTGCGTTTGTTCGCGACATAAGCGATTTACGTGAATAACTTCTGAACTACACATAGAGTTGATATTTTTTTTGGTAAATATTGTTCAGGACATTGATATGTTCATTTTGAGTACTAGTGGTCCAGGGTACCTCTTTTCAAATTGAACTTACGTATGATTGAGTGCGTTTGTTTATTCGCGACATAAGCGATTTACGTGAATAACTTCTGAACTACACATAGAGTTGATATTTTTTTTGGTAAATATTGTTCAGGACATTGATATGTTCATTTTGAATACTAGTGGTCAAGGGTACCTGTTTTCAAATTGAACTTACGTACGATTGAGTGCGTTTATGTGCGACATAAGCGATTTATGTGAATAACCCAGGACCACAAGTAGTCAAAATAAACGTCTCAAAGTCCTGATCAAAATTTTACCCAAACAATATCCACTCTATGTATAATTCACCATACATGAAAATCGAATAACTAACTAATATCTAATAGCTAACTGCAGACTAACTTGAATCTGGTCTAGCATCTTCAGTAGTGAGCCTGCTACAATGTATGGGCTGCAGTCAGGCACCTGGAAGGAGCCCATACACTCTAGCATCTTCAGTAGTGAGCAGGCTACACTGTATGGGCTGCAGTCAGGACCTGGAAGGAGCCCATACAGTTTAGCATCTTCAGTACTGAGCCAGCTACAATGTATGGGCTGCAGTCAGGACCTGGAAGGAGCCCATACACTCTAGCATCTTCACAGTGAGCCGGCTAGAGTGTATGGGCTGCAGTCAGGAAACCAGGAAGGAGCCCATACACTCTAGGCTCAACCTGAGCAGTACGCACTACACGGCCATATTTCCGGAGCTGCACAGGCAATGAGCAGTTACCAGAGGCTTCACAAAGATGGCCGCCTATCTGGAGACATCACTCCTTTGTCAGTGCTGACGACATGACAGCCACCGTCCTGCACCGCATGATGCTTGTTTTTCCGGTTTGTAACATTCCCAGGAATGTGGTCATCAGATGGCGTCTGCTAGTGACCGGGCGCCGGGCTGATAGCGCTGAAGGCTCCAGTGCGAAACATGGCTGCCGTGCAGCCCGGGGGTAGGTACCGTACCGTGCACGTTACCCCTACTGCTACGCTCCATGGAATGCCCTGCTGCGGTTACAGCTCCGAACAGCAGGGGGCGCTGCCACATGGACTACACCACTGCAGTGCAGGTGGCAGACACTGGGGACCCTCCTCTAACATAATATCCCGTAGTGAGCAGAGTGAGGCTCAGGCCTGGGAGCTTTTTGGAGCGAAACTCATTGGTTTCATCTCCTGTGGCTGCCCAAAGGAGCAGATTGAGGGTAGGATCAAAGAGGCAGGCATCACAGTCAGAAGAGGCATGCATGTCAGGCATCACAGTCAGAAGAGGCATTCATGTCAGGCATCACAGTCACAAGAGGCATGCATGTCAGGCATCACAGTCACAAGAGGCATGCATGTCAGGCATCACAGTCACAAGGAGCAGGCATCACAGTCACAAGAGGCATGCATGTCAGGCATCACAAGCGTCAGGCATCACAGTCACAAGAGGCATGCATGTCAGGCATCACAGTCACAAAAGGCATGCATGTCAGGCATCACAGTCTCAAGAGGCATTCATGTCAGGCATCACAGTCTCAAGAGGCATGCATGTCAGGCATCACAGTCACAAGCGGCATGCATGTCAGGCATCACAGTCACAAGCGGCATGCATGTCAGGCATCACAGTCACAAGAGGCATGAATGTCAGGCATCACAGTCACAAGAGGCATGCATGTCAGGCATCACAGTCACAAGAGGCATGCATGTCAGGCATCACAGTCACAAGCGGCATGCATGTCAGGCATCACAGTCACAAGAGGCATGCATGTCAGGCATCACAGTCACAAGAGGCATGCATGTCAGGCATCACAGTCACAAGAAGCAGGCATCACAGTCACAAGAGGCATGCATGACGCATCACAGTCACAAGCGGCATGCATGTCAGGCATCACAGTCACAAGCAACAGGCATCACAGTCACAAGCGGCATGCATGTCAGGCATCACAGTCACAAGAGGCATGCATGTCAGGCATCACAAGTGTCAGGCATCACAGTCATAAGCGGCATGCATGGCAGGCATCACAGTCACAAGCGTCAGGCATCACCGTCACAAGAGGCATGCATGTCAGGCATCACAGTCACAAGAGGCATGCATGACAGGCATCACAGTCACGAGGCATGCATGTCAGGCATCACAGTCACAAGAGGCATGTATGACAGGCATCACAGTCACAAGAGGCAGGCATGACAGGCATCACAGTCACAAGAGGCAGGCATCACAGTCACAAGCGATAGGCATCACAGTCACAAGCGGCATGCATATCAGACATCACAGTCACAAGAGGCATGCATGTCAGGCATCACAGTCACAAGCGGCATGCATGACAGGCATCACAGTCACAAGAGGCATGCATGACAGGCATCACAGTCACAAGAGGCAGGCATCACAGTCACAAGCAGCATGCATGTCAGGCATCACAGTCACAAGAGGCATGTATGACAGGCATCACAGTCACAAGAGGCAGGCATGACAGGCATCACAGTCACAAGAGGCAGGCATGACAGGCATCACAGTCACAAGCAATAGGCATCACAGTCACAAGCGGCATGCATATCAGACATCACAGTCACAAGAGGCATGCATGTCAGGCATCACAGTCACAAGAGGCATGCATGACAGGCATCACAGTCACAAGCGGCATGCATGTCAGGCATCACAGTCACAAGCAACAGGCATCACAGTCACAAGCGGCATGCATGTCAGGCATCACAAGCGTCAGGCATCACAGTCACAAGCGGCATGCATGGCAGGCATCACAGTCACAAGCGTCAGGCATCACCATCACAAGAGGCATGCATGTCAGGCATCACAGTTACAAGAGGCATGCATGGCAGGCATCACAGTCACATGAGGCATGCATGTCAGGCATTACAAGTGTCAGGCATCACAGTCACAAGCGGCATTCATGTCAGGCATCACAGTCACAAGAGGCATGTATGACAGGCATCACAGTCACAAGAGGCAGGCATGACAGGCATCACAGTCACAAGAGGCAGGCATGACAGGCATCACAGTCACAAGTGATAGGCATCACAGTCACAAGCGGCATGCATATCAGACATCACAGTCACAAGAGGCATGCATGTCAGGCATCACAAGCGTCAGGCATCACAGTCACAAGCGGCATGCATGACAGGCATCACAGTCACAAGAGGCATGCATGACAGGCATCACAGTCACAAGAGGCAGGCATCACAGTCACAAGCAGCATGCATGTCAGGCATCACAGCCACAAGAGGCATGCATGGCAGGCATCACAGTCACAAGCGGCATGCATGGCAGGCATCACAGTCACAAGCGGCAGGCATCACAGTCACAAGCGGCAGGCATGACAGGCATCACAGTCACAAGCGGCATGCATGGCAGGCATCACAGTCACAAGCGGCATGCATGACAGGCATCACAGTCACAAGAGGCATGCATGTCAGGCATCACAAGCGTCAGGCATCACAGTCACAAGCGGCATGCATGGCAGGCATCACAGTCACAAGCGGCATGCATGGCAGGTATCACAGTCACAAGCGGCATGCATGTCAGGCATCACAGTCACAAGAGGCATGCATGTCAGGCATCACAAGCGTCAGGCATCACAGTCACAAGCGGCAGGCATCACAGTCACAAGCGTCAGGCATGACAGGCATCACAGTCACAAGAGGCATGCATGTCAGGCATCACAGTCACAAGAGGCATGCATGTCAGGCATCACAAGCGTCAGGCATCACAGTCACAAGCGGCATTCATGTCAGGCATCACAGTCACAAGAGGCATGTATGACGCATCACAGTCACAAGAGGCAGGCATGACAGGCAACACAGTCACAAGAGGCAGGCATGACAGGCATCACATTCACACGCGGCATGCATGTCAGACATCACAGTCACAAGAGGCATGCATGTCAGGCATCACAAGCGTCAGGCATCACAGTCACAAGCGGCATGCATGGCTGGCATCACAGTCACAAGAGGCATGCATGACAGGCATCACAGTCACAAGCAGCATGCATGTCAGGCATCACAGCCACAAGAGGCATGCATGGCAGGCATCACAGTCACAAGCGGCATGCATGGCAGGCATCACAGTCACAAGCGGCATGCATGACAGGCATCACAGTCACAAGAGGCATGCATGGCAGGCATCACAGTCACAAGCGGCAGGCATCACAGTCACAAGCGGCATGCATGACAGGCATCACAGTCACAAGCGGCAGGCATCACAGTCACAAGAGGCATGCATGACAGGCATCACAGTCACAAGAGGCATGCATGACAGGCATCACAGTCACAAGCGGCATACATGACAGTTGTCAGGCATCACAGTCACAAAGCGTCAGGCATCACAAAATCCAGAAACTTTCCCCATTCACAATCGTTAATATCTATTAGTATGACTTTTTCCTTTTTTTTTTATCCCTGCTGGTACTGACGACGAGTGCTGCCGTCTGCCTTTACTAGACCTGTGATTGCGAGGTGAGCTCTATATGGCTCCACTATGGCAGCCTGAGTGGGCTCACACATGGGAGCACCTGGTTCTTTTCATATTACACACAGACTGTCATAATCTTTCTTGTCATCAGATAACAGTCAAAGCCGTAGAATGTAAGTACACAAGGACAGGGTCCTCTCCCCTCTGTACCAGTCTGTCATTGTAAATTTGTTTACTGTTATTGATATCTATAACCCTCTACGTAATCCCTTTTCTCATGTACAGCACCATGGAATTAATGGTGCTATATAAATACCGGTAAATGATAATAATGATAAATCACAGTAAACTCATATGTGCAGAATTCACACATCATGGATATGGTATGAAATTGCACCAAAAATGCTGTGGGTTTGTCTCAATTTTGGAAAATTACTGCAAGAAATCATGAATCCAGTCGAACGCTCTAAAAGTGAGGCAGAGCGGATTTATCAGGAGCCTGTCTAGTAACCCTAGTCTCCCCACATCTCTAGTATTCTGGTGAGCTCAGGGAGGGGTGAGGAATTATTGGTACTGTATCTGTACTGTATCTGTACCATATTACCTGAATGTTATCCGTAGGAGAAACAAATTCTCTTATGCTTCTAATTATGGCAAAACCCCTAAAAATACAGAATATACCACCAGAGAGACAATCTCGTGATCTTATGAATCGGTGAAGCTTTGGTTTTTATCGGCATAAAATGGATCCTTTACAATTTGTAGCTTTGCAGGAAATAGGTTGCTAAATGCAACATCTAAAGGAGTTTTCCAGGCTTTTATTGCATTTATCTTTAGGATCCCCTTAGATTGGTGGAGGACGGAGAGCCGGTGCCCCCAGCCATCAGCTGTTTTCAGCTATGGTGGCAATATGGAATACACTGTATAGTGGGCATGATAGCCCTGCGGTGTTGGGACTCCATGTTCAGGACCCTGTAAAGAGGAGCACTTGATCATGTGATTGAGACCTTTTTGCATAATAGTAATTGGGCTGTAAAGTTTTGCCTGTTTGTGTTTGCCTTTTCTAGACGTGACTGGCATGTCTTCTGAAAGACCTTCACCCACATTGTCTTGGGCTGGCAAAGTAAAGCAATCTCCAAGAAATGTGATCCCTTCACCTACCTCAGTAAAAAGGGTCGTCACTGCAGCAAGCAACAGTACGGATCCCAAATTCCAAGGTCACAATAAGGTAAGGCCCGGTACCTGCCACATCTACTCCTGCTTTGAAACCACATAAAGTTTATCGAGGAGATAGAAAGGATCACACACCTTATGGATAACGCAAACTAAGAAGTCTTGCTGTCCTATCAATCATTACCAGGAATGAATATAATATTTAGTACGTAGTAACAGTATTAACCCCTTAGTGACGGTGCCAAATTTGTAAAATCTGACCAGTGTCACTTTATGTGGTAATAACTCTTGAACACTTCAACAAATACCAGTGATTTTGAGACTGTTTTTTTCACGACACATTATACTTTATGATAATGGTAAATTTAGGTCTATATGTTTTGTGTTTTATTTATAAAAAAAAATCAAAAATTTGAGAAAAATGTTAAAAAAATTAGCAATTTTCAAAATTTGAATGATTATCCCTTTAATCCAGATGGTCATACCACAGCAAGACATTAATAAATAGCGTTTCCCTCATGTCGGCTTTACATCAGCATCATTTGTAAAATGTTATTTTATTTTGTTAGCATTTTAGGAGGTTTAAAAATGAAGCAGTAATTTTTCATTTTTTCAAGGAAATTTACATTTTTATTTTTTGGGAGTAATCTATGTTTGAAGTGACTTTAGGGGTCTCACATATTGGGAAACCCCCAAACGTGATACCATTTTAAAACCGCACCCCCTGGCATATTGAAAACTGCTGTCAGTTAGTTTATTAACCCTTCAGTTGCTTTTACAGGAATTAATGCAAAGTGGCATGACAGAAATGAAAATGTGTCTTTTGACCACCTAAATGCCTCTAACTTCTGAACAGGTTACTACAGCCGTGAGACTCTAAGGCCGTTATTTGGTTGTGAATTGCCATGGCAAACATCAGGACCACAAAATCAAGATCTGAGGGCACCAATTGGGATAAAGAGGAAGCCCCCACACTCTGTTAACCATTTATAATGATGTAGTCACTATTGACAGCAGCATCTAAGGGGTTAAACAGATTTGGACGGCGCAAACACTGATCGTGGCTGATGCAGCAAGTTGTCAGCTATAGTGGACAGCCGCCAGCTGCTGGATTGTCTCCTGTATGGGGAGGCTATTCTCATATCTGAGGTCTGTTAAAAGACGTTTCGGTTGTCATTAAGGGGTTAAAGTTATCGCAAATCAGAGTACTTGAATAGAATATCTCCAAACATTTCTTATAGAGTTCTGCCCAAAAACACAAAATCATGCAAAATACACTAAGTAATAGCTATTGCTGCTTGTCTATTTCTATTTAGTGATATAGGTTGATAGAGGGCAGACCACAAGGAAGCCCTTCTTCCTCTCTTCCCCCAGTAAGCCACCACCTCACCCTTCCATACCGGTTTAGCAGTTAGGGGGGTTCAATCCATCTACTCCAAATTTTTAGTAGCTTTCTAGGGCTGCTCTGTTGTGTATACCGTATTTTTCACTTTATAAGACGCACCTGGTTATAAGACGCACCCCCAAATTTGGTGAAGAAAAAGAGAAAAAAATAATTTTTTATGATAAATGGGGGTCTGTCTTATAATGCCAGTGTCGGTCTTACAAATCATATGTCCCTCATCTTGGTATCCATATAACCCCCATCCTTGTGCTGGCACATGGCCCTCCCATGCTGCTGACAGGCACATGCCCCCCTGGTCACTATGTTCCCCCTGTGCTGCTCGCAGGCTCATGCCCCCCTTGGTCACTATATGCCCCCCTGTGCTGCTGGCAGGCACATGTCCCCCTTGGTCACTATATGCCTCCCTGTGCTGCTGGCAGGCATATGCCCCCCCTGGGTCACTATATGCCCCCCTGTGCTGCTGGCAGGCACATGCCCCCCTTGGTCACTACATGCCCCCCTGTGCTGCTGGCAGGCATATGCCCCCCGGGTCACTATATGCCCCCCTGTGCTGCTGGCAGGCACATGCCCCCCCCCCCGGGTCACTCTTATATGCCCCCCTATACTGATGGCAGGCACATGCCCCCCCAGGTCACTCTTATATGCCCCCTGTACTGCTGGCAGGCACATGCCCCTCCTGGGTCACTCTTATATGCCCCCCTGTGCTGCTGGCAGGCACATGCCCCCCTGGGTCACTCTTATATGCCCCCCTGTGCTGCTAGCAGGCACATGCCCCCCTGGGTCACTATTATATGCCCCCCCCTGTGCTGCTAGCAGGCACATGCCCCCCTGGGTCACTCTTATATGCCCCCCTGTGCTGCTAGCAGGCACATGCCCCCCCTGGGTCACTATTATATGCCCCCCTGTGCTGCTGGCAGGCACATGCCCCCCGGGACCTCAATCTATCTACAATAGGTTGGTATTGTTCAGGGTCATCAAATGGTAGCCAAGTCTTTGGGTCATCTATGATGGAGATTCCCATGTAGTCATGTAGGAACTGAACCACTTAGGCCCAGTATTCCCTAATCTCCGGCAATCCCATAAAAAGTGAAAACCGGTTTTTACGTACCGGTAATAGGATTTTACGGAGCCACGACAGCACCCCTACGAGAGAGGGGATCCGCCCACCTTCCGGACAGGAACCTACAGAATTTAAAGGGGCGGTCCCCCTTACCACTCCAGTTTGTGTTTCAGAGTATAAGGGACACCGCCATTGAGTTAGTACATAAACATATATACTTAAACATTACTAAATACCATCACCTACTAAAGAGTGATTTTTTAACAAGCACACTTTCCCCAAAGGGTGCAGAAACCAGTGAATAACTACGGGGGGAATGTGCGGGTGCTGTCGTGGCTCCGTAAAATCCTATTACCGGTACGTAAAAACCGGTTTTCCTATCGCCACGACAGCACCCCTACGAGAGATTTTCAAAGATCAATCACCTGGGCGGGACTACAGCACTAAGTACTGTACGGCCAAAAACTAAATTGGCCTCTGAAGATAAATCAAGGCGATAATGTCTATAAAAGGTGGAAGGAGATGACCAAGTTGCCGCCTTACATATTACGTCTATGGAGACGTCCGCTCTTTCCGCCCAGGATGAGGCCATGGCTCGAGTGGAGTGGGCCCTGATGCCATCTGGTGGTGTCTGGCCTTTAGCAGTATAAGCAAGATATATGGCATCTATTATCCATCTGGCGATAGACGCTTTAGTTACACTCGCCCCTTTCCTTGGATTCTGAAAGGAAACAAACAGAGCCCTACTCCGCCTCCATGGTTCTGTTCTATGTAGGTACTCTAATAGAGTTCTTCTGACATCTAACATGTGATATTTCTGCTTGTCAGCTGAATTCAGATTGTCACAGAAAGATGGTAAAATTATTTCCTGACTTCTATGAAATTTGGAAGCTACTTTTGGTAGGTATGCTGGATCAGGTTTTAACACTACCCTGTCCTGAAAGACCATTAAATAAGGAGGGTCTATCGACAAAGCTTGTAAGTCACTCACTCTCCTAGCAGAGGTCAGGGCTACTAGGAAGGCTGTTTTTAAAGTTAAATTTTTTATGGAGACAGAATCTAATGGCTCAAAGGGGGGTTCTGTTAAGGCGTCTAAAACCAAATTTAAATCCCATGGTGGTAATCTAGGAATATACACTGGGTTACTACGTTCAGTGGCCCTGATAAATCGGGAAACCCATCTATTTCCCGCCACATCACTGTTATATAACGCTCCCAAAGCTGATACTTGGACTCTAAGGGTATTTACCGCCAAGCCCAATTCTCGGCCTTTCTGTAAAAACTCCAGAATAGCCGGAATTGGAACCTTGCCAGAAAAGGGATTTTGGTAGAAGGCAAGGAACTTTTTCCAAGTTTTAGCATAGATTTTAGTGGTGACTTCTTTCCGACTATTTAAAAGGGTAGATATGAGAGCCTCTGAACACCCTCTTCTCCTCAATAACTCCCTCTCAAATTCCACGCCGTCAGATGCAGGGATTCCACATTGGGGTAACTGAATGGACCCTGAGAAAGAAGCTCCGGGCTGGTCGGCAGTACCCAGGGGTCGGACACAGACATTGCCCTGAGTAACGAGAACCATGCCCTCCTGGGCCAAAAGGGGGCAATCAGGATCACTCTCGCCCTGTCCTCCCTGATCTTCCTGAGGACTAACGGGATCAGACACATTGGAGGGAACGCGTAAGCTAGAGGAAAATTCCAGTGTATTTGAAGGGAGTCTATTATACAGGGCTTGTCCGCCACCCGAAGAGAAGCGAACTTCCTGGTCTGCCTGTTCTCTCTCGTTGCGAATAGATCGATTACGGGCAATCCCCACAGGTCCACTATTTGTCTGAACACCCGTCGATCTAGAACCCATTCTCCCTGACGTAGAGAATGACGGCTGAGGTAATCTGCCTCTGTGTTGAGCTCTCCCCGAATGTGCACAGCTGATAGAGAGCGAAAATGGGCTTCGGCTATTTCGAGTATGTCTGTGGCGGTGTTCATTAGGGATCTTGACCTTGTACCCCCTTGATGGTTGAGATACGCCACTACTGTTGTGTTGTCTGTCTGGACTCTTACATGTGAATCCTGCAGAGATGGAAGCAACCTGAGTAAGGCCTTCTTCACTGCCGTGAGCTCTTTCCAGTTTGAGGACTCTTGAGCCTCTAAGAGAGACCATTGCCCTTGAGTCCAGACATCTCCTATATGAGCTCCCCAACCTATTGGACTGGCATCGGTTGTGACCGTGTTGTCTGGTACTACACTCCAGCGTACTCCTTTCCCTAAATGTCTTCTGTTTAACCACCATCTCAGACTGTGTAGAGTGGCGGTGGACAACCTGAGTCTTCCGCCTAATTGCCCTTGAAGACTTCTCTCTGTATCCAAGACTTGGGCCTGTAACACTCGAGTGTGGAATTGAGCCCACTGGACGGCTGGTATGCAGGACGTTAGAGATCCCAGAAGGGACATAGCGTCTCTTAAAGTCAGATCTGGCTTCCTTGTTACCGAACTGACTTTGTGCACAATCCTCTGCTTTTTCTCTTCCGGAAGGAAACATTGTTGCACTTCCGAATCCAGCAGAATACCTAGGAAAGTCTGAGTTGTTGATGGGTCGAGTCTTGACTTCTCCATATTGACTATCCAACCCAAGTCCTGTAAGGAAGATATTACATGATTTAGGCGAGTACTGCACTGGCAAAAGGAATTCCCCACTACCAGGAAGTCATCCAAGTAGGGTATAATTAACGTATCCTGTTCTCTGACATAGGCCATTACTTCTGCCATGACTTTAGTAAACACCCTCGGTGCCATAGATAGACCAAAGGGCATTGCAGCAAACTGAAAGTGTCTGACCTGGTCGTTTAAGCGCACCGCCATTCTGAGGAATTGTTGATGATCCTGGTGAATGGGCAGATGGTAATACGCATCTTTTAAATCCAGGACTGTCATATAACATCTGGGAAAGAGAAGTTTAGTTGCCGTTTTAATCGATTCCATCTTAAAGGCATGATACTCTAGATGTTTGTTTAATCTCCGTAAGTTTATGATGGTTCTAAAGGATCCATCTGGCTTGGAGATTAAAAATAAAGGGGAATAGAACCCTTTCCCCTGTTGATGTTTTGGAACCTCCACTATGACTTTCTTCCGTCTTAACATTTGGACCTCTTTTTCAAGGGCCTTTTGTTAGTCTAAGGAATCAGGGGCAGTCAAGATATAAAATTCAGAAGGTCTTTCCCGGAACTCTAATTTTAACCCTGAATTGATTATACCCAGAACCCAATTGCTCGAAGTTATTTTGGCCCACTGAGCATAAAAGAATTTTAACCTGCCCCCTACTGGAAGATCTCTATTAACGATAGTTTCTTCTTCTTCTTGAGGAAGATGACGAAGCATTAAAGTCCGAACCTTTCTTTTTTGGGTCTGATGGTTCCCAGTCTCGGTTGTGGTAAGGTCTTCGGTATTGGAAGCGTCTCCTGAAGGTATTCCTAAAGGTAGGATTGAAAGCTTTAGGAAAACCTTTCTTCCTATCCTCAGCCTTAGCTAGGATATCATCCAATACCGGGCCAACAGGTACTCACCCCTACACGGTATTGTACACAGTTTAGCTTTCGCCTGGGCATCCCCTTTCCAGGTCTTAAGCCATAGGGCTCGGCGAGCAGCGTTTGAGAGGCCTGCTGATCTTGCCGCCAATTTTAAAGAATCCACTGACGCGTCCGCTAAATACGCCACCCCTTCACGTATTTGCGACAGTGAGTTCAACATCTTGTCTCTGGGCACCTTGGACTTCAGCTGTTCTTCCAGTTGGGATATCCACACCATGACGTATCTAGCCGTACACGTGCTAGAGATAGCAGGTTTAAACACCCCTGCAGTTGATTCCCAAACTTTCCTCAAAAACATGTCCGCCTTCCTATCTGATGGATCTTTCAGAAGGCCCACGTCCTCCAGCGGCAAGGTACCGGCTTTAGATGTAGAAGCCACCGCTGCATCCACTTTCGGGACTTTCATCCACTCTGCCAGCTCATTATCTTCAAAGGGATACCTTCTTTTAGCTGATGACGGAAGGAAACCCTTATCCTGCTTATCCCATTCTCTCTTTATAAGGGTCTTAACCGTATCCACCACCGGGAACGCCTTACGACTCCTCTGGCACAAGCCCGCAAACATTATGTCCTGTGCGGACCTTGGTTCCTTGCTCTCTGCAACACCCATGGTAGCTCGGAATCCTTTAACTAACATGTCCATGTTGTCCACCGAGAAGCAAGGCCTTCCCTCTTCATCTGAGGAGGATGGAGATGAGGAGCGGGAACATTCCCCTTCTTGCAGGGACAGACTAAATCATGGCGATATGTCCCTGCCCGACCTTTCCTGGCGGCTGCCTCTAAGGGAATAGCTAATTTCCTCCCTGATGACCGCTCTAAGGTCTGATGACCGAAGGGGAGCTTCCTCTTCTAAGGTCTGAGATATGCAAGCCTGACACAGCCTTTTGGTATAACTGTCAGGCATTGGTGTCATGCATAGAGCACATTGCTTGTGCTTAGATTTTGTGGTCTTTTTTCCCTAAAACAAAGCAGAAATAACAGACCATATCAGCACCAGGTGTCTGATTTAACACTCACCATAAGGCTGATCTTGTGAATACCGGTTCTGGAGGAGTAGGATCCAAATGTGACGCTGGGGCGCTCGCACGCTGCTGCCCCCGTACCACGCTGCTGCTGCTTCTCCTTGAGCGGCCGCTACCGCTCTTACTGCGCTGTTCCGTTCCCTCTCCATGAGGGTGCTCGGCGTCCCCTACTGAGGACATGGTTGCGCGCCTCCTACCGTAGGCGTCGCTCTTTTACAGCGCTGCAGCGCTCCTCCCCCGGCTTACCCCGGAAGCGTACCAACTACTTCCGGGTTCAGCAGCGCCGGTGTGGACGCTGCACACCGCGCTCAACCGCGGACCAGGACGGCACTGCCCGACTCCTGGGACGCGCTCCTCACGGCCAGACGAGGGGGGGTCTGCACGCAGGATACCCACGACGCTGCTTCCGAGCCCCCGATTCCGCCGTTCCTAACAGATACCGCGCGGAGACATGGAGGCCCGGGTAAGACTGCTGCTGCAGGCTCCCGCCGTCCGGACAGGAACCCAAACTGGAGTGGTGAGGGGGACCGCCCCTTTAAATTCTGTAGGTTCCTGTCCGGAAGGTGGGCGGATCCCCTCTCTCGTAGGGGTGCTGTCGTGGCTATAGGAAAACAAAAGTTTCATGGGTCTCTGTGACATTTGGGCCACTCATCCAGGAATCCACAACATTCTGGTTGTGTATTCTGGATGTAGTGAGAATACGTAATCTTGTAGTACAGCTAGGAGAAACATGTTTAGAGGCTTCCAAGTAATGTAGGTAATCTATAGTGAAGGAAATAAGTATTTGATCCCTTGCTGATTTTGTAAGTCTTCCCCACTGACAAAGACAGGAACAGTCTATAATTTTAAAGGGTAGGTTAATTTTAACATTAAGAGATAGAATATCAAAAATAAAATCCAGAAAATCACATTGTATAAATTATATACATTTATTTGCATCACACTAGGTGTAAACCCAGAGGCATGCAGCTGAGTAGCTCAGCAGAGGAGGAGGAAGACGAGGAGGTTACATAGACACAGAGTTATGCAACCACAACAACCAATGCATCATGAGCCCCAACTCATATAAAACAGTCAAAAGTTACCAAGTTTAAGATAATCAGACAATTAAAGCAAAAATAATGCCGACCCTGCTCTTCAAAGCTTACAATCTACAATAAGGTGGGGGTGACACAAATTACAGGTGCTTATTTACAATAGAAATAGAAGACTTCCGGCACAGGAATCCTTTTTAAGTAAAAAATTCATTCTTTATTTCAATACAGGAAAGATATATATCTTGGTACCATGTTAGCCAGTAGATAGAAAAATATTTAGAATTGCGAGTCCTCAGTGGTTGATACCGTTTAATGGCTAACTGAAAAGATGGTAACAAATTGCAAGCTTTCGAGACTGCACAGGTCTCTTCATCAGGCAAAGACTAAAAGAAATTCTGAAGAATCACATATTTATGCACAACATAGCACAGAAAAAAAAACATGGATAAGACAGGTGACATGAAGCAGAATTACCATGAGTGATAAACAGTTATGTCCATAAATATTGGGCCAGTTCTTAGATAAGGAATGTTTTATTGTCCTCTGATTGAGGTCTGTTTCTGTTGTGATGACCCCACATGGTCTGAGGGGCAAGTTCCTTAGTTGATGTAAAAAGACATAAATCCATGCGACACATTCATTCCTGCAGTGAGACTGTCAAAGGTCGTCATCAGTTTATATTCCCATACTCTTCTGTCTCTCTTAGATTTGAAGCTACCTTTTAACACAAGTAATTTCATGTCCATAATGTTATGATTTGGTAGACAAAAATGTATTGCAACAGGTAGATCCATTCTTTTTTCTCTTCTTGTGTGGCGGTGAGAATTCATTCTTGTTCTAAGCTTTTGCCCTGTCTCCCCCACATACAGACCCCCAGTTGGTTATTTAGTACAAATAATTAGGTACACCACATTAGAAGTGACGCAGCTGAAAGTACCTGGTATCTTGTAGTCCTGATGTGAATTGGGGATCTTTATCTTGTCTGTGGTCATTATAAATGGACAGGTTTTACATTTTTTCTGATTGCAAGGAAAGGTACCTGCAGCTGTTGGAGAGGACAGGGAGCTCTTGACAATGATGCTTCTTAGATTTGGGGGCTGCCTAAAACACAGTAGTGGGGGGTCTGGAAGAATGGATTGTAATCGGGCATCTTTTTGTAGTAAAGGTTGTGGTGGCTCTTGTAATCTGGTTTTCAATTGTTCTTGGATGGTAGCCCTGATTTAAAAAGGTATTTCTGAGGCGACCCAGGTGTTCATCTCTATCCATTGGGTTGGAACATATACGATTGTATCTGATGGCTTGGCTGTAGACAATGGAGTTTTTTATGTGTTTTGGATGGAAACTGTCCCATTTAAGGTATGTTGGACGGTCGATTGGCTTCTGATACAGGGATGTCTCTATTTTATTGTTCTGCAGCTTAATGATGGTGTCCAAAAAGTTAATTTCAGTTCAGGAGTAGTTGAGTGTCAAGTTGATGGTTGGCTGATAATTGAAATTTAGCTGTGGCTCAGACTCCGTCCAGCATATTTAACACATGCGCATGTTGTGTGAAGACATATCTTATGAATAGGATTAAGGCCCCTTCACATTAAGCGACGCTGCAGCGATACCGACAACGATCCGAATCGCTGCAGCGTCGCTGTTTGGTCGCTGGAGAGCTGTCACACAGACCTCTCTCCAGCGACCAACGATGCCGGTAACCAGGGTAAACATCGGGTAACTAAGCGCAGGGCCGCGCTTAGTAACCCGATGTTTACCCTGGTTACCATGCTAAAAGTAAAAAAAAAAAACAAACAGTACATACTTACCTACAGCTGTCTGTCCTCCAGCGCTGCGCTCTGCTTCTCTGCTCTCCTCCTGTACTGTCTGTGAGCCGGAAAGCAGAGCGGTGACGTCACCGCTCTGCTTTCCGGCTCACAGCCAGTACAGGAGGAGTGCAGAGCACAGCGCTGGAGGACAGACAGCGGTAGGTAAGTATCTAGTGTTTGTTTTTTTTTACTTTTAGCATGGTAACCAGGGTAAACATCGGGTTACTAAGCGCGGCCCTGCGCTTAGTTACCCGATGTTTACCCTGGTTACCAGTGAAGACATCGCTGGATCGGTGTCACACACGCCGATCCAGCGATGTCTCCAGGGAGTCCAGCGACGAAATAAAGTTCTGGACTTTATTCAGCGACCAACGATCTCCCAGCAGGGGCCTGATCGTTGGTCGCTGTCACACATAACGATTTCATTAACGATATCGTTGCTACGTCACAAATAGCAACGATATCGTTAACAATATCGTTATGTGTGAAGGTACCTTAAGTTGAAAACCTGTTTTCGCAAATTAGCATAGCTGAGCTTATATTCAAACACAAAAAAAACACACAAAACCCACATGTTGGGAAAAAAAAGAGTGATCTTTTTACACCGAATGTAATGGTACACAAGACATTCATCATATGCACAAAAAACAGTAAGATGTTAGCTGAGTACTACAAAGATACGTCAGAGGGATCTAATAAAAATATAAACAATCACTTTTATAATTAACCCTGCTGTTTTGGTCGCATTTACTATACACTTGTAGTGTTCCGGGTCACTATGACCCGGCTTATTAAACCTTGATTTTAGACACTCTAACTCCATTTTTTTTATACTTTTTGCTTACTAGACTGTTTGTGAACATGTTTGGTAGTAAAAAAAAAAGAAAAATGAACTAGAAATCTTTTTTTTTTGTTTTTATTCTGAAAAAACAGATCCATCCAATGAGCAAAACGAAAATAGAAAACTACACATATTTTGTAAAAAAACAAAACAAAACAATCAAATCAAACATTTTGTGATAAAAAATTAAAGATAATAAACATTACAATGTGAATATATTTACATGATCATAGAAATTTACGGATTCTTGCATGAAAAACAATACACATGATTTTTGCATAGAAATGTTTTACAGCCAGAACATGTTATACTCGTCTTGTTGTCACAAGTAGAAGTGCAATAGCTGCATCTTTTTCTTTTGATGCCGGAAGAGGCCATGGGGGTAGAAGCACACAGCTACTCTCCAAAGAAACTGAAAGGTAACATGTCTGGGCTAGCATATGTGTACTGATAAGAGCAGAGAAGATAAATAAGAACCCTTCTGAAAACAAGCAGATAAGCCAGGAAGACAGACTTACTTAGCAAAAAAAAATTATTTGCAAGACTTTACAGCTCAGCTTTACAAAAAAAAAACGTCTTAGACAGCGCGTTCTGAGCAGTCCGTTCTGCGCATAATATACACGTGTAGTGCACACTGTTGTGAATTCTGTTGTCGGGCTCCCTCCTGTGGTCATGAATGGTACTTCGGCTGGTTCTGTCCATGGACTTCCTCTGGTGGGTGTTTCTGAGTTTCCTTCCTCAGGTGACGAGATTAATTCGTTAGCTGGCTGCTCTATTTAACTCCACTTAGATCTTTGCTCCAGGCCACCTGTCAATGTTCCAGTATTGGTTTAGTTCACTCCTGGATCGTTCTTGTGTCCTGTCTTCCCAGCAGAAGCTAAGTTGCAGCTTGTATTTCTTTGGTTTGCTATTTTTCTGTCCAGCTTGCAATTTTTATTGTTGTCTTGCTTGCTGGAAGCTCTGGGACGCAGAGGGAGCGCCTCCGCACCGTGAGTCGGTGCGGAGGGTCTTTTTGCGCCCTCTGCGTGGTCTTTTTGTAGGTTTTTGTGCTGACCGCAAAGTAACCTTTCCTATCCTCGGTCTGTTCAGTAAGTCGGGCCTCACTTTGCTAAATCTATTTCATCTCTGTGTTTGTATTTTCATCTTACTCACAGTCATTATATGTGGGGGGCTGCCTTTTCCTTTGGGGAATTTCTCTGAGGCAAGGTAGGCTTTATTTTTCTATCTTGAGGGCTAGCTAGTTTCTTAGGCTGTGCCGAGTTGCATAGGGAGCGTTAGGCGCAATCCACGGCTATTTCTAGTGTGTTTGATAGGATTAGGGATTGCGGTCAGCAGAGTTCCCACGTCCCAGACCTCGTCCTTATTATCAGTAACTATCAGGTCATTCCGTGTGCTCTTAACCACCAGGCCCATTATTGTCCTGACCACCAGGTTATAACAGTACAGGTGGCCCAAAGTACTAATGCATCTCAATAGAGGGATAAGAGAAGTTCTGAGACCATTTTTTTTTCTTTGCAGTGTGTTTTGTCTCTTTTTTTCCCTTTAACTCTGGGTGGTTCAGGACACTGGTGTAAACATGGACATTCAAGGTCTGTCCTCTTGGATGGATAATCTCACTACAAGGGTACAAAACGTTCAAGATTTTGTGGTTCAGAATCCGATGTCAGAGCCTAGGATTCCAATTCCTGATTTGTTTTTTGGTGATAGATCTAAGTTCTGGAATTTCAAAAATAATTGTAAATAGTTTCTTGCCTTGAAACCTCGCTCCTCAGGTGACCCTGTTCAACAAGTAAAGATCATTATTTCTTTGTTACGTGGTGACCCTCAAGACTGGGCATTTTCCCTTGCGCCAGGAGATCCAGCATTGCGTGATGTTGATGCGTTTTTCCTGGCACTTGGATTGCTTTATGACGAACCTAATTCAGTGGATCAGGCAGAGAAAATCTTGCTAGCTCTGTGTCAGGGTCAGGATGAAGCGGAGATATATTGTCAGAAGTTTAGAAAGTGGTCTGTGCTCACTCAGTGGAATGAATGTGCCCTGGCAGCAATCTTCAGAAAGGGTCTCTCTGAAGCCCTTAAGGATGTCATGGTGGGGTTTCCCATGCCTGCTGGTCTGAATGAGTCTATGTCCTTGGCCATTCAGATCGATCGACGCTTGCGTGAGCGTAAAGCTGTGCACCATTTGGCGGTACTATCTGAGCATGGGCCTGAGCCTATGCAATGTGATAGGACTTTGACCAGAGCTGAACGGCAAGAACACAGACGTCGGAATGGGCTATGTTTTTACTGTGGTGATTCCACTCATGCTATCTCCGTTTGTCCTAAGCGCACTAAGGCTATATTCACACTTTGCGGATTTTGCTGCGGATCCGCAGCGGATTTGACCGCTGCGGATCCGCAGCAGTTTCCCATGAGTTTACATTTCAATGTAAACCTATGGGAAACAAAAAACGCTGTACACATGCTGCAGAAAAATCCACGCGGAAACGCTGCGGATTACATTCCGCAGCATGTCACTTCTTTTCTGCGGATTTTCAGCTGCTCCAATAGAAAACTGCAGTTGAAAATCCGCAGAAGAAAACGCAGTAAAAACCGCGATAAATCCGCAGTAAAAACCGCGATGGGTTTTCACTGCGGATTTTGCAATTCCGCTGCGGAAAAATCCGCAGTGGAATCTGCAAAGTGTGCACATAGCCTAAGCGGTTCGCTAGGTCTGCCACCATTGGTACGGTACAGTCTAAATTTCTATTGTCTGTTACTCTGATTTGCTCTTTGTCATCCTATTCTGTTATGGCATTTGTGGATTCAGGCGCTGCCCTGAATTTGATGGACTTGGAGTATGCTAGGCGCTGTGGTTTTTTCTTGGAGCCCTTGCAGTATCCTATTCCATTGAGAGGAATTGATGCTATGCCTTTGGCCAAGAATAAGCCTCAGTACTGGACCCAATTGACCATGTGCATGGCTCCTGCACATCAGGAGGATATCCGCTTTCTGGTGTTGCATAATCTGCATGATGTGGTCGTTTTGGGGTTGCCATGGCTACAGGTTCATATTCCAGTATTGGACTGGAAATCTATGTCTGTGTCCAGCTGGGGTTGCCAGGGGGTACATGGTGATGTTCCATTTTTGTCTATTTCGTCATCCACCCCTTCTGAAGCTCCAGAGTTTTTGTCGGATTATCGGGATGTATTTGATGAGCCCAAAGCCAGTGCCCTACCTCCTCATAGGGATTGCGATTGTGCAATTGATTTGATTCCTGGTAGTAAGTTTCCTAAGGGCCGATTGTTCAATTTATCTGTGCCAGAACACGCTGCTATGCGGAGTTATATAAAGGAATCCTTGGAGAAAAGCCATATTCGCCCGTCGTCATCACCGTTAGGAGCAGGGTTCTTTTTTGTGGCCAAGAAGGATGGTTCTTTGAGACCTTGTATTGATTACCGCCTTCTTAATAAAATTACAGTCAAATTTCAGTATCCTTTGCCGTTGCTATCTGATTTGTTTGCTCGTATTAAAGGGGCTAGTTGGTTCACCAAGATAGATCTTCGTGGTGCGTATAATCTTGTGCGTATTAAACAAGGCGATGAATGGAAAACAGCATTTAATACGCCCGAGGGCCATTTTGAGTACCTGGTTATGCCATTCGGACTTTCCAATGCTCCATCAGTATTTCAGTCCTTTATGCATGACATCTTCCGAGAGTACCTGGATAAATTCCTGATTGTGTATTTGGATGATATTTTGGTCTTTTCGGATGATTGGGAGTCTCATGTGCAGCAGGTCAGAATGGTGTTCCAGGTCCTTCGTGCAAATTCCTTGTTTGTGAAGGGGTCAAAGTGTCTCTTTGGAGTTCAGAAGATTTCATTTTTGGGGTTCATTTGTTCCCTTTTACTATCGAGATGGACCCTGTTAAAGTCCAGGCCATTTACGATTGGACTCAGCCGACATCTGTGAAGAGCCTGCAAAAGTTCCTGGGCTTTGCTAATTTTTATCGGCGCTTCATCGCTAATTTTTCTACTGTTGCTAAACCGTTGACTGATTTGACCAAGAAGGGTGCTGATGTGGTCAATTGGTCTTCTGCAGCTGTAGAGGCTTTTCAAGAGTTGAAGCGTCGTTTTTCTTCTGCCCCTGTGTTGTGCCAGCCAGATGTTTCGCTCCCGTTTCAGGTTGAGGTTGATGCTTCTGAGATTGGAGCAGGGGCTGTTTTGTCGCAAAGAAGTTCTGATGGCTCGGTGATGAAACCATGTGCTTTCTTTTCTAGAAAGTTTTTGCCTGCTGAGCGTAACTATGATGTTGGTAATCGTGAGTTGTTGGCCATGAAGTGGGCATTCGAGGAGTGGCGTCATTGGCTGGAAGGAGCCAAGCATCGCGTGGTGGTCTTGACAGATCACAAGAATTTGACTTATCTTGAGTCTGCCAAACGGTTGAATCCGAGACAGGCTCGATGGTCGTTATTTTTCTCCCGTTTTGATTTTGTGGTTTCGTACCTTCCGGGCTCTAAGAATGTGAAGGCTGATGCCCTGTCAAGGAGTTTTGTGCCTGACTCTCCGGGTGTTCCTGAGCCGGCGGGTATTCTCAAAGAGGGGGTAATTTTGTCTGCCATCTCCCCTGATTTGCGGCGGGTGCTGCAAAAATTTCAGGCTGATAGACCTGACCGTTGCCCAGCGGAGAAACTGTTTGCCCCTTATAGATGGACTAGTAGAGTTATCTCTGAGATTCATTGTTCAGTGTTGGCTGGGCATCCTGGAATCTTTGGTACCAGAGATTTGGTGGCTAGATCCTTCTGGTGGCCGTCTTTGTCACGGGATGTGCATTCTTTTGTGCAGTCCTGTGGGACTTGTGCTCGGGCTAAGCCCTGCTGTTCTCGTGCCAGTGGGTTGCTTTTGCCCTTGCCGGTCCCGAAGAGGCCCTGGACGCATATTTCTATGGATTTTATTTCGGATCTCCCCGTCTCTCAAAAGATGTCGGTCATTTGGGTGGTTTGTGATCGCTTTTCTAAGATGGTCCATTTGCTACCTTTGTCTAAATTGCCTTCCTCCTCTGATTTGGTGCCATTATTTTTCCAGCATGTGGTTCGTTTACATGGTATCCCGGAGAACATCGTTTCTGACAGAGGTTCCCAGTTTGTTTCGATGTTTTGGCGATCTTTTTGTGCTAGGATGGGCATTGATTTGTCTTTTTCCTCGGCTTTCCATCCTCGGACAAATGGCCAAACCGGACGAACTAATCAAACTTTGGAAACATATCTGAGATGCTTTGTTTCTGCTGATCAGGATGATTGGGTGTCCTTTTTGCCGTTGGCTGAGTTCGCCCTTAATAATCGGGCCAGCTCGGCTACTTTGGTTTCGCCGTTTTTCTGCAATTCTGGTTTCCATCCTCGTTTGTCTTCAGGGCAGGTTGAGTCTTCGGACTGTCCTGGTGTAGATACTGTGGTGGATAGGTTGCAGCAGATTTGGACTCATGTGGTGGACAATTTGACATTGTCCCAGGAGAAGGCTCAACGTTTCGCTAACCGCCGGCGCTGTGTGGGTCCCCGACTTCGTGTTGGGGATTTGGTTTGGTTGTCGTCTCGTTATGTTCCTATGAAGGTTTCCTCTCCTAAGTTTAAGCCTCGTTTCATTGGTCCGTATAAGATTTCTGAGGTTATCAATCCTGTGTCATTTCGTTTGGCCCTTCCTGCTTCTTTTGCCATCCATAATGTGTTCCATAGGTCGTGATTGCGGAGATACGTGGTGCCTGTGGTTCCATCCGTTGATCCTCCTGCCCCGGTGTTGGTTGAGGGGGAGTTGGAGTATGTGGTGGAGAAGATTTTGGATTCTCGTGTTTCGAGACGGAAACTCCAGTACCTGGTCAAGTGGAAGGGTTATGGTCAGGAAGATAATTCCTGGGTTTTTGCCTCTGATGTTCATGCTGCCGATCTGGTTCGTGCCTTTCATTTGGCTCATCCTGGTCGGCCTGGGGGCTCTGGTGAGGGTTCGGTGACCCCTCCTCAAGGGGGGGGGGGTACTGTTGTGAATTCTGTTGTCGGGCTCCCTCCTGTGGTCATGAATGGTACTTCGGCTGGTTCTGTCCATGGACTTCCTCTGGTGGGTGTTTCTGAGTTTCCTTCCTCAGGTGACGAGATTAATTCGTTAGCTGGCTGCTCTATTTAACTCCACTTAGATCTTTGCTCCAGGCCACCTGTCAATGTTCCAGTATTGGTTTAGTTCACTCCTGGATCGTTCTTGTGTCCTGTCTTCCCAGCAGAAGCTAAGTTCCAGCTTGTATTTCTTTGGTTTGCTATTTTTCTGTCCAGCTTGCAATTTTTATTGTTGTCTTGCTTGCTGGAAGCTCTGGGACGCAGAGGGAGCGCCTCCGCACCGTGAGTCGGTGCGGAGGGTCTTTTTGCGCCCTCTGCGTGGTCTTTTTGTAGGTTTTTGTGCTGACCGCAAAGTAACCTTTCCTATCCTCGGTCTGTTCAGTAAGTCGGGCCTCACTTTGCTAAATCTATTTCATCTCTGTGTTTGTATTTTCATCTTACTCACAGTCATTATATGTGGGGGGCTGCCTTTTCCTTTGGGGAATTTCTTTGAGGCAAGGTAGGCTTTATTTTTCTATCTTCAGGGCTAGCTAGTTTCTTAGGCTGTGCCGAGTTGCATAGGGAGCGTTAGGCGCAATCCACGGCTATTTCTAGTGTGTTTGATAGGATTAGGGATTGCGGTCAGCAGCGTTCCCACGTCCCAGAGCTCGTCCTTATTATCAGTAACTATCAGGTCATTCCGTGTGCTCTTAACCACCAGGTCCATTATTGTCCTGACCACCAGGTCATAACAGCACACCTAGTGATCTCTCCGGATGCACTCTACATTTTAGAATAGACTGCGCACCAAAAATAATCAGTATAAAGCCATTTTTATGGTGCGCAGATCTCAATGCATACCCCCGGTAGAGCGCGTGTACAACCCCATTGAAATAATTTAGGAAATAAATCAATTGATATACAATAGTAGATGCAATAAATAGACCCAACTGAGGTTATAACTCCTTTTTCACTGAAAATATGGCCTCACAGCTGTAAAAAACGATGTCGGGTCACTATGACCCGAACACAAGTGTAACGAAGAAAAACAAAAAACTCATAGGTAGGTCCCCCCAAATGAGGAAAAGTCAAGGAGTCTCAAGTTTTAGAGACTTACAGAAAAAAATCTACAGGGCCGCAAAAAGTCTGTTCGGGTCACTATGACCCGAACAGAACAGCAGGGTTAAAGGGACTCTCGGTTTCCTCCGTAGTACACGTGTGCGCAATACAATCTCGCCTTGCGCACGCGCAGTATGCTTTGCCCAGCTGTGGGCAAAGCCGAAAAGCATTAGTGTGCATGCGCCGGTGCACTATGTCCCGGAACACAGCGAAATACTTCCGAGACATAGTGCGCCGGCGCATGCGCACTAATGTTTTTCAGCTTTGCCCGCAGTTGGGCAAAGTATACTGCGCGTGCGCAAGGCGAGATTGCATTGCGCACGCGTGTACTACGAAGGAAACCAAATCAAATTCAAGACAATATTGCGGCCAGCGGGAAAGGAAGGGGTGCATGAAAGAACAGAAAACACCGCCCATTGGACCGTTAACAGAGCCCGCCAAATTCAGGTGACAGGTTCCGTTTAAGGCCCTCTGGAAAACGTGCGTACAAAGCCAATATCCAATATGCCTCCCAACTACGGAGTGCACATTCCCAGTCACCACCTCTGATTGATCTAGTTACTCTATCCATTCCTTGAACCTTTAAACTCCACAAATTGCCTTTTTGCGTTTCCAAAAAAGGATTAGATAACCCCGAAATATTTCTACGGCTTGCAGCAGTTCCAGGATTTGCGGCAGTAATGTGCTTGCTTATCCTTTTCTTAAGACTCCTTGTAGTGCAGCCTACATAATATTTATTGCATGCCACACATGTTGCCATATAGACAACGTGCATGGTATTGCAGTTAATATAGGTTTTAATTTTATATTCCTTTAAAGTGATATTGTTAACATATTAATCCGTCCTGTCTATATACTGACACAATCCGCAGGTTCTCTCACCACACTTAAAACACCCAATATGTGGAAGTATATAACGATGCTTTTCTTGGGGCACACCTATATCCTGCTGAAAGATAAAACAGGATCTTGATAGAACATTGGCAAATGCTTGTGTATTAACTTAACAATATCCTTATAATTTGAACTATATGAGGTTGAGAAAGTACGGACATTTATTTTGCTTTTATTAGCATTGCCATTGGTTTCAGACAGTTAAGAATTTCTAGATCTTATGTCAGCTTTTTTAACAGCTCTATTTATCATCCATTATTTGTAACCTCTCTTACAGAGTCTGTTTTTAATTACTTTGCTTTCCTGACTGTATAATGAAGCATTAGAAACATGCTCTCTTGGCACGTATAAACTCACCTAACGGGAGATTTTGTATGGCATGCGGCAGATGGCAACTATCTGCATGCAAAATCGCATTGCCACTTGTTGCCTTTCTGAACAGGGATGTATGGATAACTCCCATGGAGCTATCACCCGTAAGTGTAATATCAAGATACATAGCAACAGTGCTATGCACCTGATGTGTGAATTTTATATTCATGCTATTATTATTGATATAATCAACAAAGTCAGAAAAAGATGCTGGGGAAGACTCAGCGACAGAGCCGCACCATATAAGGATAACATCGTCGATAAATCTCCCCACCATAAACCCTGTCAATAAAAGGGTTAATTACTGCTTATTATTGCTTATTTACAATGATGGTACAACCATCTTGAGGAAATGGGGAGTAGAGAAAAGGCTGCATGAGCCTTTTGAGTATGGTTGGGTTTGATGGCGAATTATGTTCAGAGAAGTAGAGAATTGGCTATATATATATATATATATAAAAAGGACTTTGATTAGCGAACGTGATAGGCTGCCCTAAACAGAGTGTTTTTAGGGAGCACCTAAAAATGTCTACGTTGTGGTTAGACTCCTAATTTAATGGGGGACAAAGGGTAAGAGGTGAGACATCTAGGTAGGAGATTTAAGTGAGCCGGACAAAGTCCAGATCAGGGGTGTTACCATCTTTGTGTGTCTCAGAGTTTGAAAATTGTGAGAGACCATGAGAATTGGCTAGAGATAGAAGCTGTGATGCCGTTGGGGAGGTGGAGCTATTGAAGTCTTTGAGGATAAGGGTTGCCAATTCTGAGGACATGAAGTGTGGCAGCAACGCTTAAAAGTGGTCTAGGAAGTGGGTTGGTGAGCCTGGGGGGCCGGTATATGACTGCTACTCTGAGGGAGAGGGGAAGAAACACCCTGATGGTTTGAAACCTCAAAAGAAAAATGGCGTCCAATCAGCCTGTATTTATTTATTGCGTTAAAAACAGGATTGTTGTTGGCAGCGAAAATTGTAGGGTTATCGTGGATTTAGCAGTGATCGTATGGCGGGATATACACATATTCAATATGTGCTAATCTGGACGTGGATAAGCCATACGCTCACTATTTTCTGAAAACTAATTATTGTGAATAGCCTGCGGCTTCCTCTGATGATTCGTCGCCCAATTGTGTCATTGTCTGGACAATAGGGGCCAGCTGAGAGCTATTTGCTACAAAGATCACAGTGCTTGTTTCTGTACAACTCATGACCTGTGATGTCTGTGATTATTGCATGGCCACTCCAACTGTTAGCCACGGAAATGCAGCCTTTCCACCTTATGGATGCAGACGGTATGCGAGAGCTGATGGCCGTTGCAGTCCCCCCAGTACCAGTTGCCCAGTCACCATTACTTCTCTAAGAAAGTTGTGCCTGTGCTACAGCAACAAGTCACAGACAACAACACCCGTTCCCTGAAAAATTCTGCCAAGATGCATTTCAACAATGACACCTGGACGAGCAAGCATGGACGGGGGGGGGAGATGAAGACAATAATAATTCCCTCTATGTTGTCCGTGGTTTTCAGGAGGGCATGGAGGAAGAGAGCTTGAGTGTTATCCCGCCACCAACACACTGTGGAGTTGGACCTCATGAAAGAGACCAACCCATGAGCGCCTTTTGCAGCACTATCTGCAACCTGATTTTTACCCGTATAGCTATGATTCCAAATAGTGCTGACTAGAGTTGAGCGACCTTGACCTTTTTAGAGTCGAGCCGGGTTTCGCGAAACCCGACTATCTCAAAAGTCGGGTCGAGTGAAATCGGCCGATTATGACGTAAAGTCGGGATCGACCGAAACACGAAACCCAATGCAAGTCAATGGGGCAGCATAGTCGGCAGTGAGTGGGGGCCAGGAAAACACCTAGAGTGCCCATTTTAATGTCAAAACCATCCATTCTTCTTAATGAAGCTTGTCAAGCGTAATTTACCTTATAATAATTGGAAGGCATTTGAAATTGGGGGTCATTTGGCTAAAGTTGTGGTGGGTAGGGCTGGTTAAAGTAATTAGTGGGCCCAGGAAATCTGGACCACGTCACGGCAGTGGAGCAGGGAGAGGTAAGTATTTCAACTTTGCAAGTGCTGTGAACCTGAGCAAGCAGGGGGGGCCCACTCGTTGGCATTGGCACTGGCACAGGGCCCCTCAAAGTACAGCGGTGTGTTTGCACGGCGGGGGCGCCTCCCACCGGCAGCAACACTTTTGCGTACCATGAGAGGCCCTGTGCCAGTGACGTCGCCAACTAGTATTCCTCCCCCCACCTGATGAAGGAACCTGCACTTTCATCTGCACCTTCCTGTTTGTCCCCGTGTAAGGTGGTATGGTATGCGGGAAGGGGGACCTGACTTTCAGCAGGGTCACAATCTTGCAGTGTAGCGTGCACGGGAAATGTTGCGTTATGGGTCAATGTACCAGCAGACTCATCTATCACTGGCTGGGCAATGGGCAGGATGAGGAGGAAACACAGATATAGGCCCAAAGAATAAAGTGGGCTAAATGCAGTTCAAAATTGGTAACACAGGACTAATCAGGGGGCATTGCAGTGGAGGACAACTGGAATGAGAGGCTGACACAGAGAGTAGGCCCAAATCAGTAAGTAGTCGAAATGCAGTTCAAAATTGGCAACAGTAGTAAACAGGCGGCACAGCTTTGTTCAGTGGAGGAGAACAGCAAGGAGTGGCAGACACCGATAGTAGGCCCCAAACCAACTAGTACGCCAAATGCAGTTGTTCAGTTTAACCACAATTTAATGAGAGCCTGGAGATAGAAGTTCAGGAAAGGCAACCTGGAGAACACCTTGGAGTGGAACACACCATCTCTCTACACCCCATACCCAATTTGTAGGTCTAATGCAGCGTAGTTTCCAACAACTACTAAACGAGAGCATGATGATCGAAGCATTGGCGAGGAAACCTGGGGAACACCTTGGAGTGGAACACACCATCTCTCTACAGTGGAACACACCATCTCTCTACACCCCATACCCAATTTGTAGGCCTAATGCAGCGTAGTTTCCAACAACTACTAAACGAGAGCCGGAAGATCGAAGCAATGGAGAGGAAACCTGGGGAACACCTTGGAGTGTAACACACCATCTCTCTACACCCCATACCGAATTTGTAGGCCTAATGCAGCGTAGTTTCCAACAACTACTAAACGAGAGCCGGAAGATCGAAGCAATGGAGAGGAAACCTGGGGAACACCTTGGAGTGTAACACACCATCTCTCTACACCCCATACCCAATTTGTAGGCCTAATGCAGCGTAGTTTCCAACAACTACTAAACGAGAGCCGGAAGATCGAAGCAATGGAGAGGAAACCTGGGGAACACCTTGGAGTGTAACACACCATCTCTCTACACCCCATACCCAATTTGTAGGCCTAATGCAGCGTAGTTTCCAACAACTACTAAACGAGAGCCGGAAGATCGAAGCAATGGAGAGGAAACCTGGGGAACACCTTGGAGTGTAACACACCATCTCTCTACACCCCATACCCAATTTGTAGGCCTAATGCAGCGTAGTTTCCAACAACTACTAAACGAGAGCCGGAAGATCGAAGCAATGGAGAGTAAACCTGGGGAACACCTTGGAGTGTAACACACCATCTCTCTACACCCCATACCCAATTTGTAGGCCTAATGCAGCGTAGTTTCCAACAACTACTAAACGAGAGCCGGAAGATCGAAGCAATGGAGAGGAAACCTGGGGAACACCTTGGAGTGTAACACACCATCTCTCTACACCCCATACCCAATTTGTAGGCCTAATGCAGCGTAGTTTCCAACAACTACTAAACGAGAGCCGGAAGATCGAAGCAATGGAGAGGAAACCTGGGGAACACCTTGGAGTGTAACACACCATCTCTCTACACCCCATACCCAATTTGTAGGCCTAATGCAGTGTAGTTTCCAACAACTACTAAACGAGAGCATGATGATCGAAGCATTGGCGAGGAAACCTGGGGAACACCTTGGAGTGGAACACACCATCTCTCTACAGTGGAACACACCATCTCTCTACACCCCATACCCAATTTGTAGGCCTAATGCAGCGTAGTTTCCAACAACTACTAAACGAGAGCCGGAAGATCGAAGCAATGGAGAGGAAACCTGGGGAACACCTTGGAGTGTAACACACCATCTCTCTACACCCCATACCCAATTTGTAGGCCTAATGCAGCGTAGTTTCCAACAACTACTAAACGAGAGCCGGAAGATCGAAGCAATGGAGAGGAAACCTGGGGAACACCTTGGAGTGTAACACACCATCTCTCTACACCCCATACCCAATTTGTAGGCCTAATGCAGCGTAGTTTCCAACAACTACTAAACGAGAGCCGGAAGATCGAAGCTCAGGAAAGGCAACCTGGGGAACACCTTGGAGTGTAACAAACCCTCTCTCTACACCACGGAAGGGCTGATTCTTAGGAAGGAAGGCTGTCGGAAAGAAGCAGGGCGCGTCCGAGGGTGATTATATTCTTATTAGGTATATACTCACCCCCGGACGCGCCCTGCTTCTTTATTTGTAATGAATGTTTATTTGCAATGTGGTTTTGACTTACTCTATTTTTTTGGTAAATAATGATTTTATTATTTTCATTGTTTTGCATCTTCTTGGCAATAATATAAAGAAGACGCGACAGGACAACACTCGGTGGATGCCATATCTGTGTTTAAAATTAAAAAAACCTTTCAGTTAACTACTTGCAGGAGAAAGTTATTGTAGCTGGTGGCCATTTTTAGTACTGTACCAGATTTTTGTTGTATGTGTTTGTTTTTAATGTTAAAATGTCTGCATTTGATATCTCTCCAGTATTTTCTTTTTTATAAGCAAAATACTTATTTTTATATTTTCTGATGTTGGTTCAAGGGGTACACGGGCAGCAGTAGACAGGTCAGTGGAGGCCTAGTGGAAGGAGTGACCGCAGACAGGCATCGAAGGCCTAAAATAATAACACATGGCTGTAGGCAATTTTAAATTGGTTCCAGGGGTACACGGGCAGCAGTGGTGTGGTCAGTGGAGGCCTAGTGGAAGGAGTGACCGCAGACAGGCATCGAAGGCCTAAAATAATAACACATGGCTGTAGGCAATTTTAAATTGGTTCCAGGGGTACACGGGCAGCAGTGGTGTGGTCAGTGGAAGGAGTGACCGCAGACAGGCATCGAAGGCCTAAAATAATAACACATGGCTGTAGGCAATTTTAAATTGGTTCCAGGGGTACACGGGCAGCAGTGGTGTGGTCAGTGGAGGCCTAGTGGAAGGAGTGACCGCAGACAGGCATCGAAGGCCTAAAATAATAACACATGGCTGTAGGCAATTTTAAATTGGTTACAGGGGTACACGGGCAGCAGTGGTGTGGTCAGTGGAGGCCTAGTGGAAGGAGTGACCACAGACAGGCATCGAAGGCCTAACATAACAAAAATGTCAATACAATGGTATTGTCAGTGGCAGGCATTGAAGGATGTCAGCGCATAGACTACACATTGGTGGAGCTGTGAGATAATTTTGCAAGTGGTAGAGCACTGTTTGAGCTGGGGTGGGGGGAAACTGTCTTGTGGCCGGCGGTACAGGCCCAGGGCCCCTCATATTACAACGGTGTGTCTGACGTTGGGTGCGCACCACCACCGCCAGAGACACTTTATTGTACTAGGAGGGACCCAGTGGCAGTGCCGTCGACCAAAAGCGGGCTCACCCACCTCTTCAGACAAACTGCACTCTCACGGGTGCTGTCGCCAAGTGTCGATACCACGGCCCCGTGTGGGGAGTTTGGCCATTTAGTGAGGTGTAAACATGTCGTATGCTGGACAATCAGGTGCAGAAAATTACGAGATTGGAAAAGGCATTCAGAATAGTCCACAGGCAAGACCTTTTCATAGGAAAGCTAGGTGTCAGCCGGGCAAGGTGGGGCAAAAGATTTCGAAATCCAGTTGTGGTTCATTTTAATGAAGGTTAGATCATCTACATTTTGGGTAGCCAGACGAGTCCTTTTTTCTGTTAGTATTGAACCTGCAGCACTGAATACTCTTTCTGATAGGACACTAGCTGCCGGGCAAGCAAGCTCCTGCAATGCATATTCTGCCAATTCTGGCCAGGTGTCTAATTTTGATGCCCAGTAATCAAATGGGAATGACGGTTGAGGGAGAACATCGATAAGGGATGAAAAATAGTTTGTAACCATACTGGACAAATGTTGTCTCCTGTCACTTTGAATTGATGCTGCAGTACCTGTCCTGTCTGCGGTCATAGCAAAATCACTCCACAACCTGGTCAGAAAACCCCTCTGGCCAACGCCACTTCTGATTTCTGCCCCTCTAACTCCTCTGGTCTGCTGGCCCCTGCAGCTCGTGTGAGAACGATCACGGGCGCTGTGTGCAGGGAATGCCAGAAGCAAACGGTCAACAAGAGTTGATTGTTTGGTTGCTAATATTAGTTCCAAGTTCTCATGTGGCATTATATTTTGCAATTTGCCTTTATAGCGAGGATCAAGGAGGCAGGCCAACCAGTAATCGTCATCATTCATCATTTTAGTTATGCGTGTGTCCCTTTTGAGGATACGTTAGGCATAATCCGCCATGTGGGCCAAAGTTCCAGTTCTCAAATCTGCGGTTGTGCTTGGTTGAGGGGCAGTTTCAGGCAAATCCACGTCACTTGTGTCCCTCAAAAAACCAGAACCCGGCCTTGCCGCGCCACCAATTTCCAGTGGCCCCGGAAAAGCTTCCTCATTAAAAATATAATCATCCCCATCATCCTCCTCATCCTCCTCCTCCTCTTCGCCCGCTACCTCGTCCTGTACACTGCCCTGGCCAGACAATGGCTGACTGTCATCAAGGCTTTCCTCTTCCTCAGCTGCAGACGCCTGATCCTTTATGTGCGTCAAACTTTGCATCAGCAGACGCATTAGGGGGATGCTCATGCTTATTATGGCGTTGTCTGCACTAACCAGCCGTGTGCATTCCTCAAAACACTGAAGGACTTGGCACATGTCTTGAATCTTCGACCACTGCACACCTGACAACTCCATGTCTGCCATCCTACTGCCTGCCCGTGTATGTGTATCCTCCCACAAAAACATAACAGCCCGCCTCTGTTCACACAGTCTCTGAAGCATGTGCAGTGTTGAGTTCCACCTTGTTGCAACGTCTATGATTAGGCGATGCTGGGGAAGGTTCAAAGAACGCTGATAGGTCTGCATACGGCTGGAGTGTACGGGCGAACGGCGGATATGTGAGCAAAGTCCACGCACTTTGAGGAGCAGGTCGGATAACCCCGGATAACTTTTCAGGAAGCACTGCACCACCAGGTTTAAGGTGTGAGCCAGGCAAGGAATGTGTTTCAGTTGGGAAAGGGAGATGGCAGCCATGAAATTCCTTCCGTTATCACTCACTACCTTGCCTGCCTCAAGATCTACAGTGCCCAGCCACGACTGCGTTTCTTTCTGCAAGAACTCGGACAGAACTTCCGCGGTGTGTCTGTTGTCGCCCAAACACTTCATAGCCAATACAGCCTGCTGACGTTTGCCAGTAGCTGCCCCATAATGGGAGACCTGGTGTGCAACAGTGGCAGCTGCGGATGGAGTGGTTGTGCGACTGCGGTCTGTGGACGAGCTCTCGCTTCTGCAGGAGGACGAAGAGGTGGAGGAGGGGGTGCGAACGGCTACAGCCAATTGTTTCCTAGACCGTGGGCTAGGCAGAACTGTCCCAAACTTGCTGTCCCCTGTGGACCCTGCATCCACCACATTTACCCAGTGTGCCGTGATGGACACGTAACGTCCCTGGCCATGCCTACTGGTCCATGCATCTGTTGTCAGGTGCACCTTTGTGCTCACAGATTGCCTGAGTGCATGGACGATGCGCTCTTTAACATGCTGGTGGAGGGCTGGGATGGCTTTTCTGGAAAAAAAGTGTCGACTGGATAGCTCGTAGCGTGGTACAGCATAGTCCATCAGGGCTTTGAAAGCTTCGCTTTCAACTAACCGGTAGGGCATCATCTCTAACGAGATTAGTCTAGCTATGTGTGCGTTCAAACCCTGTGTACGCGGATGCGAGGCTAAGTACTTCCTTTTTCTAACCATAGTCTCATGTAGGGTGAGCTGGACTGGAGAGCTGGAGATCGTGGAACTAGCGGGGGTGCCGGTGGACATGGCAGACTGAGAGACGGTGGGAGATGGTATTGTTGCCACCGGTGCCCTAGATGCAGTGTTTCCTACTACGAAACTGGTGATTCCCTGACCCTGACTGCTTTGGCCTGGCAAAGAAACCTGCACAGATACTGCAGGTGGTGCGGAAAATGGTGGCCCTACACTGCCGGAAGGGATGTTGCGTTGCTGACTAGCTTCATTGGCCGAGGGTGCTACAACCTTAAGGGACGTTTGGTAGTTAGTCCAGGCTTGCAAATGCATGGTGGTTAAATGTCTATGCATGCAACTTGTATTGAGACTTTTCAGATTCTGTCCTCTGCTTAAGGTAGTTGAACATTTTTGACAGATGACTTTGCGCTGATCAATTGGATGTTGTTTAAAAAAATGCCAGACTGCACTCTTTCTAGCATCGGATACCTTTTCAGGCATTGCAGACTGAGCTTTAACCGGATGGCCACGCTGTCCTCCAACAGGTTTTGGCTTTGCCACGCGTTTTGGGCAAGATACTGGCCCGGCAGATGGAACCTGTTGCGATGTTGATGCCTGCTGCGGCCCCTCCTCCTCCGCTTCAGAACTGCTGCCGCCTGCACCCTGTTCCCCCAATGGCTGCCAATCGGGGTCAAGAACTGGGTCATCTATTACCTCTTCTTGTAGCTCGTGTGCAACTTCGTCTGTGTCACCATGTCGGTCGGTGGTATAGCGTTCGTGATGGGGCAACATAGTCTCATCAGGGTCTGATTCTTGATCAGCACCCTGCGAGGGCAATGTTGTGGTCTGAGTCAAAGGACCAGCATAGTAGTCTGGCTGTGGCTGTGCATCAGTGCACTCCATGTCAGATTCAACTTGTAATGGGCATGGACTGTTAACTGCTTCACTTTCTAAGCCAGGGACGGTATGTGTAAAGAGCTCCATGGAGTAACCCGTTGTGTCGCCTGCTGCATTCTTCTCTGTTGTTGTTTTTGCTGAAGAGGACAAGGAAGCGACTTGTCCCTGACCGTGAACATCCACTAACGACGCGCTGCTTTGACATTTACCAGTTTCACGAGAGGAGGCAAAAGAGCTAGAGGCTGAGTCAGCAAGATAAGCCAAAACTTGCTCTTGCTGCTCCGGCTTTAAAAGCGGTTTTCCTACTCCCAGAAAAGGGAGCGTTCGAGGCCTTGTGTAGCCAGACGACGAACCTGGCTCCACAGCTCCAGACTTAGGTGCAATATTTTTTTTCCCACGACCAGCTGATGCTCCACCACTACCACTACCCTCATTACCAGCTGACAATGAACGCCCCCGGCCACGACCTCTTCCACCATACTTCCTCATTGTTTTAAAAACGTAAACAAACTAACGGTATTTGTTGCTGTCACACAAATTACACGGTGAGCTATAACTTCAGTATGATTTAGCTACCCCTTTACAGGTGAGTGAGACCACAACGAAAATCAGGCACAATGTTACACACTCTGTTGTTGGTGGCAACAAATGAGAGAGATGCCACACACGCAGGACTGTCACTGAAGCACAAATGTAAATATTAATCTCCCACTGATTTGATTTTTTTTTTTTTTAAGGGAGACTTTAGGAAAAAAAAATAATAGAATAAAATGATTTTTTCAGGAAGAATTTAGAAACCAAATAAAATAAAATGATTTTTTCAGGGAGAATTTAGAAAAGAAATAAAACAAAAAAAGGCTTTCTATGGCCCACTGAGTGAGAGATGACGCACACAGGAGTCAGGAGTGGCACACAAGCCCAGAGGCCAATATTTATCTCCCACTGATTGATGTAGTGATTTTTTTAGGTAGATTTTGGAACCCAAATCAAGCTAAAAAAAATAATAGGCTTTCTATGGCCCACAATTGGAGAGAGAGAGAGAGATGGCACACCCAGGAGTCAAGACTGGCACACAAGCAGAAAGGGCAATATTAATCTCCCACTGATTTGTTTTTTTTTTTTTTTTTCAGGGAGACTTTAGGAAAAAAACTAATAGAATAAAATGATTTTTTCAGGAAGAATTTAGAAACCAAATAAAATAAAATGATTTTTTCAGGGAGAATTTAGAAAAGAAATAAAACAAAAAAAGGCTTTCTATGGCCCACTGAGTGAGAGATGACGCACACAGGAGTCAGGAGTGGCACACAAGCCCAGAGGCCAATATTTATCTCCCACTGATTGATGTAGTGATTTTTTCAGGTAGATTTTGGAACCCAAATCAAGCTAAAAAAATAATAGGCTTTCTATGGCCCTCAATTGGAGAGAGAGAGAGAGAGATGGCACACCCAGGAGTCAAGACTGGCACACAAGCAGAAAGGGCAATATTAATCTCCCACTGATTTGTTGTTTTTTTTTTTTTTTTTTTCAGGGAGACTTTAGGAAAAAAAAATAGAATAAAATGATTTTTTCAGGAAGAATTTAGAAACCAAAGAAAATAAAATGATTTTTTTCAGGGAGAATTTAGAAAAGAAATAAAACAAAAAAAGGCTTTCTATGGCCCACTGAGTGAGAGATGACGCACACAGGAGTCAGGAGTGGCACACAAGCCCAGAGGCCAATATTTATCTCCCACTGATTGATGTAGTGATTTTTTCAGGTAGATTTTGGAACCCAAATCAAGCTAAAAAAATAATAGGCTTTCTATGGCCCACAATTGGAGAGAGAGAGAGAGATGGCACACCCAGGAGTCAAGACTGGCACACAAGCAGAAAGGGCAATATTAATCTCCCACTGATTTGTTTTTTGTTTTCAGGGAGACTTTAGGAAAAAAAAAATAGAATAAAATGATTTTTTCAGGAAGAATTTAGAAACCAAAGAAAATAAAATGATTTTTTCAGGGAGAATTTAGAAAACAAATAAAACAAAAAAAGGCTTTCTATGGCCCACTGAGTGAGAGATGACGCACACAGGAGTCAGGAGTGGCACACAAGCCCAGAGGCCAATATTTATCTCCCACTTTTTTTTTTTTGTTCCAGGGAAAATTTATAAACCCAATAAAAAAAATAATAAATAGGCTTTCTATGGCCCACTATCTGAGAGACAGAGAGAGATGGCACGCTTAGGACTGGCACACAAGCCCAAAGGCCAATATTAATCTCCCTTTTTTTTTAAGGGAGAATTTATAAAACCAAAAAAAAATAAATAAATAGGCTTTCTATGGCCCACTATTTGTGAGAGAGATGGCACGCTCAGGACTGGCACACAAGCCCAGAGGCCAATATTAATCTCCCACTTTTTTTTTTTTTTTCCAGGGAAAATTTATAAACCCATTAAAAAAAAAAATAAATAAATAGGCTTTCTATGGCCCACTATCTGAGAGAGAGAGATGGCACGCTTAGGACTGGCACACAAGCCCAAAGGCCAATATTAATCTCCCACTGATTGATTTATTGATTTTTTCAGGTAGAATTTAGAACCCAAATAAAGCAAAAAAATAAATAGGCTTTCTATGGCCCACTGAGTGAGTGATGATGCACACAGGAGTCAAGAGTGGCACACAAGCCCTGAGGCCAATATTTTTCTCCCACTGATTGATGTAGTGATTTTTTCAGGTAGATTTTATAACCCAAATCAAGCAAAAAAATAAATAGGCTTTCTATGGCCCACTGAGTGAGAGATGACACAGACAGGGATGGCACTCTAGCAGAAATGTCAATCTTTATCTCCCACAAAAAAAAAAAAAAAAAACAGGGAGTGTCCTTCAATTACTATCTCCCTGCAGTAATCTCAGCCAGGTATGGCAGGCAGCAATAAGGAGTGGACTGATGCACAAATTAAATAAAAAGTGTGTGCAAACCAAAAAGATAGCTGTGCAGAAAGGAAGGAACAAGAGGATTTGTGCTTTGAAAAAAGCAGTTGGTTTGCACAGCGGCGTACACACAGCAATGCAGCTATCAGGGAGCCTTCTAGGGCAGCCCAATGAGCTACAGCGCTGAGGGGAAAAAAAAAAAAATGTAGCTTCCACTGTCCCTGCACACCGAAGGTGGTGTTGGGCAGTGGAAATCGCTACAGCACAAGCGGTTTGGTGGTTAATGGACCCTGCCTAACGCTATCCCTGCTTCTGACGAAGCGGCAGCAATCTCTCCCTAAGCTCAGATCAGCAGCAGTAACATGGCGGTCGGCGGGAACGCCCCTTTATAGCCCCTGTGACGCCGCAGACAGCAAGCCAATCACTGCAATGCCCTTCTCTAAGATGGTGGGGACCAGGACCTATGTCATCACGCTGCCCACACTCTGCGTTTACCTTCATTGGCTGAGAAATGGCGCTTTTCGCGTCATTGAAACGCGACTTTGGCGCGAAAGTCGCGTACCGCATGGCCGACCCCGCACAGGGGTCAGATCGGGTTTCATGAAACCCGACTTTGCCAAAAGTCGGCGACTTTTGAAAATGAACGACCTGTTTCGCTCAACCCTAGTGCTGACTACTGGGTTGCCTGTTGCTTCTCCCCCCGGAAAGGGACACGTCTATGCTGCAGTATCAAAACATGCTGGAAGACTATCTTGACAGTGGTTTTCCCCAACACAGCAGTGAGGAACACAGTTTGCATCGGAGTGATAGCCTTCCAACCACAGAAATGTTCAGTTGTCTACCCACGCTACAAAGACATAGAGATAGTAAATTTAGATTGTGAGTCCCAATGGTGACAGTGCCAGTAATATCTGTTGAATTATTGGCGCTATATAAGTGATAAAAAAAAACAAAAATTGAAATTGATGTTCAGCTACACTCAGGTGGCACACATATCAGTTTCGTAGATTACTATTGTCAGAAAATTGTAAGGATAGTAACACGGGTAGTTAATTAAAAGACAGAGGAGGACTGCCGGTACCGGAGGCCTACTGCTACAGGCAACACACATGAAGGAGACCCAAAACGAAATCTACACGTTTACAAAAATTTATAGCACACACCAACAAAGTGACATCAATTTCACAACAGTAGAAATAGTCTAATAGGGACTAACCGATATTCCACTACACCCAACCCAGCAGATTGACATCCAAGCAGGACTTTTCACATTTCCACAAATTAGTGTTCACATCTTCAGCAGCAGCAACAGCACATAAGCCCCACTAAAGATATCAGAGAGTGCAATTACGCGAAAACAATATTTCCCACTAAAATCTACAACATCCAGTAACAGAAGTTGGCAGTTGTCTTTGGATAGGATGTCACATAAGTGGTTTACTAGTGCTTTCAGGAACATTAACACCTACCCCACATACACCTCGAACACCAAGCCTAATCCCCCTTCCACCGTGACCTCCTCTTTTTCCCAGTTATGTTGCTCAGATTATGTGCTAGGAGCACACTATTAGCACACTATTAGCAACAAAAATTTCATTTTTTCTCTGCACAACCTCTGCACACAGCTGAGTTTCAGCGACACAAAATTAGAAAGTGAAATATAGCATAATCATGTTATTCACAAGAAAGAATTGTTTCAGTGTGGATGAGGCCTGTATGACAAAGAAGATCTGCTCCAAAAAAATTAAGTGAGATGTCCCCTAATGACATTAGTAACAGATTTAAAAAAGAAATGTTTTGTGTGGATGAGGCCTGTATTTGTACGTGAGATGTCCCCTGCTGTATTATGTTAGTACCAGAATAATTTTTGAGGTCTGTCGATGAGGCCTGTATAACATAGACCAGATTCTCAAAACAATTTCAAACTGAGATCTCCCCTTCTGAATCACATTAGTAATCTAAAAATATATATATTTTTTGTGTGAATGATGCCTGTATAATCTAGAAGATCGTCTGTGGCATTGGAATTCCCTCTTTCCTACATTTGCTGCTGGTAAGGTGCAGGGTTGCCGCAGAAATATGGCCGACATGTCGTTACATGAACTGATCAGAAAAAGGGCCATGACGACGGCCGGAATGGGATTGGATGACAGGTTGAATAACAGGGTGACTATGGGAGGTGCGAGATCTAGGATCCAGCCTACAGCGATTAGTCATTTGCCCAACACCAATTACCAGAGAGCGTTTGATGCTCATCAGAAGATAAGTGTAACAGATGCGCATCTCAAGCTAGGCATAAAAGATGCCCATGAGAAATTGGATGCCAAAGATGCACATAATCTAGAAGGTAGGCTAAAAACAGTTTCAAACTCAGATCTCGGCTGCTGTATCACGTTTGTACAAAATAATATATTTTTAATGTGCAACAGCTCTGCACACAGGACAATTTCAACGCCACTAAATGAAAAGGTTGGATATAGCAGGCTGTATCACATTTATCAACAGAAAAAAATAAATATTTTAATGTGCTTTAGTTCTGCAGACAGGTTCGTATCACTGCCACAAAACGTCAACGTGGGATACGACGGGCTGTATCATATTCCGTAACAGAAAAAAAAATATTTTTTTTAATGCAAGGTGGGATACAGCAGGCTGTTTCACATTTAGCTAGTGAAAACATATTTAGAATGCATTATTCATGCATGGAGCACAATAGAAGCAGTGCACAACAAACTTGTCTGGCTTTGTCTGTGGACCTCAGTACTGGCTAATAAAAAATGCTAGAAGGTAAATTTAACAGCCACACTGGACACTAGCTAGCTACACTATCTGACTAATATAAAACCACCTATCTAACTAGCTAAAATCTTGTTACTGACAGTATCAGCGTCAGGAGCAGCCTCTCTGTGCTGTTAGTGTCAAAATGGCGCTAAATCAAGATGTTTGCTCTTTATATGGAGAGGGACATGTGATTTCAGCAGCCAATGACACAAGCCATTGTGTCAGGACATTGTGGATGTTTCCTGCGCCCTGATTGCCTAGCTGCAATGTGCACATAAAGTTAGGGGGAAAAAAATAACTGTTTACAAGAACGCTGTGCCTATGAGCTCTGCAAACCCCCTCCCCTCATCAAACACGTGCCAAACGCTCATTATACTCGACCGTTATCATTGCTAAAGTGCTGAAAATACTTTTGTGGCAACACAAATATTTTTAACACTTTTTACCAAATGTTACCGATTTTTTTTTTTCCCGATTTTATAAAATTTTGCTCGTTTTTCCGATCACAAATCAGAATGTTCCATATTCGTGCCAAATTTGGCGATCGTTTTCCAAACAAATTTGCTCATCACTACACGTGACGACAACCAATTAGGGTATTTACAATCATCTAATCTATAATTTCTGATATTTCTTGTCTAAATCTTCTCTCTAATGTAGTATTCCTCTTAATCTGAATCCGTTCTCCCATGGGGATATTCTTTATCACCTGTTTGGGATGGCATGATGAAACTAAGAGGGTTGAATTTGTGGCCATATTTTTTCTATAGGGGACTACTGTAATGTGTGTAGACATGTTATTACTGAGTGTAATATTTAAAAAAAAAAAACAGTGTTCAAGATAGCTGAACTGGAGGGCAGGGTGTCAGCCTTAGAGTCTCAGATGAAAAGCACTCCTTCACCAACTACGTATCGCGACCTTCTCCATGCTCGCACTGAATTAGATCTTAGTCTCACTGAGATCGCAGACCGGGCCATACGATGGTCACAGCAACGCTTCTACGCTCTCAATAATAAAAATAACTCTAATTTAGCTCGACGCTTAAAATGCCTACCCTTACCCAGGCCCCCTATTCGAATACGCACACCTGCTGGTATCACATCTAATCCACAACAAATTTCCCACTTTTTCCAACAAAAACTTAGGCAGCTGTACAAGGCCCCAATTACCTCGAATTCAGAAACGATAGAGACATTTTTAGACTCTATTCCCCTTCCAGCTCTTAGCTCCGATTTGATTGAACTCCTCAACCAAGCCGTAACGCCAAGTGAAATCGAACTAGCCATTCAACACTTGAAAACCAATAAAAAACCAGGCCCCGATGGTTTTACGGCCCTCTACTACAAGAAATATGCTCCAATTCTGATCCCCCACCTCACTAATTACTTTAACTCTTTGAGAGAAGGCAATAAGCCAGGTGCAGCCTCTCTAATTGCTGCAATATCTATGATACCTAAACCCAACACAGACCACCTACTCTGGTCTAATTATAGACCAATATCCCTTATCAACATAGATCTCAAAATTTTAGCCAAAATATTATCCCAAAGACTGAACTCTGGCCTGGGTACCCTAATCCACAAAGATCAAGTGGGTTTTGTCCCTCGGAGACAAGCTTCAGACAATATACGGAGGGTCTCCCATCTGTTGCACCTCTGCAAACACCGTGACATACCAAGTATGCTACTGTCATTAGACTTCAAGAAAGCCTTTGACTCTATCTCATGGCCATATTTGTTTGCGGTGCTGCGGAGATGGAAGTTTCCCGACCACTTTCTCTCTTGGATTTACGCTCTCTATAGCTCCCCCTCGGCCTACGTACGTTATAATGGCTTTTCCTCCACGTATTTCCCTATTAGTAGGGGAACCAGGCAGGGATGTCCCCTTTCACCCCTGTTGTTTCTTTTGGCGCTTGAACCTTTAGCTATTCATATGCGCCTTAATTCTGAAGTTCAGGGAGTGGAAGTGGCGTCAGTTTCTCATAAACTTCTTTTATTTGCTGATGACATGCTTTTGCTTTTGTCGTCCCCTAAGACATCCTTGCCGGCCCTCTTACATACCCTAGAAAGCTTCGAAACTATATCCGGCCTCCACTTAAACACCAGCAAATCCTACGCTATGAACATATCCCTTTCGTGACCTACTGTATCACTACTTCAGCACAACTTTCCGTTCCAATGGGCCACTGACCATTTGGACTATTTGGGGATTAAACTAACAGCTAACCTAGACTCCCTTTATGCGGCTAATTATCCTCCTATGCTCCGGAAACTTCGCCTTCTGCTCCAATCATGGGAGAAACTACATCTCTCTTGGTTGGGCCGAGTACGTGCGCTAAAAATGACAATCCTCCCTAAATTCCTCTATCTATTTCGCGTTCTGCCTATACCTATCCCCTCACACTTCCTTAAAACGGCCCAAAGATCTATAGACACCTTCGTATGGAGAGGAGGCATCCCGAGAGTTAACAAGGCTACTTTATACCGCCATCGCCTAAAGGGGGGTTTGGGAGTCCCCAACCTCTTGAAATATTACCGCGCAGCTCAATTAGGCCAACTGACTTTATACCATGCTTATAACGAACCCCCATTATGGCTATCCCTGGAAGCATTCGAAATGCAACCCAGTACTCTAGACACAGTACTATGGATCCTCCCAACTCAACGCAAACATATCTCGAACCCCATTATAAAGCATTCTCTTACAATCTGGGACACTTTAAAATATTCCTCACAACTGATCTCACCCTTTTTACCCCTCGCTCCCATTTGGGGTAATACCCTATTCCCCCCAGGCGTGGGATCTATCAAAAGTTTTTATAGATGGGTCGAAGCCGGCATAACCAGGGTTCACCAGCTGTTCAATATTGATGGGATAATCCCATTCGCGGCTCTACAGGAAAAGTACCACTTCCCCTCCGGAGAAATCTTTCGATACTTACAATTAAAAAACTTTGTCAACTCCTTATTAAAAAATTCTACCCCTCCTTACTCCATGACCCCTTTTGAACAAAAGTGTCGTCAAAACCCACATGCCTCGGGGATTATTTCTCTCCTCTACTCATACATTAATGCCCCTTCCCATAGGCATTGTTTGAAATATACCGTTCGTTGGGAGTCGGACATCGGATCTACCCTGACAGACTCGGAATGGTCCCAAATTTGGTCCTCATCTACTGGAGGAATGTTAAACACACTCATGTTAGAAACCAACTACAAAGTGTTAACCCGATGGTATCTGACCCCCGCTAGAGTAGCTAAAGCTGTGGCTAACCACTCCCCAAATTGCTTCAGAGGTTGCAATTCAACAGGAGACATGTTCCATATATGGTGGCTTTGCCCGATTGTCAGAAGGTTCTGGATTAGGATATACCATTTGGTTTTTTCCATAGCGAACATTAACCTTAAAAAAAAACCATGGGAGGCACTACTTAACAAGCGCATCCCCAACATCCCTAATCATACCCGATCCCTTATCTCATTTATATTTTTAGCAGCGAAACAAATCATTGCTTTGGCATGGAAAAAAACAAACTTAGACTTTTCCGCGGTCAAAACACGCCTCACCTGGTACATGATCAACGAGAAATTGTCGGCTATACTAATGGACAAAGTTGGAAAATTCGAGAAAATATGGCTCCCCTGGGCGGAATACACCAACCATACCCCTTTTGCCACACCGGTACTATACCCAACTAACTACATGCAGTCGGATTCAGAATAACCTACCAAACCCTTTAGACGTTATACACCTCTTTACTCGGGCTCCCCTCCCCCACTCCCCCTTTCCCTTACTTTGGTTAGGTTGTATGATTGCATGTCAGTTAACCACATGCACTATTGTTCAGATTGTATGTAAAGACTTATCCTGATTTTTTTTTTTTTTTGTTTTATTATCTTGATTATCGCGTAAATGTAAACCGAAAACTTTCAATAAAAATTTATTGTTTAAAAAAAAAAAAAAAAAAAAAAACAGTGTTCAATGATTGCAAATTAGAAGTGAATTTCAAATTCATGTCATTGTTCCGATATTTCACAAAATTTGTTGTTGAATCCTATGTTTCCCCCCATATCAGGAGAAGTTCCGCATGGAATGAATATTAAACCTACGGTAATTTGGATGCTGAATTTTCTCTCTTTCCTCTATACAAGCCACAAAGACAGATAAAAACCATTAAAAAGCCTATGGCTAATAAAGACAGAACCATAATAATGACGGCGTTATCATCCAGCCATAATGCGGCAATATAATCAATTACTGCGCAGCCTGTAAAGACCCTTGCAGGTATGGGCCTGGCTCAGATAGGGAACCAAGCCCCACACGTATCGGCACTCCAAGGCGTCTTCCTCAGGGGTGGACCATGCTCATATTTAGGTTCAATTTAGTCCTGTCTTTATTAGCCATAGACTTTTTAGTGTGTTTTTTTTCTTGCTTTGTGGCTTGTATGTTTCTTTTTTGATTAATAGTTATATGGCGATCCCTGTTGTCTGCATACTTGTTTTTCTTTTGTGTGCTAATTTTCTGTTACTACAGAATAAGACAAAAAAAAGTGGCCATCATCTTTGATTTATCTTTGTATAACTGATTTATCATTTATGCACGTTTGCAGCTGCCACCAACACCTAATCTAGCTACCGAAGCAGAAGCCGAAAAAGCGTTAGCAAAGAAAAAAAGAAAGCGGAAAAAGAAAAATAGCAGCAGTGAAGTGCCAGGAACTGCGAAACCCACAGATGAGAACATTGTCTATCAAGAGCCCCCAAGATTTCAGGTACGGCTGATTCTGTGCACACAGTGAAACCATGGTTCTCACGAGCATATTATTAGACGTCCGTGATACAGACCCCCCAATACAGACGTAGAATTAAACCCGATGCGTCAATATTTCCATTCATTCCTATTTTATTTCTATTGGTCAAAACCGGATCCATTTTTGCCCAATGGAATAATGACTAAATGCAAACACCGATGGAGAAACGGATACATATGCTCTCTCCATAGACTGCAATGGGTGGGTTCCATCCAAAAAAAGCACAGCATGCGGACATGAAAAAATTCGTATAACTGGATGACAAATACCGATCCTGCGAAAGAGGCCTAGTGACTGCCTCTGGATGACAAAGCTACCACTGATCTATACTACATTTTTTGGTGACAAATTTTTATATGGTTTTGTTCACATCACTTTTCCCCATATGATTTTTATTCCTGCAGCTCTTTTCCATATGTATTCCACTAGTATTGGGAAGACTACAGGCATCGAGTATATTGCATTTTACTGGTATTTACACCTCATTGCGGAACTTTTATCAGCAAGACTTTTTCCTGACATTCATCTGGGCTGTTCCTTTAACTCCTGCAAATAATAAATGTAAAGGTGGTACCGCATCTATCACACATTTATTGCATAGCCTCTGAACATACCATGAATGTCTGTGATTGACATAATATAAAGGAATGTGTCCTCTAATAATTACTTATTGTTTAAAGGGTTCTTCCCATCTTCATATATGGGTATTTTTTTATAGTGTTTCCACCTTTTCAGCCATTCTTGAGCTATTATCACTTTTTCCTTTTGTTTCATATTCCTCACCAACCGTTACACCGATGCCTCTATCTTGTGCCAGTCATTACACTGGTTACCCATCCACTCAAGAATCCAGTACAAAACTACTACCCTCATCCACAAAGCTCTCCATGGCTCAGCACCACCCTACATCTCCTCTCTGGTCTCAGTCTACCACCCTACCCGTGCCCTCCGCTAATGACCTCAGGTTAGCATCCTCAATAATCAGAACTTCTCATTCCCGTCTCCAAGACTTTACACGTGCTGCGCCGATTCTTTGGAATGCACTACCCAGGTTAATAAGATTAATCCCCCATCCCCACAGTTTTAAGCGTGCCCTAAAAACTCATTTGTTCAGATTGGCCTACCGCCTCAATGCATTAACCTAACTATCCCTGTGTGGCCCATTCAAAAAAACAAAAACATAATCAGGTTCATCGCAACATGTTCTCATACACTTTATGCAGTTAATAGCCCTCTGTGTCTATACTGCTACATACTTAGGCAGTTAACTGGTTCAGGCAGCTTTACATGAACACCCGAGCCTTACACTATAGCTGGTCCGAATAAAAAAAGCAATTGTTACCATCCACCTCTCGTGTCTCCCCTTTTCCTCATAGTTTGTAAGCTTGTGAGCAGGGCCCTCATTCCTCTTGGTATCTATTTTGAACTGTGATTTCTGTTATGCTGTAATGTCTATTGTCTATATAAGTCCCCTCTATAATTTGTAAAGCGCTGCGGAATATGTTTGCGCTATATAAATAAAATTATTATTATTATTATTTACTGCTCATTGTCAGATAGACTTTTCTGCTTTGCTAACTAGCGCAGTGCTTACAAGCTAGACTGCAGCGGTGGTTAGTCTCCAAGGCAACAAGCTGTAAACAAAAGAATACTGTTAATATCGCATAAACCATGGGTGGGCAATTAATTTTCCCGAGGGGCCACATGAGAGACGATGACTGTTGTGGAGGGCCAAACTAATAGGCTGAAATTAATTCTACTCAATATTAATAACCATATATTATAACTATTCTATTATTAATAATTATATTAATATTAATTGTATCACTTAATATTGAGCAGAATTAAGTATGTTGACATCCTTCTATATATCATTTGAACCCGAGTTCAGCCCCTTCTATATATGGTATAAGCCCTCCAACAGCCCCTTATATGTGGCATGAGTCCCACACAGCCTCCCCCATATGTGGCATGAGCCCCACACAGCCTCCCCCATATGTGGCATGAGCCCCACACAGCCTCCCCCATATGTGGCATGAGCCCCACACAGCCTCCCCCATATGTGGCATGAGCCCCACACAGCCTCCCCCATATGGGGCATGAGCCCCACACAGCCTCCCCCATTTGCAGCATGAGCCCCACACAGCCTCCCCCATTTGCAGCATGAGCCCCACACAACCTCCTCCATATGCAGCATGAGCCCCACACAGCCTCCCCCATTTGCAGCATGAGCCCCACACAGCCTCCCCCATTTGCAGCATGAGCCCGACACAACCTCCTCCATATGCAGCATGAGTCCCACACAACCTCCCCCATATACAGCATGAGCCCTTCACAGCCTCCCCCATATGCGGCATGAGCCCCACACACCTTCCTCCCCCATATGCGGCATGAGCCCCACACAGCCTCCCCCATATGCGGCATGAGCCCCACACAGCCTCCCCATATACACTGCATGAGGCCCCATAGCCTCCCGATACACAGCATGAGGCCCCCATAGCCTCGCCATGTGCAGCGTGTTGCCCCCATAGCCTCCCCATGGGCAGCATGTCGCCCCCATATGCAGCACCATGTGCAGCATGTCGCACTCATATGAAGCACCATGTGCAGCAGCATGTCACCCCCATGTGTAGCAGCATGTCACCCCCATATACAGCAGCATGTCACCCCCATGTGTAGCAGCATGTTACCCCCCCGTGTGCAGCATGTCACCCCCCCCGTGTGCAGCACCATGTCACCTTCCCCGTTTGCAGCACCATGTGAAGCATGTCACCTCCATAACCTCCCCATGCCCACTCAAACATCCCATGCACATGAAGAAAAGAACACCAGATACTCACCTCGGTCCCGTTCCCCGGTGCTCTGCTTCTCTTCCTGCCTCCGGTGCGCTTACTCCCCGCAGTACATAACTGATGCAATGAAATGATGTCATCGTGTCAGCTGTTTTTTTACACGCTGATTAGTGGAGGAAGGTACCGGATGTCCCTCCCCCACCAAAGAAGTCAGCGCAGATGGAGACAGCTAGCGGGCGGACATGGTGCGGCCCGTGGACCTCTGGTTTTCAGCCGCACGGCTGCCTCGGTCTGTGAGCCTGACTGAGAGGGCCGGAGGGCACTTTGCCCAGGTCTGGCATAAACGGTGGCAAATATTACTGAACTGTAAATTGCAAAAGTACGATGATTAACATAGGGAGAGGGCTCGTTTGTGGGTTACCAATAGTTGCCATGGCCGCCCAGGGCCACATCATGTCTTTGGGGTGCAGAGGCCTGTAAGCTGAACTATTACTTATGCCGTGTAGTAAACAGCAGGAAAAAACATTTAAATTCTTGAACTGTTTACTTGTTCATTCTGACTCCCAAAAATCAGTATAATATTGGAATCACATTTATCTTGTTCTACTCTTATCTACGCTGAGCACTTATAATGGGGTTTCTGTCTAACTCCCAACGTAAATGTAATTCAGATGAAATCTCTGACAAAACCACTCACTGTAATGATGTAGACACTTTGGACTTTTGCCTGGCCTCTGTTCTGGCGGTGTCCATCTTGATAGGTTTCTTTTTAGTGGACGAATGTGTGGTCAACCACAGTTGTGTGCATGCCTTAAAAAAGGGGGGCCGGACGGAGTCCAAAGTGATTCCATCTACCTCATTACAACACATGATTCCTCAGGGTTTCTGTGTAAATCAAATACTTTGTGGATTTAGATGGAATTCTGAGGTGAGTACACCAGAGGTAATCTTGCTGTAAATAGCATTTAAACCCTATGTAGCCGACTTACTGGAGCAGTGACTACAGGGAAAAAATGAAGTTCTATTCTCCCTGCAGCCAATTTCTGCCACTCATAAGGGCAATGTATGGGGTGATTGCAGTCACCTCTCACTGTACAATGAGTGCACTGTCATCACTCCCCGGAACATTGGCAGTTTGCTCTACATACACGTGCTGCACGCTGCATAGCGAGCAGTCAGTGTGCCGGGGAGTGATTATAGCATGCTCAATGTATAATGAGTGGTAGTCCTAACCGCTTCCTACACTGCCCCAATGAGTAGAATATAACTTCGTGTTTTTTCCTGTATTCGCTGCTCCACTATGCCAGCTGCACTCGATCCGATAATTTTCATATTTCCATGACTTTTGCTCCATTTAATTGTTGAGGAGCTGTTTATTAGCTTTCATTTTGAAAGCTGGCAGGTCTGTAAACCATATAGTTTTTGGTGAGAAGAGGAGTCATCACTACATATATGCAGAGTTTAGGATTTTCATTAAAAAACACTATACTATTAACAATGCTTCCTCCACACAGGACGCTGAAGAATTCCCTGACCTGATCTCCTCTTCTGCAGGCATTAAGTGTGAAAGTAAAAGCAACTCTGGCTTCATCTGGGGACCTAGGGGATCAGTGGTAAGGATTAACTGAATGGGTATGATGTTATTATTTGTGGTTGGATCCATGTTATCTTTGGACCTCACGCGCAGATCAAAGGTATATACGGTTGCCTGTACATAGCGTAAATATGGCATAAATATGCCAAATTGTTAGTATTGGTCAGTGCTTTAACATTTTCTTGAACAGCAGTACTCCCCATGTCCTGCCTTGTGGGGAATTCAATAAGGCATGATATACCGTAGTTCCCTGCACAGCACCACTCTGTAAAAAAAAAGAACAAAAACTGGGCGCACTGGCAGATCATCTCTTCGGTAGCTGTATTTTAATGCTCAGAGGGTGACGTCTACCGTAAATGATGGCATACTTTAGGGGATCTTAGTCATATGTTTCTTGATCGATCACAGTTGCGCCAGACTTGGCAGAAATTTTCACCTGAAAATGTTGTCCCTGCGGCCTAAAAAGCAAAATCCCTAGAAAAGGTCTGAGTTGACTTAAAAATCTGCAGCATGCCCTAATCTATGTTTTTCCATGATGTGTGCAGAATCTCAACAGTATGTATGACACATGAATTCACTCTTAGGCCATGTTCACACATTTAGTATTTGGTCAGTATTTTACCTCAGTATCTGTAAGCCAAAACCAGGAGTGGAACAGTCAGAGGAAAAGTATAAAAGAGTCAATAGCCAAGGCAATCACCATATAACAGAGCACAATCCTCATGCAATCCAAAACCCACCATTAATTAGTAGGTTACGTATTCATGAAAATATATCTCATGCCTGGAGAGTATAGTTGTAGCCTCTATAGAAGTTATATAATGTTGAGCAATGCACTTCGAAAAAAGATATGTAAGCTTGTAAACTATTATTACATCCAGGATAGCGCCTAATTAAAAAGTATTGTGGATATAACCAAGCATTTACTCCAATAACATTAATATTAGAGGAACATGGATAAGAGCCGAAACATGCATCGTAATTGTGAGAAGAATACTGCAGAGTAGGAAAGAAATAAATCAGTACTACACCGGTTGCATGATTCTTGAGGCCAGTCCCCCTCATCGTACTCCAAGTCGTGTTTCGCTTCCAAGCTTCTTCCCGGAGTGATTTAAAGGGCAATGCCGCAAAGATTGGTGTTATCAATGAGCTAACTGGACATGGTCTCAAGAGTCCCAATTATGTGGCTATACTATAAAGTATTTTTTAAACAAACCTTTCGCAAGAATATTTCTTGTTCTACTTTGATATTGCGTAGATAGTTTTCACTCATTCATATTAGAATTTGTGGCGATTATGTGGAGCATATTTGGTCCTACTTCAAGGTTTCTTATTGCATTGTCATACTTTATAAGAAGTGAATCGTTAGGATTGAAGTCTTTAATTTTAAGGAACACCTACAGTGGGGGAAATAATTATTTGATCCCTTGCTGATTTTGTAGGTTTGACCACTGACAAAGACATGAACAGTCTATAATTTTAAGAGGGTAGGTTAATTTTAACATTGAGAAATAGTATATCAAAATTAAAATACAGAAAATCACATTGTATAAATTATATACATTTATTTGCATTTTGCAGTGAGAAATAAGTATTTGATTCCCTACCAACCATTAATATTTCTGACTCCTATAGACCAGTTAGACGCTCCTAATCAACTTATTACATGCATTAAAGACAGCTGTCTTACATAGTCACCTTTATAAAAGACTCCTGTCCACAGACTCAATTAATCAGTCAGACTCTAACCTCTGCATCATGGGCAAGACCAAGGAGCTTTTTAAGGATGTCAGGGGCAAGATTATAGACCTGCACAAAGCTGGAATGGGCTACAAAACCAAAAATAAGATGTTGGGTGAGAAGGAGACAACTGTTGCAATAGTAAGAAAATGAAAGAAATACAAAATGACTGTCAAATCGACATTGATATGGTGCACCATGTAAAATCTCACCTTGTGGGGTACCCTTGATCATGAGATGAGCCTAAAACTACACGGGAGGGGGGGACTTGTTAATGATCTCAAGGCAGCTGGGACCACAGAAAATTATTGGTAACACATTACGCCGTACAGGTTTAAAATCCTGCAGTGCCCACAAGGTCCCCCTGCTCAAGAAGGCACATGTGCAGGCCCGTCTGAAGTTTGCTAATGAACACCTAGATGATTCTGTGAGTGATTGTGAGAAGGTACAGTGGTCAGATGAGACAAAAATTTAGGTCTTTGGCATTAACTCAACTCACTGTTTTTGAAGGAAGAGAAATGCTACCTATGACCCAAAGAACACGGTCCCCACTGTCAAGCATGGAGGTGGAAACATTATGTTTTGAGGGTGTTTCTCTGCTTAGGGCACAGGACTACTTCACCTCATCAATGGGAGAATGGATGGAGCCATGTACCGTAAAATCCTGAGTGACAACCTCCTTCTCTCCACCAGGATATTAAAAATGGGTCGTGGCTGGGTCTTCCAGCAAGACAGTGGCCCAAAACATACAGCTAAGGCAACAAAGGAGTGGCTCAAAAAGAAGCACCTTAAGGTCATGGAGTGGCCTAGCCAGTCTCCAGACCTTAGTCCCATAGAAAACTTATTAAGGAAGTTGAAGCTCTGAGTTGCCAAGCGACAGCCTCAAAATCTTAATGATTTAGAGATGATCTGCAAAGAGGAGTGGACCAAAATTCCTCCTGACATGTGCGCAAACCTCCTCATCAACTACAAAAAACTGTGCTTGCCAACAAAGGTTTTGCCACCAAGTATTAAGTCTTGTTTGCCAGATGGCTCAAATACTTATTTCTCACTGCAAAATGCAAATAAATTTATATAATTTATACAATGTGATTTTCTGGATTTTATTTTTGATATTCTGTCTCTCAATTTTAAAATTAACCTACCCTTGAAATTATAGACTGTACATGTCTTTGTCAGTGGGCAAACTTACAAAATCAGCAAGGGATCAAATAATTATTTCCCCAACTGTATATCTTCTTTAACAGAATAATAAATGACAGATCTAAAAAACATTCTTTTTTAGGAAACGGCAAACAACAAAAGTGGTGGCAAAAAGAGCAAGAAACCTGTGCAGCTGGATTTAGGAGGCATGCTGATGGCATTGGAACAGAGGCAAACTATAGAGAAAAGCAAGCAGGCAACCAAACCACTAGTCTTATGTGGTAAGTGGCTACAACCCCTTGTACTGCCTTGTGGTGTACTAGATAAATATTCAGCACTGAGTGTACAATTATAGCATGGTACTAAATATTCCACCAATCGCTTCCTCAAGTTTCAGCAAATAGTCCGAAGAACTGTAATGCCATCATCAAAGGAGTATTGTCTGATGGGCATCCATGAATATTCTCCACCTTTTAATTTTAGAAATATCGGATTATAGCAACACTGAATCGGCGAGTTACATGGTAAAAGAGAATCTGTCACCAGGTCATAGGAGGGCAGACTTTGCTCTTATGGTGTTTTTTTTTAATGTCCACTATACAGTTTCTGAGATCTGGGCCCCTTTCTTCTCTATGATCTGTACCACGGGGGTGCGGCTCACAGGATTCTTTGGTGGCATGTCTTAAGGCTGGATTATTACCCAATAAGCCACACCTCCATATGGCAGGTTTTAAAAATAAAAACCTGCATATTCACAGGAACAGAATAAATAAATTGGGAGCAAAATCTGTCCATGTTTGACCTGATGACAGGTCCTCTTTATATATTATACCAACCTCACTGTAGATAAAGTTGGCCACACACTATAGGCATCAGAGAGATTCGTCAGTCAGGGTTGGTCTGTGCATGTCATCACCTTGGATGAAAAGCATAAGTTAAAATAATCATTGGCACATACTATGCCCTGTGACCTTGGCCAGGAATCCACTGATGGGGACAGGGTATCTCCATTGTTTGGCATTTAATGACTGCACCCTGCAACAAATGCAAAAAACCCAACACAGTAGATTCTTTTGCAAAGTTAAATACCTGGAAATTGCTTGTCGCCAGCAAACGATCACAATCAGCCCGTTATATTCCATTCCTTTAGGATAGCACTTATGTTCTAGTCACCATACATGGCCACATATAGTGCTGCCTTGGAGAAAGATCAAGCAATGCAAGAAAGTGAAATACAACAGCTAGGACATGTCACTGTTGGAAGACCAGAGGAAAAGAAGAAGCTGGTTGTCCCACAAACAATTTTATCACTTATCCAAAAGATTGAAGTGGATGATCGATTGGGTTCCTATTGCTGGCACCCCACTGTTCACTTGATCAGAGGCCCAAAGTCTCCTAATTGAATGGACTGGTTGTGTAGACACATGAGCACCTCCATATTTGCTATCCCTGGGAGTAGTTGTCACGCGATGCACGATCACTCTCATAACAGTGAACAGAGCAGTGGTCATACTCCCCTCCAGTCACCGCTCACACAGGGTTAATGCCGGCGGTAACCGCCAAGTCATCTGGGTAATTTCGCAATGCATCCTGGGAACGGAAGGTGGCGGCAGCCGCGCGCGTATCGCCGGAGCTTCGGTGGATCCTACTTGTGAGTATATAACTATTATTTATATTAATTATTTTTTTAACAGGGATATGGTGCCCACACTGCTATATACTACGTGGGCTGTGTTAGATACCGCGTGGCTGCTATATACTACATAGCCAGTGTTATATACTTTGTGGGCTGTGCTATATATTACGTGGCCACTGTTATATACTGCATGGGCAGTGTTATATATTACGTGGCTGCTATATACTGCGTGGTCTAAACTGGGGCTGTGGGTGAGGGACCTCTCCCAGCCAGATCTTGCCTCGTCTGTGGACCATGTCCTCCTCTGGACGCGGTACATAGACGATGTTTTTATGATCTGGCAGGGCCCCATTATTGATTTACAAGAATTTATGAAGTCTCTTAATACCAATTCCATTAATGTACACATCACTTACCATCATGATATGCACAAGGTCGAATTTCTGGATGTTCTAGTTAAGCGTGATATCTCTAATACATTACAAACTGACATTTTCAGGAAACCCACTTCTACGAATTCCCTTCTGCATGCCTCCTCTGCCCACCCGAGACATGTTGTCCAATCTGTACCTACTGGACAATTTCTCCGTCTTCGGAGGATTTGTTCTGATACTGATGACTTCGAAAAACAAGCTGCTGATCTAAAAAAGAGACTATATCAGAGGGGATATAGCCACCGCATGGTAAAAAAAGGCGTATAACCGAGCCAGGCACTCCTCTCGGCAAGATCTGATTTATAAATCTGTCACAAAACCATCTGATGGGAAAATTAGATTCATTACTGATTATCATAATCAATTTCCAGCTGTTCGTGAAGCCTTGACGAAATCATGGCCAATTTTACGCATGGATCCAATTCGCTCCCAATATCTACCCAACAGGCCCGCCATTACCACAAGGAGGTCCAAAAATTTACGCGACCTTCTGGTGCATAGCCATTATGTTGGTAACACTAAAACCACCTCTTTGGATCAATATCCAAAGAAATTAGGCTGCACTCCCTGTGGTCATTATGTGGCCTGTCCTAATGTTGAGAAATGTAATTCCTTTTTCAATTCTGATAGATCCATGAATTTTGATATCAGGAAATCCATTAATTGTACTACACGCAACGTTATTTACTTTGCTACATGTCCATGTGGGCTAATATATATTGGACTGACCACGCGCCCCTTTAAAATTCGTATTAGGCAACATGTCCTGGGGATATCAGCTGCAGCGGGAATTACAGACCCCTCTGGATTAAAAACTATTCCCAGACACTTTTGGCTCCGTCACAATTGTGATGCCACCCTGCTAAAGATTAGGGGTATTGACAAGTTGGAAACCAATATTCGTGGTGGCAATATATCACAGCGCTTGGCCCAGCTCGAGTCCCGCTGGATATGTAGGTTGGATACGCTACATCCCAAGGGACTCAATGAGCAAATTAGCTTTGTCCCATTCTTGTGATGCCGCACTGCTGCATAGTCTGGGTTTCCATCTGTGCCATAACAACTTTGTGTTTTTATATTTTATTGTGTGTTTTCTGTATTTTAATCTCTCCTTATTTTTTCATTTTTAGTCTGATGTCCCGTTTCCTATTTTTGTTCCCCGAGCAATATTCTTATATCATCTGTCGGACCATCATTCGGCAATTTCCATTGATGCCTACATCTTTATATATATGTCCTTCAGTTGTAACAAATATGCCCACTGTATGATCTTTATTTTTGCATGCCGATATATTTATACCGTTTTGATGTCTATGCCATAATTTTTGTGTACTCACAATGTTCTCTGACTTGGCACCTTTCTGTCATCTTAGAGCTGTCTGTGTGCGCATGCGCGCTCTGCCCGCCGCGTCCCTCGGCTTTCTGCGTCTCTATGGCGACGCGGTCTCCGCCGTGCTTACTCAGCGCTGCGGCCCCGCCTCGCTTTGACGTGGACGCCGACAGGCGGGGTTTGGGTTCCGAGGGCGCATGCGCCGCTTCCGCAGCAGCCCGCCATATTCATTATCAGTCTCTTGGTTACCGCATTTTGCGGTTATGTGTATATCTTTTATTTGAATGATTATGCTCATTATTATACTACCGCTATGACTTTCCTAATCGACTGATGTGTATTGGTATATTACATCACTTCCGGTTTCGGCTATTGGTCGGGGCTCCTTTTTAAACCACATACATTTCAATGTCATCACGCCCCTGACGAAGGCTCCGCCGAAACGCGCGTCGGGGTGATGTGGTGACTGCTGGCTTCCTCCTGCACTCCTTTTTGCTATCACGGGCGATTGGGCACAATTTGATTAAGGTATACCTCACTATGTTATTACTGCTCTGCCCGCATGTGTATTTCAGCCAGTGTGACTGGCTGACACATTGTCTCCATTTTGCTGTATATAGGGGTAACGGAGTAATTGATTTATTGTAATCATATAATGCATTTGGTTACCTATATATTGTATATATGTGATCTATAGCCGCGGTTCACCCATCCCGTTTTTGTTGTCTATGTGCCTTGTGGTCTTATCCACTACTTCTTTCTGGTTTTTATATATACATGATTGTGTTTAATAAAGCTGTAAACTTTTATACCACATCTTGGGCCTTTTGATCATCTCTTTGTTCTTTTGGGTTTAGACCACGCAGTATATAGCAGCCACGTAGTATATAACACTGCCCATGCAGTATATAACAGTGGCCACGTAATATATAGCACAGCCCACGAAGTATATAACACTGCCTATGTAGTATATATAAAATCATATGGAGACTGAAGCGTATTATGAACCACGTATAAGAATCTTTATTAGAATAAAAACAAACATGTATATAAAAAATAGTACCCATAGGTGAATGAGCCAAACAAAAACGTTAGTGGCACCACTACTGAGCAACAAGTCCGGCAAAGCCTAGTGAACCATAGTAGAACATAATATTGCCATACGGGACGGAGCTCCTGCTAAGGTAATCACTACAACCCACCAAATATCTTAAGCCACAATAGCATGTCAGAGTTTGTCATTTACAAAGATCTAATCAACCGCAGGAAAACACACGTCTATCTTTAGGCATAATATAAACAAGTTGCAAGGTCTTACCAGAACTCAGGAGATGGTGCCACAGCCCCTACGTGCGTTTCGGCGTTGTGCCCCCTGACGAAACGCGCGTAGGGGCTGTGGCACCATCTCCTGAGTTCTGGTAAGACCTTGCAACTTGTTTATATTATGCCTAAAGATAGACGTGTGTTTTCCTGCGGTTGATTAGATCTTTGTAAATGACAAACTCTGACATGCTATTGTGGCTTAAGATATTTGGTGGGTTGTAGTGATTACCTTAGCAGGAGCTCCGTCCCGTATGGCAATATTATGTTCTACTATGGTTCACTAGGCTTTGCCGGACTTGTTGCTCAGTAGTGGTGCCACTAACGTTTTTGTTTGGCTCATTCACCTATGGGTACTATTTTTTATATACATGTTTGTTTTTATTCTAATAAAGATTGTTATACGTGGTTCATAATACGCTTCAGTCTCTATATGATTTTGTCTATGTTTGCGTAGAACGGGGGCATACCAAGGATTGGTTTGGAGGTCGCGTTATGATATAACTAATTACTATTGAACGATTCTTTCCAATCGTGGGATTACCGTTTGATTTTCTTCTATGTAGTATATAGCAGCCACGCGGTATCTAACACAGCCCACGTAGTATATAGCACTGTGGGCACCATATCCCTGTTAAAAAAATGATTAAAATAAAAAATAGTTATATACTCACCACTAGGATCCACCGAAGCTCCGGCGATACGCGCGCGGCTGCCGCCACCTTCCGTTCCCAGGATGCATTGCGAAATTACCCAGATGACTTGGCGGTTACCGCCAGCATTAACCCTGTGTGAGCGGTGACTGGAGGGGAGTATGCGGGCGCCGGGCACTGACTGCACATGACAGACAGAGGCCGCGACCAATGAATATCCGTGACAGAAAGAAGGGCAGACGGAAGTGACCGTTAGACAATTATATAGTAGACTAGATGGTGGCCCGATTCTAACGCATCGGGTATTCTATAATATGCATGTCCACATAGTATATTGCCCAGCCACGTAGTATATTGCCCAGCCACGTAGTATATTGCCCAACCACGTAGTATATTGCCCAGTGACGTAGTATATTGCCCAGCAACATAGTATATTGCCCAACCACGTAGTATATTGCCCAGTCACATAGTATATTGCCCAGCCACGCAGTATGTTGCCCAACCACGTAGTATATTGCCCAGTGACGTAGTATATTGCGCAGCCACGTAGTATATTGCCCAGCCACGTAGTATATTGCCCAGCCACATAGTATATTGCGCAGCCACGTAGTATATTGCCCAGTGACGTATATTGCCCAGTGACGTAGTATACAGCACAGAGCCACGTATTATATTGCACAGCGACGTAGTATACAGCACAGAGCCACGTAGTATATTGCCCAGTGACATAGTATATTGCCCAGCTACGTAGTATATTGCCCAGCCAGGTTTGTCACAGTTTAAAAAATAAACATATACTCACCTTTCCGAGGGCCCCTTGTAGTCCACGGCAGCTTTCGGTCCCAGGGTTGGTATGAGCGCAGGACCTGTGATGACGTTGCGGTCACATGACGGAGACGTCATGGCAGGTCTTTCTAGTGCAGGCGCGCAGGGCCTGTGATGACGTCGCGGTCACATGACCGTGACGTCATGGCAGGTCCTTCTCGCGCAGGGCCTGTGATGACGTAGCGGTCACATGACCGTGACGTCATGGCAGGTCCTTCTCCCATACCATCTTTGCCACCGAAACCTGCAACAGAAGATGGCGGCCGGCGCGAGCGGCTCGGCGGACTACAGAGGGTGAGTATAGCAGGTTTTTTTAAAATTATTTTTAACATTGCATTTTTTACTATTAATGCCACATAGGCAGCGTCAATAGTAAAAAGTTGGGGACACACAGGGTTAATAGCGGCGGTAACGGAATGTGTTACCTGCGGCATAATGCGGTCCGTTACCGCCGGCATTAACCCTGTGTTAGCAGTGACCGGAGGGGAGTATGCGGGCGACAGGCACTGACTGCGGGGAGTAAGGAGCGGCCATTTTCTTCCGGACTGTGCCCGTCGCTGATTGGTCGCGTCAGCCATGACAGGCAGCTGGCGAGACCAATCAGCGAATGAATAACCGTGACAAAAAGACAGAAGGACAGAAAGACGGAAGTGACCCTTAGGCAATTATATAGTAGATGTTATTTATGGAGCAACCCATAAAACTTAAAACTAAAATATAACTAAGGAACTTTGAAATCTTATTATTTCACTTGTATAAAAAGTAATTTATAACCATTTTTACATTGATTGTGACAGGTCCCTTAATTTCACAATAATGAAACATCCTACTCATTGTCTCAGTGGGCCTGAAATGAAGAATTCCGATCCGGTGCTGACGCAAGACCTGAGGAGCCATAAATGCCTCCCATGTAAAGGCCTGAAGCTTGTCTTAGTAAATAGGCTGCACACATATAATCAGCCTTACCTTGTCTATGATGTGTCTAAAACTGTAGGAATGCGATGCATTTACTGGCTAAATCCAGGCTGTAACTTCTGATCAGTACATTGATAGTGTATTTCCAAAATTACTCCAATTTTTCTATAAATTAATTTTATTTGAAATTGTAGAACGATGTTCTAGGAGAACAAATTTGCTTCTCTATATTGTAAAATATTCTACTACATGGACCATGTTACTCACTTTGACAATGAATCGTGTATTTTGGACAATTTTGTTCATTTTTTTGTTTCAGTTGGAGGCGGCGTCACTGTAAAAGCCAGAGAGCCAGCAAATGTAGGGAAGACCCCACAATCAAAACTGAGTTTGACCCCGCACAACCCCCTGGATTCTACTTCCCCGCTTGTCAAGAAAGGAAAGCAGAGAGAAGTGCCAAAAGCCAAAAAACCCACTTCCCTTAAAAAGGTACTTAGTTTTTTTTCTGAATTTGGAGACCCCAATGATTCCTTTGTGCCTTGTTTTGGCCTGCGGTTCATCCCTGTTGACTTAGCTCACCAAGTGATGGTGAAATGTTATTTAGTTAATAGCGGTGTAGAATGGCAATATTATGTTTCATCATATATTTGTAAATTGTCTCTTCAGAGAGGAAGAGGACTAGAACTCTAGTGCCACCTATTGGAAGTAGCAATCCTAACAGTCAATGTCAACCCTTTAGCGAACCTTGTCACATGACTTAGGATAATAGCCAAACCAGAATCTCAATTTGCAGACACTGTGTTTCGGGGCACTGCCCCTCGTCAGTGCAAAGCGGAGATCTGGCTTGGCTGAGTGAGAGGCGTTAGGTTTTGCTGCGTTTTTGGTGCCAAAACCTTAATGAAGTTGCATAATGGTTTTTTTTTACACTAAACTTTATCAGCATGCGCAAGAGACAATATAAATATAGCAAAACCTACTTTATTTTAAGCAGCTTCTTTACTGCCAAGAGAGCAGAAAAAAATGCAGCAAAAACGCAACATGTGAAAGTAGCTTTTGTGGCCTTTTTTGCAAGTTAACCATTCCCGGAGCCTTTAATCGTTCCTCGTAGGACAATTGGAACAAGTGGTACTAAGAAAGGAGGCTCAGAGGAGACTGGGTCTAGTGTAGCAGCACTATACTGCTTTCTCTCCTTAAAGGGTTTATCTGAGACTTTACTTTTTTCTCATGAGGCTAAAGGTACCGTCACACTAAGCGACGCTGCAGTGATACCGACAACGATGTCGATCGCTGCAGCGTTGCTGTTTGGTCGCTGGAGAGCCGTCACACAGACAGCTCTCCAGCGACCAACGATGCCGGTAACCAGGGTAAACATCGGGTTACTAGGCACAGGGCCGCGCTTAGTAACCTGATGTTTACCCTGGTTACCGTTGTAAATGTAAAAAAAAAAACACTACATACTTACATTCCCGGTGTCTGGTCATGTCCCTCGCCTTTAGCTTCCCGCACTGACCCGGCCAGCGCTCACAGTCCGTGCGGGAAGCTGAAGGCGAGGGACATGACCAGACACCGGAATGTAAGTATGTAGTGTTTGTTTTTTTACATTTACAACGGTAACCAGGGTAAACATCGGGTTACTAAGCGCGGCCCTGCGCTTAGTAACCCGATATTTACCCTGGTTATCAGTGAAGACATCGCTGAATCGGCGTCACACACGCCGATTCAGCGATGTCAGCGGGAGATCCAGCGACAAAATAAAGTGCTGGACTTTCCCCAGCGACCAACGATCTCCCAGCAGGGGCCTGATCGTTGGTCGCTGTCACACATAACGATTTCGTTAACGATATCGTTGCTACATCACAAAAAGCAACGATATCGTTAACAATATCGTTCAGTGTGACGGTACCTTTAGAACTGACAGACCAGTAGTTGCACAGTCACAGACCTCTCCTGCCAGCGATTCTCCAGCTTCACATCAACAGAAGAGCTCTTCTTTAGAGCTGCTCTGTCGACGGGGTGTTACTGCTGGCGAAATGCTAATTTATAGCTGGTTTCACGAAGTTCTGCAGTGGGAAGCCATCTGTCACTCAGCATGACCTCAGCAGTCACACCTTCAACGGAGCAGAAGAGAAGCAGCTTCTCGGTCTATGTGATTTCACCGGAAGCATAGTAGCCTACACTAGCGCTCTGTACCTGCTCTGAACCGGCAGAGATCAGCGCCAGCCACAATAGATAGACAGTCCCAGCATTCAGATCTGCATCTGTCTCCAGAGCCAGGTTCTGTTGCACGTTGCTTTTATTGGAGATTTACTGGAATTCTGACCATCTATCTACTGACAGTGGAGTGCACCAGGTCCCCATTCTTGAGATTATTGCAAGTCCCATTGGTAGGATCCGCGTTTACTTTCAAGCTTATACATTTACTAGCTATTGAACCCCTTCTACGCCCGGGTGGCGAGCATTTATATTGGTATATGGTCTCCATCCTGGTATGTGCTGCTCCATCCTGCGTCCCCATCCTGTCATGTGCTGCACCCATCCTGCGCCTCCATTCTGTCATGTGCTGCTCCCATCCTATGCCCCCATTCTGACATGTGCTGCTCCCATCCTGCGCCCCCATTCTGACATGTGCTGCACCCATCCTGCACCCCCGTTCTGTCATGTGCTGCTTCCATCCTGCACCCCCGTTCTGTCATGTGCTGCTCCCATCCTGCGCCCCCGTTCTGTCATGTGCTGCTTCCATCCTGCACCCCCGTTCTGTCATGTGCTACTGCCATTCTGCGCCCCCGTTCTGTCATGTGCTGCTCCCATCCTGCACCCCCGTTCTATCATGTGCTGCTTCCATCCTGCGCCCCCGTTCTGTCATGTGCTGCTTCCATCCTGCACCCCCGTTCTATCATGTGCTGCTTCCATACTGCACCCCCGTTCTGTCATGTGCTGCTGCCATCCTGCGCCCCCGTTCTGTCATGTGCTGCTCCCATCCTGCGTCCCCATTCTGTCATGTGCTGCTTCCATCCTGCGCCCCCGTTCTGTCATGTGCTGCCCTATTCTGTCATGTGCTGCTCCCATCCTGCGCCCCCGTTCTGTCATGTGCTGCTGCCATCCTGCACCCCCGTTCTGTCATGTCCTGCCCTATTCTGTCATGTGCTGCTCCCATCCTGCGCCCCCGTTCTGTCATGTGCTGCTCCCATCCATATGCCCCATATGCTGCTCCATAAAGGTTTATGGCCCCATCAGGTGGCGTAAGTAACAAATAGCTGTGGCATGAAGTGCCACAGCCTCATGGCATAGTAAGTTTTTACTTACGCTACCTGATTCTTTTCCGGCGCCATAGTCTTGCTCCTCCTGGTGCCGGAATCGGCGCCTGCGCAGTCCGCGCTTTCCGGCGCCATTTTCTTGAAGACACACTGCTGTGTGTCTTCAAGAAAATGGCGCCGGAAAGCGCGGACTGCGCAGGCGCCGATTCCGGCACCAGGAGGAGAAGACTATGGCGCCGGAAAAGAATCAGGTAGCGTAAGTAAAAACTTACTATGGCGGCGGATTATTTGCATAATCAGGGCGGAAATATGTAGACGGCGTCCCCGTGCTCCCGACCCCCTGCTCTCGGCGGCATTTTTTCTATAATGTAACGCTAGGAGCGTCGCGCCTGCGCAGTCTATTAAGGCTTCGGACAGAGTGACGCTCCCAGCGTTATATTATAGATGGATGCCATTGCATTTGCACCACTCTGGCTTGAGTGGTGCTGCTAATCTGAGTTCCCTGCCTGTAGTCTTATACTTACCGGCCTCCATCTTCACCAGTTATTGGCGCCGCTCCGGTTGGTCTTCTGCAGGTTGTGACCTGCTGGATTGCTCCAGTGTTTGCTGGCCGAGTCTATAAGAGCCAGAACAAGGCTGTCATAGACTTGCAGTGAGTGCTTCTGACTGTTACCTCTGACTTACGGTCTGTTAAAAGTTGCAGTAACAAGGTGGTGATGCGGGACCGGAGCAGCGCTGTGAGGTGCTGGAGATGGAGGGTGGCAATTTAATATATAATTTCTTATATATGTCTATTAGTGGGTCAGTGATTTACATTACATTGAGTTGGAAAAAGGGAGAACATTTATACAGGTCCTTCTCAAAAAATTAGCATATAGTGTTAAATTTCATTATTTACCATAATGTAATGATTACAATTAAACTTTCATATATTATAGATTCATTATCCACCAACTGAAATTTGTCAGGTCTTTTATTTTAATACTGATGATTTTGGCATACAACTCCTGATAACCCAAAAAACCTGTCTCAATAAATTAGCATATTTCACCCATCCAATCAAATAAAAGTGTTTTTTAATAACAAACAAAAAAAACAACAAATAATAATGTTCAGTTATGCACTCAATACTTGGTCGGGAATCCTTTGGCAGAAATGACTGCTTCAATGCGGCATGGCATGGAGGCAATCAGCCTGTGACACTGCTGAGATGTTATGGAGGCCCAGGATGCTTCAATAGCGGCCTTAAGCTCATCCAGAGTGTTGGGTCTTGCGTCTCTCAACTTTCTCTTCACAATATCCCACAGATTCTCTATGGGGTTCAGGTCAGGAGAGTTGGCAGGCCAATTGAGCACAGTAATACCATGGTCAGTAAACCATTTACCAGTGGTTTTGGCACTGTGAGCAGGTGCCAGGTCGTGCTGAAAAATGAAATCTTCATCTCCATAAAGCATTCCAGCCGATGGAAGCATGAAGTGCTCCAAAATCTCCTGATAGCTAGCTGCATTGACCCTGCCCTTGATGAAACACAGTGGACCAACACCAGCAGCTGACATGGCACCCCACACCATCACTGACTGTGGGTACTTGACACTGGACTTCAGGCATTTTGGCATTTCCTTCTCCCCAGTCTTCCTCCAGACTCTGGCACCTTGATTTCCGAATGACATGCAAAATTTGCTTTCATCAGAAAAAAGTACTTGGGACCACTTAGCAACAGTCCAGTGCTGCTTCTCTGTAGCCCAGGTCAGGCGCCTCTGCCGCTGTTTATGGTTCAAAAGTGGCTTTACCTGGGGAATGCGGCACCTGTAGCCCATTTCCTGCACACGCCTGTGCACGGTGGCTCTGGATGTTTCCACACCAGACTCAGTCCACTGCTTCCTCAGGTCCCCCAAGGTCTGGAATCGGTCCTTCTCCACAATCTTCCTCAGGGTCCGGTCTCCTCTTCTCGTTGTACAGCGTTTTCTGCCACATTGTTTCCTTCCAACAGACTTACCATTGAGGTGCCTCGATACAGCACTCTGGGAACAGCCTATTTGTTGAGAAATTTCTTTCTGGGTCTTACCCTCTTGCTTGAGGGTGTCAATGATGGCCTTCTTGACATCTGTCAGGTCGCTAGTCTTAAGGTACCGTCACACATAGCGACGCTGCAGCGATACCGACAACGATCCGGATCGCTGCAGCGTCGCTGTTTGGTCGCTGGAGAGCTGTCACACAGACAGCTCTCCAGCGACCAACGATCCCGAGGTCCCCGGTAACCAGGGTAAACATCGGGTAACTAAGCGCAGGGCCGCGCTTAGTAACCCGATGTTTACCCTGGTTACCATCCTAAAAAGTAAAAAAACAAACGCTACATACTTACCTTCCGCTGTCTGTCCTCGGCGCTCTGCTTCTCTGGTCTGGCTGTGAGCGCCGGGCAGCCAGAAAGCAGAGCGGTGACGTCACCGCTCTGCTTTCCGGCTGACCGACGCTCACAGCCAGAGCAGGAGGAGAGCAGAGCACAGCGCTGGAGGACAGACAGTGGTAGGTAAGTATGTAGTGTTTGTTTTTTTACTTTTAGGATGGTAACCAGGGTAAACATCGGGTTACTAAGCGCGGCCCTGCGCTTAGTTACCCGATGTTTACCCTGGTTGTCACACACGCCGATTCAGCGATGTCTACGGGGAGTCCAGCGACGAAATAAAGTTCTGGACTTTCTTCCCCGACCAGCGATCTCCCAGCAGGGGCCTGATCGCTGCTGCCTGTCACACTGGACGATATCGCTAGCGAGGACGCTGCAACGTCACGGATCGCTAGCGATATCGTCTAGTGTGACAGTACCTTTACCCATGATGGGGGTTTTGAGTAATGAACCAGGCAGGGAGTTTATAAAAGCCTCAGGTATCTTTTGCATGTGTTTAGAGTTAATTAGTTGATTCAGAAGATTAGGGTAATAGGTCGTTTAGAGAACCTTTTCTTGATATGCTAATTTATTGAGACAGGTTTTTTGGGTTATCAGGAGTTGTATGCCAAAATCATCAGTATTAAAACAATAAAAGACCTGACAAATTTCAGTTGGTGGATAATGAATCTATAATATATGAAAGTTTAATTGTAATCATTACATTATGGTAAATAATGAAATTTAACACTATATGCTAATTTTTTGAGAAGGACCTGTAGACTCTTAGGTTTCTGCGAGTTTCTCTGATTGTAGAACACGAAGTGGTATAAGAAGCATTTGATATTGTGCAAGAAAATTTAGCAAGGTGCCATAATGTCCGCTTATGTTTCCCATAGGATAAGGATGGTGCAGAGGAGTGTGCATTGCCCGAATGATGTTGGCTTCATGATTCACCTAATAAATCAATTGATAAGCCAAAAAAAACTGTCTGGAAGTTTTGTAAAAATTGTTGCAAAATCATTAACTGGCAAATTGTAGGCATTGTCAGCCAACCATCTTGTAGCTGTCATTTTTCTAAAATGCCTTGGCAAAATGACATCTGAACTGTTCTGATTGCTGCATAAGTGGCCTGCATGTGCTTGTTGGGACTTTGCTGCCTGTTCCCTTCCAGAATCTTACGTAGCTGGTTTAGTTGGAGAAAAAAAAAACAATTTGTATTTTTTTTTCGCAGATCATTTTGAAAGAGCGAGAGCAACGCAAACAGCTCAACTTGTTCCCTTCCCAAGAAGCAACTCCGCCAATACCACTTCCTCCAATAGACACAGATTGTACAGCAGAAAGCCAAGCCCTAACCGAACAGTCTCCAGCCTCTCCAGATCCACACGATATTGGTAATTATGATCAAGAAGCACCCAAGAAAGAATAGAGGGGTTAACGTTGTACTGCAAGTACTTTTTTAATTCAACCCATTTTATAACAGACCACATTGTAACTAAAGCCCCCCTTACACGTTAGACTAATGTCGGCCTATTCCTCCTATATCGATGATCTAATGTGTATGCTGGCACCTTTTGTGTATGAGAGAGACGACTGGCATGCCTGTTTGCCCGTTGGCCAATCGATCAGCCGAAGCATCATTATCATTAGCCATGTGTATGGGTAGTGTGAGGCAGTGACGGGTATTATATGCGAGGGACGCTATGTATCCTCTAGGACCCGCATAGAAGCGTACTGACGCCACTGGAGTGCATTGCAGTCACAGGCATAGCTGTGGCTGCAGTGCAAAATAAAAGTAAGTGTGGGCCTGGTCACGTTTTTTGGCCAAGGCAATGTTTAGGAAAGCCGTTAAGGGCTTTTATTTTTGGAGCAAACTACAGGATGGTAGTGGGGTCGTTCGCTCTCTCCAGCTGGGTCTTATAAGTGGCCCATGGCCGCAGGTTCTATTTTATAAAACCCTGCAGCAAAGGGTTGAGTATGTCAGTCTTGGTTTGCAAACTACTTAGCTTGTGGCTCTGCAAAGATTCAGCTTGTGTGAAGTAATATGGAGCCAAAACACCTGGCACCCCCTCAGCGTGACACTGTGGTGCAGTTGCCCACGGAAACCGGTCTCTGATACGGTCCCAGAAACCATATAAAAAGCACTAAATAAAGCTAAAATATGCAGATTGGTCATAATGTGGTCAGAAGCTCATAGTATCTATAAAATTAATTGAATCAAAGGCAGATGCCCGTGATGAACTTCTCTTCCCGTGGTTCTTTTGAATTTGGTGTCTTAAAAGAAATATCTATTCCTAGATTCTGGACTGACTAATCACTGTCTTGACATACCAGAAGAAGACAGTACAGAAGCGGCTGATGCCTGTGCCTCTCCGCCTGACGAACCATCTCCGGATGTTCCTGATGCCACAGACGTTTCTGTTCCTGTCCAACAACCAAGCTCCAACCTCCCCAAGATTCACAGCAGGCGATTTCGGGAGTGAGTCAATTCATAATCTCATCATGTAGAATTGTTTTTAAACTTTAAACTTCTTTTAGAAAATGTTATGTCATTTTCAGCAATTGATCTTAAAAAGCTAAGTCCAGTGCTGTCTCTGCCACTGCACTGGGTCTCTGGTTCTTTGACTTCTGTGGTGATGGTCACATGAAAAGCGCTGCGGTCTATCTGTGAGTTCAACGACTTGTGCCGCTAACATGAGCAGAGCCGCTGATCTCAGTGATTGGCTGCAACACATGACGCCACCACTGCAGCCAAACAGAGACTGTGTCAACGGCAGAGATACAACACTATACCCGGCGAGGGGACGTAATAGTTTGGGTTTCTTTTATATATCTAAAGCAGCATATGACATTTTTTTTTTCTAAAGACTGACTTTAGAAAGGGTATTGTGATGTGAGTCATATCAGAGAGTCCCTGCCATTCTAGCCATTTAGGAAGGAGCTTAGGTGACCACATTTTGGTATTGCTCCAGATCTGCCTTTATCACGGCCTTGGACCAGTGATGGCGAGCACTAATAGGTACCTGAGCAGCTCCTTCATTACCTGAGCATTTAGTGATTTATTGTGTATTTTCAGGTACTGCAGTCAGGTTCTCAGCAAAGAAGTGGACGCTTGTGTGACAGAACTGCTGAAGGAGCTGGTGCGTTTCCAGGATCGTTTGTACCTCAAAGATCCAGTGAAGGCAAAAACCAAAAGGCGTCTGGTGATGGGTTTACGGGAGGTGCTGAAACATCTGAAACTGAAAAAGCTGAAATGTATAATCATTTCTCCCAACTGTGAAAAGATTCAGTCGAAAGGTGAATGAAATGTCAAGTAGCCTGATCATTCCTAATTCTTTGTGACCACTAGGCCTGTTCTTTTATTTCGTACTAGCTGAAGAGCCCGGCGTTGCCTGGGCATAGTAAATATCTGTGGTTAGTTATAGCACCTCAGGTCTTTTATTTTCCCATCATGCCTCTCATTTTCTCCCTTACACCTCTCATTTTCCCCCTCACTCCTCTCATTCCCCCATAACACTTGTCATTTCAACCTCACATCTGTCATTTTCTGATCACTCCACTATTTTCCCTCACTCCTCTCATTTTGCACTCACACCTTTTAATTTTCACCTCACACCCCTCATTTTCACCTCAGTATATACATGTTTGTCATCTCCCTTATATATAGTATACACCTGTATGTCTTCTCTTGTATATAGTATATACCTGTATGTCATCTCCCCTGTAAATAGTATATACCTGCTGTATGTCATCTCCTGTATATTGTATATACCCATGTGTCGTCTCCTCCTGTATATATTATATACCTGTATGTCATCTCTTCTGTATATACTATATACCTGTATGTCATCTCCTCCTATATATAGTATATACCTGTATGTCATCTCCCCTGTATATAGTATATACGTGTGTCATCTCCTCATGTATATAGTATGTACCTGTAAGTCATCTCCTCCTGTATATAGTATATACCTGTGTATCATCTGCTCCTGTATATAGTATATACCTGTGTGTCATCTCCTCCTGTATATAGTATATACCTGTGTGTCATGTCCACTGTATATAGTATATACCTGTGTGTCATGTCCACTGTATATAGTATATGTTTTGACCTGGTGGTTAGGAGCACCCGGAATGACCTGATAGTTAAAACTCACACAGGACAAGCTCTGGGATGTGGGAGCTCTGCTGACCGCAATCCCTAATCCTATCACACACACTAGAAATAGCCGTGAAGCGCTCCTGATGCTCCCTAGGCGCCTCGTCACAGCCTAAGAGCTAGCTAGCCCTAGAGATAGAAAATAAAGCCTACCTTGCCTCAGAGAAATTCCCCAAAGGAAAAGGCAGCCCCCCACATATATTGACTGTGAGTAAAAATGAAAGTCACAAACGCAGAAATGAAACAGTTTTCAGCAAAGGGAGGCCAGACTTACTAAATAGACAGAGGATAGGAAAGGTAGCTTTGCGATCAGCACAAAAAACTACAAAAGACCACGCAGAGTGTGCAAAAAAGACCTCCGCACCGACTAACGGTGCGGAGATGCCACTCTGCATCCCAGAGCTTCCAGCTAGCAAGACAAAATCATGATATCCAGCTGGACAAGAAAACAATGAACGAATTAGATACTATCAGGAACTTAGCTTCTGCTGGACTAGACAGGTCACCAGAAAGATCCAAGAGCGAACTGAACCAATGCAGAAACATTGACAGCTGGCATGGAGTAACGATCTAAGTGGAGTTAAATAGAGAAGCCAACCAAAGGATAAACCATGTCACCTGTGTAAGGAACCTCAGAAGCAGCAGCTCCACTGACTGCCACCAGAGGGAGCCCACGGACAGAACTCACCGAAGTACCATTCACGACCACAAGAGGGAGCTTGACAACAGAGTTCACAATAAGTATATACCTGTGTGTCATGTCCTCCTGTATATAGTATATACCTGTATGTCATCTCCTCCTGTATATAGTATATACCTGTGTGTCATCTCCCCTGTATATAGTATATACCTGTATGTCATCTCCTCCTGTATATAGTATATACCTGTGTGTCATGTCCTCCTGTATATAGTATATACCTGTATGTCATCTCCTCCTGTATATAGTATATACCTGTGTGTCATCTCCCCTGTATATAGTATATATGTGTGTGTCATCTCCTCCTGTATACAGTATATACCTGTATAAACAGGGTACCAGACAACCACATAATGCTTTAGATATTGCGTACAGTTACGCCATAGGGAACAAAGTTACCCCACTCCATATAAACATAGAAGATTGGAGGAAACAGGAGTATTTAGGGTTAAAAAATAGTAAGCTTTATTACAAAAACATATCAAGTCATATAAATATATTCCAAAAAGTGATACTAAAAGCGGATGATGTGCCAGATCAATAGCGCCACCTATGCCCCAATAGTACATAATACATAGTGAGAGGTAAAGGGGAAAGTATGTTCCAAATAAAAAAAAAAAAATCTATGTTCTGACCAAGTGGTCAAAAATGTGCAAATATGCAGCAGGAACAACACTCACCAAAGGATAGATGGGGGAAGTAGCACTAGATCACATCCAAGAGCGCCCCAACATAAGTTTCGCTTTTTAGTATGTCAGCTTTATCAAGGGGATAGCTCTGTCCCTGCAAGGACCTTTTATATCCCATTGGTGGTGATTGTGGGGCCGGTCATATGTTGTGAACCGGCCAATCACTCCAGCGTAGGTGTATATACTTGTGTGTCATCTCCTCCTGTATATAGTATATACCTGTGTGTCATCTCCTCCTGTATATAGTATATACCTGTGTGTCATCTCCTCCTGTATATAGTATATACGTGTGTCAACTCCTCCTGTATATAGTATATACCTGTAAGTCATCTCCTCCTGTATATAGTATATACCAGTGTGTCATCTGCTCCTGTATATAGTATATACCTGTGTTTCATCTGCTCCTGTATATAGTATATACCTGTGTGTCATCTCCTCCTGTATATAGTATATATCTGTGTGTCATCTCCTCCTGTATTAGACCGCGTTCACACGTTATTTGGTCAGTATTTTTACCTCAGTATTTGTAAGCTAAATTGGCAGCCTGATAAATCCCCAGCCAACAGGAAGCCCTCCCCCCTGGCAGTATATATTAGCTCACACATACACATAATAGACAGTGTTGTGAGTTCTGTTTTTGGGCTCCCTCTGGTGGTTACTGATGGTACTGGGTGATTTGTGTTCTGCTGTCTCTGGTGTCCACCTGTTCTATTAGGATTTGGGAGTTTCCTATTTAACCGGGCTTTCTTGTCATTTCCCCGCCGGCTAACAAGGTTATCAGAGTGTTTTGTTACCTCAGCTTCTGGCTTCAGTAATCTTCAGGACAAGCTAAGTTTTTGATTTTCTTGTTCCACGTTTTGATTTATTTTTGTCTTGTCCAGCTTGCATATAATTGTTTCTTTGCTGCTGGTTGCTCTAGCGGGCTGTAATTGCTCCTCATGTTCCATGAGTTGGAACATGAGTTCAAGTAATTACAGGATGGTTTTTTGAAGGGTTTTTTGCTGACCGCGCAGTTTACTTTTGTATCCTCTGCTATCTAGTTTTAGCGGGCCTCATTTTGCTGAATCTGATTTCATACTGTGTATGTGCCTTCCTCTCATTTCACCGTCATTATATGTGGGGGGCTGCTATTTCTGTGGGGTATTTCTCTGGAGGCAAGAGAGGTCTGTGTTTCTTCTAATAGGGGAAGTTAGATCTTCGGCTGGTGCGAGACGTCTAGGATCAACGTAGGCACGTTCCCCGGCTATTGTTATTTGTGTGTTCAGGTTTAGGGTCGCGGTCAGCTCAGGTTCCATCACCCTAGAGCTTGTTGGTGCTTGTCCTTTTGTGATTCCCTGCCATTGGAATCATGACAAGACAGGTCATGTGACTGACAGCTGCCGTATTTTCTATATGGTACATTTGTTGCTCTTGTAGTTTGCTTATTAATCAGATTTTTATTTTTGAAGGATAATACCAGACTTGTGTGTGTTTTATTGCGAGTTTCATGTGTCAAGTTGTGTGTGTTGAGTTACATGTGGTGACATGCATGTAGCGACTTTTGTGAGATGAGTTTTGTGTGGCGACATGCATGTAGCAACTTTTTGTGTTTCGAGTTGCATGTGACAGGTTAGTGTAGCAAGTTGTGTGCAGCAAGTTTTGCGCATGGCGAGTTTTGCGCGTGGCGAGTTTTATGTTTGGTGCGTTTTGAGTATGTGCAAGTTTTGTGTGAGGCAACTTTTCCATCTGTTGCAACTTTTGTGCATGTGGCAATTTTTCCGCGTGTGCAAGTTTTGCACGTGTGGTGAGTTTTCCATGAGTCCAGTTTTGCATGTGGCGAGTTTTGCACGTGGTGAGTTTTGAGCGGCGACTTTTATGTGGCGAGGTTGGTGTATGTGTGGTGAAATGTGTGCTGAGGGTGGTATATGTGTTCAAGCACGTGGTAGTTTGTGGCGTCTTTTGTGTGTGTGTTCATATCCCCGTGTGTGGTGAGTATCCCATGTCGGGGCCCCACCTTAGCAACTATACGGTATATACTCTTTGGCGCCATCGCTCTCATTCTTTAACTCCCCCTTGTTCACATCTGGCAGCTGTCAATTTGCCTCCAACACTTTTCCTTTCTTTTTTTCCCCATTATGTAGATAGGGGCAAAATTGTTTGGTGAATTGGAAAGTGCGAGGTTAAAATTTCACCTCACATCATAGCCTATGACGCTCTCAGGGTCCAGACGTGTGACTGTGCAAAATTTTGTGGCTGTAGCTGCGACGCCTCCAACACTTTTCCTTTCACTTTTTCCCCATTATGTAGATAGGGGCAAAATTGTTTGGTGAATTGGAACGCGCAGGTTTAAAATTTCGCCTCACAACATAGCCTACGACGCTCTCGGGGTCCAGACGTGTGACTGTGCAAAATTTTGTGGCTGTAGCTGCGACGGTGCAGATGCCAATCCCAGACATACACATACATACATACATACATACATAATACATACATACACACACACATTCAGCTTTATATATTAGACTAGCTGAAGAGCCCGGCGTTGCCTGGGCGTAGTAAATATCTGTGGTTAGTTATAGCACCTCACTTCTCTTATTTTCCCATCACGCCTCTCATTTTCCCAATCACCTCTTTCATTTTCCCCCTCACATCTCTCATTTTCTCCCTCACTCCTCTCATTCCCCCCTAACACTTGTCATTTCGACCTCACATCTGTCATTTTCCGATCACTCCACTATTTTCCCTCACTCCTCTCATTTTGCACTCACACCTTTTCATTTTCACCTCACACCTCTCATTTTCACCTCAGTATATACATGTTTGTAATCTCCCTTATATATAGTATACACCTGTATGTCATCTCCTGTATATAGTATATACCTGTATGTCATCTCCCCTGTATATAGTATATACCTGCTGTGTGTCATCTCCCCTGTATATAGTATATACCTGTATGTCATCTCCTATATATAGTGTATACCTGTATGTCATCTCCTTCTATATATAGTATATACCTGTATGTCATCTCCTCCTGTATATAGAATATACCTGTATGTCATCTCCCCTGTATATAGTATATACCTGCTGTGTGTCATCTCCCCTGTATATAGTATATACCTGTATGTCATCTCCTATATATAGTGTATACCTGTATGTCATCTCCTTCTATATATAGTATATACCTGTATGTCATCTCCTCCTGTATATAGTATATACCTGTGTCATATCCCCTGTATATAGTATATATCTGTGTGTCATCTCCTCCTGTATATAGTTTATACCTGTATGTCATCTCCTGTATATAGTATATACCTGCTGTGTGTCATCTCCCCTGTATATAGTATATACCTGTATGTCATCTCCTATATATAGTATATACCTGTATGTCATCTCCTATATATAGTATATACCTGTATGTCATCTCCTTCTATATATAGTATATACCTGTGTGTCATCTCTCCTGTATATAGTATATATGTGTGTCATCTCCCCTGTATATAGTATGTACCTGTGTCATCTCCTCCTGTATTAGACCTCGTTCACATGTTATTTGCTCAGTATTTTTACCTCAATATTTGTAAGCTAAATTGGCAGCCTGATAAATCTCCAGCCAACAGGAAGCCCTCCCCCTGGCAGTATATATTAGGTCATGTGACTGACAGCTGCCATATTTCCTATATGGTACATTTGTTGCTCTTGTAGTTTGTCTGCTTATTAATCAGATTTTTATTTTTGAAGGAGAATACCAGACTTGTGTGTGTTTTAGGGCGAGTTTCGTTTGTCAAGTTGTGTGTGTTGAGTTGCGTGTGGCGACATGCATGTAGCGACTTTTGTGAGATGAGTTTTGCATGGCAACATGCGTGTAGCTACTTTTTGGGTGTCGAGTTGCATGTGACAGGTTAGTGTAGCAAGTTGTGTGCAGCAAGTTTTGCGCATGGCGAGTTTTGCGCGTGGTGAGTTTTGTGTGGTGCAACTTTTGTGCATGTGGCAATTTTTCCACGTGTGCAAGTTTTGCGTGTGGCGAGTTTTCCATGAGGTGAGTTTTGCACTTGTGGCGAGTTTTGCGTGAGCCTAGTTTTTGCATGTGGTGAGATTTGCGCGTGGCGAGTTTTGAGCGGCTACTTTTGTGTTTCGACTTTTATGTGGCGAGGTTGGTGTATGTGTGGTGAAATGTGTGCTGAGGGTAATATGTGTTCAAGCACGTGGTAGTGTGTGGCACATTTTGTGTGTGTGTTCATATCCCCGTGTGTGGTGAGTATCCCATGTCGGGCCCCCACCTTAGCAACTGTACGGTATATACTCTTTGGCGCCATCGCTCTTATTCTGGCAGCTGTCAATTTGCCTCCAACACTTTTCCTTTCACTTTTTCCCCATTATGTAGATAGGGGCAAAATTGTTTGGTGAATTGGAAAGCACAGGGTTAAAATTTCACCTCACAACATAGCCTATGACGCTCTCAGGGCCCAGACGTGTGACTGCAAAATTTTGTGGCTGTAGCTGCTACGTCTCCAACACTTTTCCTTTCACTTTTTTCCCCATTATGTAGATAGGGGCAAAATTGTTTGGTGAATTGGAACGCGCGGGGTTAAAATTTCGTCTCACAACATAGCCTATGACGCTCTCGGGGTCCAGACGTGTGACTGTGCAAAATTTTGTGGCTGTAGCTGCGACGGTGCAGATGCCAATCCCGGACATACATACACACACACATACACACACACACACATTCAGCTTTATATAGTAGATGAAGGGTTTTCCGTGATTATATTCAGCAGAACTAGGGCAATGGTAGTCACTTCACAGTAATAGCGCCACACGCTGGCATTTTGCAGGTATTACAGTTCTGCCTTGTTCTTGTGTAAGGATTTGGCTACACTACCAGGCGTATCCTCATAATCACAGGTGTCATAGTAAGAGATATGGCAGTGAAGTGGGCCTCTAGTGCCTCATTGTCCTTGATAGTGGGGATCCTGGGGGTTAATTAATATAAAATCCAAGAAAACTCTCTTTTAAGGGATTGCCTGCAATAAACTTCCATCGCAGCCTCTCTGACGCTGCTTTAGTCTCTGTTAATAGGCTGCAGTGGTGGCATCACATCAACAACCACTGCGGGCAATCACTAGGTCCAGCGTCCCGTGCCGTCCACATCTGCAGAGCCGCTACGCACAGTGATTGGCTGTGGCAGTCATGTGCACTGTCGACTTGATGTCATGGCTGCAACTAAGACTTTATCTTGGACAACCCCTTTAACTGTTGCTACAATTATAGCTTTTCATTAGTTTCATGTTCATGGCTGAGCAGTGCATGCCAGTAAGTAAGGCAGGTGGCTGTGAGGCCGGTCATTGGCTGCAACAATCATGTCTATGCCACTTGTAAAAAGTCTATTTAATACATAAACTCCAAATCCATAAAATTGTGAGTGTTGTAAGTTTGATGATGGATGGATATGTAGTGTGCAGATATTGGCCTTGGGAATTACACGCTTCATAAATTAATGTAATGTTGTAATCTCGCTGTGGGTAAATGTCCTGCTGAAGCCCGGATTATCTTATCATGGATTCTTTTTTTCTTCAGGAGGTTTGGATGACACTCTGCAATCAATCATTAACTTTGCCTGTGAGCAGAATATTCCCTTTGTGTTTGCTCTTAATCGTAAAGCTTTGGGTCGTTGTGTGAACAAGGCTGTACCCGTCAGCGTGGTTGGCATATTCAGCTATGATGGAGCGCAGGTGAGGCAGCAGTTATCCATTTTCTGATGGTAATAGAGCAGGTAAATGGATGGAGAAAAACATGGTCCGCCATTTTATGCCTAGGACACTGGGCACCTTCACATGCAAAGGCAGCATAACTGCAAAAAAAAATAAAATATATATATATATATATATATATATATATAGTGACTTACAAGGAGGTTCTTCAGGGGTTCTGTTGTGACTTACAAGGAGGTTCTTCAGGGGTTCTGTTGTGACTTACAAGGAGGTCTTTCAAGGGTTCTGTTGTGGCTTACAAGGAGGTTCTTCAGGGGTTCTGTTGTGACTTACCAGGAGGTTCTTCAGGGGTTCTGTTGTGACTTACAAGGAGGTTCTTCAGGGGTTCTGTTGTGACTTACAAGGAGGTCTTTCAAGGGTTCTGTTGTGGCTTACAAGGAGGTTCTTCAGGGGTTCTGTTGTGACTTACCAGGAGGTTCTTCAGGGGTTCTGTTGTGACTTACAAGGAGGTTCTTCAGGGGTTCTGTTGTGACTTACAAGGAGGTCTTTCAAGGGTTCTGTTGTGACTTGCAAGGAGGTATTTCAGGGGTTCTGTTGCGACTTACATTGTTTGGACAGAAGGAATGGCTAGTCATATGGTCAAATGTGGTGGCATTGGTGACCGTTTTCAAGCTACCCCCCGTCCTTCATACTTTTTCAAAATTAAATAAAGGGAACTTTTATTCACATATTTCCCTTTATAACTATTCCACTGACTGGGAAGTACAGTGTGGTATATGTCCTTAGTGAATGAGATTGGAAGCCAGGAAATGAGCTTTGATTCCTGCCACATGTTGTTCAGTCATTTGGGTGGAGCTATAGCACTAAACAGTCATGGCTGTAAGCCCGCCCACTGCTATTCTCAGCACATTCATCGTATCCATCTAAGAAACACTGGGCACCTCCTTGGCTGTTGCGGTGATCTAGGTTAATTTTATGCTTTTCTGACTCCCTGCTGAATGCAACAAGGACACATGTAAAGGTAATATTCTACACTGTCGTGCTCTGTTATTAGCTGCAAGGGGAAGGCTCTGATTATCACTTTCTCTTAAAGAGGTCTTGTCACTGGATCAAAAGTGGCAATTTTTTTCTTATTTTTTTTCCCGTGAATCTTCTGAGCATTTTTCTTTTATGTTTTTTTCAAATCCACCATATGGTTGCTGAGAATTGGCCTTTTTACTTAGTGCACGTTTTTCTGGTCTTTATGATGGGGGTATGGCTCCCAGAATTCTATTGGGGGGGTGTGTCTTTAGGCTGCTGTCCAGTAACACCCTGTGAGTAACGTCCCCTCTACACACCAGAAAATGAGCACTAAAGAAAAAGGCTTATATCTCTCTAACCATATGGCAGATATAAAAAGAGGAAAAAAATGGCATACTTAGAAGAGCATTGGGAATAAATAAGATTAACAAAGCTGGCCACTTCATACCTGATGACCACTCCTTTTTAATGCGCTTGATCATCTTTTGAATACAATTTCCCAGTTACTAAACTTTTAAAAGTAATCTGTCACCACAGGAGAGCAGAGAGCGGCCATCAAACTGGTAACTCCTCCTTCATGTAAAATGGTCTCTGGAGGCAGAGTTATCTTCCAGGCAACGTCCTGCCCAGAGCCGAGAAGAAGTCATTTATTTAAAGTGATAAGATGATTTATCCACAACCAGGCATCTCCTATGAGGCATACAGGCATCGCAGTCTATAACCCGTATGCCCATATTAATAGTTTAGTTCCCTTTAAATAGATTAATTCTGGATGTAAATTATAACATGATATTTATTAGTGAACATTGGGTTTAAGATTTCCACCCAAATTGTTAAATATTAGAAAATCAGAAATTAATGTACGAATTTTATGGTAATTTTGCCCCCAGGCATTTTATAATTTTATTGTCAAGGCTGTTTGAGCAAAAGTGAGCACAAAGAGTGCCACTACATGGGCGGTCAATCGGATATTTAATATCACGTGTCTGGTATGTGTTACAGGACCATTTTCACAAATTATATGATCTCACAATGAAGGCAAGACAAGATTATAAGGACATGATTAATTCTTTACAAACGCAACAGACAGAAAATGAGGGCGAAGAAAATGATGTGGAAACTGTGTCAGAAGACATTCAGCCAGAGTCTTTGGAAGTTGCTACAGAATCTGCCATGGAAGAGACAGAGGAGCCAAATTACAGTGAGTGTCCCCCAAATACTTGGCATTCTCACACCAGCTTGCCTTATAGACATGTACACATAGTATAATCAGCCCAATGTGAGAAATAGTTATGTCTTCAATGATAAGAACATCAGTTTTTTATTCCAAGAATATTTAACTGTTGCAAAGACTTTGAAGACCAACACAGACATCGGTGACATTCGCAATCCCTTTTGTTTGGTCTGTATATTACGTTGTCACAACCAACAGGAGTTTTAAGATCTTAAGAATCCTGGGGCCCAGAACGATGTTGGCTTCTCCGTCAACACAATGGAGCAATGAGAAGCATTTTACTTTATTTCCAGGTGATCCATTGCTTCAGTCTTTTTACATGTTAACCGCAGCGATGTGATATTTCTAGATCCAGTGGTTTAATAGGTGTTCCAGGGTTAGGAGAACATGGCTGCTTCCCTCCAAAAATCTCACCACGCTTGTCCATGTGTGTGGTTTTGCAGTTCAGGTGTAGAGTTATTTTCTAGTTCTTTTTACTTTCTAGTCATGTTCCTGGTTTTACAGTTTTTGGGTATGATTGCTAGCTGTTGCCACAGCAAAAAATCAGGTCCTATATACAGTGTAAAGCAAATATAAAAGTGGTATTGTATGGGATTAAGCTTATAATGAGAATATAACAGGTAGTGAAGATTTCTCAAAAAAGTGATTTATGAGACTATAGTGAATAGTACTGCTCGCCAATAGATTGGGGGAGTGCAGTAGGAAGGAACTGCATTCCCCCAATCTTAGGGCAGCAGTACTATATTAAACAATATTTATTATTGTTTGTCAATTCCCCCACTTACGGGACTTCATGCAGGACCCGTGTATCTGCCAGCAGCTTCTAGTATAATTCCCCCACCATCCCCTTGGGTGCTTGTGTATTTTTTATCCATGGATTTCTTAGAGTATTTAACACTCTGGACAGGATAATGCGTTTCAGGACAATTAGGCTTCTGTTTCATATTGGGCACAAATCAGAAGATCCGTACTTAATACCAAATACATTAATTATGGCATTTTGTACACCAGTCTTCAGAAACTTTATGGTGGAGTAAGATGCGCCAAATCCATTAAGTGCTAGGCACATTTATAAATTTATATAATTGATAAAGGATTTGGCACCTTTTTCAACTGATCCGCTCCACTGCCAGAAGTGTGTGCCAGGCAGAGGGTGGCGTATATTTGTCATGCCAATTTTGTGGCATAAATTTTAATGAATCTGTTGGGCTTTTTTGGCCAAGCTGTAGCCCTTTTGAAAAAGTTAACTGAGCCAGCCACGCCTGGCTTAAAAACGGTAAAAGTAGCTAAATTTTTCAACATTTCAAGCAGTTTTATGAATGAATTCTTGAAAAAAAATTGCTTAATGAATTGGCAACTTAGTGTGGAATGGCCATACTCAGTCATGCAGTTAACTCTATTTTCTTAATCTTTTGTTCTACCAGTAAAAGTATGGAAACGAATGCTAGAAGAGACATACACTCCATATGCCGTGAGCCTTGAAGAATCTGTGACAAGTGACATGTTCAATTTTCATCTTTGATTACTGTTGTTTCAAGCTCACACGAATCTGGAATTTGTTCGACAACTCTGTGTGGGCCAGTTCACTGAAAAAAAGTGGTCGTAGCCCCCTGTGGTCTTCCTGAGACAAGAGCCAGAGGTCTCTCCGCTTTTGCTAAATGAGGAACCCCACCTCGATCAGGTAAACAAGACCTAAGACGTCACGTGAAACGCAGAGGCCCGTTTGACTTGGAATGAAGCTGAAGATATTTTCAATCATTACAACTTCACTGATTTATTTTACCACTAATTAAAGAGGAGATTACTTTTATTATTATGTTAATGTTTCTCCAACTGTCTAATACAAATTTGGCTTCTTCTCCATACCACTGACAAGCAGAGGAAAAGTGATCTTCTCCTAGAAGCAAGATATAAAGACTGTATAAAGCAAGTTCTTTCTTATTACACACAGCCATCCTTTATCTCTTTAGCTCTGCTAAATATTTCCCTTTTTCATATAATTATAGTTTTCAGGGGTTATTAGCACCATCTGAAAACATTTTTTTTTCTACTAATGCTTCATTAGGATTATTTTTGTTAAATTATCAGATTTCAGATTAATAGAGTATTTCTTTTTATTAACGTTGTAGATGCAAGAAAAGGGAATATTGGATTAAAAGGGTATCATTCCACTTTGAACAGAAATTGATGTCTGAACTCTGGTGCTGCTGTAAAGTGTTCACATCACGACTTCATAAAGTTTCACCACCCGTATCAAATGCAATTCTAAATGTTAACCTATTATTTATTATTATAGCGCTATTTATTCCATGGCGCTTTACATGTGAGGAGGGGGGTACATAATAAAAACAGGTACAATAATCTTGAACAATACAAGTCATAACTGGTACAGGAGGAGAGAGGACCCTGCAAGCGAGGGCTCACAATCTACAAGGGATGGGTGAGGATACAGTAGGTGAGGGCAGAGCTGGTCGTGCAGTGGTTTGGTCGATCGGTGGTTACTGAAGGTTGTAGGCTTGTCAGAAGAGGTGGGTCTTCAGGTTCTTTTTGAAGGTTTCGATGGTAGGCGAGAGTCTGATATGTTGTGGTATTGAGTTCCAGAGTAGGGGTGATACGGCGAGAGAAATCTTGTATGCGATTGTGGGAAGAGGAGGTAAGAGGGGAGTAGAGAAGGAGATCTTGTGAGGATCGGAGGTTGCGTGCAGGAAAGAACCTATTGCCCTACAGTTTTCACCCAGAAGTTTGGGGTCTAAATGATAACATTTCTCCTTGTGGAGAGTGACAATCCAAGCCTGGCATGTCAGAGTGAAGAGACTTATAAGCCATGCATGATCCTCTGGGAAACTAAATATGCAAATTGTCTCTTCAGAGAGGACCAGAATTCTAGCACCACCTTAGAAGCATCTTCCTCTCTGAAGAGACAGTTTACACACCCAGAAGTTTAAAGCTTGTAGGTAGAAAAACATTTCCAAAAATAATCTTACGCCTATAGTGTGGTACTGCAGCTGCGCCTTAGTCACTTCAGTGGAGCCGAGGTGTAATAGCAGACAAAACTGTTAGAATGCCATGATACTGTAATACTGTCCAACCTGTTTAACTGCAAAACTGAATCTCATCAGGTTATTGGGAAGAAAAACGAATACTTTAAAAAAAAAAAAAGGTTTGGGCACACATGAACCTGTATTAACATGTTGAATCCTATTTTCATCCCATATTATGTCGCTACTCTGTTTTGCCTATTTTCTAGTTATATTTTTCCAGAAAAGGATTGCAAACCCCCATTTGAAATGAAAACTATGCTGAAATAGATACATAGAGTATTTTGTATCCACTGTGGGCGCACTTTCGCTGCTCCCCTTACTATGGCCGGGTTCACATACCCATGTTTGACTGTCCAAGTACGTACCGCTGCTCTCCTCATCCAAACTTGGCAGTTTCATATATTCCTATAAGGTTGTTGAGTTTGGGTGAGGAGAGACTCCGGGCCTATCTGTGCATTGTGGTCTGTGCTCGGCGAAACACACCTGTGTGCATCCGGCCTTACGTTGCATTTATATACAGTGGGTACGGAAAGTACTCAGACCCCTTTACATTTTTCACTTTGTTTCATTTCAACCATTTGGTAAGTTCAAAAAAGTTCATTTTTTTCTCATTAATGTACACTCTGCACCCCATCTTAACTGAAAAAAAATATAGAAATGCTGAAATTTTTGCAAATTTATTAAAAAAGAAAAACAGAAATATCATATGGACTTAAGTGTTCAGATTCTTTGCTCAGATACTCATATTTAAGTTACATGCTGTCCATTTCCTTGTGATCCTCCTTGAGAAGGTTCTACTCCTTCATTGGAGCCCAGCTGTGTTAAATTATACTGATAGGACTTGATTTATAAAGGCACACACCTGTCTATGTAAGACCTCACAGCTCAGGGTATGTGCACACAATGCGGATTTTGCTGCAGATCCGCAGCGTTTCCGCAGCTGCGGATCCGCAGCAGTTTCCCATGAGTTTACAGTACAATGTAAACCTATGGGAAACCAAAAATGCTGTGCACATGCTGCGGAAAAAAACGCATGGAAACGCAGCGGTTTACATTCCACAGCATCTCACTTCTTTCTGCGGATTCCGCATCAGTTTTACAACTACTCCAATAGAAATCCACAGTTATAAAACCGCGGTAAATCCGCAGCGGTTTTCCACTGCGGATTTATCAAATCCGCTGGAGAAAAATCCGCAGTGGACCCTAGTACGTGTGCACATACCCTCACAGTGCATGTCAGACCAAATGAGAATCATGAGGTCAAAGGAACTAGCCAAGGAGCTCAAAGACAAAATTGTGGCAAAGCACACATCTGGTTAAGGTTTGAAAAGAATTTCTGCAGTACTCAAGGTTCTTAAAAGCACATGCAGTGCCCGAGGGTCCTGGTCGTTGCAGTAATCTCAATCTCCTCTAGGGGAGGGTGGTGTTACGTTTAGAGGCAAAGAAGGACAACTGCATCCAGGTATCACAAACATGCAACGCATTTCACACTCCAGGCCACCAGGGGGAGCTCTGCTCCTATTTATTAGGTCACTCCCCACACTTAGGTAAATCTGGTGACCTGTAGGGAAAGTTAGTTGCTGGCTGAACTTCGCTCAGGTAGTTGGTCCCTGGCAGGGGTGGGATCCTGTCAGAGATCGAAGGAGAAGGACACTGAGCTGTGCATGCCCCCAGAGCTACAGCTCCCAGAAAGAGACATCGAAGGCAGAATTGTATTGCAACGAGCGTGCAAAGAAGTCGTAGCAAAGGAGTGGATATCAGAAGGGGACCAACCCTACACAGGCTGCCTCCTTCTGAGGCGCAGAATCCCTGTAGCCTGAACACTGAGGGAGCAACGACCCTTTATGCCTTGCTCCAGAGACCGGCAAGACAGCTAATTTCACGTTTCCTGTCCGCCCTACACCCAGGAGGCACGGTGGCACCCCTTAGAGGCTGGGGCATGATAGAGTCCCTATAAACCGCCTCAAGCCACCAGTCATACGGGTTTGTCCTGTCCTACCCGGGGGACAGAGAGAGAGACGTAACATCTACAAAAGTTGTGAGGACCTTATGAGAAGCTTAGCAGTAAGGGACTACAACACTGCAGCGCAAAGGAAGGCTACTGATTTCCACCTGGACAAGCGGACTCTGGACTTGCCTCAAAACCGTCTGGACTCTGCCTGCCCTGCGATCTGGTGCCCAGGACTGTGGATGCGAAAGTCTTCAGTAAAGGTAAAGAGACTGCAACCTTGTGTCCTCGTTTTTCACTGCGTCTCCCCATCCACCATCTACATACTGGGAAGCCCTGGGGACATACTTCACCTGTGGGAAGGTATATCATCTAGCTGCCATAACATCACCCCAGCGGACCCCTTAAAGCACCGTCGGTCACCCTGACCGAATACCACAGGTGGCGTCATGAACTATATCCCTTTAAAGACCTTTCCCTTTTACACGGATGTCCCAGGGCCACGGACCGGGTCAGCCACCATGACTTTCCCCTGTGAACCGAAGGACCCGGTACCGAGTACCCCACGGCCCCATGGGGGCAATCCACACAGTGGCCTCCATAATCCTTCAATGGAAGAAGTTTGGGACCACCAGAAGTCTTCCTAGACCTGGCCATCCAGCTAAACTGAGCAATTGTGGGAGAAGAGCCTTGGTGAGAGAGGTAAAGAAGGACCCCAAGGTCACTGTGGCTGAGCTCCACAGATGCAGTAGGTAGATGGGAGAAGGTTCCACAAAGTAGACTATCACTGCAGCCCTCCACCAGTCGGGCCTTTATGGCAGAGTGGCCCGACGGAAGCCTCTCCTCAGTGCAAGACATGAAAGCCTGCGTAGAGTTTGCTAAAAAAAAAAAAAAAACACCTGAAGGACTCCCAGACTATGAGAAATAAGATTCTATGGTCTGAGGAGACAAAGAACTTTTTGATGATAATTCTAAGCGGTTTGTGTGGAGAAAACCAGGCATTGCTCATCACCTGCCCAATACACAGTGTTCCAAATTATTATGCAAATTGGATTTAAGTGTCATAAAGATTTAATTGTTTTGTTTTTCAAATAAACTCATGGATGGTATTGTGTCTCATGGCTCAATGGATCACTGAAATCAATCTTAAACACGTGAAAATTAGCTTTCCAGGCGATTCTAATTAAAGGAAAACTACTTAAAAATGATGTTCCACATTATTAAGCAGGCCACAATTTTCAAGTAACATGAGAAAGAAAAAGGATCTCTCTGCTGCCGAAAAACATCAAATAGTGCAATGCCTTGGTCAAGGGATGAAAATAATTAGATATTTCTCAAAAACGTAAGCGTGATAATTGTACTGTTAAGAGATTTGTGGCTGAATCTGAGCACAGACGTGTTCGTGCTGATAAAGGCATAATGAGGAAGGTTTCTGCCAGGCAAGTTCATCGGATTAAGAGAGCAGCTGCTAAAAAGCCATTACAAACCAGCAAACAGATATTTGAAGCTGCTGGTGCCTCTGGAGTCCCTTGAACCTCAAGGTGTAGGATCCTTCAAAGGTTTGCTGTGGTTCATAAACCTACTATTCGGCCACCCTTAAACAGTGTTCACAAGCAGAAACCGTTGCAGTGGGCCCAGACATACATGAACACTAATTTCCAAACAGTCTTGTTTACTGATGAGTGTCGAGCAACCCTGAATGTTCCAGATGGATGGAGTAGTGAATGGTTGGTGGATGGCCACCGTGTCCCAACAAGGCTGCGACGTCTGCAAGGAGGTAGAGGAGTCATGTTTTGGGCCGGAATCATGGGGAAACAACTGGTAGGGCCCTTTAAGGTTCCTGAAGGTGTGAAAATGACCTCTGCAAAGTATATAAAGTTTCTGACTGACAACTTTCTTCCATGGAGACCCTAAACGTCTCTTTGACACGTTCCAGTCCCTACTCAACCCAAGAGAGCAGGCCCCAACCACGGATCTCCGTGCTGACGATCTGGCCAATTACTTCAAAGAAAAAATTGACCACATTCGACAGGAAATCATCTCCCAATCTCTTCATACCATGCACTGTCCTCCCTCCCCCACTGCATCTAGTTCACTCTCTGACTTTGAAGCAGTTACAGAAGAAGAAGTAAGCAGGCTCCTTGCATCTTCTCGCCCGACCACTTGCACCAGTGACCCCATTCCGTCACATCTCCTCCAGTCCCTTTCCCCGACTGTCACCTCTCACCTAACAAAAATATTCAACCTTTCCCTCACTTCCGGTATTTTTCCCTCCTCATTTAAGCATGCCATCATACATCCATTACTTAAAAAACCATCCCTCGATCAAAACTGTGCCGCTAATTATAGACCTGTCTCTAATCTTCCCTTCATCTCTAAACTCCTCGAACGCCTGGTCCACTCCCGTCTTACCCGCTATCTCTGATAACTCTCTTCTCGACCCTCTTCAATCTGGCTTCCGCTCTTTACACTCTACTGAAACTGCCCTCACTAAAGTCTCTAATGACCTACTAACAGCTAAATCTAATGGTCACTACTCCATGCTAATTCTCTTGGATCTCTCCGCAGCTTTCGATACTGTGGATCATCAGCTCCTCACTATGCTCCGCTCCATCGGCCTCAAGGACACCGTTCTCTCCTGGTTCTCCTCATATCTCTCTGACCGATCCTTCACTGTATGTTTTGCTGGTTCCTCCTCCTCTCACCTTCCCCTTACTGTTGGGGTTCCTCAAGGATCAGTCCTAGGCCCCCTCCTCTTCTCGTTGTATACTGCCCCTATTGGACAAACAATCAGTAGATTTGGTTTCCAGTACCATCTCTATGCTGACGACACCCAATTATACACTTCTTCTCCTGATATCACACCGACCTTTTTAGAAAACACCAGTGATTGTCTTACCGCTGTCTCTAACATCATGTCCTCCCTCTATCTGAAACTTAACCTGTCAAAAACTGAACTCCTCGTGTTCTCTCCCTCTACTAACCTACCTTTGCCTGACATTGCCATCTCCGTGTGCGGTTCCACCATTACTCCAAAGCAACATGCCCGCTGCCTTGGGGTCATCCTTGATTCTGACCTTTCATTCACCCCCCACATCCGATCACTGGCTCGCTCTTCTTACCTGCATCTCAAAAACATTTCTAGAATTCGCCCTTTTCTTACTTTCGACTCTGCAAAAACTCTTACTGTTTCACTTATTCATTCTCGTCTGGACTATTGTAACTCTCTACTAATCGGCCTCCCTCTTACCAAACTTTCCCCGCTCCAATCTGTCCTGAATGCTGCTGCCAGGATCATATTCCTCACCAACCGTTACACCGATGCCTCTACCTTGTGCCAGTCATTACACTGGCTACCCATCCACTCCAGAATCCAGTACAAAACTACTACCCTCATCCACAAAGCACTCCATGGCTCAGCACCACCCTACATCTCCTCCCTGGTATCAGTCTACCACCCTACCCGTGCCCTCCGCTCCGCTAATGACCTCAGGTTAGCATCCTCAATAATCAGAACCTCCCACTCCCGTCTCCAAGACTTTACACGTGCTGCGCCGATTCTTTGGAATGCACTACCTAGGTTAATACGATTAATCCCCAATCCCCACAGTTTTAAGCGTACCCTAAAAACTCATTTGTTCAGACTGGCCTACCGCCTCAATGCATTAACCTAACTATCCCTGTGTGGCCTATTTATAAAAAAAAAAAAACTATCAGGTTCCTTGCATCATGTTCTCATTCACTTTATGCAGTTAATAGCCCACTGTGTCTGTACTGCTACATACTTAGGCAGTTAACTGGTTCATGCAGCTTCACATGAACACCCGAGCCTTACACTATGGCCGGTCCGAATAACTAAAGCAATTGTTACCATCCACCTCTCGTGTCTCCCCTTTTCCTCATAGTTTGTAAGCTTGCGAGCAGGGCCCTCATTCCTCCTGGTATCTGTTTTGAACTGTATTTCTGTTATGCTGTAATGTCTATTGTCTGTACAAGTCCCCTCTATAATTTGTAAAGCGCTGCGGAATATGTTGGCGCTATATAAATAAAAATTATTATTATTATTATTATAATTATTATTATTATGGTATAAAAAGCAGAAACGTGCCTTCAGGAGCAAAATCACCTTCATGCATGACAATGCACCATGTCATGCTGCAAAGAATACCTCTGAGTCATTGGCTGCTATGGGCATAAAAGGAGATAAACTCATGGTGTGGCCACCATCTTCCCCTGACCTCAACCCTATACAGAACCTTTGGAGTATCATCAAGCAAAAGATCTATGAGGGTGGGAGGCAGTTCATATCAAAACAGCAGCTCTGGAAGGCAATTCTGACTTCATGCAAAGAAATACAAGCAGAAACTCTCCAAAAACTCACAAGTTCAATGGATGCAAGAATTGTGAAGGTGATATCAAAGAAGGGGTCCTATGTTAACATGTAACTTGGCCTATTAGGATGTTTTGGAGTTAAATAGGTTTTTTGTTCAGTGAATGTGACCTCCTAATGCTGCAAATTCCACACATGAGCATTTTCAGTTCTTTTCAACATATCAAATGTTTAGAAATTCTACTGTGCCTAATAATTTGGAACAGTGCATTTTGAGCTTGTGACGCCCGAGAGACCGGGGTACCCAGCACCGGACCAATGGGGTCTGTCTCTTGAGGGGAATGTCACAGGTGGCTTGACCCGGTGCTGTGGCCTCAGGCAATGCACAGTGTAAGGGGTATCGTGAGGGGACAGGCACTTACTTGATCAGCAGCAGGTTCTCCCAGCGGTGACGATCTCGATCCTGGATAGATGGCTATTGTCCAAATGAAAGACTGAGGCACTGAAACGTTTAACCAGTTTACTTTAACATAAAAGGATTTACAACCAGTCCTGTCACCGGCGTCTGTATGGGAACTCTGAGTTACTTTGACCCTGCCAGGGTCTTCGCCTCTTATTGTGCGCAATTTCTGTGTGGCCCTGCTGCTGTATGTGAACTGGCTGCCGGCCCAATCTGTCCCCTCCGGGTCCTGGTTCGACGGGCAACCCGAGTCCTTTTATCGGCTTACCCCCTCCGGGAGTACTGCTGAACTCTGTGTCTGTTGCTGCGTCCGACCCTAGTGAAGCTGATATCACCTCACGTTTTTCCGGTTGCTGTATTATATATAATGAATACAGCCACGGATCCGGTATCCGTCTTTGCGCCTGTTCTGGGTAGTGATTAATGCTACCCGGTTCTCACAATGTCCCTTTTCTGTGTCCCTCTTCTCCTCAGGCTGGTGATTTGGGCCTGGAAACCGTCATAGGGCTGTTAGAAATTCAGCTGTATGACCTCTCACTATCAGCTCCTTAGCCCAACTGCCATTTCTTCTCTCAGACCAGAATGGATTAAGGGGAGTCTCTGGAGCTCCCCCTTCTGGCCGGAGGTGGTAGTGCAGTTTTGCTATCTTAATATTTGTGTTTAGTGTCAGTAACTATTTTTGTGGCAAATACCCCTAGGGGTGCCACATTCCCCCTTAGTTAAGAACAGTACTCCGGGACTGTGGGACGATAACATTTTGAAATAACAATTAATATGTACAGAGTCTTAAAAATGAAAAGTTACAAAAACCACTCAAGGAAACAAAAATAGAGTTCTGTAAAAAGTCACTTCAAATAGCGTCCATTAATACAGTTCTACCCTTGAAGGTACTAGGAAAGGCACTGCACTTTGTGTCCAGGAATTTAGTTCCATTTTTCCAACGGAGTTACCAATAGAAAGTCTAAAGAAAGTTCAAAAAGAGCAAAAAGGAAAGTTCAAAAAGCAGTCTTTCCGGAGCTTTGATTTAGTGCCTCCGGGCTGATAACAAGTTCAAGAATATGCAAGAAGTTCATACAGACAAGTCTCTGTAGGTACTGGGCTTAAACGTTGCAGACTGATAACAATGACTATACTACATTTTCTGTTTAACTATATATGGCATAACATATATACAATTCACATTATGAGCTTTATAGTTGGTAATCTGCATACCTGGCCGGTAATTGGCCCTGGGTACTACGCTGTGATCTACGTAATAGCGGTATCTCTTCATGTGGTGTACTACTGTCTACTGCGGATGTAGTATCTGCCCGCTCTGCTAAAGATAATTCCATGACTATGGAGTTGGCAAGTCCACCGTGAATGAGATTACTCTGATCAGGAATCTGTTCTTCCTGGCCTGGAACCTCCTGTAGTACGGGGTCAGCCTCTTCCTGTCTTGGGACTTCTGGTATTGGGTTCGGTGTTGGGTAAAAGGCCACCATGGGAACCACTACTGCACCATGGTATGTTAGTAGGGTTTTGGGAAAGTCTCCTATACAGGTGTGATACATTTTCTCTTCTTTTTCCTTTACTGGTTGGACCAGTATGGGTTGAATAACTTCTGGTTCTGGCTGGACAACTTCTGGCTCTTTCAATGCTTCCGGACACAATTTAAGATTGTCTCTTGACACTAGTACAGATGTTAAGCCTCCGTTTTTGCTAATGAGACACATTTTAGGATTATCCATTCTTGTTGGTAAAACTGTGTAGGGTACGGCTTCCCACTGATTGTCTAGTTTATTGGTTCGACGATTTCTCTTGAGCACTTGGTCACCCGGTCTTAATGGGGTCGCTAGAGCATTCTGGTTGAAAGTTCGCTCTTGTCTTTCTCTAGTTTGCTGAAGGCTTCTTTCCACACTCTCTTGCACTTGGCGATACTGCTTTTGCCGTATGATATCCCAATTGGAGTCTTGAACTTCTGCGTCTGGTTTCAGAATTCCCATTTCTAGATCGATTGGTAATTGGCCGGGTCTTGCACGCATAAGGTAAGCTGGGGTGCAGTTGGTGGAGCTTACCGGGACATGATTATATAGATCTACCAAGTCAGGCAATTTCTCTGGCCATTGATTCCTTTCTGTCTCAGGTAAAGTCTTTAGTAGGTCTATTATAATATGGTTCATCTTCTCGCATAAGCCGTTTGTTTGTGGATGATAGGCCGTCGTCCGGATCTTTTTGCAACCATACATATTACAGAATTCTCTGAAGATCTCTGATTCAAAGGCTGTACCTTGGTCGGTGAGAACCTGTTCCGGATATCCATGGGGTCTACAAAAGTACGTTTGGAACGCTTTGGCTGCTGTTTTTGCTGTCAGATCTTTTACGGGTACTACTACCAAGAAGCGTGAATAATGGTCCACGATGGTCAAGGCATAGACATAGCCGGACCGGCTTGGTGTCAACTTCACGTGGTCCATGGCTACAAGTTCAAGTGGTTGTTTGGTGATTATGGGCTGCAGTGGTGCTCTTTGGTTCTTTTGATCGTTTCTTCTGAGGTTGCACGGGCCACAATTTCTGCACCACTGTTCGATTGATTTTCTCATCCCGACCCAATAAAATCTTTCTCTTAGAAGTACTTCTAACTTTTTCCAACCGAAGTGACCAGCACCATTATGGTAAGCTTCGAGGACCATCTTGACATCTTGTTTAGGCACGATAATCTGCCAAACCAATTCATGTGTTTTCGGATTGGTGTACCTTCTACAGAGCTTCCCTTGATACAGGAACATTTTGCCTCTCTCTTTCCAGAGTTGATGCGTCTCTTCTGGGGCATCCTCATCGGGATATGCACTTTGCTCAGTCAGCAGTTCCTTCACCAACTTCACAGCCGGATTGCTGTCTTGAGTGTCAGCCCATCTATGGTGTGCTAACGGATTAAAATTCACCTCTTGTTGTTTCTGATAGGTACTTGACTGATGATGTTTTGCCTTGGGATGATGGAAGGCTGGTAGTTCAATTTCTTCAAGCTCCCCCGTTTCTTCTTCTACATCTCTCAAGTGTGGCATCCGGGATAGGGCATCGGCATTTCCATTCTTGCGACCTGCTCGATACTTGATCTTGAAGTTGTAATTAGATAACCGGGCTATCCATCGCTGTTCTAACGCACCTAATTTGGCTGTGTCCAGGTGGGTCAACGGATTGTTGTCAGTATAGACAATAAATTCTGCAGCAGCCAGATAGTGTTTGAAACGTTCAGTCACAGCCCAAACTACTGCCAGTAGTTCCAATTTGAAGGAGCTATAATTTTCTGGATTTCTTTCAGTAGGCCGGAGCTTTCTACTTGCAAAGGTGATGACTTTCTCCCGACCTTCTTGCTTTTGTGACAGCACCGCTCCTAGTCCCACATTACTGGCATCGGTGTAGAGGATGAAAGGTTGATGGTAATCTGGGTATGCCAGAACCTCTTCTCCGGTTAGTGCCTTCTTTAGTTGTTCAAAGGAGTCTTCCCTTTCATCGTTCCACTGAAAAGGAGGGTTTCGGTTTGAAGGTTTCTTCGTCTGCCCTACCAAGGCGTCTTGCAAGGGTGCTGCCAATTTGGTAAATCCTTTTATAAATCTGCGATAGTAACCCACCAATCCCAGGAATTGCCTCACTTCTTTTGCGTTGGTAGGTCTTGGCCAATCCCTTATGGCGCTTATTTTCTCGGGATCCGGTGCTACTCCCTCCGAACTCACGATGTGTCCCAGGTACTGTACCTTTGGCTTGAGAAGGTGACATTTGGATGGCTTGATTTTCATGCCATACCTGGATAAGGCTTCGAACACTTCTGCCAGGTCTATTAAGTGTTGTTCGTAAGTCTTTGAGTAGACGATCACATCATCTAGGTACAGGAGGACGGTCTCGAAGTTCTTGTGTCCGAGGCAGCATTCCATCAGCCGCTGGAAGGTACCGGATGCGTTGCAGAGTCCGAATGGCATGCGATTAAATTCACTTAGACCCATTGGTGTGGTGAATGCTGTCTTTTCCTTATCTCTCTCAGCCACAGAGACTTGCCAATACCCGCTTGTTAAGTCTAAGGTGGAAAAATAATTAGCAGATTTCAAAGCAGTCAAGGACTCTTCTATCCTAGGCAAGGGGTAGGCGTCTTTATGGGTGATGTTATTAATCCGCCGGTAGTCTACGCACATTCTCATGGTTCCGTCCTTTTTTTTGACAAGCACTAGAGGGGCCGCCCAGGGGCTACAGCTGTCTCTTATTACCCCGGCCTGTTTCATTTCCCTCAGCATATCTTTTGCACATTGATAGTGAGCGGGCGGTATGGGTCTATATCTTTCTTTTATTGGGGGATGGTCACCTGTGGGGATTGTGTGTTCTACCCCTTCTATCCGTCCGAAGTCCAATGGGTGTTTACTGAAGACTTGTTCATATTCCGTCACTAGCCTATACACCCCTTGTTTTTGATGGGTAGGTGTTGAATTTATGCCCACGTGTAGCTGTTGGCACCAATCCTCCATTTCAACATCTGAGCCATTGCCTTCCACCTGACAGGTTGGTTCTAAGGGCTCAATGGTTGTGATGGCATTGTTGTCAACAGTATATAGCTTTGCCATTGTAGCATACCTTGGCAAAGTGACCTCTTCCTCTCCACAGTTCAAAAGTCGTACCGGCACTCGTCCCCGGTGTACCTCGACTATACCTCGTGCTGTGAGTATAGTGGGCCTGCTGTCGGTGTACACTGGTTCTATTAAGGCTTGATAATCTCGTCCCTTAGTACCAATGGCTGCTCTACACCATACCAGCATTTCTGTTTTTGGTGGGATTACAATAGACGTTGGATCACTTACCCTCACACTGCCGATTTCTCCACCTGCAACTTCTACCTGTTGCCTTAACATCAATACTTTTATTTCCCTTTGGAGAACTCTCTGCTGGCAGGATTGGGCAGTTTCAGCAATTTGCTGTAAGACAGAAATGACTTCGGAAAAGCAGTTCTCTAACACATTCATTCCTATCAATACAGTTGGTTCACCGTTCCGCCGGTCAACATCAACAACAATTATACCCTGTTTCTTCAATTCTACTTTACCAATCTTTATGGTCATCTCCCTGAATCCTAGTTTCGGTACCAACTTACCATTACTGGCCCATATATCTAGTTCAACATCAGAGGGCCCTTTATCAATATCTGCATCAGCCCAGTACTTCTTATAAAGGATATACGGTATAGATGAAATCTGGGAACCTGTGTCCAGCAAAGCGTAGAGGGGCATTCCGTCCAGCACGATAGGGATAATGGGTCGTCCTCCGATGTACCTGTCGTGCCAGGGTGTTGGGCCTTGAAAGTTCATTCCTGGGAAGCGGCCCGCATTCCCAGGGGATTCCCGTTTAAATCACAATCTCGTGCAAAGTGGCCTGGCTGCTGGCAACGGCGGCAAATGGGCTGTCCATCCGGTTGGTAGCGGTCGCGGGGTCGTCCTCTCCATGTCGGGTATTTCCGGGGTCTCATCCATGGAACATCCTCTCTACGGTTTGCCAACTCCATCTTGGGTCCTCTCATCTCCTGCATGGTTTTAGCCATTGAAGCAACAACATCAGTTAAAGAGTCAAGCTTTTGTTGAAAAGCCTCATTAGTACTGGGCCCCAGGGGCTTAGCAATGGCCCCGGACATAGCTGATGTCACTGGTACTCCATGTTGTTGAGGAGCCTCTGCCATGAGTTGCGCAGGCTCCTGATCCCGAGGTGCCTCTGCCAGCTGGAGACGTATAAAGCTCTCCTTTAATTGAGCAAATGTCAATTCAGGGTTCTTAAAAACAAGCATGCTCACATGCCCCCGGTGAGAAGGGGTGTAGAGTCCCTCAATAAATTGATCTCTTAGCAGTTTATCCGCTCCGGTATTAAAAATGGGTTCAGCCAGTGTAAGTGATTTAAGGGCTTCCTGCAGGTTTAAGGCAAAGTCTCTCACGCCCTCATTAACTTTTTGTTTGCAATTAAAGAATCGTACTTTAGCTTTGCTGCTGGCAGTGGTTTCAAATGTAGCTTTTAATCCAGCAAATATGCGTTCAACAGTGCCTTTTAGATCAGCTGCCCATGCTGTGACTTCTCGCTTAGCATGGCCACTTAACTGCATCATCAGGAGACTAACACGCTGAACTTCACCCACGGGGAACATGTCAAAATGAGCCAGCATCTTTTCTCTGAAATCGTCAAGGGTATTAGGCTCACCTTCATACATTGGAAGCCATGGGCGACCCGGGGTATATGGCATCAGCACCGGTATGATGGGCGCCACTCCTTGCACCGCTGCGCTACCGGACTCTCTATCGACACTCTGTCTTTCAGCTGCATTAGCGTCGCCGGATGCTGCGGCGTCTCCGTGCTGCGACATACTGTGCCCCCTTAGTTAATCCGGACCCTTCCGGTCCTCCGCTTCCGTCGGGATAGTGTAGATTCGTTCCGCTGTGCAGCAGGATCGATTTTCCCCTTGCTCTGATGTCAGAGCGCTCAGCTTGGTGCCGCCCACAATGACACGCCCCCTGCTGCTCCTGACGGCCGCGCGCTCTGTAATGGCGGATTCTGAAGTTTTTCAGTTAGACTGGGGCTCAGGTGATGGCGTAGCTCAATTAACAGTCTCGTGCCTAACGGTTATGAGGTGATTACCTCAGGGGATGGCGGCCATCTTTACTCCATTATAACCAATGGGGAAAAGTCACTTTCAATAGTTTTCAATGGGGAATGGATTTTTCTTTAATAAAGTCAATTTTCAAGATTTTTCATCCAAGTTTTCACAGTTTTGGGCTCCAATCACAGCACACAATACCCGGTATATGGGCTGGCTCTATCCTGTTCGTGACGCCAATTGTGACGCCCGAGAGACCGGGGTACCCAGCACCGGACCAATGGGGTCTGTCTCTTGAGGGGAATGTCACAGGTGGCTTGACCCGGTGCTGTGGCCTCAGGCAATGCACAGTATAAGGGGTATCGTGAGGGGACAGGCACTTACTTGATCAGCAGCAGGTTCTCCCAGCGGTGATGATCCCAATCCTGGATAGATGGCTATTGTCCAAATGAAAGACTAAGGCACTGAAACGTTTAACCAGTTTACTTTAACATAAAAGGATTTACAACCAGTCCTGTCACCGGCGTCTGTATGGGAACTCTGAGTTACTTTGACCCTGCCGGGGTCTTCGCCTCTTATTGTGCGCAATTTCTGTGTGGCCCTGCTGCTGTATGTGAACTGGCTGCCGGCCCAATCTGTCCCCTCCGGGTCCTGGTTCGACGGGCAACCCGAGTCCTTTTATCGGCTTACCCCCTCCGGGAGTACCGCTGAACTCTGTGTCTGTTGCTGCGTCCGACCCTAGTGAAGCTGATATCACCTCACGTTTTTCCGGTTGCTGTATTATATATAATGAATACAGCCACGGATCCGGTATCCGTCTTTGCGCCTGTTCTGGGTAGTGATTAATGCTACCCGGTTCTCACAATGTCCCTTTTCTGTGTCCCTCTTCTCCTCAGGCTGGTGATTTGGGCCTGGAAACCGTCATAGGGCTGTTAGAAATTCAGCTGTATGACCTCTCACTATCAGCTCCTTAGCCCAACTGCCATTTCTTCTCTCAGACCAGAATGGATTAAGGGGAGTCTCTGGAGCTCCCCCTTCTGGCCGGAGGTGGTAGTGCAGTTTTGCTATCTTAATATTTGTGTTTAGTGTCAGTAACTATTTTTGTGGCAAATACCCCTAGGGGTGCCACAAGCTTTTATTCATTTTGGAGATTATACTGTTATCATTGGGAGGTTTCTTCAATAAAATTCTATGTATATTCTAATGGGTGATGACTTTTATTAGACTGTCATTTGTGCAAACTATTTAGGAAAATCCGAGAAAAATATCATTTGCATAATAATTTGGAACATGGTGTACAATTCCAACAGTGAAACATGGTGGTGGCAGCATCATGCTATGGTGGTATTTTTCAGCTGCAGGGACAGGACGACTGGTTGCCATTGAAGGAAACATGAATGCAGCCAAGTACAGAGATATCCTAGATGAAAACCTCAACAAACCTGGGAAACACACATTCGCCAGAAGACTCGCTACACTCATCAGGAGGGCGTTAAACTAGAAGAAGAGGGGACGGGAAGAAAAACATTAGACTCGAACAAAGACGACCCAGGAAAACATACTCAGAAGGGAGGTAAGAACATTTCTAAAACAATCCACAGTGAGGAGATTGGAACAAAACAAAATCCTCTAAACTGCATGCTCGCAAACGTCAGAAGCCTGACAAACAAGATGGAAGAACTAGAAGCAGAAATATCTACAGGTAACTTTGACATAGTGGGAATAACCGAGACATGGTTAGATGAAAGCTATGACTGGGCAGTTAACTTACAGGGTTACAGTCTGTTTAGAAAGGATCGTAAAAATCGGAGAGGAGGAGGGGTTTGTCTCTATGTAAAGTCTTGTCTAAAGTCCACTTTAAGGGAGGATATTAGCGAAGGGAATGAGGATGTCGAGTCCATATGGGTTGAAATTCATGGAGGGAAAAATGGTAACAAAATTCTCATTGGGGTCTGTTACAAACCCCCAAATATAACAGAAAGCATGGAAAGTCTACTTCTAAAGCAGATAGATGAAGCTGCAACCCATAATGAGGTCCTGGTTATGGGGGACTTTAACTACCCGGATATTAACTGGGAAACAGAAACCTGTGAAACCCATAAAGGCAACAGGTTTCTGCTAATAACCAAGAAAAATTATCTTTCACAATTGGTGCAGAATCCAACCAGAGGAGCAGCACTTTTAGACCTAATACTATCTAATAGACCTGACAGAATAACAAATCTGCAGGTGGTTGGGCATTTAGGAAATAGCGACCACAATATTGTGCAGTTTCACCTGTCTTTCACTAGGGGGACTTGTCAGGGAGTCACAAAAACATTGAACTTTAGGAAGGCAAAGTTTGACCAGCTTAGAGATGCTCTTAATCTGGTAGACTGGGACAATATCCTCAGAAATAAGAATACAGATAATAAATGGGAAATGTTTAAGAACATCCTAAATAGGCAGTGTAAGCGGTTTATACCTTGTGGGAATAAAAGGACTAGAAATAGGAAAAACCCAATGTGGCTAAACAAAGAAGTAAGACAGGCAATTAACAGTAAAAAGAAAGCATTTGCACTACTAAAGCAGGATGGCACCATTGAAGCTCTAAAAAACTATAGGGAGAAAAATACTTTATCTAAAAAACTAATTAAAGCTGCCAAAAAGGAAACAGAGAAGCACATTGCTAAGGAGAGTAAAACTAATCCCAAACTGTTCTTCAACTATATCAATAGTAAAAGAATGAAAACTGAAAATGTAGGCCCCTTAAAAAATAGTGAGGAAAGAATGGTTGTAGATGACGAGGAAAAAGCTAACATATTAAACACCTTCTTATCCACGGTATTCACGGTGGAAAATGAAATGCTAGGTGAAATCCCAAGAAACAATGAAAACCCTATATTAAGGGTCACCAATCTAACCCAAGAAGAGGTGCGAAACCGGCTAAATAAGATTAAAATAGATAAATCTCCGGGTCCGGATGGCATACACCCACGAGTACTAAGAGAACTAAGTAATGTAATAGATAAACCATTATTTCTTATTTTTAGTGACTCTATAGCGACAGGGTCTGTTCCGCAGGACTGGCGCATAGCAAATGTGGTGCCAATATTCAAAAAGGGCTCTAAAAGTGAACCTGGAAATTATAGGCCAGTAAGTCTAACCTCTATTGTTGGTAAAATATTTGAAGGGTTTCTGAGGGATGTTATTCTGGATTATCTCAATGAGAATAACTGTTTAACTCCATATCAGCATGGGTTTATGAGAAATCGCTCCTGTCAAACCAATCTAATCAGTTTTTATGAAGAGGTAAGCTATAGACTGGACCACGGTGAGTCATTGGACGTGGTATATCTCGATTTTTCCAAAGCGTTTGATACCGTGCCGCACAAGAGGTTGGTACACAAAATGAGAATGCTTGGTCTGGGGGAAAATGTGTGTAAATGGGTTAGTAACTGGCTTAGTGATAGAAAGCAGAGGGTGGTTATAAATGGTATAGTCTCTAACTGGGTCGCTGTGACCAGTGGGGTACCGCAGGGGTCAGTATTGGGACCTGTTCTCTTCAACATATTCATTAATGATCTGGTAGAAGGTTTACACAGTAAAATATCGATATTTGCAGATGATACAAAACTATGTAAAGCAGTTAATACAAGAGAAGATAGTATTCTGCTACAGATGGATCTGGATAAGTTGGAAACTTGGGCTGAAAGGTGGCAGATGAGGTTTAACAATGATAAATGTAAGGTTATACACATGGGAAGAGGGAATCAATATCACCATTACACACTGAACGGGAAACCACTGGGTAAATCTGACAGGGAGAAGGACTTGGGGATCCTAGTTAATGATAAACTTACCTGGAGCAGCCAGTGCCAGGCAGCAGCTGCCAAGGCAAACAGGATCATGGGGTGCATTAAAAGAGGTCTGGATACACATGATGAGAGCATTATACTGCCTCTGTACAAATCCCTAGTTAGACCGCACATGGAGTACTGTGTCCAGTTTTGGGCACCGGTGCTCAGGAAGGATATAATGGAACTAGAGAGAGTACAAAGGAGGGCAACAAAATTAATAAAGGGGATGGGAGAACTACAATACCCAGATAGATTAGAGAAATTAGGATTATTTAGTCTAGAAAAAAGACGACTGAGGGGCGATCTAATAACCATGTATAAGTATATAAGGGGACAATACAAATATCTCGCTGAGGATCTGTTTATACCAAGGAAGGTGACGGGCACAAGGGGGCATTCTTTGCGTCTGGAGGAGAGAAGGTTTTTCCACCAACATAGAAGAGGATTCTTTACTGTTAGGGCAGTGAGAATCTGGAATTGCTTGCCTGAGGAGGTGGTGATGGCGAACTCAGTCGAGGGGTTCAAGAGAGGCCTGGATGTCTTCCTGGAGCAGAACAATATTGTATCATACAATTATTAGGTTCTGTAGAAGGACGTAGATCTGGGTATTTATTATGATGGAATATAGGCTGAACTGGATGGACAAATGTCTTTTTTCGGCCTTACTAACTATGTTACTATGTTACTATGTTACTAAAACCTCTTCCAGAGTGCTCTGGACCTCAGACTTGGACGAAGGTTCACCTTCCAACAAGACAATGACCCTAAGCACACAGCTAAAATAACAAAGGAGTGGCTTCAGAACAACTCTGTGACCATTCTTGACTGGCCCAGCCAGAGCCCTGAAATAAACCCAATTGAGCATCTCTGGAGAGACCTAAAAATAGCTGCCCAACGTTCACCATCCAACCTGATGGAACTAGAGAGGATCTGCAAGGAAGAATGGCAGAGGATGCCCAAATCCAGGTGTGAAAAACTTGTTGAATCATTCTCACCATGTGATATTTTAATGTGATATTTTTAAAAAATTGCCAAAATTTCTACATTTCTGGGTTTTCTTCTGTCAAGATGTGGCGCAGAATGTACATTAATTAGTAAAAAAAATGAACTTTTTTGAATTTACCAAATGGCTGCAATGAAACAAAGAGTTAAAAATTTAAAGGGGTCTGAATACTTTCTGTATCAATGTGAGTGTCAGCAGGGAAATGAACCGATTTCTTTTCTTTTTTTCTTGGATGTTTTCTTAATTGCATCCTAATTCCTTAATTTTTTTTTTCACTGAATCAGGTAGACTGTCTGAAGTTTTTATACATTGACTCTTGGCAACGGATAAGTGAAAACTGTATGGAACTGTTTTATAAAGAGCCTCATAGACCTTATATTCCAAAGTGTTTCTTGAGCCATGATACAATGGAAAGTAGAAAAGCTAATTAAATGAGGACATAAGGCTTCAAAACATGATAAATAATAACAAACTAGATGTCAACAATGAGTGCGGACAAAAAAAGACAATTTAAAACGTATGATAGGGCAAGGGGTTCCCTTAGACTTCAATGACCAAGTCTGATATGTAAACCACGTGAGAAATGAACACGTTCTGCGTTTCACGGGCCAGACTAATGGATCAGATTTTAAAACAGATGTGTATATGGCTCAATAAAATAGTATGGATCTGTGTGCTTTGGCAGAAAAAAACAACAGTGGGTTGTGCCACACTGATGTGTGACTGTAGCCTAAGGGTACCGTCACACTATACGATTTACCTACGATCACGACCAGCGATACGACCTGGCCGTGATCGTAGGTAAATCGTAGTGTGGTCGCTGGGGAGCTGCCACACAGACAGCTCTCCAGCGACCAACGATGCCGAGGTCCCCGGGTAACCAGGACCGCGCTTAGTAACCCGATGTTTACCCTGGTTACAAGCATAAAACTAAAAAAAAACAAACAGCACATACTTACATTCTGGTGTCCGTCAGGTCCCTTGCCGTCTGCTTCCCGCACTCACTGACTGCCGGCCGTAAAGTGAAAGTGAAAACACAGCCGCTGTGCTCTGCTTTCACTTTACGGCCGGCAGTCACAGTGCGGGAAGCAGACGGCAAGGGACCTGAGGGACACCAGAATGTAAGTATGTGCTGTTTGTTTTTTTTTTAGTTTTACGCTTGTAACCAGGGTAAACATCGGGTTACTAAGCGCGGCCCTGCGCTTAGTAACCCAATGTTTACCCTGGTTACAAGCGAACGCATCGCTGGATCGCATCGCTAGATCGGTGTCACACACACCGATCTAGCGATGACAGCGGGAGATCCAGCGATGAAACAAAGTTCCAAACGATCTGCTACGACGTACGATTCTCAGCAGGATCCCTGATCGCTGCTGCGTGTCAGACACAGCGATATCGTAACGATATCGCTGGAACGTCACGAATCGTACAGTCGTAGCGATCGAAATGGCAGTGTGTGACGGTACCCTTAGACTGACAGGCTGCTGAATGTATCTGTCAGTCACTGCCTTGAGGAACCGGAATCACCCTCCTCATAATCACTGCGGATTCAAACTATCGATGTTTTTGATTTTTCTTGGCCTTTTTGGGTACCAGGAGTACATACCTGTATGTTTTATACAGGGTAAGGGTAGATTATATGAAGTCTACAGATTCAGTTTACTAATTTTTTATGTTTGTCGTGGATTTTAGTTGTAGGTGAGGCTCAGACATCATCATGTTCTGTTTAGTAATTAAAACCTGAGAACCTCTGGTGTACAGGGGCGTAACTACTGCAGTCACTGCTGTAAATGGGCCCAGCGGGTAAGGAGCCCACCGACAGCAGCATATACTTGAGCAGCATGTGTGTTTTCGGAAGCAGATTCAGCTGAACTGGATCTCGCTTGTTATGTTTGCTAATGACAGGTGTTATGAAGGCAATCCAGAAACACAGTGTGCTTAGCGTTCAGAGCGCACACAGTGATCTGACAAATACCCAAAAATACAAGAACGAGCTCTGAGACGTGGAAACTCTGTAGACTGCACACCTGATCCTATCCTAAACACAACTAAAAGCGGCTGTGGATTGCGCCTAACAACTACCTAGGCAACTCGGCACAGCCTAAGAAACTAGCTAGCCTGAAGATAGAAAAATAGGCCTGACTTGCCCCAGAGAAATTTCCCAAAGGAAAAGGCAGCCCCCCACATATAATGACTGTGAGTAAGATGAAAAGACAAAACGTAGGGATGAAATAGATTCAGCAAAGTGGGGCCCGATATTCTAGGACAGAGTGAGGACAGTAAAGCGAACTTTGCAGTCTACAAAAAACCCTAAAGCAAAACCACGCAAAGGGGGCAAAAAAAACCCACCGTGCCGAACTAACGGCACGGCGGTACACCCTTTGCGTCTCAGAGCTTCCAGCAAAAACAAAAGACAAGCTGGACAGAAAAAAAGCAACAAAAAAGCAAAAGGCACTTAGCTATACAGAGCAGCAGGTCACAGGAACAATCAGGAGAAGCTCAGATCCAACACTGAAACATTGACAAGGAGCAAGGATAGCAGCATCAGGCGGAGTTAAGTAATGAAGCAGTTAACGAGCTCACCAGAACACCTGAGGGAGGAAGCTCAGAAGCTGCAGTACCACTTGTGACCACAGGAGTGAATTCAGCCACAGAATTCACAACACTCGCTGCACAGACCCATCAGATCTGTGCTCAGCAATATACGCTGTCTGCCAATCGGAGACCAGCAGCTGGCATCGGCGTGCACATGTCTGGGGCGGATGGCAGTGACGTCGTGCGTTTCCATCACTTGCATGTTGAAGTCAGCTGTCGTATTCATAAGAGGTCACAGCAGGGGAGTGGAGTATTTTTTTTTAAATCAGCGAGTACATGGTGGCCATACTACTACATAGATGATTATGGGCTGTGCATTATACTACATGGAGAGCTATGGCCTGTGCACTATACTACATTGATGACTATGGGTTGTGTAGTATACTTACATGGAGATGCATTATACTATATGAAGGACTATGAAGAGTGCATTATATTATATGGAGGACTATTGGCTGGGTATTATACTCTATGGCGGACTATGGGCTGTGCATAGTATATGGAGATGCATTATGCTATATAGAGGACGATGGGGGGTACATTATATTATATAGAGGATTATGAAAGGCTCATAATACTATATGGAGGACTATGGGGGTACATTATATTATATGGAGGACTATGGGTTGTGCATTATAATATATAGAGGATTATGAGGGGTGCATTATACTATATGGAGTATTATGGAGGGGTCCATTATCCTTATGATATGGTTCCCCCATGACTTCAGTAATATGCCCCTGGTGAGCATATTGGTTTATTTTTTATTTTCTATATATTAAAGAAGAGTGGCATAACTGGGGACATACACCAGCATGAGGGATATACAGTGGGGGAAATAAGTATTTAATCCCCAGCTGATTTTGTAAGTTTACCCACTGACAAAGTAGTTAGAAACACGTGTGCACAACCGTATGAGGTGCACGGGTAGGTTCCCAAACCGTAATCAGCAAATAATACAAAACCCGGCACTCAACTTTGTGGTGTGAAGAAACGAAAGATTTATTATCCCATATCAGAAAACGTTTCGGTCCCACAACTGGACCTTCATCAGTAACTGAAATAAGTATGTACATACAATACAGCATAATTAAAAACCATAATTGGGAAAACATAAATAAAACTGTGAACAAAAATAACCAAAGTATATACAACATATGCAACATCCTATGCATATGACTATGGCGAAAATGATGGTGGGTGGATACTGGTGGTATAAGAGAGTGACCTATATCGTGGCACAGTGGTAGTACAGTGGTGGAGTTTTATATACCGTTTACTGGGACAATATATAGATTCAAGTGGCTATATGGCCTGCCTGGGAGGTGGAACATAAATCATAGTGAGAGAGTGGACTGAGGTACTATAAACGAGAAGACAAAAGAAGCAGGAGTGTATGGACACCTACCCGGAGGTAGCTACCAATATAGTATTGGATATCCAGAGAGAAAAGTTACAGCCTAGAAGAAATAGAACATCTATGACGGACCCTGATGGAGTTACATACTGGAGAGACGCTGAAGAGTGTAGCATGTAATTACCTATATGGGTGCTGTCATCGCGGCGTCCACCGCTGAATAGCAAGTGAGGAGAGAGGGCCGTGGGGCTGTTTATATAGTGGCAGAGACTGGGAGGATGCCAGCTGTGAGCATGAGAGCGGTGCTTAACCGCCCAGGAAGTGGGCGGAGTTAGGCAGAAGTGACCTGCCAGGAAGAGCAGGTCACATGGACGGTGGTGTGCGGGCGCCATCTTGGAGGTGGCAGTGCTAAAAAGTAGATAGACTGTGCCTGACCACAGCCGCCAGTGTGCGATACATAGGGCTATAAGGGCGGCTGGAGTTCACATGTCCAGACGCTTACATCGGGTATGAGAGGCTATATGCGCAGCGATTTATACACTACCCGGAAAAAAGACTGTAATGCGCATGTCTGTAACTGCCTGCATTAAGCTGTGTGGAAAAAAAAAAAAAAAGTGCGGCAATAAAAATACTGCAAATAAATGAAAATGAGCCTGTTAAAAATGAAAGAAGGCTAATTAGCAAACGCCAGGCAGGAGTAAATTAACCGCATGTACATGTACCCGAATACAGGGATACTATAATGCCCATCAGGGGCCACGGGAAGGTTGTAGTGCAGTTGTAAGGTTAAAGATGGCAGAGGAGAGGTATGTGTAACCGTCATAGAAAGAGGGTATATATAAACTGAAGCAGATTGGAAAAAAGGTATAAGGACCAAGATGCACCAACATACCGGCAGGCCAATGGTAGAAAGGATGGAAAAATGACAGCCGTCAGAGGAGAGAGCAGTAGTGGAAGTGTTTTGACCGATGACAAGAACAGTACTGAGATGGTGTTGATAACACATAACAATAATAGCTATAACAGGGGGACGTGAGTATCCTGAGCATAGTGATGACAAGTGGGTGGAACTGTGCTCGTGATCCATTATGCCGACAATTCAATATAGACGACTCTAAAAAAACAGAGAAAAGCGAGTTAGTAACAAAGTAGGGTAATATTGATATACATCATATAAACGCCATCAGCTCATAGTCCCGATTCAAGCCTTTCGGAGAGAGGGTTTCCAGAGTATGGATCCAGAAAGCCTCCTTCTTTTTGAGCAAAGTGATTCTATCACCACCCCGCCTTGGGGGTGGTACATGGTCAATGACCTGGTATTTTAATTGGGAAACAGAGTGTCCTTGAGTATGAAAGTGGTATGGGATGGGAAGGAGTAGGTTGCTACAACGGATGGTGGATTTATGTTTTGAAATCCTATCCCTGACCGGTTGTGTAGTTTCCCCTATGTAAAGTAAGCCACACGGGCATTTGATAAGGTACACTACATAGGTGGAGTCGCAGGTGAAGAAGTTCTTGATATGAAATGTTTTGCCAGATCTGGGGTGTTGGAACGTGTTCCCCTTTTGTATGTTATTGCATTGTGCGCAATGAAGGCACGGAAAGGTGCCAGTCTTTGGTCGTGAGAGGAAGATCTGTCGACGTGGGTCCTTAGGCCCAATGTCAGCTTTGACCAGATTGTCCCTTAAGTTGGGGGGTCTCCTAAAGCATGGTAAAAAGGGCTCCTTAAACTACACAACCGGTCAGGGATAGTATATCAAAACATAAATCCACCATCTGTTGTAGCAACCTACTCCTTCCCATCCCATACCACTTTCATACTCAAGGACACTCTGTTTCCCAATTAAAATACCAGGTCATTGACCATGTACCACCCCCAAGGCGGGGTGGTGATAGGATCACTTTGCTCAAAAAGAAGGAGGCTTTCTGGATCCATACTCTGGAAACCCTCTCTCCGAAAGGCTTGAATCGGGACTATGAGCTGATGGCGTTTATATGATGTATATCAATATTACCCTACTTTGTTACTAACTCGCTTTCCTCTGTTTTTTTAGAGTTGTCTATATTGAATTGTCGGCATAATGGATCACGAGCACAGTTCCACCCACTTGTCATCACTATGCTCAGGATACTCACGTCCCCCTGTTATAGCTATTATTGTTATGTGTTATCAACACCATCTCAGTACTGTTCTTGTCATCGGTCAAAACACTTCCACTACTGCTCTCTCCTCTGACGGCTGTCATTTTTCCATCCTTTCTACCATTGGCCTGCCGGTATGTTGGTGCATCTTGGTCCTTGTACCTTTTTTCCAATCTGCTTCAGTTTATATATACCCTCTTTCTATGACGGTTACACATACCTCTCCTCTGCCATCTTTAACCTTACAACTGCACTACAACCTTCCCGTGGCCCCTGATGGGCATTATAGTATCCCTGTATTCGGGTACATGTACATGCGGTTAATTTACTCCTGCCTGGCGTTTGCTAATTAGCCTTCTTTCATTTTTAACAGGCTCATTTTCATTTATTTGCAGTATTTTTATTGCCGCACTTTTTTTTTTTTTTTCTTCCACACAGCTTAATGCAGGCAGTTACAGGCATGCGCATTACAGTCTTTTTTCCGGGTAGTGTATAAATCACTGCGCACATAGCCTCTCATACCCGATGTAAGCGTCTGGACATGCGAACTCCAGCCGCCCTTATAGCCCTATGTATCGCACACTGGCGGCTGTGGTCAGGCACAGTCTATCTACTTTTTAGCACTGCCACCTCCAAGATGGCGCCCGCACACCACCGTCCATGTGACCTGCTCTTCCTGGCAGGTCACTTCTGCCTAACTCCGCCCACTTCCTGGGCGGTTAAGCACCGCTCTCATGCTCACAGCTGGCATCCTCCCAGTCTCTGCCACTATATAAACAGCCCCACGGCCCTCTCTCCTCACTTGCTATTCAGCGGTGGACGCCGCGATGACAGCACCCATATAGGTAATTACATGCTACACTCTTCAGCGTCTCTCCAGTATGTAACTCCATCAGGGTCCGTCATAGATGTTCTATTTCTTCTAGGCTGTAACTTTTCTCTCTGGATATCCAATACTATATTGGTAGCTACCTCCGGGTAGGTGTCCATACACTCCTGCTTCTTTTGTCTTCTCGTTTATAGTACCTCAGTCCACTCTCTCACTATGATTTATGTTCCACCTCCCAGGCAGGCCATATAGCCACTTGAATCTATATATTGTCCCAGTAAACGGTATGTAAAACTCCACCACTGTACTACCACTGTGCCACGACATAGGTCACTCTCTTATACCACTAGTATCCACCCACCATCATTTTCGCCATAGTCATATACATAGGATGTTGCATATGTTGTATATACTTTGGTTATTTTTGTTCACAGTTTTATTTATGTTTTCCCAATTATGGTTTTTAATTATGCTGTATTGTATGTACATACTTATTTCAGTTACTGATGAAGGTCCAGTTGTGGGACCGAAACGTTTTCTGATTTGGGATAATAAATCTTTCGTTTCTTCACACCACAAAGTTGAGTGCCGGGTTTTGTATTATTTGCTGATTACGGTTTGGGAACCTACCCGTGCACCTCATACGGTTGTGCACACGTGTTTCTAACTACGTTGTCTCCCCTTACGTGTGGCACACCTTTATGGCTATGACCTCCAATACTTTTTCATACAATAATGAAGAGTGTTCTTCTATTCTGGCACAGTCCACTCTCTCCTGTGACTTTCTGAAAATACCCCCACGTGAGACACGGGGACGTGACCTTGAACGAGCACTTAGGCACCAAGTCAACATAGAATTGCACTGCGCCACCCTCTCCGAGTACCTCCGTGTTAAGAGGATCCCCAGAGGGCTTCGAGTCCCCCTCCGTCCCACCCTGTTTAGTGACTGTTCTGATTATTGTCTGAGGTTTGAACAGATACTTAATAAATGTTCATTTGATCTGATAACACTCACCCTAGAACATCTTCACAAAGCAATTGATACCAACGCGGCCAAAATCAAAAGTATCGAAACTCAGCTATCTTCCACCGGTACAGCAGAGGAACTGAGCACCTTGAGGACCCAGATCCAGGAGCGGGTTGATCTACATAAAAGGGATACTGAGAACCGCAAACGCAGCAAATTCTCTCGTGACACGATTGACTACGAGACTAATCAAGTATACCGATGGCACGACAACTCGACATCAAGACGCCAACCTGCACGCAACCAGAGATCCTCTACAGACTATTCCACCTCGGGCTCAGACCAAGAGAGGAACGCCCTCCCCTCTACTTCAAGCCTTTTTTTAGGACAGCGACGCCGATTTCCAAAAAGAAAACCCGACGGAGCGCCTCCAAGAAGGGACACCACGGATCAAATGCGGATCACGAGATCCAAGGTACAGAATCATTGGTGGTGAACATTTCTTCTAGATCCCTGGGGGTTGCAGAACTTGGGGTATTACAAAAGGGCTAGTCTTTCTGTCCCTCGTATCAGTGTAAAACATTTGATCTAGAGATGGACTTACAACGCTTTTTTCGTTTACTAAGACTTAAGACCCATTTTGCCTCTTCTCCAATCAACACCCCACCCCCCTGTACCAACCCTATGTCTATTGTGACATTAGGCCTACGGGACAAAAGTTCCTTCCGCCCACCTCAGGGCTCCCACGCTGTGGAGACATTTATTGGCTTCGTCCAAGAGTCGTTCCACACTACGCGACGATATTGAAAAAGGTAGACTACACTATCCATCTAATCTCTCTGCTACGGAATATCAGGCATTAGTCACACTACAGAAAGACCCCAACCTCATCATAAAACCAGCAGACAAGGGTGGCGCGCTTGTCATAATGGACAAGGCACAATACATAGCGGAGATCCATCGCCAGCTTAATGATACCTCTATTTATGACCGACTCTCGAGAGATCCCTCTACAGAGATTAGGGGTAAAATTGATAGCATCATCACCAAATACTCACACCTAGGGATCATTGATCCTAAGACAAGTGATTTTCTGAGAAAGAAGAACCCCATCACACCGGTATTTTATACCTTACCAAAAATACACAAAAATCTGTCTAATGCCCCGGGCAGGCCAATTGTGGCCTCCACAGATTCAATCATTTCCCCACTATCACGATACCTGGAAAAAATCCTCACACCTATTACTCAGAGATCAGCATCATTCATCTTGGACACTGGGGATTTTTTACAATGTATCAGGGATCTACATAGGGTACCTCCAAACACCCTCCTGGTAACTTTAGACGTTAAGGACTTGTACACGTCCATTCCGCATCTGAACGGCATTAATTCGGTACACCAGTCCCTCACCGCCGCAGGCCTTGATACGGACCAGATCAATCTTTGTATTGAATTACTGACAACGGTACTCTATAATAACTTTTTTCTCTTCCAGGATTCCTTTTACTTGCAGAGACGGGGGACCGCAATGGGCTCCAATGTAGCGCCCCCGTACGCTAACACGTACATGGCATTATTCAAGACGTCCGTCATCTACAAACATCCTTTGTTTATTCACAACGTTTCCGTGTGGAAACGATACATAGATGATGTTTTTTGCCTATGGGGGGGCTCATTGGAGTCCTTGCAGGAGTTCTTCCTTTTCCTCAATGATGCCTGGCCAGGCATCAAATTCACTATCAGTCATGACCAGAACGCCATTAATTTTCTAGACACTACGGTGCTCAAAGATTCAGCGGGCCTACTTACTACTGATCTATACTCTAAGCCAACGGACAGGAATAGCTTGCTACACTACCAGAGCTTCCACCCACCATCCACGAAACGCTCGATTCCTATATCACAATACCAACGGGTCAAACGCATAGTCCCGGATCCAATACTCTGTGAGGAACGTCTCCAGGGTATGACCACGAAATTTCTTAAGAGGGGTTATCCCTCGGTAATACTGGCACGGTCTAGGGACCCTCCACCCCAAATAGCCAGGAGGAACACAGAAAAACGCATTCCCTTCGTGCATGCATATCACCCCTTCTCCTTCATTCTTCACAAAACCATCAGGAGACACTGGCATCTCCTTTCTACAGCCCACCCTGACATACCAGAATTTAAGGAGCCCTTTTTACCATGCTTTAGGAGACCCCCCAACTTAAGGGACAATCTGGTCAAAGCTGACATTGGGCCTAAGGACCCACGTCGACAGATCTTCCTCTCACGACCAAAGACTGGCACCTTTCCGTGCCTTCATTGCGCACAATGCAATAACATACAAAAGGGGAACACGTTCCAACACCCCAGATCTGGCAAAACATTTCATATCAAGAACTTCTTCACCTGCGACTCCACCTATGTAGTGTACCTTATCAAATGCCCGTGTGGCTTACTTTACATAGGGGAAACTACACAACCGGTCAGGGATAGGATTTCAAAACATAAATCCACCATCCGTTGTAGCAACCTACTCCTTCCCATCCCATACCACTTTCATACTCAAGGACACTCTGTTTCCCAATTAAAATACCAGGTCATTGACCATGTACCACCCCCAAGGCGGGATGGTGATAGAATCACTTTGCTCAAAAAGAAGGAGGCTTTCTGGATCCATACTCTGGAAACCCTCTCTCCGAAAGGCTTGAATCGGGACTATGAGCTGATGGCGTTTATATGATGTATATCAATATTACCCTACTTTGTTACTAACTCGCTTTTCTCTGTTTTTTAAGAGTCGTCTATATTGAATTGTTGGCATAATGGATCACGAGCACAGTTCCACCCACTTGTCATCACTATGCTCAGGATACTCACGTCCCCCTGTTATAGCTATTATTGTTATGTGTTATCAACACCATCTCAGTACTGTTCTTGTCATCGGTCAAAACACTTCCACTACTGCTCTCTCCTCTGACGGCTGTCATTTTTCCATCCTTTCTACCATTGGCCTGCCGGTATGTTGGTGCATCTTGGTCCTTATACCTTTTTTCCAATCTGCTTCAGTTTATATATACCCTCTTTCTATGACGGTTACACATACCTCTCCTCTGCCATCTTTAACCTTACAACTGCACTACAACCTTCCCGTGGCCCCTGATGGGCATTATAGTATCCCTGTATTCGGGTACATGTACATGCGGTTAATTTACTCCTGCCTGGCGTTTGCTAATTAGCCTTCTTTCATTTTTAACAGGCTCATTTTCATTTATTTGCAGTATTTTTATTGCCGCACTTTTTTTTTTTTTTCCACACAGCTTAATGCAGGCAGTTACAGACATGCGCATTACAGTCTTTTTTTCCGGGTAGTGTATAAATCGCTGCGCACATAGCCTCTCATACCCGATGTAAGCATCTGGACATGCGAACTCCAGCCGCCCTTATAGCCCTATGTATCGCACACTGGCGGCTGTGGTCAGGCACAGTCTATCTACTTTTTAGCACTGCCACCTCCAAGATGGCGCCTGCACACCACCGTCCATGTGACCTGCTCTTCCTGGCAGGTCACTTCTGCCTAACTCCGCCCACTTCCTGGGCGGTTAAGCACCGCTCTCATGCTCACAGCTGGCATCCTCCCAGTCTCTGCCACTATATAAACAGCCCCACGCCCCTCTCTCCTCACCTGCTAATCAGTGGTGGACGCCGCGATGACAGCACCCATATAGGTAATTACATGCTACACTCTTCAGCGTCTCTCCAGTATGTAACTCCATCACGGTCCGTCATAGATGTTCTATTTCTTCTAGGCTGTAACTTTTCTCTCTGGATATCCAATACTATATTGGTAGCTACCTCCGGGTAGGTGTCCATACACTCCTGCTTCTTTTGTCTTCTCGTTTATAGTACCTCAGTCCACTCTCTCACTATGATTTATGTTCCACCTCCCAGGCAGGCCATATAGCCACTTGAATCTATATATTGTCCCAGTAAACGGTATGTAAAACTCCACCACTGTACTACCACTGTGCCACGACATAGGTCACTCTCTTATACCACTAGTATCCACCCACCATCATTTTCGCCATAGTCATATGCATAGGATGTTGCATATGTTGTATATACTTTGGTTATTTTTGTTCACAGTTTTATTTATGTTTTCCCAATTATGGTTTTTAATTATGCTGTATTGTATGTACATACTTATTTCAGTTACTGATGAAGGTCCAGTTGTGGGACCAAAACGTTTTCTGATTTGGGATAATAAATCTTTCGTTTCTTCACACCACAAAGTTGAGTGCCGGGTTTTGTATTATTTACCCACTGACAAAGACATGAACAGTCTATAATTTCAAAGGTAGGCTAATTTTAACATTGAGAGAATATCAAAAATAAAATCTAGAAAATCACATTGTATAAATTATATAAATTTATTTGCATTTTGCAGTGAGAAGTAAGTATTTGATCGCTCTGGCAAGCAAGACTTAATACTAGGTGGCAAAACCCTTGTTGGCAAGCACAGCAGTCAGACGTTTTTTGTAGGTGATGATGATGTTTGCACACATGTCGGAGGAATTTTGGTCCACTCCTCTTTGCAGATCATCTCTAAATCATTAAGATTTTGAAACTGTCGCTTGGCAACTTGGAGCTTCAACTCACTCCATAAATTTCTATGGGATTAAGGGCTGGAGACTGGCTAGGCCACTCCATGACCTTAATGTGCTTCTTTTTGAGTCACTCCTTTGTTGCCTTGGCTGAATGTTTTGGGTCATTGTCTTGCTGGAACACCCAGCCTGGACCCATTTTTAACCCCTTTACCCCTGAGGGTGGTTCACATGTTAATGACCAGGCCAAGTTTTACAGTTCTGACCACTGTCCCTTTATGAGGTAATAACACTGGAACACTTCCATGGATACCGGTGATTCTGACATTGTTTTTTTACTGACATATTGTACTTCATGGTAGTGGTAAAAAGTATTTGATATAACTTGCGATTATTTGTGAAAAAATGGAAATTTGGCAAAAATTTAGAAAATTTTGCAATTTTCCAACTTTGAATTTTCATGCCCTTAAATCAGAGATGTGTCACACAAAATACTTAATAATTAACATTTCCTACATGTCTACTTTACATCAGCACAATTTTAGAACTAACATTTTTTTTGTTAGGAAGTTTTAAGGGTTAAAAGTTAACCCCTCTGTGACCTTAGACGTACTATCCCGTCGAGGTGCCCTGGGCTTATCTGACCCTGGACGGGATAGTATGTCATAGCAATCGGCAGCGCTCACGGGGGGAGCGCCGCCGATCGCGGCCGGGTGTCAGCTGCTTATCGCAGCTGACATCCGGCACTATGTGCCAGGAGCGGTCACGGACCGCCCCCGGCACATTAACCCCCACCACACCGCGATCAAAGATGATCGCGATGTGCCGGCGGTACAGGGAAGCACCGCGCAGGGAGGGGGCTCCCTGCGGGCTTCCCTGAGCCCCCCGCAGCAATGCGATGTGATCGCGTTGCTGCGAGGGTCTTACCTCCCTCCCTGCTCCAGGCCCGGATCCAAGATGGCCGCGGATCCGGGTCCTGCAGGGAGGGAGGTGGCTTCACAGAGCCTGCTCAGAGCAGGCACTGTGAAGCCTGCTGTGCTGCAAGTCAGATCGGTGATCTGACAGAGTGCTGTGCAAACTGTCAGATCATCGATCTGTGATGTCCCCCCTGGCGCAAAGTAAAAAAGTTTAAAAAAAATTTCCAAATGTGTAAAAAAAAATTTAAAAAAATATTCCTAAATAATGAAAAAATATATATATATTATTCCCATAAATACATTTCTTCATCTAAATAAAAAAAACAAAACAATAGAAGTACACATATTTAGTATCGCCGCGTCCGTAACGACCCGACCTATAAAACTGGCCCACTAGTTAACCCCTTCAGTAAACACCGTAAGAAAAAAAAAAACGAGGCAAAAAACAACGCTTTATTATCATACCACCGAACAAAAATTGGAATAACACGCGATCAAAAAGACAGATATAACTAACCATGGTACCGCTGAAAACGTCATCTTGTCCCACAAAAAACGAGCCGCCATACAGCATCAGCCAAAAAATTAAAGTTATAGTCCTGAGTATAAAGCGATGCAAAAATAATTATTTTTTCTGTAAAATAGTTTTTATCGTATAAAAGCGCCAAAACATAAAAAAATGATATAAATGAGGTATCGCTGTAATCATACTGACCCGAAGAATAAAACTGCTTTATCAATTTTACCAAACGCGGAACGGTATAAACGCCTCCCCCAAAAGAAATTCATGAATAGCTGGTTTTTGGTCATTCTGCCTCACAAACATCGGAATAAAAAGCGATCAAAAAATGTCACGTGCCCGAAAATGTTACCAATAAAAACGTCAACTCGTCCTGCAAAAAACAAGACCTCACATGACTCTGTGGACCAAAATATGGAAAAATTATAGCTCTCAAAATGTGGTAACGCAAAAAATATTTTTTGCAATAAAAAGCGTCTTTCAGTGTGTCACGGCTGCCAATCATAAAAATCCGCTAAAAAACTTGCTATAAAAGTAAATCAAACCCCCCTTCATCACCCCCTTAGTTATGGAAAAATAAAAAAAATGTATTTATTTCCATTTTCCCATTAGGGCTAGGGTTAGGGCTAGAGTTAGGGCTAGGGTTAGGGCTAGGGTTAGGGTTGGGGCTACAGTTAGGGTTGGGGCTAAAGTTAGGGTTAGGGTTTAGATTACATTTACAGTTGGGAATAGGGTTGGGATTAGGGTTAGGGGTGTGTCTGGGTTAGAGGTGTGGTTAGGGTTACCGTTGGAATTAGGGTTAGGGGTGTGTTTGGATTAGGGTTTCAGTTATAATTGGGGGGTTTCCACTATTTAGGCACATCAGGGGCTCTCCAAACACGACATGGCATCCGATCTCAATTCCAGCCAATTCTGCGTTGAAAAAGTAAAACAGTGCTCCTTCCCTTCCAAGCTCTCCAGTGTGCCCAAACAGGGGTTTACCCCAACATATGCGGTATCAGCGTACTCAGGACAAATAGGACAACAACTTTTGTGGTCCAATTTCTCCTGTTACCCTTGGGAAAATACAAAACTGGGGGCTAAAAAATAATTTTTGTGGGAAAACAAAAAGATTTTTTATTTTCACGGCTCTGCGTTATAAACTGTAGTGAAACACTTGGGGGTTCAAAGTTCTCACAACACATCTAGATAAGTTCATTGAGGGGTCTAGTTTCCAATATGGGGTCACTTGTGGGGGGTTTCTACTGTTTAGGTACATTAGGGGCTCTGCAAACGCAATGTGACGCCTGCAGACCAATCCATCTAAGTCTGCATTCCAAATTATGCTCCTTCCCTTCCGAGCCCTCCCATGCGCCCAAACGGTGGTTCCCCCCCACATATCGGGTATCAGCGTACTCAGGACAAATTGGACAACAACTTTTGGGGTCCAATTTCTCCTGTTACCCTAGGGAAAATACAAAACTGGGGGCTAAAAAATAATTTTTGTGGGAAAAAACTTTTGTTTTATTTTTATGTCTCTGCATTATAAACTTCTGTGAAGCCCTTGGTGGGTCAAAGTGCTCACCACACATCCAGATAAGTTCCTTAGGGGGTCTACTTTCCAAAATGGTGTCACTTGTGGGGGGTTTCAATGTTTAGGCACATCAGTGGCTCTCCAAATGCAACATGGCGTCCCATCTCAATTCCTGTCAATTTTGGCATGAAAAGTCAAACGGTGCTCCTTCCCTTCCGAGCTCTACCATGTGCCCAAACAGTGGTTTACCCCCACATATGGGGTATCAGCGTACTTAGGACAAATTGTACAACAAGTATTGAGGTCCAATTTCTTCTCTAACCCTTGGAAAAATAAAAAAATTGGGGGCAAAAATATAATTTTTGTGAAAAAATATGATTTTTTATTTTTACGGTTCTGCATTATAAACTTCTGTGAAGCCCTTGGTGGGTCAAAGTGCTCACCACACCTCTAGATAAGTTCCTTAGGGGGTCTACTTTCCAAAATGGTGTCACTTGTGGGGGGTTTCAATGTTTAGGCACATTAGTGGCTCTCCAAACGCAACATGGCGTCCCATCTCAATTCCTGTCAATTTTGCATTGAAAAGTCAAACGGTGCTCCTTCCCTTCCGAACTCTCCCATGCGCCCAAACAGTGGTTTACTGCCACATATGGGGTATCAGCGTACTCAGGACAAATTGCACAACAACTTTTGAGGTCCAATTTCTTCTCTTACCCTTGGAAAAATAAAAAATTGGGGGCAAAAATATAATTTTTGTGAAAAAATATGATTTTTTATTTTTATGGTTCTGCATTATAAACTTCTGTGAAGTGCTCACCACACCTCTAGATAAGTTCCTTAGGGGGTCTACTTTCCAAAATGGTGTCACTTGTGGGGGGTTTCAATGTTTAGGCACATCAGTGGCTCTCCAAACGCAACATGGCGTCCCATCTCAATTCCTGTCAATTTTGCATTGAAAAGTCAAACGGCGCTCCTTCCCTTCCGAGCTCTCCCATGCGCCCAAACAGTGGTTTACTGTCACATATGGGGTATCGGCATACTCAGGACAAATTGGACAACAACTTTTGGGGTCCATTTTCTCCCGTTACCCTTGGTAAAATAAAACAAATTGGAGCTGAAGTAAATTTTTTGTGAAAAAAAGTTAAATGTTCATTTTTATTTAAACATTCCAAAAATTCCTATTAAACACCTGAAGGGTTAATAAACTTCTTGAATGTGGTTTTGAGCACCTTGAGGGGTGCAGTTTTTAGAATGGTGTCACACTTGGGTATTTTCTATCATTTAGACCCCTCAAAATGACTTCAAATGAGATGTGGTCCCTAAAAAAGAAATGGTGTTGTAAAAATGAGAAATTGCTGGTCAACTTTTAACCCTTATAACTCCCTAACAAAAAAAAAATTTGGTTCCAAAATTATGCTGATGTAAAGTAGACATGTGGGAAATGTTACTTATTAAGTATTTTGTGTGACATATCTCTGTGATTTAATTGCATAAAAATTCAATGTTTTAAAATTGCGAAATTTTCATAATTTTTGCCAAATTTCCATTTTTTTCACAAATAAACGCAGGTACTATCAAATAAATTTTACCACTATCATGAAGTACAATATGTCACGAGAAAACAAAGTCAGAATCACCAGGATCCGTTGAAGCGTTCCAGAGTTATAACCTCACAAAGGGACAGTGGTCAGAATTGTAAAAATTGGCCTGGTCATTGACGTGCAAACCACCCTTGGGGGTAAAGGGGTTAAACAGCGACTTCTCATTTTTACAACACCATTTTTTTTAAGGGACTACCTCACATTTTAAGTCACTTTGAGGGGTCTATATGATAGAAAATACCCTCAAGGTGCTCAAAACCACATTCAAGATGTTTATCAACCTTTCAGGTGCTTCACAGGAATTTTTGGAATGTTTAAAAAAAAAAATGAACATTTAACTCTTTTTCACAAAAAATTGAATTCAGACCAATTTTTTATATTTTACAAAGGGTAACAGGAGAAATTGGACCCCAAAAGTTGTGCAATTCGTCCTGAGTACGCTTATGCCCAATATGTGCAGGTAAACTACTGTTTGGGCAAACTCAGGACAAATTTGCTCTGCTGAACGTCATCTGTTTAGGTGATAAAGCTCACAATACAACCGAATAGTTGAGAGTTCTACCCCTTAGCAATCCACTACCTCTTGTTGCCTGTTTTCTTGCTACGGATCCATCCCTCTCTGCACTGGTGTGCTCTCTAGGCCACCGTGCCAGGTTGGAGCACAAGCCACCTCATCCACCACATCGGCTTCCAGTTTCTCAGTCTGACCCTCCTTCTGAGCTGCGATTTGAGGCTGACCTGATGGCAACTTGATGGCAACTGTGCCTCATGATTATCCTCCACTTCCTCAGACATCAATTGACCTTCCCCAATGTGCCTTTCTCCTGGCCAAGTGCAGCGCCCCAGAGATCGGGTCGTTGCAGTATGACACTCTGCTTTTAAGGGGAGTGATGGTACGTCTGATGGCACTGAATGAATTCTCCTGAGTCCTGACCAGGTATCACCAGAACACTTTACACTTCACACTCCGGCCACTAGGGGGAGCAAAAGGCTTTATTTATTGGGCGACTCCTCACACTGGTAAAACTAGGGGTTGGGGAGGAAGTTAGTCAGAAGCTGACTGGGTTGGATTCAGGCAACATCCCGTGGCAGGGGGTGTTGCAGGGAAAAGACACAGGGGGTCCCTGTCAGGCGTGGGAACCTGGCAGGTGCCTAGCGAACAGAACGTAACGGAACCGCGCCTGCACTACCTTGCGGCGGTATCCTAAGAAAGACACGAAGGGAAGGATATTGTGGAACAGTGTAAACGAGATCGAGCACAAAGGAGAGCCAGTAGGAGTCGTGTCATGAGACCGAGGCAACATCCTACTGAGGCGCGTGGCCGGAACACCGCGGGAGTAACTGACTCTAGGCCTTCGAACTCCGCAGGACAGTTAATTATAGGTTGGCTGTCTACCTTAAATTTCCTAAGAAGACATAGGGGCAACAGTGGGAGAGGGGCGTCTCTAGGGTCCCGGAAGACCTCCAGGCCTTTCCGTCATACGGGTGCATCCTAGCCAAAACATACTGGGGGGACGAGAAACTAGCAACATCTGGAACTAAAGAAAGAGAAAGCTGTAGAGAACGACGAACGAGAACAGCAGTTCTGAGGACTATTCCGAATGCTCAGCAGGGTAGGACTACAACACACAGGCGCTAGTGGTAGGCAACGATTTCCATCTGCGAGGGAAATTCTGGAAGTGCCCATCGGACCGGTCGGTCTCAGCTAGCCCTGTTAAGCGTACTCTGGATTGAGGATCCTGAAGTCTACAGTAAAGAGACTGCAACCCTGTGTCCTCATTGACTGCACCCTACACCATTACCATCCACCTTACTGGGAAGCCCTGGGGACATACCATCCAGCTGCCATTCCATCACCCCAGCGGACTCCACAGCAGCGTCGGTCACCCTGACCGAACACCACAGGTGGCGTCACGAACCCCTGACAAACTGCACCACCTTTATTGGACGCCCCTTAGCAGGGTCGCGGCCCGGGTCTAGCCACCGTGACAGCCTCAGAACTGAACCAGAGAGGCCCGGTACCGAGAACTCATGGCCCTGTGTCTGGGGGCGATCCAACTTGGCGTCACGAACAGGATCGTACTTAAGCCTGAGAAGCAGGTCATGTGTGCCTTGGAATTGTGATTGAAACGTGTTGGACTGTGAGTCATTGCAAAGACTGTGTATTGCTATCTGCCGCAAGATTCCCGCCCAAAACTGGCGCCATTATAGCGCCACGAGGAGCGCAAGAGAAGAAAAAGGGCGTGGAAGTGGGCATGAGTAAGCTGGAGAGCGCGAAAGATAATGGCCGCCCAGTCTAAGCATTGCTGTATCCTGAGGGCATGTCTGTCAGCGGCTGAGGTCCGCCTTCTCATTCTCCATGGAGGGTGGAGACAATGGAGACTGGACCACCCTTGGAAAAGAGCCCAGGAAGAATACCCAGAGGAGGAGACAAAGATGGCGACGTCCAGGCCACCGCATGGCGACAACCCGGCCAGGCAGAGACATGCACCCCCTGCAGCGACCTCAGAGTCATCACCGCTGCAGAGACTTCCCATCGCGGAGCAGCCGGAGGGAAAACCCGGCGGATGTATGCCCGACATGGGATGGCTGCGGCCGAGTCCCGGCAGCTGGCACGCTGCCTGAAGGCCCAAGCTCGTGTGAGTTCCCGATTGGGCCGCCCGACAGAGATTCGCCTGTCGCCCATGTCTCCTCCTTTACCCGTTCTGGCCACGGCGGACCCCCGAACCCGGCCAGGGGATCGTGTACCGCAGGGGTCGGATCTGAAGATCTTGATGGTGACGGAGCATCAGCGATGCCTGGTGGCGGCCCGGAGGAAGCAGCCTCAACCCGTGACCGTAGTCGACCTCACGGAGGAAGTGGAGGTCTCGCCGTCACACTGGGGAGTGGTGGTCCTTTTTGATCCCAGGGAGGAAAGAGGAGCTATCCAGGAGATCGGAGAGTCCGTGCGAGTCCATTTCAACCGGAGCGAGGTGGAGCCGTGTTATGGGACGGTCGAAGATCGCGACCTAAGACCTGGAGATGCGGTAACTTATACCCGATGGTCGAGGGGGACCGGCTGGACGGCCAGGGGCGTTCAGCGGTGCACAGTCCTTCAAGTCGCAGCTGGGACTCCGGCGGGTGAGGTTCCCGCTGCGGATCGCCTGGCTGACCAGGCCCCGCGTGCGACTGTGGATCCCACCCGTGCTCAACGGAGAGGAGTGGTCTGCGAGGTAAGACCACAACCTTCACAGAACTAAACCTCGAAAACCCGAATATGTAAATAGTTAACTGTTTCCTGCTTCTGCTGCTGCTTTAAACCCGACCAGGGTTATTTCGTAAAGGGGTCCCTTTGTTTACCCGGGATCCCTATTGTTTATAGTTCTTTTTCTACTTTTGCACAGAGTTATTATTGTTCCAAAGACTGCCGGATCATGGACGGTGAATGATTCAAAACTGTTTTTGTATATAGTTTGCACCTTCTTAAAGGTGCTCCCTACTGCTTTTACAAGCGAAAGAAGACTTTGCGAAGATAATGCTTCTGGACATGACGCAGAAGGTCTTGCTTTCAGTGGACTTGCAGACAGTGCAGATTTTCTCTCTATCTCCTAGAGCAGGGGTCCCCAACTCCAGTCCTCAAGGCCCACCAACATGTCATGTTTTCAGGATTTCCTTAGTCTTGCCCAGGTAATAATTACGTCACCTGTGCAATGCAAAGGAAATCCTGAAAACATGACCTGTTGGTGGGCCTTGAGGACTGGAGTTGAGGACCCCTGTCCTAGAGACTTAGGTCCCTCTTAAAGGGAATGTTTACATGATTGCTTTAATGAAAGTTGAAATGTTAATTGTTATGATCTGGTGGTTTAGGAGCAACATGGGACGAGCTCTGAAGGAGGTGGTACCTGTACTGACCGCAGTCCCTAAGCTCGACACAACACTGGAAGTAGCCGTGGGATCCTCCTGTCACTCCCTAGGCACCTCGTCACAGCCTGAGAATTAACTACCCCTAAAGATAGAAACAGGAAAACTATCTTGCCTCAGAGAAAATCCCCAAAGGATAGATAGCCCCCCACAAGTAATAACTGTGAGTGGAGAGGGAAAAGACATACGTAGAATGAAACCAGGATGTAGCACAGGAGGCCAGTCTAGCTAGATAGATAGGACAGGACGGAATACTGTGCGGTCAGTATAAAAAACTACAAAAATCCACACAGAGTTTACAAAAATCTCCACACCTGACTAAAGGTGTGGAGGGTAAATCTGCTTCCCAGAGCTTCCAGCTTAACTGAATTAATCCATACTGACACGCTGGACAAAACATAGAATGCACAGAACGAATAAGTCCACAACATGTGGACAGAAAAGAGCAAAGAAGGGACTTATCTTTGCTGAACTGGTCAGGATATCAGGGAAATCAAAGAGAGATGTGAATCCAACCAGGAACCATTGACAAGTGGCACTGATGAAGGGAAGAGCCAGGCATAAATAGCCGAGCAGAAAGACAATCAGTGGAAGCAGCTGCAGACTGCTAAATCCAAGGAGCAGCCATTCCACTTAAAACCACCGGAGGGAGCCCAAGAGCAGAACTCACAAAAGTGCCACTTACAACCACCGGAGGGAGCCCAAGAGCGGAATTCACAACAGTACCCCCCCCTTGAGGAGGGGTCACCAAACCCTCACCAGAGCCCCCAGGCCGATCAGGACGAGCCAATTGAAAAGCAAGAACCAATCGGCGGCATGGACATCGGAGGCAACAACCCAAGAATTATCCTCCTGGCCATAACCCTTCCACTTGACAAGATACTGAAGCCTCCGCCTCGAAAAACGAGAATCCAAAATTTTCTCAACCTCATATTCCAACTCTCCCTCAACCAACACTGGGGCAGGAGGATCAACCGAGGGAACAACGGGCACCACATATCTCCGCAACAAAGATCTATGGAAAATATTATGAATGGCAAAAGAGGCTGGAAGAGCCAAACGAAATGACAGGATTGATAATTTCAGAAATTTTATAAGGACCAATAAACCGAGGCTTAAACTTAGGGGAAGAAACCTTCATAGGAACATGACGAGAAGACAACCAAACCAAATCCCCCACACGAAGCCGGGGACCAACACACCGACGGCGGTTAGCAATACGTTGAGCCTTTTCCTGAGACAACGTCAAATTGTCCACCACATGAGTCCAAATCTGCTGCAGCCTGTCCACCACAGAATCCACACCAGGACAATCAGAAGGCTCAACCTGCCCCGAAGAAAAATGAGGATGAAAACCAAAATTACAAAAGAAAGGTGAAACCAAAGTAGCCGAACTAGCCCTATTATTAAGGGCAAACTCGGCCAACGGCAAGAAAGCCACCCAATCATCCTGATCAGCAGACACAAAGCATCTCAAATAGGTTTCCAAGGTTTGATTAGTTTGGCCATTAGTCTGAGGATGAAACGCCGAAGAAAAAGACAAATCAATGCCCATCCTAGCACAAAAGGCCTGCCAAAACCTAGAGACAAACTGAGAACCTCTGTCAGACACAATATTATCCGGAATGCCATGCAAACGAACCACATGCTGAAAAAACAATGGAACCAAATCTGAGGAGGAAGGCAACTTAGGCAAAGGTACCAGATGGACCATTTTAGAGAACCGGTCACAAACAACCCAGATAACAGACATCTTCTGAGAAACAGGAAGATCCGAAATAAAATCCATGTTAAATATGCATCCAGGGCCTCTCAGGGACCGGCAAAGGCAAAAGCAACCCACTAGCGCGGGAACAGCAAGGCTTGGCCCGGGCGCAAGTCCCACAGGACTGCACAACAGCACGCACATCGCGCGACAAGGAAGGCCACCAAAAGGACCTAGCAACCAAATCTCTGGTACCAAAAATCCCAGAATGACCAGCCAACACTGAACAATGAACCTCAGAAATTACCTTACTTGTCCATCTATCAGGAACAAACAGCTTCCCCACTGGACATCGGTCAGGCTTATCAGCCTGAAATTCCTGAAGCACCCGCCGCAAATCAGGGGAGATGGCAGAAAGAATCACCCCTTCCTTAAGAATGCCAACCGGCTCAAGGACTCCCGGAGAATCAGGCAAAAAACTCCTAGAGAGGGCATCAGCCTTAACATTCTTAGATCCCGGAAGATACGAGACCACAAAATCAAAACGGGAGAAAAACAGGGACCATCGAGCCTGTCTAGGATTCAGCCGCTTGGCCGATTCGAGGTAAATCAGATTCTTATGATCAGTCAAGACCACAACGCGGTGCTTAGCTCCCTCAAGCCAATGTCGCCACTCCTCAAACACCCACTTCATAGCCAACAACTCCCGATTGCCGACATCATAATTGCGTTCCGCAGGCGAAAACTTTCTGGAAAAAAAAGCACACGGTTTCATCAAAGAACCATCAGAATCCCTCTGAGACAAAACGGCCCCTGCCCCAATCTCAGAAGCGTCAACCTCAACCTGAAAAAGAAGAGAAACATCCGGCTGACGCAACACAGGGGCAGAAGTAAATCGGCGTTTAAGCTCCCGAAAGGCCTCAACAGCCGCAGAGGACCAATTCGTCACATCAGCGTCTTTCTTCGTCAAATCAGTAAGGGGCTTAACCACACTGGAAAAGTTAGCAATGAAACGGCGATAGAAATTAGCAAAGCCAAAAAATTTTTGAAGGCTCTTCACAGATGTGGGTTGAATCCAGTCATGAATAGCTTGGACCTTTACAGGATCCATTTCCATAGACGAGGGAGAAAAAATAAAACCCAAAAAAGAGACCTTCTGAACTCCGAATAGGCACTTAGACCCCTTCACAAATAAAGCATTATCACGAAGGATCTGGAATACCATCCTGACCTGCTTCACATGAGACTCCCAATCATCGGAAAAAATCAAAATATCATCCAAATATACAACCATGAATTTATCAAGATAATTGCGGAAAATATCATGCATGAAAGATTGGAACACAGATGGAGCATTAGAGAGCCCAAATGGCATCACAAGGTATTCAAAATGGCCTTCGGGCGTATTAAATGCAGTTTTCCATTCGTCACCCTGTTTAATACGAACAAGATTATATGCCCCTCGAAGGTCAATCTTAGTAAACCAACTAGCCCCCTTAATCTGAGCAAACAAATCAGAAAGCAAAGGCAAGGCGTATTGGAATTTGACCGTGATCTTATTAAGAAGACGATAATCTATACAGGGTCTCAAGGAGCCATCCTTCTTGGCAACAAAAAAGAAACCCGCTCCCAATGGTGACGAAGACGGCCGAATATGCCCCTTCTCCAAAGATTCCTTAACATAACTCCGCATGGCGGCATGCTCTGGCACAGACAGATTTAAAAGTCGGCCCTTAGGGAACTTACAACCTGGAATCAATAGCACAATCACAGTCCCTATGTGGAGGAAGGGAACTGGACTTGGGCTCATCAAATACATCCTGGAAATCCGACAAAAACTCAGGGACCTCAGAAGAGGGGGAAGAGGAAATTGACATCAAAGGAACGTCACTATATACCCCTTGACAACCCCAACTAGTCACAGACATAGTTTTCCAATCCAGCACCGGATTATGTCCCTGTAACCATGGAAAACCCAGGACAACAACATCATGCAGTTTATGCAACACCAGAAAACGGCAATCTTCCTGATGTGCTGGAGCCATGTACATGGTCATCTGCGTCCAGTAGTGAGGTTTATCCTTGGCCAATGGTGTAGCATCAATGCCCCTCAAAGGAATAGGGCTCTGCAAAGGCTGCAAGGAAAAACCACAGCGCCTGGCAAATTCTAAGTCCATTAAGTTCAGGGCAGCGCCTGAATCCACAAATGCCATGACAGAAAAGGACGACAATGAGCAAATCAGGGTCACAGATAAAAGAAATTTAGGCTGTACAGTACTGATGGTAACAGACCTAGCGACCCTCTTAGTACGCTTAGGGCAATCAGAAATAACATGAGCAGAATCACCACAGTAAAAACACAGCCTATTCTGACGTCTGAATTCCTGCCGTTCTGTTCTAGTCAAAATCCTATCACATTGCATAGGCTCAGGACTCTGCTCAGAGGACACTGCCATATGGTTCACAGCTTTGAGCTCGCGCAGACGCCGATCAATCTGAATGGCTAGAGACATAGATTCGCTCAAACCAGGAGGCGTAGGGAAGCCCACCATAACATCTTTAAGGGCTTCAGAAAGACCTTTTCTGAAAATAGCAGCCAGAGCATCCTCATTCCATTTAGTGAGCACAGACCATTTCCTAAATTTCTGGCAGCATAATTCTGCCGCTTCCTGACCTTGACACAGGGCCAACAGGTTTTTTTCTGCATGATCCACAGAATTAGGTTCGTCATACAATAATCCGAGCGCTTGAAAAAATGCGTCTACATTCAGCAATGCCGGATCCCCTGATTCAAGGGAGAATGCCCAGTCCTGAGAGTCACCACGCAGCAAGGATATGATGATTTTAACTTGCTGAATGGGATCACCAGAAGAACGGGGTTTCAAAGCAAAAAAAACAATTTGCAGTTATTTTTAAAGTTCAAAAACTTGGATCTGTCCCCAAAAAACAAATCAGGAGTAGGAATTTTAGGCTCCAAAGCCGGAGTCTGGACAACATAATCTTGGATACTCTGTACTCTTGCAGCAAGTTGATCCACACGAGAAAACAAACCCTGAACATCCATGCCAGAGCATAAATCCTGAACCACCCAGAGATCAAGAGGAAAAAAAAGACAAAACATAGCATAGAAAAAAATGGCTCAGAATTTTTTTTTCCTTCTTTTGAGATGCATTTAATTCATTTTTGGCCACTTGTACTGTTATGATCTGGTGGTTTAGGAGCAACATGGGACGAGCTCTGAAGGAGGTGGTACCTGTACTGTCCGCAGTCCCTAAGCTCGACACAACACTAGAAGTAGCCGTGGGATGCTCCTGTCACTCCCTAGGCACCTCGTCACAGCCTGAGAATTAACTACCCCTAAAGATAGAAACAGGAAAACTATCTTGCCTCAGAGAAAATCCCCAAAGGATAGATAGCCCCCCACAAGTATTGACTGTGAGTGGAGAGGGAAAAGACATACGTAGAATGAAACCAGGATGTAGCACAGGAGGCCAGTCTAGCTAGATAGATAGGACAGGACGGAATACTGTGCGGTCAGTATAAAAAACTACAAAAATCCACACAGAGTTTACAAAAATCTCCACACCTGACTAAAGGTGTGGAGGGTAAATCTGCTTCCCAGAGCTTTCAGCTTAACTGAATTAATCCATACTGACAAGCTGGACAAAACATAGAATGCACAGAACGAATAAGTCCACAACATGTGGACAGAAAAGAGCAAAGAAGGGACTTATCTTTGCTGAACTGGTCAGGATATCAGGGAAATCAAAGAGAGATGTGAATCCAACCAGGAACCATTGACAAGTGGCACTGATGAAGGGAAGAGCCAGGCATAAATAGCCGAGCAGAAAGACAATCAGTGGAAGCAGCTGCAGACTGCTAAATCCAAGGAGCAGCCATTCCACTTAAAACCACCGGAGGGAGCCCAAGAGCAGAACTCACAAAAGTGCCACTTACAACCACCGGAGGGAGCCCAAGAGCGGAATTCACAACAGTTAATAATGTTGAAATTTAGAAAGTTTGATAATGTTAATAAAGATTGAGGACAGGAAAGCTTGAAAGTGAACCCATGGGGGTTAGAGAGAGAGTACTCCTGAGAACTGTAGAGAGATGGTAGGCACAATGCCAGTAGCCCCAGCCAAAGAACTAGGCGGTCCTGCATTGGGGAAGTTAGAACAGAAAGAAAAGTTGAGTTATTTATATAGTATTTTATGGTAGGCCTTTAGTGGGTTCAGCGTATACGCCCTTAAAGGAAAAGTTAACTTATTGTTCAAAGTTTGCACTTGGTAGAATACCCGGCTGGGTACTGAGTGTTATTTATAGTCAACATGTTATTTAAAAATATTTAATTTTGTTTGTAACGTTCAAGTGTCCTCACCTCCCATAAAGGGAAGCATTGTTCTATTTACTTGTTTTAGCATTTCAAAAATTTTGTATGTCTTTTGCTGCTATGTATTGTTGTTCTTCTTCCCAGTCAAGGAGTACTAGATTTAACCGGGGGGGAGTGCAGCGCCCCAGAGATCTGGTCGTTGCAGTATGACACTCTGCTACTAAGGGGAGTGATGGTACGTCTGATGGCACTGAAGGAATTCTCCTGACCAGGTATCACCAGAACACTTTACACTTCACACTCCAGCCACTAGGGGGAGCAAAAGGCTTTATTTATTGGGCCACTCCTCACACTGGTAAAACTAGGGGTTGGGGAGGAAGTTAGTCAGAAGCTGACTGGGTTGGATCCAGGCAACATCCCGTGGCAGGGGGTGTTGCAGGGAGAAGACACAGGGGGGTCCCTGTCAGGCGTGGGAACCTGGCAGGTGCCTAGCGAACAGAACGTAACGGAACCGCGCCTGCACTACCTTGCGGCGGTATCCTAAGAAAGAGACACGAAGGAAAGGATATTGTGGAACAGTGTAAACGAGATCAAGCACAAAGGAGAGCCAGTAGGAGTCGTGCCGTGAGACCGAGGCAACATCCTACTGAGGCGCGTAGCCGGTGGCCGGAACACCGCGGGAGTAACTGACTCTAGACCTTACTTTGAACTCCGCAGGACAGTTAATTATAGGTTGGTTGTCTACCTTAAATTTCCTAAGAAGACATAGGGGGCAACAGTGGGAGAGGGGAGTCTCTAGGGTCCCGGAAGACCTCCAGGCCTTCCCGTCATACGGGTGCGTCCTAGCCAAAACATACTGGGGGACGAGAAACTAGCAACATCTGGAACTAAAGAGAGAGAGAGCTGTAGAGAACGACGAACGAGAACAGCAGTTCTGAGGACTATTCCGAATGCTCAGCAGGGTAGGACTACAACACACAGGCGCTAGTGGTAGGCAACGATTTCCATCTGCGAGGGAAACTCTGGAAGTGCCCATCGGACCGGTCGGTCTCAGCTAGCCCTGTTAAACGTACTCTGGATTGAGGATCCTGAAGTCTAGAGTAAAGAGACTGCAACCCTGTGTCCTCATTATTGATTGCACCCTACACCATTACCATCCACCTTACTGGGAAGCCCTGGGGACATACTTCACCTGTGGGAAGGTATACCATCCAGCTGCCATTCCATCACCCCAGCGGACCCCACAGCAGCATCGATCACCCTGACCTAACACCACAGGTGGCGTCACGAACCCCTGACAAACTGCACCACCTTTATTGGATGCCCCTTAGCAGGGTCACGGACCGGGTCTAGCCACCGTGACAGCCTCAGAACCGAACCAGAGAGGCCCGGTACCGAGAACTCGTGGCCCTGTGTCTGGGGGCGATCCACATGGGTGCTCAAATGTTTTGGCATCACTGCACTCCACCTCCTCCTAACCCTCTTTAATGGTGCACGTTGAGAGACCTGAAAAATTACAAGGGAACGTAAACCGTTCCTCAGAGTGGTCAGCGTTGGGGTCATATGTCTCATGGGACTCTTGATGGTGGGAGGAAGGAGGACCAGGTTGAGGATTCAGAGGCCCAGCCTCTTGGCTGCTCAGCCTGGACCATGTGGAAGACTTCGAGGTGCCGCTTGTCAACACACAGGAACCTTTGTCTGCCATCCAACCCACAACATCCTCACACTTGTCTGGGTTCGTTAGTGGTGTAGGTCGCTGACCAAATTTTGACAGAACCCTAGAACGAGATACAGTCGCCTTGGGATCTGTCACACGGTCTTGGTGGGCACTACCACATCCACGTACCTTAACATCGCCCTTTCGCATCTTGAATGCATTATGCTTATGAAACCAAAAAATACTGGCTTTATTTTTCATAAGTACCTTTACCAAAGTGTTATGTACAAATTCACAGTATCTGGCAATGTGTGGCTATTTTTTTGGAGATCATCTTGCTGACACACTCCAAATGCGGAGTAATGAAGATTATTGCCCCTGCTAAATTGTAACATACGATTATCTGTACCTGAATTGCGCCATTCGCACAACTTCTAGATAAAGATAATCTATTTTTAGAACAATAGAAAATTATGATTTTTTTAAATCGGCTTGCTGACTTGCTTCAAATGCGGAGTAATGAATAATTATATGTACCCAAATTGCGCCAGTCGCACAACTGCTAGACAAATATTAGGTTGTAACATAGTAACATAGTAACATAGTTAGTAAGGCCGAAAAAAGACATTTGTCCATCCAGTTCAGCCTATATTCCATCATAATAAATCCCCAGATCTACGTCCTTCTACAGAACCTAATTGTATGATACAATATTGTTCTGCTCCAGGAAGACATCCAGGCCTCTCTTGAACCCCTCGACTGAGTTCGCCATCACCACCTCCTCAGGCAAGCAATTCCAGATTCTCACTGCCCTAACAGTAAAGAATCCTCTTCTATGTTGGTGGAAAAACCTTCTCTCCTCCAGACGCAAAGAATGCCCCCTTGTGCCCGTCACCTTCCTTGGTATAAACAGATCCTCAGCGAGATATTTGTATTGTCCCCTTATATACTTATACATGGTTATTAGATTGCCCCTCAGTCGTCTTTTTTCTAGACTAAATAATCCTAATTTCACTAATCTATCTGGGTATTGTAGTTCTCCCATCCCCTTTATTAATTTTGTTGCCCTCCTTTGTACTCTCTCTAGTTCCATTATATCCTTCCTGAGCACCGGTGCCCAAAACTGGACACAGTACTCCATGTGCGGTCTAACTAGGGATTTGTACAGAGGCAGTATAATGCTCTCATCATGTGTATCCAGACCTCTTTTAATGCACCCCATGATCCTGTTTGCCTTGGCAGCTGCTGCCTGGCACTGGCTGCTCCAGGTAAGTTTATCATTAACTAGGATCCCCAAGTCCTTCTCCCTGTCAGATTTACCCAGTGGTTTCCCATTCAGTGTGTAATGGTGACATTGATTCCTTCTTCCCATGTGTATAACCTTACATTTATCATTGTTAAACCTCATCTGCCACCTTTCAGCCCAAGTTTCCAACTTATCCAGATCCATCTGTAGCAGAATACTATCTTCTCTTGTATTAACTGCTTTACATAGTTTTGTATCATCTGCAAATATCGATATTTTACTGTGTAAACCTTCTACCAGATCATTAATGAATATGTTGGAGAGAACAGGTCCCAATACTGACCCCGGCGGTACCCCACTGGTCACAGCGACCCAGTTAGAGACTATACCATTTATAACCACCCTCTGCTTTCTATCACTAAGCCAGTTACTAACCCATTTACACACAATTTCCCCCAGACCAAGCATTCTCATTTTGTGTACCAACCTCTTGTGCGGCACGGTATCAAACGCTTTGGAAAAATCGAGATATACCACGTCCAATGACTCACCGTGGTCCAGCCTATAGCTTACCTCTTCATAAAAACTGATTAGATTGGTTTGACAGGAGCGATTTCTCATAAACCCATGCTGATATGGAGTTAAACAGTTATTCTCATTGAGATAATCCAGAATAACATCCCTCAGAAACCCTTCAAATATTTTACCAACAATAGAGGTTAGACTTACTGGCCTATAATTTCCAGGTTCACTTTTAGAGCCCTTTTTGAATATTGGCACCACATTTGCTATGCGCCAATCCTGCGGAACAGACCCTGTCGCTATAGAGTCCCTAAAAATAAGAAATAATGGTTTATCTATTACATTACTTAGTTCTCTTAGTACTTGTGGGTGTATGCCATCCGGACCCGGAGATTTATCTATTTTAATCTTATTTAGCCGGTTTCGCACCTCTTCTTGGGTTAGATTGGTGACCCTTAATATAGGGTTTTCATTGTTTCTTGGGATTTCACCTAGCATTTCATTTTCCACCGTGAATACCGTGGAGAAGAAGGTGTTTAATATGTTAGCTTTTTCCTCGTCATCTACAACCATTCTTTCCTCACTATTTTTTAAGGGGCCTACATTTTCAGTTTTTATTCTTTTACTATTGATATAGTTGAAGAACAGTTTGGGATTAGTTTTACTCTCCTTAGCAATGTGCTTCTCTGTTTCCTTTTTGGCAGCTTTAATTAGTTTTTTAGATAAAGTATTTTTCTCCCTATAGCTTTTTAGAGCTTCAATGGTGCCATCCTGCTTTAGTAGTGCAAATGCTTTCTTTTTACTGTTAATTGCCTGTCTTACTTCTTTGTTTAGCCACATTGGGTTTTTCCTATTTCTAGTCCTTTTATTCCCACAAGGTATAAACCGCTTACACTGGCTATTTAGGATGTTCTTAAACATTTCCCATTTATTATCTGTATTCTTATTTCTGAGGATATTGTCCCAGTCTACCAGATTAAGGGCATCTCTAAGCTGGTCAAACTTTGCCTTCCTAAAGTTCAGTGTTTTTGTGACTCCCTGACAAGTCCCCCTAGTGAAAGACAGGTGAAACTGTACAATATTGTGGTCGCTATTTCCTAGATGCCCGACCACCTGCAGATTTGTTATTCTGTCAGGTCTATTAGATAGTATTAGGTCTAAAAGTGCTGCTCCTCTGGTTGGATTCTGCACCAATTGTGAAAGATAATTTTTCTTGGTTATTAGCAGAAACCTGTTGCCTTTATGGGTTTCACAGGTTTCTGTTTCCCAGTTAATATCCGGGTAGTTAAAGTCCCCCATAACCAGGACCTCATTATGGGTTGCAGCTTCATCTATCTGCTTTAGAAGTAGACTTTCCATGGTTTCTGTTATATTTGGGGGTTTGTAACAGACCCCAATGAGAATTTTGTTACCATTTTTCCCTCCATGAATTTCGACCCATATGGACTCGACATCCTCATTTCCTTCGCTAATATCCTCCCTTAAAGTGGACTTTAGACAAGACTTTACATAGAGACAAACCCCTCCTCCTCTCCGATTTTTACGATCCTTTCTAAACAGACTGTAACCCTGTAAGTTAACTGCCCAGTCATAGCTTTCATCTAACCATGTCTCGGTTATTCCCACTATGTCAAAGTTACCTGTAGATATTTCTGCTTCTAGTTCTTCCATCTTGTTTGTCAGGCTTCTGGCGTTTGCAAGCATGCAGTTTAGAGGATTTTGTTTTGTTCCAATCTCCTCGCTGTGGATTGTTTTAGAAATGTTCTTACCTCCCTTCTGAGTATGTTTTCCTGGATCTTCTTTGTTCAAGTCTAATGTTTTTCTTCCCGTCCCCTCTTCTTCTAGTTTAACGCCCTCCTGATGAGTGTAGCGAGTCTTCTGGCGAATGTGTGTTTCCCAGGTTTGTTGAGGTGTAGTCCGTCTCTGGCGAGGAGTCCATCGTACAAGTAATTCACACCGTGGTCCAGGAATCCGAATCCTTGTTGTCTGCACCATCGTCTTAGCCAGTTGTTTGCATCAAGGATCCTGTTCCATCTCCTGGTGCCATGCCCGTCTACTGGAAGGATAGAAGAAAAAACTACCTGTGCATCCAGTTCCTTTACTTTCTTCCCCAACTCTTCAAAGTCTTTGCAGATTGTCGGTAGGTCCTTCCTTGCCGTGTCATTGGTGCCAACATGTATCAGAAGAAATGGGTGGACGTCCTTGGAGCTGAAGAGCTTTGGTATCCTATCGGTCACATCCTTGATCATCGCACCTGGAAGGCAGCATACTTCTCTTGCGGTTATGTCCGGTCTGCAGATGGCTGCTTCTGTGCCTCTCAGTAGTGAGTCTCCCACCACCACCACTCTTCGTTGCTTCTTGGCTGTACTTTTTGCTGTCACTTGTTGCTGTGTGCCCTTTTCTTTTTTGCTTGCTGGTATTGCTTCATCCTTAGGTGTGCCATCTTCATCCTCTACAAAGATTTGATATCGGTTCTTCAGTTGTGTGGTTGGTGATTTCTCCATGGTCTTCTTGCTTCTTTTGGTCACATGCTTCCACTCATCTGCTTTTGGAGGTTCTCTGACACTTTTTTCACCTTCTGTGACCAGTAGAGATGCTTCTGTTCTGTCTAGAAAGTCTTCATTCTCTTTGATGAGTTTCAAGGTTGCTATTCTTTCTTCCAGACCCCGCACCTTTTCTTCTAAAAGGGCCACTAGTCTACACTTCTGACAGGTGAAATTTAATTCTTCTTCTGGTCGATCTGTGAACATGTAGCACATGCTGCAGCTCACCATGTAGGTTGTCACATCTGCCATGTTGCTCCTAGATCCTGTTGACTTAGATCCTGTGTGTTTTCCTTCTTGTGTAATCTACTCAGCCAAGCTCTCTTGCAATAATGTCCTACAGGCCGTACGGCGCGCGGTTTGGTGATTCTTTCCAAGCAGCTGGTCCCGTCTGTACCCAACGATCTTCTAGCTTAGGGAGACTCTTCGCTTTCCCAGAAGGCACCTGGAATATGCAAATTAGCCTCCTCAAGCTTGAATCCCTGGTTGTGTTTTTGTTTTGTTTTTTTCTAAGAAAACGATTCAACTTTTATACAAAATTATTTCTTTTTATAGTGCGGAAATGTGATCCCAGAATATTACAGATCTTCATTGTAGGTCTAGTGTGGGAGTGAGGCTCCCTGCAAGATGTTTTCATGGGGCCTGTAACGGGGTCTAACAAGCTGGGGTACCTCTTTCAGTACCACCCCGTGTTTCAGGAGGTCCACGCTGCTTTTGCTGGATTCTGAATGAAGGATGCTGGCTGGAATTCCTTGGTTACGTGAGAGCATATGAAAGCTGACTGCTACCCCACGTATTTATTATTATTATTACTATTTATTATTATAGCGCCATTTATTCCATGGCGCTTTACATGTGAGGAGGGGTATACATAATAAAACAAGTACAATAATCTTGAACAATACAAGTCACAACTGGTACAGGAGGAGAGAGGACCCTGCCCGCGAGGGCTCACAATCTACAAGGGATGGGTGAGGATACAGTAGGTGAGGGTAGAGCTGGCCGTGCAGCGGTTTGGTCAATCGGTAGTTACTGCAGGTTGTAGGCTTGTCGGAAGAGGTGGGTCTTCAGGTTCTTTTTGAAGGTTTCGATGGTAGGCGAGAGTCTGATATGTTGTGGTAGAGAATTCCAGAGTAGGGGGGATGCACGAGAGAAATCTTGTATGCGATTGTGGGAAGAGGAGATAATAGGGGAGTAGAGAAGGAGATCTTGTGAGGATCGGAGGTTGCGTGCAGGAAAGTACCGGGAGACGAGGTCGCAGATGTATGGAGGAGACAGGTTGTGGATGGCTTTGTATGTCATGGTTAGGCTTTTGTACTGGAGTCTCTGGGTGATGGGGAGCCAGTGCAGGGATTGACAGAGGGGAGAGGCCGGGGAATAGCGGGGGGACAGGTGGATTAGTCGGGCAGCAGAGTTTAGAATAGATTGGAGGGGTGCAAGAGTGTTAGAGGGGAGGCCACAGAGCAGGAGGTTACAGTAGTCAAGGCGGGAGATGATGAGGGCATGGACTAGGGTTTTTGCAGATTCTTGGTTTAGGAATGTGCGGATCCGTGAAATATTTTTGAGTTGGAGGCGGCAGGAAGTGGAAAGGGTTTGGATATGTGGTTTAAAGGAGAGATCAGTGTCAAGGATTACCCCAAGACAGCGGGCTTGTGGGACTGGGGAGAGCGGGCAGCCGTTTACTGTAATGGATAGGTTCGTTGGGGAGGTCGTGTGAGATGGGGGAAAGATGATGAATTCTGTTTTGTCCATGTTAAGTTTTAGAAATCCAGTGGAGAAGAAGGATGAAATAGCAGACAGACATTGAGGGATTCTGGTTAATAGGGAGGTGATATCTGATCCAGAGATGTAGATCTGTGTGTCGTCAGCGTAGAGATGATACTGAAAGCCGTGAGATTCTATGAGCTGTCCCAGGCCAAAGGTGTAAATGGAGAAGAGCAGGGGTCCTAGAACTGAACCTTGCGGGACTCCGACAGATAGGGGGCGAGGTGAGGAGGTGGTGTGTGAGTGGGAGACGCTGAATGTACGGTCAGTTAGGTATGATGAGATCCAGGATAGGGCCAATTCTGTGATTCCAAGGGATGAGAGGGTCTGCAGCAGCAGGGAATGGTCCACTGTGTCAAAGGCAGAGGACAGGTCCAGGAGGAGGAGGATAGAGTAGTGTTGTTTGCTCTTGGCGGTTAATAGGTCATTGGTGACCTTAGTTAGGGCAGTTTCAGTGGAGTGGTGTGACCGGAAGCCTGATTGAAAGCGGTCGAAGAAGGAGCAGGAAGATAGATGGGAGGACAGTTCAAGATGGACATGTTGTTCCAGTAGTTTTGAGGCAAAGGGGAGAAGTGATATAGGGCGATAGCTAGATACAGAGGATGGGTCAAGAGAGGGCTTTTTGAGGATAGGTGTGATTGAGGCATGTTTAAAGCTTGAGGGGAAAATGCCAGTTGTTAGTGATAGGTTGAAGAGATGGGTTAGGGTTGGGATGAGGACTGTGGTGAGGTTTGGAATGAAGTGGGATGGGAGTGGGTCAAGTGCACAGGTGGTGAGATGCGATCTTGAGAGTAGAGTGGAGAGTCCGTCTTCTGTAATGGTGGAGAAGTTGGTTTTGGAGGTGGAGGGCTGGGTAGTTGGGAGGAAGGGTTCTGGGGGTTGTTTACTAAAACTGTCTCTGATGTTCTCAATTTTCTGCTTGAAAAATGAGGCAAAGTCTTCAGCTGAGATGAGTGGGGAGGGAGGAGGTGCTGGGGGACGGAGGAGAGAGTTGAAGGTGTTGAATAACTGTTTGGGGTTGTGAGACAGGGAGGATATGAGAAATGAGAAGTAGGTTTGTTTTCCAGTCTAAAAGAACACACTTTATTTTCAGCACACAGAATATATAACACAGATACACAGGACAGGCCAATAGGAAAACAGCTGGCCAGACATACAAGTAAATAGCCGCAGGGGGCCGGAGCCTGCCGCTATTTACTGTGGGAATTACAAAGGTGGGGGGAGGTCAGAAAGAGAATATCTTGTCCAGGGGTGCAGCCTGTGGACTGATGCATTTCACATGGAAACTATTATACATACATATACTGCATAACATTCTTGGTGCTGGGGGGTTCTGTAACAGGGCCATTAGTGTCGGCAGCTATTTAGTGTTTGGCGCCAGGTGGTTTTCCGTTTTTCTTTGCTGTTTTTGGTGGGGGGCTTATAATCTGACATGTTGATTACTGCCATTTAGGGCCTCCCCAATCTGAGCAAGTGCCCAGGCCAGCCAAACTCTGTTAGGTGAACTTTATTTCACACCCCAAAAAATGGTGGAGAAAACGGGTACCTGCTGTGAAGTTCCATCCTTGTGGCCCACACATCGCTTTTTAAAAAAAAAATTTCAGCAAATTTTTATTGAAAGACGGTTTTACAGTAAATGCAAGGAAAATAGCTTCGGTTCAAGCATATACTCGAATAGATACTAATATATAGAATACAGTTAAGTAAAAAAAAACAAGGTAGGGGATCAAGTGAAAATGACCGGCGTTTGCTAGAATGGAAGCCTATGGGCGCCGGATCTGTCACATGATGGCATCCGGCACCAAATTCCATTTTTTTAACTGCACATGCTCAGATACAATTGGCCAGCCCCCAATTAGGAGAGTGATATAAAGCCTGCCAGGTAGGGCTTAACTCATCCATTTACCAGCAAGCAAGACACAGACCTGCTGCCAGAGCTGAAACCTGCCACAGCCTGCCAGTCGCAGCCTGCCAGCCACAGCTGTTGTGAATTCTGTGGTCAAGCTCCCTCCTGTGGTCATGAGTGGTACTTCGGCTGGTTCTGTCTATGAGCTTCCTCTGGTGGATGTGAGTGGGGCTGCGGTTTCTGAGTTTCCTTCCTCAGGTGACGAGGTTAAGTCGTTAGGTGCTGCTCTATTTAACTCCACCTAGTTCTTTGTTCCTGGCCTCCAGTCAATGTTCCAGTATTGGTCTTGCTTTCTCCTGGATCGTTCTTGTGGCCTGTCTGCCCTGCATAAGCTAAGTTTTGCTTGTGTTACTTTTGTTTGCTATATTTTCTGTCCAGCTTGCTATATTGGTTTTTCTTGCTTGCTGGAAGCTCTGAGACGCAGAGGGAGCACCTCCGTACCGTTAGTCGGTGCGGAGGGTCTTTTTGCCCCTCTGCGTGGTTGTTTGTAGGTTTTTGTGCTGGCCGCAAAGCTATCTTTCCTATCCTCGGTCTATTCAGTAAGTCGGGCCTCACTTTGCTAAAATCTATTTCATCTCTGTGTTTGTATTTTCATCTTAACTCAGTCATTATATGTGGGGGGCTGCCTTTTCCTTTGGGGAATTTCTCTGAGGCAAGGTAGGCTTAATTTTCTATCTTCAGGGCTAGTTAGTTTCTCAGGCTGTGCCGAGTTGCATAGGGAGCGTTAGGCGCAATCCACGGCTACCTCTAGTGTGGTATGATAGGATTAGGGATTGCGGTCAGCAGAGTTCCCACGTCTCAGAGCTCGTCCTATGTTAGTAACTATCAGGTCACTTTGTGTGCTCTTAACCACTAGGTCCATTGTGGTTCTGAATCACCTGTTCATAACAGTACTGGAGGCCCAAAGTACTAATGCTTCTCAATAGAGGGAAAAGAGAAGTTATGAGACCATTTTTTTTCTCTGTACTGTGTTTTGTCTTTCTTTTCCCCTAGACATTTGGGTGGTTCAGGACACAGGTGTAGTGATGGACATTAAAGATCTGTCTTCTTGTGTGGATCATCTCACTGCAAGAGTACAAAATATTCAAGACTTTGTGGTTCAGAATTCTATGTTAGAGCCAAGAATTCCTATTCCTGATTTGTTTTCTGGAGATAGAGCTAAGTTTCTGAGTTTTAAGAATAATTGTAAACTGTTTCTGGCTTTAAAACCCCGCTCCTCTGGTGACCCAGTTCAACAAGTTAAGATCATTATTTCTTTATTACGTGGCGCCCCTCAAGACTGGGCATTTTCCCTTGCGCCAGGAGATCCTGCATTATGTAATATTGATGCGTTTTTTCTGGCGCTCGGATTGCTGTATGATGAACCTAATTCAGTGGATCAGGCTGAGAAAAATTTGCTGGCTCTGTCTCAGGGTCAGGATGAGGTAGAGATATATTGTCAGAAGTTTAGGAAGTGGTCTGAGCTCACTCAATGGAATGAATGTGCGCTGGCAGCAATTTTCAGCCTATGCAGTGCGATAGGACTTTGACCAGAGCTGAACGGCAAGAACACAGACGTCAGAATGGGCTGTGTTTTTACTGTGGTGATTCCACTCATGCTATCTCCGATTGTCCTAAGCGCACTAAGCGGTTCGCTAGGTCTGCCACCATTGGTACGGTACAGTCGAAATTTCTTTTGTCCGTTACTTTGATCTGCTCTTTGTCATCCTATTCTGTCATGGCATTTGTGGATTCAGGCGCTGCCCTGAATTTGATGGACTTGGAGTATGCTAGGCGCTGTGGGTTTTTCTTGGAGCCCTTGCAGTATCCTATTCCTTTGAGAGGAATTGATGCTACGCCTTTGGCCAAGAATAAGCCTCAGTACTGGACCCAGCTGACCATGTGCATGGCTCCTGCGCATCAGGAGGATATTCGCTTTTTGGTGTTGCATAATCTGCATGATGTGGTCGTGTTGGGGTTGCCATGGCTACAAGTCCATAACCCAGTATTGGATTGGAAATCAATGTCTGTGTCCAGCTGGGGTTGTCAGGGGGTACATGGTGATGTTCCTTTTCTGTCTATTTCATCATCCACCCCTTCTGAGGTCCCAGAGTTCTTGTCGGATTACCGGGATGTATTTGATGAGCCCAAGTCCAGTGCCCTACCTCCGCATAGGGACTGTGATTGTGCTATAGATTTGATTCCTGGTAGTAAGTTTCCTAAAGGTCGACTGTTTAATTTGTCTGTGCCTGAACACGCCGCTATGCGGAGTTACGTAAAGGAATCCTTGGAGAAGGGTCATATTCGCCCGTCGTCGTCGCCATTGGGAGCAGGGTTCTTTTTTGTGGCCAAGAAGGATGGTTCGCTGAGACCTTGTATTGATTACCGCCTTCTAAATAAAATCACGGTCAAATTTCAGTACCCCTTGCCGCTGCTGTCTGATTTGTTTGCTCGGATTAAGGGGGCTAGTTGGTTCACCAAGATAGATCTTCGTGGTGCGTATAATCTTGTGCGTATTAAACAGGGCGATGAATGGAAAACAGCATTTAATACGCCCGAGGGCCATTTTGAGTACCTGGTTATGCCATTCGGGCTTTCTAATGCTCCATCAGTGTTTCAGTCCTTTATGCATGACATCTTCCGAGAGTACCTTGATAAATTCCTGATTGTATACTTGGATGATATTTTGGTCTTCTCGGATGATTGGGAGTCTCACGTGAAGCAGGTCAGAATGGTGTTCAAGGTTCTGCGTGCGAATGCTTTGTTTGTGAAGGGGTCAAAGTGTCTCTTTGGTGTTCAGAAGGTTTCATTTTTGGGGTTCATTTTTTCCCCTTCTACTATCGAGATGGACCCTGTTAAAGTTCAGGCCATTTATGATTGGACTCAGCCGACATCTCTGAAGAGTCTGCAAAAGTTCCTGGGCTTTGCTAATTTTTATCGTCACTTCATCAATAATTTTTCTAGTATTGCTAAACCGTTGACTGAGTTAACCAAGAAGGGTGCTGATGTGGTCAATTGGTCTTCTGCTGCTGTAGAAGCTTTTCAAGAGTTGAAGCGTCGTTTTTCTTCTGCCCCTGTGTTGTGCCAACCAGATGTTTCGCTCCCGTTCCAGGTCGAGGTTGATGCTTCTGAGATTGGAGCAGGGGCTGTTTTGTCGCAAAGAAGTTCTGATGGCTCGGTGATGAAACCATGCACCTTCTTTTCCAGGAAGTTTTCGCCTGCTGAGCGTAATTATGATGTTGGCAATCGAGAGTTGTTGGCCATGAAGTGGGCATTCGAGGAGTGGCGTCATTGGCTTGAAGGAGCTAAGCATCGCGTGGTGGTCTTGACTGATCACAAGAACTTGACTTATCTCGAGTCTGCCAAATGGTTGAATCCTAGACAGGCTCGTTGGTCGCTGTTTTTCTCCCGTTTTGACTTTGTGGTTTCGTACCTTCGGGGCTCTAAAAATGTGAAGGCAGATGCCCTGTCTAGGAGTTTTGTGCTCGACTCTCCGGGTTTGTCTGAGCCGGCGGGTATTCTCAAAGAGGGGGTAATTTTGTCTGCCATCTCCCCTGATTTGCGGCGGGTGCCCAAAAATTTCAGGCTAATAGACCTGACCGTTGCCCAGCGGAGAAACTGTTTGTCCCTGATAAATGGACGAGTAGAGTTATCTCTGAGGTTCATTGTTCGGTGTTGGCTGGTCATCCTGGAATCTTTGGTACCAGAGATTTGGTGGCTAGATCCTTTTGGTGGCCGTCTCTGTCGCGGGATGTGCGTTCGTTTGTGCAGTCCTGTGGGATTTGTGCTCGGGCTAAGCCCTGCTGTTCTCGTGCCAGTGGGTTGCTTTTGCCCTTGCCAGTCCCGAAGAGGCCCTGGACACATATCTCTATGGATTTTATTTCGGATCTCCCCGTCTCTCAAAAAATGTCGGTCATTTGGGTTGTTTGTGATCGCTTCTCTAAGATGGTCCATTTGGTACCCTTGTCTAAATTGCCTTCCTCCTCTGATTTGGTGCCATTGTTCTTCCAGCATGTGGTTCGTTTACATGGCATTCCGGAGAACATCGTTTCTGACAGAGGTTCCCAGTTTGTTTCGAGGTTTTGGCGAGCCTTTTGTGCTAGGATGGGTATTGATTTGTCTTTTTCCTCGGCTTTCCATCCTCAGACAAATGGCCAGACTGAACGAACCATTCAGACCTTGGAAACATATCTGAGATGTTTTGTTTCTGCCGATCAGGATGATTGGGTGTCCTTTTTGCCTTTGGCTGAGTTCGCCCTTAATAATCGGGCCAGCTCGGCTACTTTGGTTTCGCCGTTTTTCTGCAATTCTGGTTTCCATCCTCGTTTCTCTTCAGGGCAGGTTGAGTCTTCTGACTGTCCTGGTGTGGATATTGTGGTGGATAGGTTGCAGCAGATTTGGACTCATGTGGTGGACAATTTGACATTGTCTCAGGAGAAGGCTCAACGTTTCGCTAACCGCAGGTGCTGTGTGGGTCCCCGACTTCGTGTTGGGGATTTGGTTTGGTTGTCATCTCGTTATATTCCTATGAAAGTTTCCTCTCCTAAGTTTAAGCCTCGTTTCATTGGTCCGTATAGGATTTCTGAGGTTCTTAATCCTGTGTCTTTTCGTTTGACCCTTCCAGCTTCTTTTTCCATCCATAACGTATTCCATAGGTCATTGTTGAGGAGATACGTGGCACCTGTGGTTCCATCCGTTGATCCTCCTGCCCCGGTTTTGGTTGAGGGGGAGTTGGAGTATATAGTGGAGAAGATTTTGGATTCTCGTATTTCGAGACGGAAACTCCAGTACCTGGTTAAGTGGAAGGGTTATAGTCAGGAAAATAATTCCTGGGTCTTTGCCTCTGATGTTCATGCTGCTGATCTGGTTCGTGCCTTTCATTTTGCTCATCCTGGTCGGCCTGGGGGCTCTGGTGAGGGTTCGGTGACCCCTCCTCAAGGGGGGGTACTGTTGTAAATTCTGTGGTCAAGCTCCCTCCTGTGGTCATGAGTGGTACTTCGGCTGGTTCTGTCTATGAGCTTCCTCTGGTGGATGTGAGTGGGGCTGTGGTTTCTGAGTTTCCTTCCTCAGGTGACGAGGTTAAGTCGTTAGGTGCTGCTCTATTTAACTCCACCTAGTTCTTTGTTTCTGGCCTCCAGTCAATGTTCCAGTATTGGTCTTGCTTTCTCCTGGATCGTTCTTGTGGCCTGTCTGCCCTGCATAAGCTAAGTTTTGCTTGTGTTACTTTTGTTTGCTATATTTTCTGTCCAGCTTGCTATATTGGTTTTTCTTGCTTGCTGGAAGCTCTGAGACACAGAGGGAGCACCTCCGTACCGTTAGTCGGTGCGGAGGGTCTTTTTGCCCTTCTGCGTGGTTGTTTGTAGGTTTTTGTGCTGGCCGCAAAGCTATCTTTCCTATCCTCGGTCTATTCAGTAAGTCGGGCCTCACTTTGCTAAAATCTATTTCATCTCTGTGTTTGTATTTTCATCTTAACTCACAGTCATTATATGTGGGGGGCTGCCTTTTCCTTTGGGGAATTTCTCTGAGGCAAGGTAGGCTTATTTTTCTATCTTCAGGGCTAGTTAGTTTCTTAGGCTGTGCCGAGTTGCATAGGGAGCGTTAGGCGCAATCCACGGCTACCTCTAGTGTGGTATGATAGGATTAGGGATTGCAGTCAGCAGAGTTCCCACGTCTCAGAGCTCGTCCTATGTTAGTAACTATCAGGTCACTTTGTGTGCTCTTAACCACTAGGTCCATTGTGGTTCTGAATCACCTGTTCATAACGCACAGCCTACCAGGCTAGCAGCCAGCCAATGCCTACCAGGCCAGCAGCCAGCCACAGCCTACCAGTCCAGCAGCCAGTCACAGCCTACCAGGCCAGCAGCCAGCCTCAGCCTACAGCACCATGTCTTCTTCTGGGAGCCAACCCCCGCGTCGTCAGAGCTGTGAGGTAAATACATTTTTATTCTTTTTGGTGATATTCATGTAATATATATATGAGAAACGATACTTCTTGGATCCCTGTCAGATGCCTCTCACTCACCCAAACCAGATCTCCACTTTGCACTGATGAGGGGCAGTACCCCGAAACACAGTGTCTGCAAATTGAGATTCTGGTTTGGCTTTTATCCTAAGTCATTTGACAAGTCTCGTTAAAGGGTCAACATTGACTGTTCGGATTGCTACTTCTAATAGGTAGCACTAGAGTTCTAGTCCTCCTCCTCTCTGAAGAGACAATTTGTATATGTGTGTGTATATGTATATATATATATAAAAAATTTTTTGTATAACAGGAAGCTGCAGCATCTGAGGTACTTCCAGAAGGAGACGGATGGGGTGGAGAAATACATGGAACGGGCTCACCATTGGTTAGTTTCTTACATGGATCGCAGAACCACATCATCATAGACATCACAGTACACCAGTACACACAACACATAAGCCTACATCCAAGCACATAATTTTTTTTTTGTTGTTTTTTTTTTTAGTCTTCCGATTCTAGAGCTCGATCTAGAGGTCCTCAAAGCACCTCCCAGGGTTCTCGGCATCAGAACGGTCGCCATTGAGTAAGTACCTTTGTTATTTATTTATTTTTTCATTTTTATTTTTCCACTTCATGTTGAGGATTTCAGTGTAATGTTTTTGCTTTTTGTCTTTTTTGACAGGCTTCACAGCGTGCTCCAGACTCGGGCGGTGAGGTGGCCGGTCTAGACATCGACCTCCTCATCGATCTAATCCGAGAGAGGGAGCCGCTGTGGAATATGGGGGACCGCCGCCATGCAGATCTTGGTGTGACCTGTCGGCTCTGGGAGGAAGTATGCCACAAAGTTGAGTACCATTGGGAAGACCTTGAGGTTCGGGCCCAGAATCAAGCGCGTACATATTCACAGTTCAGTTATGTTGCTGGATGTAATGTGTTGCATACTAACCAATTTGTGCTTTCACTTTACAGGAGAAAGAGTTATCAAGCGGTGGCGGTCACTCAGGGATCGCTTCAAGAAGGAGTTTAACAAAGAGATGCAGGCCCCGAGTGGATCGGGAGGACGCAGGAGCAAATACAAATATGATTGAGCCCTGTCGTTCCTCCGGTCAACTATTATTAGCAGAAGGTAAATATTCCCCTCCCCATTTACTAAGTAAAGGTGCAGCTTACTATGTAAGCTGCACCTTCCCAGCCTTTCCTCACATCTGGTCCCTCGGTCCCATCCACCAGCGCTGGAGCATCGTGGCAGACTTCATTACATGAAGCTGCTGGTGAGGATGTAGCTTTTCCTTTACCCCACCCCTCTGACACTGCTGCCACCTCTAGAGCACCTGTGGGTTCTGGGCGGCAGCGCCAGAGGGGTCAGGAAAAGATCTATGCGCCCGAGTTCTTGCATCTGAATGCACCCTTCCAGAACTGTTTCAAACTGTTGTCGGAGTAAATGACTGCAGGATTTAACCTCCTCAACAACTGTATTCTTGAGTTGCACACGTGTCTGGATAGGATGCATTCAGATGCAAGTAAATCGCCAAATCACTCCTTTTTCCAGGCAGTAGTCAAGCGCATAGACAAGCTATGTCCTGACCAGCAGATGGAAGTAATGCAAGCCTGCCAGTTTGCCCTAGCGCATGTTAGCTCCCAAGCCCCTCCACCACCACGGTAGTTCCTCCAGCACCTGTCCCTCCTCCCCATCCTATACAATACCAGCTTCCTGCCCCGTACCACCTTCCTGCCTCTTACCAGCATCCTGCCCCATACCAGTTCCCAACCACATCATCTGTGTCCCCACTCCCTGCCCACTACCACCAGTCTCCTTCCACACCCGTCATGCCCCAAACACAACCCTCTTCTCCACCCACCACCTCTGCTGCCTCCCAATCCCTCCACTCCACCCCTCAAACCTTCCAAATTTCCATCCCTACTCCCGGTTTTATTTCCACCCATTCTCTCTTTCTCCACCCCTTCACCTTCTATTTTACCTTCTGATCCGTCATCACCACAATCCTCTCTCCACACTCCCACTGTCAAAGTGGTCCAATCTGACAGCCCCTCCAGTATTATCTCCACCCTACACTACTTAAAATTAAAAAATAACAAGCACAGATTGAAGCTGCGCATAAGGGATAGAGTGAGATGCCTGAATACCAACTAAGAAGACATATGGTAAAAAACAACAACCCTCGGGAGCCGTGATTGCCTACAATCAATATATACCCTAGACAGAAAAAAATCGCAACACAAAATCCAATAGAACAGGTACTACTAATGTATGCTGGTATAAGAGCAGTGCTATAAAAATGGTCCCGTCAGGATGGGTGGTAAACGTACCTGTAGTCCGTGCTTATGTACATAAGAAGCCGCGGATGTACTGCGTGGGTGTGAAGGTACGCAGCCGGGGTCCGGACACTACGGTGCCAGATACAAAGTGGAATATGGAGCTGTCCGATGGAGTGTCCGGCGTCAGATGAGTAGATGAAGCAGTGGGTCAGCAAGCGTGGAGGTGCGCCGCACAGAGTGCAGCAGAAGGCTACGCAGAGCCAGGGAAAGCCCCGGCCGGTGGCGTCCCTGGATACGAGCGCAAAAGAAAAGATGGCCGACAAAGGACTGAGCGTGTGACGTCACAGCTGGGGAACTACGGAGCGGCACTGGGACAAAGTTGTACCAACGCGTTTCGAAGGAACAGCGTCCTTCTTCGTCAGGGTTACCCGCCCCATAAACTCCGAAGATTATAAGCTGGTCCTCTGTCAATCACCCCAGGGAGACCCCGCCCATCCACTCAATACACCGGAAAGACAAATACATACTCATAGAAGTGTATTATGTATCACAGAGCAGAAATTTACAGCAAATGTACTAAAAATGTTAAAAATATTAGAAAAGGGGGGTAATTACCACATAACAAATGGTCGTTGTAGAGAATAGTGAAACTTTATCTGAAAAGTACATAAAAAAGAAGCATGCATGTAAGAAGAAAAAAATATAAATATATATATATATATACATGTATGGGAAAAAAACCCCGACTGTATCGAAATAACAACATATGTCTAGTAGATAGGTGCAGATGCTTATATAAATATATGTATACTAAAAACAATATTTAATAATTAAAATTAAAAACAATATAGTTTTTGGACAAGTAAAATGATAAAAGATATAACACTGATAAGGGATCATAAAAAATAAATAAAAAATGAATAAAAGGTACCCCTATATGTCCACATACCTAATTAAAGGCATATAATTCTAGCCCATAATTGAGGCCTTTTGGTGCAATCCATTTGGATTCAGCCCTGGACATGACCTGTATTAGATTACCCCCTCTCACGTTTTGTTGGATTTTTTGAATACCAAAAAAACGCACATTTATAGTGGATTTGTTATGTTTCTCACAGAAATGACGAGAGAGTGGGTGGCCAGCAAAACCTTTTCGGATATTCATGAAATGCTCCTTGATACGCACCATGAGGGGCCTCTTAGTACGGCCCACGTATAGTTTATTACATGGACATACAATAAGGTAAATAACTTGTGTGGTAGAGCATGTAATACTCTCCTTAATCCTAAATTCCCTCACTGAATCCGAGTCCGCGAATGTAGAGTAGCCAATTTTTTGAAAAGAAGTATTCTTACAGTCATAGCACTTACCACAAGGTGTGAACCCAGGCCTTGTATCTTTGTGAGGGCCGGGACGGGATACCTGGCCAACAGAAGATTTAATTGTGGGAGCTATTAGGCTGCCCAATGAACGGGCCTTCCTGAATATGAATCTGGGGACAGTAGGTAAATAGTCCCCTATAATTTTGTCCCCTTGTAAAATGGACCAGTGTTTACGGATGATGGACCTGAACTTGGAGTGGTCCGCATGGTACTGAGTGATGAAAGGTAGATCGTGAATTTGATCACACATATTCCTATCATTTGGGTTAGTGGATTTATCTCTATACAGTAGGGAATTCCTAGATAAATCCTTCACCTCCTGTTTTGCTTGTACTAATAATGAGCATGGGTAGCCCTTATCGAGGAATTGTTGGGTCAGAACCTCTGATTCAGTGTTATAGTCCTCCAGGGTTGTGCAATTTCTTCTAATCCGTGTATACTGGCCTTTAGGGATATTAGTGAGCCACACTGGCAGGTGACAACTGATGATGTTAATGAAGCTGTTGGTATCTACTTCCTTACGGTAGCATTTAGTGTATAGCTGGGAGTCTTTTATATATACATTAAGATCCAGGAAGTTGATACTTGTAGTACTGATTGTTGGTGTGAATTCTAGACCAAAGTTGTTGACATTCAAACTGGCAACAAATCAATCCAGGTCAGTCCTCGGGCCATCCCAAACAAACAATATGTCGTCAATAAATCTGCGCCAGAGGATTAGCCCTGGGCGCAGCTGACCAGAGATGTAAACGTGTGACTCCTCCCACTTGGCTACGAACAGGTTAGCGTAGCTAGGGGCAAAGCGAGTCCCCATAGCAGTGCCCCAGACTTGTAGAAAGAAATCCCCTTCATACCAGAAATAATTATGTTGTAAAATGAAGTCAATACATTCTTTAATGAATGACACCTGTGTTTCATGATATATACCCAATAATTGGAGGAACTGGCCTGCAATGTGGCACCCCATCTTCTGGTCAATGACCGTATATAGGGATTTTATATCCAAAGTACCTAAAATGTAATTAGATTTCCACTCGACCTTCTCAAGAATTTGTAAAATGTGGCCCGTATCCTTCAAGTAGGCCGGTATGAGCTGCATGCATTTTTGTAAATGCGTGTCCACATATTGTGACAAGTTGGCTGTGAGGCTATTTATACCTGAAATAATAGGCCATCCTGGTGGGCACATAGGGCTTTTATGTATTTTAGGAATATGGTAGAAGATGGCTGTACTTGGATCCTTATTAAGTACAAATTGAAATTCCTTTTTATTTAAAACCCCCAGGGACTGGCCCTTAAGACACAAATTTCTTAGTTTTTTGATATATTATGGTGTGGGGTCATTTTTTAGTTTCCTGTAAGTGACCTCGTCCCCGAGGAGTCTGATGGATTCCTGGTGGTACATAGTGCGATCCAAGATGACAATACCCCCTCCCTTATCCGCGGGACGAATAATGATGTCATTATTATCTTGTATGTCTTTGATGGCTTTCTTATCTAGATGGTTTAAATTCTGAGGTATAAACCTAGGTCTGTTTTTCTTTAGCAGTCTTCTGATATCATTCGTTACTAGCCGGTCAAAGGTGGAGAATGCCTCTGATTGTTCTTGAATGGGATTGAAAGTGGAGGGATTGGCCAGGTTCGTGTGGATGTACTCCCCAGAATCTTGATTGGCAAGCTCCGTTGTGCTTTTACTTTTTTTATAAAAGTATTTTTTGACCGACAGGTTTCTCAGATATTTCTTCATACATATATATAGGTCAAACGGTTTCCCGCTAGCAGTTGGTGCAAATTTAAGTCCTTTTTGAAGGAGTGAGATTTCATTGGTTGTCAATTTATAAGAGCTCAAATTAAATATTTTTTGGGAATCATCAGATGTTAAAGTCACTTTTGTTTTGGTGAGTTTCCTCCCCCTCCTACCTCTCTTGATTTTGTGGATTTTACCCGAAAAAAATCCCGATTAATCGGCACACGGGCCTTGGGTGAGTCATGAGTCATTACTATCTTGTATGTATTTGATGGCTTTTAACATTTTTAGTACATTTGCTGTAAATTTCTGCTCTGTGATACATAATACACTTCTATGAGTATGTATTTGTCTTTCCGGTGTATTGAGTGGATGGGCGGGGTCTCCCTGGGGTGATTGACAGAGGACCAGCTTATAATCTTCGGAGTTTATGGGGCGGGTAACCCTGACGAAGAAGGACGCTGTTCCTTCGAAACGCGTTGGTACAACTTTGTCCCAGTGCCGCTCCGTAGTTCCCCAGCTGTGACGTCACACGCTCAGTCCTTTGTCGGCCATCTTTTCTTTTGCGCTCGTATCCAGGGACGCCACCGGCCGGGGCTTTCCCTGGCTCTGCGTAGCCTTCTGCTGCACTCTGTGCGGCGCACCTCCACGCTTGCTGACCCACTGCTTCATCTACTCATCTGACGCCGGACACTCCATCGGACAGCTCCATATTCCACTTTGTATCTGGCACCGTAGTGTCCGGACCCCGGCTGCGTACCTTCACACCCACGCAGTACATCCGCGGCTTCTTATGTACATAAGCACGGACTACAGGTACGTTTACCACCCATCCTGACGGGACCATTTTTATAGCACTGCTCTTATACCAGCATACATTAGTAGTACCTGTTCTATTGGATTTTGTGTTGCGATTTTTTTCTGTCTAGGGTATATATTGATTGTAGGCATCCACGGCTCCCGAGGGTTGTTGTTTTTTACCATATGTCTTCTTAGTTGGTATTCAGGCATCTCACTCTATCCCTTATGCGCGGCTTCAATCTGTGCTTGTCATTTTTTCTTTGATTCAGGTCTGACGTCCACCTGTCTTTGATTCCAGCAGCTAAGGGCATTGTTCTTTTGATTTAGCGCTGGTGTGTTTATTATACAAAATTAAAAAATAATTTTTTGGTTTAAATTTTTTTGTCATTTATTTAATTATAATATATACTTTGGGTAAAACAGGTGCAATACTTTGGGTAAAACCCAACCAGGTGCAATACTTTCCTTAAAACCCAACAAGGTCCAATACTTTGGGTAACACAAGGTCCAATACTTTGGTTAAAACCGAACCAGCTACAATAATTTGGGTAAAACGGGTACAATACTTTGGGTAAAACCCCACCAGGTGCAATACTTTGGTCAAAACCCAATAAGGTCCAATACTTTGGGTAAAACAAGGTCCAAGACAAAGCTTTCAAACTATCTCATCCTGCCAGTGTACTCTTTCTTGAGGTGAAATGAAGTATTCTGCAAATTTGTCCCTCATTCTGGAACCTGGCACATTACTAAAAGTAATGTTATGATAATCATTCAAAGTGGTTTCTTCAAAGTGGTCATCAGTGGTAATCTGTTCCTTGCATATTACGAAATTGTGTAGGACTACACAAGCTTTCACCACCTCGTCAACAGTGTCAGTCTTCAGGTTTATAGGGGTCAACAGAACTCGCCATTTGGATGTTAGAATCCCACCATCCCACCATTCTTCGTGCTCGTGTTAGGCAGTAATTAAAAACTTTTAGTTGGCGTCAATGCACTACTTGAGTATGGCTTCAGCAGGTGTTCCGAGAAGTGGAACGCTTCATCTCCAACACACACAAATGGCATTGGTGGCCCAGAGGTTTCAGGCAGCGGTCTTGGGGGTGGAAATTGGACGGTGTTTCCATAGACATGACACTTTAAAAACTTGCAAATCATTTGAGCGGCCATAGGCCCCAATATCAACCGCTATAAACTTGTATTCTGCATCTGCAATGGCCATGAGCACAATGGAGAAATATTTCTTGTAATTGAAATATTCTGAGCCAGATGCAGCAGGTTTGACGATGCAATAGGTTTCCCGTCCACTGCACCCAAGCAATTGGGAAACTGACAAATTTGTTGGAATTTTTCTGCAATATCCAGCCAACTCTCCGTTGTGGGATATGGGATAAATTCTTCATGCAAACAGTCCCACAATGCACGGCATGTGTGCTTAACAATCCCTGATATGGTGGAAATCCCGAGTCTAAATTGAAAATGGAGTGAGGAAGGTGATTCTCCAGTTGGAAGGAATCTGTGAAAAAAGGCAAGGCAATAATTAGTTCAATATACCAGCAACAACATTACAGTTATAAGTATGCTTTAACAGTAGGAGATACACTAAAAATGCCTTACCGAAGAGTTACCATCAGTGTCCAGTCAGTTCCACCAAAAAATCGAAGTTCTCCATTTTCATACGTACATAGCTGAAAAACTTCTCAGGGTTTCCGCTTAACTCCGTGTATAATGTGTCATTCTCTGAGCTGTGATTGGGTGGATCCAAAAACAAGATTGGCGCAGACACATGATGCGCTGCCTTTCTTTCTCCTTCTTCCATTTCAATCGCTTTCAAATGCTTCGCCTTAAAAGGGAAATCCACATAAATCTTCAGAATGTTTGCCATCACGCCTTCCAACTTCGCCACTTGCTCTACAACCTGTCAAAGATTGGCTGTAGAAACACTGTATATATAGGTTTTCAGTAGCCAATAACGTTTGGGAGCCTCCCATGGGCATTTTTAAAAATGGATCCATCGTAACACGGATAAAGAAACGGATGAAAAACGAATGCGATGGATCAGTTTTTTTGCCGGATACACTAATCGGATCCGGCGGAAAAACGGATCCGTCGCATCAGTTATTCACAATTTACAACCGATCCGTTGAGCAACCGGATTGAGCCTGACGGCAAAAAACTGATGTGTGAAAGCAGCCTAAGGTGAAAAATTAGATTGGCAAATGACACGCATACTTCACCCAAGGAGGCCACACTTTTCCAAATGTATTGACCTTATCTGTAAGTATAGCTGATAACTTTTCATTTATCATTTACCAAGATAGGTGCCTCTTGACGTCAGATAAGTCAATGCTTGCTAATTTCCAAGCAAAGGCTATAGTTTGTTTGGCTGCCAGGAATATAAATTTGATCAGGGCTTGAGTGTGCCTAGGAATTTTGGGAATATGCTTGAGTAAAGCTTCCCATGGATTTTTTTTTAAGATTAAAATTTGTAATTGAAAAAATCTGGTGATATAATCTGATCCAGATCTGTGTACTATCGGGCACAACCACCATATGTGGAACAAATCCCCTGTGGAACCACATCTCCGGAATGCAATTGGGAGAGTAGTTGGCGATTGCCTTGGCCATTCTGGCTGGGGTTAGATACCATCTCGTTAACACCTTGTAATTTGTTTTCAGCATCAAAGTGTTTAATATTCCTCCAGTAGAGGAAGATCAAATTTGAGACCACTCCGACTTGGTTAAAGTGGAACCGATATCAGACTCCCAACAAGAGACATAGTTTAGACATTGTCTATGTGAATGAGAATTAATATTAGAGTAGAGGAGTGATATAGTTCCCAAAGCATGTGGGTTTGGCGGCATCTCTGTTCAAAGGGAGAAAAGGTATAAGGTGAAGTGGAGTTTTTTAGCAATGAAGTAACAAGATTTTTAAGTTGTAGATAGCGAAATACTTTTCAGGGGTAAAATTATACTTTTATTGCAGGGCAGAGAATGGAATGATTCTATCGACATTAAAAAGATGATGGACTCTGGTGATCCCTGCAGCAACCCATAAACGGAAGCTTTTGAGGGACTCTAAGCCCGGGGGAAACTGGGGATTACCTCATAGGGGGGCAAGAGGTAAGAATGGTGAAATCAGTTGTGAAGAGTATTTTAGTGAGTCCCAAATTTTAAAGGAATGTGCCATGATAGGATTCAAGATATGTTTTCGCTGAGTTGGGAGGGTCCATAATAAAGCATCGAGGGTAACCGGGTGGCATTCAGGAACTTCCAGTGAAAGTCACAGGGGAGGTTCTGAATATGAGTGATATAAAGTCAACTGGGCTAGATGGGCTGCTTGATAGTATTTGGAGAGGTTGGGAACCCCCAAACCTCTTTTTAGATAATGTCGATACAGAGTAACTCTATTTACTCTAGGGATGCCACCCTTCCATATAAAGGTGTTAATTAGTCATTTGGCCATTTTTAGGTAATGTGAAGGGACAGGAATTGGTAAGACCCGGAATAGGTTGAGCAATTTGGGAAGTATGGTCATTTTAAGTGCACGTATTCGACCAAGCCAGGAGAGGTGTCGTTTTCCTCATGTCTGAAGTAGCGAACAGATTTTGCGGAGCATTTGAGGATAGTTGGCTAAAAAGAGGGAGTCCAGATTAGCTGTCAATTTCACTCCTAGGTAATCCAGGTGGTTTGTGACCCATTGAAAGGGGAAGTTTTGTTGAAGTTGTGGGATAATGTCAGGGGGGAGGGGGTGGAGGGATATAGTCATGGCGTACGCTTTTGCTTGATTTATTTGCAAGCCAAAAATTTGTTCAAAGTTATTGAGGGATTGAAGCAATGCCGGCAGAGATGTCTGAGGGGCCGATAGAAGAATTAGTATATCATCTGCAAACATGAAAAGTTTATGGTAAGCTGCTGCAATATCTAAACCTTTAATGTTTGCGATAAGGGGCAACCTTGGTGAGTACCTCTCTTGATTGGAAAAGACCCTGAAGAGAAGCCATTATAGCAAACATAAGCTGAAGGGGAGCTATAAAGAGCTCGGATCCATGACAGAAAGTGATCAGGGAACCCCCATTTTTGCAAGACCGCAAACAGATACAGCCAAGAAGCAGAACAAAGGGCTTTTTAATATCCTGCGATAAAAGCATACTTGCTAGGCTGTGTTGTTTGCAGAGGTGCAGCAAATGAGAGCTTCTACGTAGTTTGTCTGAGGCTTGTCTACAGGGAACAAAATCAACTTGGTCTTTATGTATTAGGGATCCTAGACCCGAGTTTAGACGTTGGGATAGGATTTTAGCTAAAATCTTAAAGTCTATATTAATGAGGGATATTGGTCTGTAATTGGACCATAATAAGTAGTCAGAGTTTGGTTTTGGTATCATAGATATTGCTGTCATTAGGGAAGCGGATCCCGGTTTATTAACTTCTCTTAAGTAATTAATTAAAATAGTTACCGAGGTGTGGGATTAGAACGGATGCATCTTTTTTGTAATAAAGGGCAGTAAATCCGTCCGGGTCTGTTTTTTTTATTGGGTTTAAGTTGTTGGATCGCTAACTATTTCATTGGGACTAACGGCTTGATCTGCTCAACCAGATTAGAATTAAGGGTTGGAAGAGGAATGGAATTTAGGAACGTTTCCAAATTGTCTGGATTGCCAGTGGTAGTGTCATTATATAGTTGTACAAGTTTTCGTCGGAATTTATGGGTAATCTGTTGCGGGTTAGATGTAATGCCAGAAGTTGTACGTAAACGTATGGCGCAGTCCGCATTTTCAGAAAGACAAAGGTCGAGTTCAGTGCGAGCAAGCAAAAGGTCACAATATATTATAAGGGAGGGTGAGCTCTTCATTTTGGACTCCAAGACCGAAACTCTTCCCTCCAGATTGGCTACTCTATTGCCTCTTTCTTTTTTCTTACGAGAGGCCTCTTGAATGCAGCAGCCTCTCAACACTGCTTTATGAGCTTCCCACAGGGAGGTAAGCGAAGAGACAGATTGTTCATTTGAGGAGAAGTAATAGTCAAGGTGATTTTTCAATCTTAGAGTAATATCTGGATAGGAGAGTAAGGAGTCATTCAGAGTCCAACTGAATGAGCGTGGACGCGGGTGGAGTGAGGAGCAAGTGAATTGAACTGGGGAATGGTCAGACCAGGGAGTTGACTGAATTGAAATATTCAACACATTTGGTATGAATGTCAGATGCACAAAAATATGGTCTATCCTGGTATAAATCAAGTGGCATGGGGAAAAATAAGTATAGTCTTTGTCTAAGGGCTGTAGATCTCTCCACAGATCCACCCATTGAAGTTTATTAAGAGCTGCAGAGTCCGCAGAAGAGAGAGGCTCCAAGGGGGCTGAGGGTTGGGGGCTCATAGACTTGTAAAGGTTAACTTTAAGTATACAATTAGAGTCAGCACAGAGTAGCGTAGTACCTTGGGCGTGTTCAGAGATCAGGTCAAATAGGTGAGAGAAGAAGGCTCCTTGGTGGGTATTAAGGGCATAGTAGGAAACTATAATCACTAGCTCCTCCGAAATAGAGCCAGACACTATTAGATAGCAACCTTCTTTGTCGGAAACCGATAATTTGAAGGCGAAGGGAAAGGATTTTTTAAACAAATAGCAATGCCTTTGGTTTTATTTGGGGCATTTGCTGTGTAGAAAAGCGGGCAAGTAGCAGACAAAAATTTGGGGTTTGAGACTGTAGAAAAATGTGTTTCCAGGATGCAAACTACACAACTACATCATCTTGTTGAGATTTATATTAGTTGAAAGCCTTAGTGCGTTTGTGTGGGGAGTTGAGGCCTCGCACATTGTGCAACATTATTGTTAATGACATGATTGCAGGATAAAAAGAATGCTTACGGTAGCTCTTGTTAGAGGACTTCAACTGGAATTGGGTACAGTATCTTGGGAGAAAATATATTTGTTAAATTCACTCGGTCGAATAAAGGGGATAGGGGGTTGAGCATACTGAACAAGTTGTGTAACTAGCGGGCAAGTAGTGGGAATGGGGAATTGAACAGGCTGGACAAACCATGTAACTTGTTTAACCTTCGTCCAGGTGAGTAGGTACAATTGTAACTATTCCGTTTTAAAATTGCAATAATTTTTTTTTTCGAAAAGCCGTAGAGGGCTGAAATTTCGTGACATCTCTGCAGTTTTGGTCCAGAATATATTGGCCAAATTTCAATAAAATATATATGAAGGTACAATTGTACCTCTGCAGCCTGTTAACGTAAAATTATGCAGCCTGACGAAGGTTGAAGAAAAGGGAACATGTAGGGGAAAAAAGGGGTATTTTGAAGAATGGCAAAGCACAAAGTGCTGAGCAGCAGTGTATTGAAACAGTGTAGAGTCATCAAAATTTGCCAGGGGCAATGCAACCTAATTTAAAAATAGCTAACGTTAAGTAAAATAGGAGGGTTAGGGTAAGCTGGGTACATTAACTGACAAGATGTCAGAAAGAATTTACATATACAAATGCAGGAATCATACAAAGATACAATACATTATGTATAGGGTTATGTATATGGGTTATGTCTAACCCATCTCTTCAACCTATCGCTCTCTTCCGGTACCTTCCCCTCTGCCTTCAAACATGCCACCATCACACCCATCCTCAAAAAAACTAACCTTGACCCAACTGCTATGCCCAGCTATCGCCCAATATCACTGCTCCCGTTTGCTTCAAAACTCCTTGAGCAGCATGTCCATGCTCAACTTTCCTCCCACCTCTCATCTCTCTTCTTGACAACCTCCAATCTGGCTTCCGCCCCCACCACTCCACCGAAACTGCCCTGACAAAAATTACTAATGACTTAAGGTACCTTCACACATAACGATTTTGTTACCGATATCGTTGCTTTTTGTGACGTAGCAACGATATCGTTAACGAAATCGTTATGCGTGACAGCGACCAACGATCAGGCCCCTGCTGGGAGATCGTTGGTCGCTGGGAATGATCAGGACCTTTTTTTGGTCGCTGATCACCCGCTGTCCTCGCTGAATCGGCGAGTGTGACGCCGATCCAGCGATGTGTTCACTGGTAACCAGGGTAAATATTGGGTTACTAAGCGCAGGGACGTCACCCCTGTGCTCTGCTTTATGGCAGGCCGGCGCTGACACAGTCAGTGCGGGAAGCTGACGCCGGGGGACGTGACAGACATCGGAATATGAGTATGTTCTTTTTTTTAACTTTTACAATGGTATCCAGGGTAAATATTGGGTTACTAAGCGCGGCCCTGCGCTTAGTAACCCGATATTTACCCTGGTCACCCAGGGACTTCAGCATCGTTGAAGACAGTTTCAACGATGCCGAAGTCTTTCCCCTGATCGTTGGTCGCTGGAGAGAGCTGTCTCTGTGACAGCTCCCCAGCGACCACACAACGACTTGCCAATGATCACCGCCAGGTCGTATCGCTGGTCGTGATCGTTGGTAAGTCGTTTAGTGTAATGGTACCTTTAGTCACAGCCAAAGCTAAAAGACAGTTCTCCATCCTCCTCCTTCTTGACCTGTCCTCTGCTTTCGACACAGTCGATCACTGCCTACTACTACAGATTCTCTCTTCCCTTGGCATCAAAGACCTTGCCCTATCCTGGATGGATTGCCTCATACCTATCCAACCGCAAATTTAGCGTTTCCCACTCCCAAACTACCTCCTCATCCCGCCCTCTCTCTGTTGGAGTCCCTCATGGCTCTGTCCTAGGGCCCCTACTTTATTCCATCTATACCCTTGGCCTAGGACAACTCATAAAGTCCCATGGCTTCCAGTACCACCTGTATGCAGACGACACTCAGATCTACCTCTCTGGCCCAGATGTCACCTCTCTGCTGTCCAGAATCCCGAAATGTCTGTCAGCCATATCCTCCTTCTTCACCTCTCGCTTTCTTAAACTCAATGTAGACAAAACCGAATTCATCATCTTTCCCCCACCTCACGTATCCCCCCCTGATATATCTATTATGGTAAATGGCATCACACTCTCACCCACACCTGAAATCCGCTGCCTCGGGTTAACTCTTGACTCTGCCCTGTCCTTCAAACCTCACGTCCAAGCTCTTGCCACCTCCTGTCGCCTCCAACTCAAAAATATTGCTAGAATCCGTTCCTTCCTCAACCCACAATCTACCAAAACTCTTGTGCATGCTCTCATCATCTCCAGCCTCGATTACTGCAACACCCTCCTCTGTGGCCTCCCCGCTAACTCTCTTGCACCACTCCAGTCTGTCCTCAACTCTGCTGCCCGGCTAATCCACCTCTCTCCTCGCTACTCCCCTGCTTCTCCCCTCTGCAAATCCCTCCACTGGCTCCCAATTCCCCAACGAATCCAGTTCAAACTACTAACACTGATCTACAAAGCCATCCACCACCTGTCCCCTCCCTATATCTCTGAACTAATCTCCCACTATCTTCCCAAACGTAATCTCTGATCCTCTCAAGACCTCCTACTCTCCTCCACACTTATTCGTTCCTCACACAACCACCTCCAAGATTTCTCCCGAATATCCCCCATCCTCTGGAATTTCACGCCTTAACACGTCCGATTATCAACCACCCTTGGATCCTTCAGACGGAACCTAAAAACCCATCTCTTCAGGAAAGCCTACAATAACCAAGCCGCGCGCCTCACCGCTGCCAGAGCCGCCGCCAGAGCCGCCGCCAGAGCCGCTGCCGCCAGAGCCGCTGCCTCAGCCTCACCACCGCCAGAGCTGCTGCCTCACCGCCGCCAGAGACACCGCCTCACCCCTACCTTCTGTCTCTTCCCCACTATCCCATAGAATGTAAGTCCGCAAGGACAGGGTCCTCTCCCCTCTGTACCAGTCTGTCACTGTAAACCTGTTTACTGTAAACAATATAACCCTGTATGTAACCCTTTCTCATGTACAGCACCATGGAATTAATGGTGCAATATACATAAATAATAATAATAATAATAAATAATAGGGAGGATACAGAGTAAACTGAAAGACAAATCAAGCTTAAGCTCAGTATCAGAAAGTAAGAGTTAAGTCCGGTACCTTTAAAAGGTAATGTCATATAGCAATATATATCAAGTCTAACTAATAAATTGTGAAAGGTATAACAGTTCAAAAAGGTTTAGATAAAATCACAAATATGCAATCATAAGAGTCTGTGCACTTATCCTTCTTGAAGGCAAGGGCAATTAGCGGTATTCAGTCATAAATTTAGAAGGTAGCTGGAACTCTCGCGTAATTCTGGGCAAGCAAAGAACAGGGCTGTAACACTTGAAAATACCTGAAACAAAAAACTGAAAAGCCATGTATGAATTCTCTGCTAGAGAAGCCTTACAACAAAGCTTGAAGCATAAGAACAATTCAACGATGATCGAAATTCCAATTCACAGAGAAGAACCAGTCAATCAAATATAACTGTAAATGGGAATAACCATCATATAAAGTAGCCTTTCAGCTGCCCTAGGTGAGAAATGTAGAGTGGGACCAAAGTCTGAAGCACCATTTCAAGGGGGATCAGGTGGATCCTGTGGCTTGGAACAGCGATCCTTTGATTGTGGAACTTAAGACGAATCCAAGGAGAACGGGGAATTCTCCATGAGGCATAATTTAGTAAGGCGACGGCAAGCACCTTCCGGAGAAAGGACTGTGTGGACCATATCTAGATGAGAGAAAATCAGTTTAAATAGATTTCCCCAGCGGTATTTGATGTTCTTGGAGCGGAGGATTTCTAGGTATAGTTTCATTGCCCACCTTTTAGCGATAGTAGTAGGAGCCAGGTTGAGAAAAAGCTCATATGAATGGCCTTGAAATTTCAATGGACCTGAATTCCTAGCCGCCTGTAATAATTGATCTTTCTTTTTATAGAAATGCAGTTTGAGGATAATGTCCCATGGCGGACCATCTGGCTTGCGTTTGCTTAGAGCTCTGTGAATACGGACCATTTCTAGACGTTCAATAGAAATGCCAGGAAGGAGTTCTTGGAACAGAGCTGTCGGCATAGATTGGAGGTCTGTAATTGATTCAGGCAGCCCCCTAATACGGATATTACATCTACGTGCACGGTTTTCAAAATCCTCTAGTTTGTTGTTGAGAGTGTAAATCACTTCATGGAGCATCTCTATATCCTTTTCATGGGAGATGAGTTTTGTGGAGGTGGAGTCCATTCTTTCTTCAAGATCGGAGGTTCGGGTTCCTAGTTCTCTGATTTCTTTAGAAAGCTCTTTTGTTAATTTGTCCGACATTTTAGATAATTCAGAATGTAAGATAGACTGGAATTGGGAGAGCAATGCTGATTGGTCCAGGTTTGGAGCACTTGGGACTCTAGTTGTAGAGACTGGTATCATTTGTGGATCAGCACCATCTGGTACAGAGGAACTGGAGGATTCCGATGGAGAGTACGGCCCACAAGATGGTACAGAGGAAATGGAGTTTTCCGATGGAGCGTACGGCCCACAAGACATATTGGTTTTCAGGTCAGTTAATGAGGAGGACCTATTATTAGGATTCACTGAGCTGGTTTTCCGCGACTTAGGCATAAGGAAGTCTGTACGCTGTAGAGAATTCTGGCACTTTATATGCAGCTTAAGAAGAATGATGTTAAGAAAAGAGCATGATTCACGTTGTCTCTAATAGGGTGTGGTGGTAAGATTAAGTCATCTTAGAAGTTCCAAGAAATATGACTGGAAGAACGTAGAGCAATTAGTTTAAGTTCAGCGCAGAGATATTAATGGGGCAGCTGGGAGAGTTTAATAAAGAACATAGAATAATTATGTTGTACTGCCACAAGGTGTAAGCAGAGCGTCACTAAAGCTGCTATATTTTGTGTTGTAACTAAGTCTAGCAGCTTGATCCAAACAGACTTGGCTGAACTCTGCTGCCCCCTCTTGGAGTTCCCGTGTAACAGCAACAGCTCCACTTGCTCTCCTCTAAAATGGCACAGGGGAGAGACCAGCCATGTGGAGCAGCCTGACAGCGCGCCAACTCCACTGCTCTGCCACAGCAGTCGATAGGAGCAACCAGACGTGACAATACCTGGCACTCAACTTTTTATGTCTGAGGAGATATTTTATTAATCAGCAACGAAACGTTTCGGTCCTAAACAAACTGGACCTTCATCAGTCACGTGCTATTTAGCGTGTAGTTATAAGAAATGTGCTCCTATGAGTAGGCAAGATATAGGAGTAGCTGGCAGAAAGCAGACCATATGGCTGCAAGGGCAGTATCCTATCATGTGGGGGTAGCCGTAACGACACGGTGTCCACCGCTAGTCCAGACGCTATACAGGGAGGACGCCGTTATGTCTGAGGAAATATTTTATTAATCAGCAACGAAACGTTTCGGTCCTAAACAAACTGGACCTTCATCAGTCACTGAGAATGTAAATAATATACAAGATAACGTAAAAATAAGATACAAAAATAAAACTAAAGTATATACATTGGAAGACATCAAACTGATGGCGAGTTATTAACAGAATAACAACGAAATAACAAAATGGAACCGTCCACTAGTGGCACAATACTACTACGATTAGTAGGTGGATAGTAGGATAAGAAGGTGGTAACATACCGTGCTATTTAGCGTGTAGTTATAAGAAATGTGCTCCTATGAGTAGGCAAGATATCTGTAATAAAAGGGTAATCATGAGGGTAGTGGGTAGGGAGAGAGGTGGTATAAGATGTAATTATACATACAGGAGTAGCTGGCAGAAAGCAGACCATATGGCTGCAAGGGCAGTATCCTATCTGGATGTAAAATGTAGGGGGTTACAAAGTGAACACTGGTTAAGCCCCATAAGAATAAAATATAAAGTGCGTGTACATCTTACCATGTGGGGGTAGCCGTAACGACGCGGTGTCCACCGCTAGTCCAGACGCTATACAGGGAGGACGCCAAGGCTGATGTGCGGTCTCAGCGTTAAGTACGCCGCCGACCGGAAGTGGGCGTGTCTGGCGCACACTCGCACGAGGCCTGCTACGTCACCGCTGCTATGGCGGTGCGTTCCAAGAGGCCGCTCGTGCGTATCATGCTACGGGGTGTGTCCAGCAAGTGGAGGTATGTCCACTACACCGCTACGATGTAACTAATAGGCGGTGTGTTATAAGGGAGCTCCTGGTGCGTGTCACAATTGGGGGGGTTGTCCCAGTGACAGAGAGGGTTTCTGTGTCTCCACTACCGTATAAGTAAAGGATGCTCAAATCTTAGCTGGGACATCAGTCCGGGATATCTACGTGGGATATTAGTATGTACCAAAAGGAAATGTTATGGAAAACACCATAGTAGGAAAAAAAGGAACGGACCAATGGCGGCTTAAGAAAAAAGTCCCATGCAAATGAGGTGGTGATATAGTCTGTATGGGGATACGTGGATATGAAAACCTAGGCGAGACAACATATATACAGCAGATTGGTGGAACTCAGTACGTGGAAGGCCGTGACTGGAGGCGATGTTACATTTGCTTAAGTTGTAATCGTGCCGGTGAATAGAGGGTGAGCCATCATGCTACAGTGAGTGCCACATGGGAGGGTTCTCGATCCCAGAGTCAGTACAGGCGATTCTGGAATAAGCAAACAAAGGGCACAGTTAGCATAGATACAACACAAGTAAAACCTAACAGTGATGACTAATACATTGGTTTAGATGAATGCCAACAAATCATAGTCCCTGTTTAGCTCTTTCGGTGTGAGGGTATCCAGCGTATGTATCCAGAACGCCTCACGCTTTTTCAAAAGCGCAATCCGATCACCCCCTCGTCGTTGTGGTGGAATAGAATCAATAACTTGATATCTTAATTGGGAGATGGTATGACCCTGAGTCGAGAAATGATGGGGAACTGGTAAAAGAAGATTGTTACAGCGGATGGTAGATTTGTGCTTCGATATCCTATCACGCACTGGTTGGGTTGTTTCCCCGATATATAGTAAGCCACATGGGCATTTAATGAGATAAATTACAAACGACGATTGGCATGTGTAATAGTTTTTGATCTCGAAACTTTTACCCGTGTGCGGATGCTGAAAGGTATGGCCTTTTTGCACATCCCCACACTGTGCACAATGTAGGCACGGGAATGTACCCATTCTGGGATGTGATAGGAATCTAGATTTCGTTGTCCGTGTGGAACCAAAGTCCGCTTTAACCAGTGTATCCCTAATGTTCTGTGGTCTCTTGTAGCACGGCAAAAAGGGAAGTTTAAATTCTGGTACTGTGGGATATGCCGCTGACAGTAATGGCCAGTGTTTTCTAATATGTTTATGGAGAATGGAGGTTACAGGGTGGTAAATATGTACGAAAGGGACCCTTTTGCCCTGATCATTGCGTCCTCCCTGTATAGCGTCTGGACTAGCGGTGGACACCGCGTCGTTACGGCTACCCCCACATGATAGGATACTGCCCTTGCAGCCATATGGTCTGCTTTCTGCCAGCTACTCCTATATCTTGCCTACTCATAGGAGCACATTTCTTATAACTACACGCTAAATAGCACGTGATTGATGAAGGTCCAGTTTGTTTAGGACCGAAACGTTTCGTTGCTGATTAATAAAATATCTCCTCAGACATAAAAAGTTGAGTGCCAGGTTTTGTCACGTATGGTCATGGTGTTGGAACCTACCTGAGCACCTCTTGTCCTTAGGCTGTGCACCAGGTTATATACTTAAGTGATAGAAGCAACCAGAACCCAATGGACGCCCATGGCCAACGCAGAGAACCCAGGATGGTAGGTAATGTGTGACTGAAGAGGGGCAGGCAGCGTGCACCAGAGAGAGCGCTGCCCAAGGCTGAGGGCGATAAGCAGTCCGCAACAGGCGACAAGGAGAGCGGCCAGAAGGGCGGCGCACTAGTGATGTGTCGTTCGTGAATGAACCGATACAAAGAGCTGCTGTGAATGAAAGGAGTGAGTGAGCCGAGTCTTTTTTTCTTTCTTTCTTGTCTGGGCCTGGCAGCTTCACAGATTCAGCCAGTGAAGTGTGACTGTGACTCGTGGGAGGAGCAGACAGGAGAAAGCCCACCAACATCCTCACAACCCGAAGCAAAACCACAACCTGTCCAAATACGCAGTGAGGAAGAGATGAACAAGCTCGGTGCTAAGATTGTAAAGGCAGAAATAATGGGGAACACGGAGATGGCTGCAAAACTCAAAGCTCAACTGGAAGAAGCTCGTCAGCAACAGCGAAAACGACTGGAAGACTACGAGAAAGAAAGGAGAGAAAAATCCCAGAAATCCGAAGCTGGAGAAGAGCAAGAAGTTCTGCTGGTGAAAACCGACCTATCTGGTAGAGTGTGGCCAGTGAACTCCATGGCAGGTCCTGCAGAGCCGCGGGGAGGAAGGCGAAAAAGACAACTGGTTGAGACACACGTGGACAAGGAGAGGGTGCGTTACTTCCATGATGACGACCATCAGAGCCTTCAAGATCTGGTCAAGAGAGAAAAGATGGGAACAGCCGAAGACCAGAACAAGCTATACCTGAGAATGGCAGCCAAGCTCAGAGAGAAGACTGACCAGGATTACTACACCCTGGACGATATGTTTGTCTCAAAAGCTGCAAAGAAAGAACGAGCAAATGAGGAAGAGGAAAGAGAGAGGCGGCAAGCCATGGCCGAGCATCGGAGACTGGCTGCCAGAATAGAAAAATGTCCGTTTTGCTTCGATAATGCTGAGCTGCCAAAGCACCTGATCATTGCTATAGGAGTGAAGGTATTTGTGTCTTCCCAACCACCTTTCCCTCACGGAGGGACATTGTCTGATCGTTCCTTTACAACACTACACTGCAGCGACGCTTCTGGATGAAGACATATGGAATGAAATTCAGATGTTCCGTAAAACATTAGTCAGGCTATTTGCCGATAACGGACTGGACTGTGTCTTTCTGGAAACAAACATAAACTTAAAAAAACGCTTTCATCTGGTCTATGAATGTATTCCCCTGCCGAAGGAGGTGGGAGATATGGCACCCATTTATTTCAAGAAAGCAATTCTGGAATCTGACGAGGAATGGTCTATGAATAAGAAGCTAATAGACCTGTCTACAAAGGATGTTCGGATGTTGTACAAGGAGGTTTTGCTCACATTATTGAAGACCATAACAAGTTCCCACATTATTTTGGCAAGGAAATCATCGGTGGCATGCTGGATCTGGAGCCCAGAGTCTGGAGAAAAGCCGTGCGAGAGAACTTTGACGATCAGAGGAAGAAGGTTTTACAGTTTGCACAGTGGTGGAAGCCCTTTGATTTCACAAAAACAAAAGAGTAACATCTGTGCAATAAATGTATTGTAACTGTTACATTGTGTGTATATATTACTTCTCACTATATACACTGGCCACTTTTTATCTTTTTATTTGAAGTGTGATCTGAAAACAGAAAAAACTAAAATTATTTTTGTATAAATCATTTTATTGGTCACAGCAATAAAGATTAAAGGTAAACATTACAAACTGGTAAATCTGTGCAATGGTAGGCGGTAATTACAAGTCGAACAAGAGGAGCATTGTTGCATCAATTAAATCTTATACTTTAACTGTCTGGTTAATAATGCTATTGGCTGTCCCGAGAATATGAGATAATAATAATAGAAAACATCCGGGATAGTTGGTAACCATTGATATGTTCTTTTGTATTAATTTAAAATACTATATATATATAATCAAACTGGATATGGGGAAGACAAACATAGAAAGTCAGAAAAGGGGAAAGGAAGAAGGGCAAGAAGAAGAAGGGAGGGATGGAAGAGGGTGGGGGAAATTCGGGGAAGGAGTGTGGCTGCCTCCGTACCCCAGTGGACAGAACACACGTCAAGAAACGGCCTGGATGTACACGAGAACAAGCTATACAATGTGTTGGGTTCTGGAAACCCAGAGGTCTAGTTCAGGAGTTTCCCTAAAAGCGATCCAGGGGGCCCATATGTTGTAGGTTTTTTCTGCGTTACCTGGTGACTGGTTTATCAACTGCTCCATTCTATAGATGTTATTAAGTTCTGCCACAAATTCTGTACGGGAAGGAAATTTTTCTTGTTTCCAAAACCGAGGAATTAGATTTCTGACTGCAGTAAGAAAGTGTCTAAGGATACCCTTCTTGAACCTAGATATTGACAAATCGCATAGAGACAACAATGCTATACTTGGTGAAGGTTGGATCTGTATGATAGACAGCTTGTTATGAAGTTCAAAGACAGCCAACCACAAATCCTTTATGGGGGGGCAGTCCCACCAGATATGCATGTAAGAGCCAGTCTCCTTTAGACATCTCCAGCAGGTGTCAGGAGTCGTGGGGAACACCGCGTGCACCATGGAGGGGCATCTGTACCGCGGGAGCGCCGCTCAGCACAGCGTCTCAGACAGAATACCCTCATCTGGCCAGCAGCCACACATAGGCCATTGCATCTTCATTAGTGTAAGTGTCACCATTGGGATCTCTTTCCCTCCTCCGTATGTTCCTTTCACACTGGAATAAGCGATCACGTGAAAAAGGCTCCGGTGGAGCCGAAACGTTGTGTCAGATCGCATGAGCTGCTTTATTCTGTTATGCTCCCAAATATATAAATAAATCCACACTTTTATCTGCATGAATCCATTGTATAGAATCTAATTAGAGTGTGCGGTGAATTATAAAATTTACTGGAAAAGCAGAATTGTCATAAATTGGAATTAAGGGGCCCGGGAGAGTTGTGATCTGAAGGTCTTTGTTTCGGTTTTTAATAAGAAGCAGTATGTTTCGTGTGAGGAAGGGTATGTAAGTGCCTGATCCTAGCCCCCTGCCTCCTGTCCAAAGAACAACTCGGGAGTCGCATCTGTTAAGATCGTTTTCTAGGTTTACCCATTTTTTGTAGTTTTTACTGTGATAAAGGTCTAGAATACAAGTTCCCATTGATGCGTAACTATAAATTGCGAGATCCGGGAGACCCAATCCACCCGTCAGTTTAGATCTACTTAATGTTGTATATGAAATACGTGCCCGGTTATGAGACCAAATAAAACGAGTAATCATTTGTTTGAGGCGGGAAAAGAAAGAAGCCGGTAGGTATAGGGGGATTGTTTGAAAAAAATATAAGAGGCGAGGCAGGAGGTCCATCTTAGCTGCATTGATCCTACCCAGCCAGGACAATTGGAGCCTGTGCCATTTCTCTAAATCTGAGTTTGTTTTCTGTAGGGTTGGTGCTAGGTTGGTTTCGAACAGCTTAGATGTTTTGCTTGTAATTTTAATACCTAAATAAGTAAGGGAATCAAAGCACCATTTAAATGGGAAGGTCTTCCTAAGATGATCTACCAAAGGGAGTTGGAGTGAAATGTTTAGGATTTCGGATTTATGGGAATTTATTTTGAAGTTGCTTAGAAATCCGAATTTATGTAGCTCCGAAATGATGTTTGGTAGACTCGTAGAGGGGGCCGTAATATATAACAGGATGTCATCTGCAAAAAGCGCTAGCTTATGTTCTTCGGAACGAAGTTTTATACCAGTGATTGATGGGTTGTTTCTCAAGGCCAGAGCTAAATGCTCCATTGTTAAAATATATAAGAGGGGAGAGAGAGGGCACCCCTGCCTTGTACCATTCCTGACCGGGAACATTTCCGATAATGTGCCAGTTACCTTGACCTGAGCACTAGGGGAAGAATATAGGGCGGAGATCCTACGCAGCATGTTCTCTTTTAGGCCAATTTCCTCTAGAGTCTGAGAAATAAATTCCCAATGGACCCAGTCAAAAGCCTTTTCAGCGTCAATTGACATGATACACAGGGGGTCCCCCTCTCTGCCCGCTCTGTCAATTAGAGAGATGGTTCGGATTGTGTTGTCTCTCGCCTCTCGCCCTGGAATGAAGCCTACCTGGTCCTGGTTTATTAGTTTCGGTAAAAGGGGACATATTCTATTGGCTAACATTTTTGCATATATTTTAATGTCTAGGTTTATTAAGGAAATCGGACGGTAATTGTCGCATGTAGAAGGATCCTTGCCCGGCTTAGGGAGAACTGTTATGTGAGCGATGAGTGCCTGTGTAGGGAACGAGCCCCCAAGAGAGACATAATTACAAGCCTTCAGGAATATTGGACTAAGCAGTGAGTTGAATGACTTGTAAAAGCCTGCTGAGTATCCATCAGGGCCCGGGCTCTTGCCCTGTTTCAGGGCGCTGATGGTTTCAGACACCTCCTCCACTGAGAATTCCTTTTCAAGATCAAGTAGATCACCTTCAGGCAGAGTGGGTAGTTTATGTTCCTGTAGATATGATTTGATTTTATTACGGAGAAAATGTAATGGAGCCTCTTTATAGTGTCCCGTTATGTTATATAGAGATTTGTAGTATTCGCTGAAGTTGGAAAGAATATCTCTGGTATTAAAAACTTTCTTCCCCTCTTTGTTTTTAATAAAAGGGATGTAAGTATTGGGATTGCGTTGATTGAGAGCTCTGGCCAAGAGTCTACCACTTTTATTACCGAGCTGGTAGAAGCGGCTCTTAAGTCTTTCTCTGAGGCATTTGGATTTTTGGTCTATTATAGATAGCAGTTTTTGTCTGGCCGAGGAGAGCCTAGCAAATGTGCTGGCCTCAAGGTCTCGTTTATGTTTGTTTTCTAATTGGTGTATTTGTTCTGTTAAGCTAAGTATTTCCGCCGCTCTTTCTTTTTTTAGCCTAGCGCCATGAGAAATGAGGACGCCTCTTATTACACTTTTCAACTCCTCCCATTTTACAGTGGGGGACGTGGTGTCTTCCTCATGGTCAGACAGGAAATCTGTGATTGTTTGATCAATCTTGGATTTACATATGGGATCCTGTAACAGGTTTTCATTCAAGCGCCAAGAGAAACCTGGTCTCGAGGCAGAATGAAGTGAGATTGTTAAGTAAATAGGAGCGTGATCCGACCACAATATCGACCCCACGTCCGCCTTTACCTGCATGTCAAGCAACCTATGAGAAACGAAAAAGTAATCTATTCTAATGTAGGTGTTATGTATTTTTGAGAAGAAACTATAGTCCTTGGTTGTTGGATTAAGAACCCTCCAGACATCTACCAGTCTCATGCTGCGCAGCTGGGATCTTATTTTTTTAATAGAAGATGCAGGATATGAAGACTTACCCGAAGAGACATCCACCGCAGGGTTCATAGGAATATTAAAGTCGCCCCCAAGTATCACAGGAGAGGAACCAGCAAACTCCTCGAGGCGTCTTTTGCATTCGGCTCCAAACTTCTGTTGCCCTTGGTTTGGAAAATAAACGTTAGCGATTACAAGTTTATGAGCTGCCCATGTGATGAGTAGGAAGATATATCTGCCATTTTTGTCAATTTGTGAATCTAAGATCTCAGGCACAAATGACTTGTGGAAGGCTATTGAGACACCTTTTGACTTTGAAAATGGGTTTGGGCAGTGATACCATTTAGGGTAATTTTTCATGATACAGTGTGGTACCACACCAGTTTTGAAATGTGTCTCTTGGAGCAGTAACACAGATACCCTCTGTTTGTGACTATCAAATAGGACCCGTCTTCTTTTTTCCGGTATGTTTAGCCCCTTAACGTTGAAGGAGCAAAATTTAATTTCATCCATTATCAAATACCTTTATGCCATTCCGTAATACCATGCGCCCCATCCGCCAGAACACGCGACAGCCATGGGAAGTAGGGAGGAAACAATAGGAAGGAAGGGAAAAAGGCAGGGTAGAGAAGAGATAATAGAACATGGAAAACATAGAAGAAGGTGCGTTGGGATTGACACACCGGGTCATACTTTACATCTGTATAGTTAGGGCAAAAGAATGGAGGAGAGGTCTCCTCTTCTCCCTTCACCCGTGTACCTTAGGTGAGTAAGGGAAGCCAAGGGAAACACTGACCCCCCCAGCCCCCCCCGAACCTGGTAGGTCCCATAAACGAGAACTTGTAAACACGTAACGTTTGGTTAAACATAGTAATAGTCTCTGCACCGGCGAGATGTCCCACATGCCATCAGCGAATACAAAAAAAAAAAAAGGGGGGGGGGAAGGGAGGGAAGGGGTGGGAATTTAGGGGGGAGGGAAAAAGGACAAATTCACCGATGACAGGCAGGACACCACGCGCCCAGGTGCTTAAAGAATAGAATCAAACCTCCAAGGCGAGCCCATGGTAAGACAAGCCGCCCCACCAGGAGACTCATCCGTTTAACAATAAGTGTTCATGAGACTACTCAACTGCAGTAGAGTATCTAGATGCATTGCAGCAATGAATAAAAACTACTTGTAACTAAGAAGAAACTGAAACAAGAAAAGAGAAAAAAAACTTCATGGAGGTATGACGATTCTTGGAACGGGGAACCTTGAGCCACTTTGGAGGAGCATCTGGGAGTGTCGGAGCCAGAGGCCAATCCGGAAGATTTATTAATGGAAGTTCAAACGTGCCCAGGAAATTAGCCAGATCCCCAATCCGGCGGAAATATGCGCTTTTGCCACCTTTGGATGCTGATAGTTGGAATGGGAACCCCCACCTGTAGGGGATGTCTCTTTCCTTGAGAACCTCCAGCAAGGGCTTCAGAGCTTTGCGCAAAAATAGAGTGCGCCTGGATAAATCTGATAGGAGCAGGATTGGTTGACCTTCAAACTGGAGGGATCCCTTTTTCCTAGAGGCCATCATGATGGCCTCCTTAACTCTGAAGTAATGTACCCTGCAGATGACGTCTCTGGGGCGCGACTCAGACGTGGGTTTAGGACCAAGGGATCTATGAATCCTATCGAACTCGATGGTGTTGTCCTCGTGGTCGCCGAGAATGTCCAGAAATATTCTCTGAACTGTACGGTCTAGATCCTGAGGACTGACAGATTCTGGTAGGCCACGTATACGGATATTGTTACGCCTATTGCGATTTTCCAGGTCCTCAAGACCAGATGACATTTCCTCCAGTTTCATGGTGTGGTCCATTAAGATTTCTCTGTGTGCCTGAAGTTCCTGTGAGATATTCTCCTGGGTCTTTTCCACATCTTCTATACGCGATGTGAATTCTGTCTGCAGATTATGTATCTCCTTTTTGTACGAGTTCTCAAGCCTATACGCAAAACTTTCCAGGTCCGTTTTGGTTGGAAGAGCTTTAATATATTTACTCAATTCAGCTATATTCATGTCCTCCGGCATGTCTTCATCTCCGCCACTGTTGTCTATTGATTTTTTAGGGGAGATATGTGAGGTCTGTGGCTCTTTTGAGGAGGAACTATTTTTATGCGGTGTTTGCGACATTGCTGATCTGGTGTTCCTTGTTTGGAGTGGCTGGTTTAAGAACCGTTCCATGTCCTCAATAGCAGGCTCCTTGTGTAAGCTTATGGGTTGCCCAGAAGTCTTCTTAGTTTTACCCATATATGTCTGCTGCTATTAATCGCCCGTGGTAGAGTTCAGGGGAACATGGGGGTGCAGCGATCACCGCATCAGGCAGAGCCCCCCATTAGCAAGCCCCCTCCGAGGTGCATTTAATTATAATCTTTAAGTTAGTGGGGCATATACAATGTCCTGAGCCAGAAAAAGGAACCTCTAGATGTGATAAACAGTTCCAGCACTAGGTGTCACCAGAGGTCTAAGTTTGTAAATTATAAGCTTGTTAGGTAGAGTGCTGAGGTTCTGTTTTCTGATGTAATGTAGCTAAGGCACAATGACAGCCCAGTAAGGGGCTATGGTAGAGTGACTGCTCCGCTTCTGCAGCAAGGATGGTATGTAGGGTAAGATGCAGCAGTGCCGAGTATCGTAGGTGTGCTTGCCCTGATATGGTGCTTCTCTATGAGGTGCTCCGTCCCCAAGATGGCGTCTACCCTCCCAGTGGCGGGAAAACAGTCGGCACTGACGGAGCAAAGGCGCACTCGCAGCAATCTCACTGATGGTGCTTCAGGGGATCAAAGGATGGGACTGCCTCTCCCTCAACACTCCCGTGGCTCGGCGGGGGGTCTGCAGACTTTTTACTGCCGCCGCTCTCCTCACCACGCGCCGCCTGCCTGCAGGGGTTCCGGGTAAGCACACCTGCGATGCTCTCTCTGTGGGTGTCGCGGGGAATGCAGGGGCGGGAGGGTCTCTCCTTCACTACCCCCTTAGCTTGGCGGGGGGTCCGCAGACTTTTTGCTGCCGCCGCTCTCCTCACCACGCGCCGCCTGCCTGCAGGGGATCCGGGTGTGCACGCTCGCGGTGTTCTCTCTGCGGGTGCCGCGGGGAATACAGGGGCGGGAGGGTCTCCCCTTCACTACCCCCTTAGCTCGGCGGGGGTCCGCAAACTGCTTGCTGCCGCCGCTCACCTCGTCACACGTCGCCCGCCGGGCCTCCCTGAGCCGTTAGCTGAGCCTGGAGAGTCTTCTCTGTGCCGGCCTATGCTCGATGCGCTGTGCTGCAGAGCCTCTCTGTGCCTGCGGATCCGGTGTAACTTCTCCGGGGCACAGCTGGGGGTCTCTCTTAATCCAGGCTCGTTGCTAGGGAATTTCGGGTGGTCTGTGATGGATTAAGGTCTAGGGGAAGACCTTTTATCTCCTTTTTACTGGAGGAGCTCTCCACCATGCGTCCTTCTTCTCCGGCTGTTAGACACGCCCCCAACTAAAATTATTTTAATAAACTTTGTAAATACTTTAAAAAAAAAAAAATGTATGTGGTAATGATTTTGGTGCTTGAAAACTTTAGGTTCAAGCAACATATTGTAATCCGATTTCTTATATTTTATTCTTCTTCTCCGCGTTTTCCGCAATTAATGCGGCCCGAACCGCTCGGTGTAGAGACCCCGTTCAGGCAGCGTTTCGAAGCCCTTGGTGGGGACAGGTGTGCTATGTATTTTAGGAGTCGATCCGATTTGTAGTTGTTTTTTTTAAATTGCATTTTAACCCCTTTCTGACCTCGGACGGGATAGTACGTCCGAGGTCAGAAGCCCCGCTTTGATGCGGGCTCCGGCGGTGATTCCGCATCAAAGTCGGGACATGTCAGCTGTTTTGAACAGCTGACATGTGCCCGTAATAGGCGCGGGCAGAATCGTGATCTGCCCGCGCCTATTAACTAGTTAAATGCTGCTGTCAAACGCAGACAGCAGCATTTAACCATCGCTTCCGGCCGGGCGGCCGGAAATGATCGCATCGCCGACCCCCGTCACATGATCGGAGGTCGGCGATGCATCTTAATAGTAACCATAGAGGTCCTTGAGACCTCTATGGTTACTGATCGCCGGTAGCTGTGAGCGCCACCCTGTGGTCGGCGCTCACAGCACACCTGCATTTGTGATACATAGCAGCGAACATCAGATCGCTACTATGTAGCAGAGGCGATCGCGTTGTGCCTGCTTCTAGCCTCCCATGGAGGCTATTGAAGCATGGCAGAAGTAAAAAAAAAAAAGTTAAAAAAAATTTGAAAAAAATAAAAAAAATATAAAACTTTAAATCACCCCCCTTTCGCCCCATTCAAAATAAATCAATAAAAAAAAAATCGAACCTACACATATTTGGTATCGCCGCATTCAGAATCGCCCGATCTATCAATAAAAAAAAGCATTAACCTGATCGCTAAACGGAATAGCGAGAAAAAAATTTGAAACGCCAGAATTACATATTATTGGGTAGCCGCGACATTGAATTAAAATGCAATAACGGGCGATCAAAAGAACGTATCTGCACCAAAATGCTATCATTAAAAACGCCAGCCTGGTGCGCAAAAATTAAGCCCTCACCCGACCCCAGATCACGAAAAATAGAGACGCTACGAGTATCAGAAAATGGCGCAATTTTATTTTTTTAGCAAAGTTTGGAATTTTTTTTCACCACTTAGATAAAAAATAACCTAGTGATGTTAGATGTCTATGAACTCGTACTGACCTGGAGAATCATAATGGCAGGTCAGTTTTAGCATCTAGTGAACCTAGCAAAAAAGCCAAGCAAAAAACAAGTGTGAGATTGCACTTTTTTTGCAATTTCACAGCACTTGGAATTTTTTTCCCGTTTTCTAGTACACGACATGGTAAAATGACGGAAAAATAAAAAAGTTATGGCTCTGGGAAGGAGGGGAGCGAAAAACGAACACGGAAAAATGGAAAATCCCAAGGTCATGAAGGGGTTAAAAAAAATTCCCATAGGAATTAATGGCGACCTTTCCATGACCCCCAACTGACATGGATTAAAGCCACAGCACAGGTGCACTGACCTTACAAAGGATGGCAGCTAGGCAAATGTACGGTGTCTGTATATAGGGGGATGTCTGTATATAAGTAAGATAAGTGCCCCCCGGTCCTATGTGTGAAAAGTAAGTGCCCCCCGTCCTGTGTGTGATAAGTAAGTGCCCCCCCGTCCTGTGTGTGATAAGTAAGTGCCCCCCCATCCTGTGTGTGATAAGTAAGTGCCCCCCCATCCTGTGTGTGATAAGTAAGTGCCTCCCCTTCCTGTGTGTGATAAGTAAGTGCCCCCCCTTCCTGTGTGTGATAAGTTAGTGCCCCCTGTCGTGTGTGATAAGTAAGTGCCCGGTCGTGTGTGATAAGTAAGTGCCCCTGTCCTGTGTGTGATAAGTAAGTGCCCCCCGTCCTGTGTGTGATAAGTGCCCCCCCTTCCTGTGTGTGATAAGTAAGTGCCCCCCCCTTCCTGTGTGTGATAAGTAAGTGCCCAGTCGTGTGTGATAAGTAAGTGCCCCCTGTCCTGTGTGTGATAAGCAAGTGCTGCTGTAAAGCTCGCAGCGCTGTTCAAGCACCATGTATTTCCTTCAGGAAATGCCCATCTAGTTTGATTTGATATATCCACACTTAATCATGCACAAAGTGCAAGAGTGCAAGAAAAGCGTACTGGAGAAATTAGAAATGGTGGTAATATAGCTTTAAGGGTCACCTGGTTCGAACTCAATCCAAAAAAAAAAAAGTCCCCACTCAGGTTCGTCATCTGTCAATGTTAATAAGAGGGGCTTCCACGTTACTGGTAGTAGAAAGTTTCTGGAGAAATGCTATGGCTCCTCGCCCCGCCAAAAGAAATCCAGCAAATTCTGCATGCCCCCATTCTAAGCCCCTGTGTGCCTAAATCACATATAGAATCCATGTGTTTGCCATTTCTGTAGTAATGAGAGCCCGCCTAATTTACTGGGTGCATGTCTCCAGAAGCAAAAGCTGAGCACAATGTACGGGGCACTAAGGAATACAATTAAAGATTTGCAGTTCTCTCCCTAACATCCACTGCTGCTTGTTTGTGGAAACCCCCAATAGAGTCAAAAATCATTGCTACACCTGTAGATAAATTCCCATAGTGGTGCAATTTCCATAATGGTGTAATTTGTAGGGTAATTATGCTCTGCCACCATTTAGGAGCTCTGTATATGGAATCCGAATACAATGCTCTGATGGTCTTGTAAGGTCTGCCTGAGGTCACGTGCTCAAAAGGCATTGTCTTGCAGGAAATAAAAGGACTTCAATGAGAAAAGCCTCTAGTTCAATTCTCCTATTGAATTCCAGTTTAACCAGTAAACAAATGTTACTTACATCTGATGAGATTTTAATTAACTCTTAGGGTACCGTCACACTATACGATTTACCTACGATCACGACCAGCGATATGACCTGGCCGTGATCGTAGGTAAATCGTAGTGTAGTCGCTGGGGAGCTGTCACACAGACAGCTCTCCAGCGACCAACGATGCCGAGGTCCCTGGGTAACCAGGGTAAACATCGGGTAACTAAGCGCAGGACCGCGCTTAGTTACCCGATGTTTACCCTGGTTACAAGCGTTAAACTAAAAAAAAAAAAAACAGCACATACTTACATTCTGGTGTCCGTCAGGTCCCTTGCCGTCTGCTTCCCGCACTCAGTGACTGCCGGCCGTAAAGTGAAAGTGAAAGCACAGCCGCTGTGCTCTGCTTTCACTTTACGGCCGGCAGTCACAGTGCGGGAAGCAGACGGCAAGGGACCTGACGGACACCAGAATGTAAGTATGTGCTGTTTGTTTTTTTTTTAGTTTAACGCTTGTAACCAGGGTAAACATCGGGTAACTAAGCGCGGTCCTGCGCTTAGTTACCCGATGTTTACCCTGGTTACAAGCGAACGCATCGCTGGATCGCATCGCTAGATCGCTAGATCGGTGTCACACACACCGATCTAGCGATGACAGCGGGAGATCCAGCGATGAAAGAAAGTTCCATACGATCTGCTACGACGTACGATTCTCAGCAGGATCCCTGATCGCTGCTGCGTGTCAGACACAGCGATATCGTAACGATATCGCTGGAACGTCACGAATCGTACCGTCGTAGCGATCGAAATGTTATAGTGTGACGGTACCCTTAGGACCTGGTGATATCCCCTTATAGATCATAACATCTCCCCTCTCAGGTAAGTCTTGTTTCACATAACGAATCACAATGGCGAGGGCCAGTCTTGGCCTGAATGGTGCTTTGTGTGAAACTGGCCTTTGGTGCCTTCATCCTATTGATTTTTTTACCTGGTTTTCCATAACATTAACCAAGGCAGGATACAATTTTTTTTTATATCCTAAGAAAATTGATTTCCATTGCCCCAAACATGAACTTTGGATTTTAGCCTAAACCATCTAGATAACATAAGACACAATATTGTAAAGTTAGACTTCATTTATCAAACCATAAGCGGAATCAGACACAGGACATTTCAGAATGCTATCACACAATATAGTTGTGTAAAATCAAAAACACTGTTATAATTGAGCAGCACCAAGCTACACATTGTAGACACAAAGGCCCAAATTCATCATTAGCCATTTTTAAGTCGCTGTTCTTTTGTCTTGTTATTAATTGCAGTTTTTGGTACCAAATTAATTAAAATGACGGTTACTATCCATGAATTTGGTGCGTAGTAAAAACTTTTTTTCGGTTAACATATCCCCCCATCATGTTTCAACTGAACATCTGTCATCGTGGTGTTTCGGTTATTGACCCATCTCCTGATGACCCCAATGTTGGGCGGGCACAGAGGTGTATCTAGGTTTTCTGGCACACGGGGCAAGAATTCAGTTTGGCGCCCCCCGCCCCCACCAAGGACATATGCGATTTGCACGCTTAGTCATGTACCGACGAGCCGCTCTCCCTAATGCTCTCAATGTTCAGTGTAAAACTGAGAGAAGCAGTAAGAGAAGCTCAATGTCACAGGACCAGAAGTATGAAAGTCACATATGAGTGAATTGTCCATGTGACGACTGCTGGAACCTGCAGAGCTGAATCCTGGCATCGCAGCTTCTGAATTTTCACAACTAATGCACTGCATACTTTAAGGATTCTCCATTGCCGGTGGACAGTGATGTCAGCACAACCATGTGATTTGTATACTTCTGACCACATTCTGACTAGACGTGCCCGGCCTTGCTCAGTTCATTTTCATTGACTGAGGCCACACATGTCTAGTCAGCATGTGACCGCATGTATGTAAATCGCCAGCACAAGAGAATCCTGACAGCGTGCAGTGTGCACTGTGAGAACTCAGAAGTCTGCAGTCACAAAGAATGACTGCAGACTCATCACAAACCTGGACATCCCCTTTAATGCTCCTAAAATAAATAAAAACATGAGAATTAGTATCACAAATAACATTTATATCCAGGTACCTTATAGATGACGTCGTCTCTGGAGTCATTCTTCTTTTCTTCTTCTTGTCCAGACCCCATGAAGAGTTTTCTCATCCACAGCTCGTATCTGCAGACTTCCATCTTCTCCGCTCTTTTGCAGAAAATCTCCATATGATGCCCTTAAAAATAGAAGTGTTATAATGCTCCTGAATAAAAAAATTGCCCCTCACTACACTGTGTGCATAATTATTAGGCAAGTTGTATTTTGATCACATGATACTTTTTATACATGTTGTCTTACTCCAAGCTGTTCAGGCTTGAGAGCCAACTACAAACTAAGTAAATCAGGTGATGTGCATCTCTGTAATGAGGAGGGGTGTTGTCTAATGACATCAAAACCCTATATAAGGTGTGCTTAATTGTTAGGAAACTTCCTTTCCTTTGGCAAAATGGGTCAGAAGAGAGATTTGACGGGTTCTGAAAAGTCCAAAATTGTGAGATGTCTTGCAGAGGGATGCAGCAGTCTTGAAATTGCCAAACTTTTGAAGCGTGATCACCGAACAATCAAGCGTTTCGTGGAAAATAGCCAACAGGGTTGCAAGAAGTGTGTTGGGCAAAAAAGGCGCAAAATAACTGCGCATGAATTGAGGAAAATCAAGCGTGAAGATGCCATTTGCCACCATTTTTGCCATATTTCAGAGCGGCAACGTTACTGCAGTAAGAAAAAACACAAGGTGTGCGATACTCAGGGATGTGGCCAATGTAAGCAAGGCTGAAAAACAACCACTTTTGAACAAGAAACATAAGATAAAATGTCAAGACTGGGCCAAGAAATGTCTTAAGACTGACTTTTCAAAGGTTTTATGGACTGATGAAATGAGAGTGACTCTTGATGGGCCAGATGGATGGGCCAGAGGCTGGATCAGTAAAGGGCAGAGAGCTCCACTCCGACTCAGATGCCAGCAAGGTGGAGGTGGGGTACAGGTATGGGCTGGTATCATCAAAGATGAACTTGTGGGACCTTTTCGGGTTGAGGATGGAGTGAAGCTCAACTCCCATACCTACTGTCAGTTTCTGGAAGACAACTTCTTCAAGCAGTGGTACAGCAAGAAGTAGGTATCGTTCAAGAACAACATGATTTTCATGCAGGACAATACTCCATCACATGCCTCCAACTACTCCACAGCGTGGCTGGCCAGTAAAGGTCTCAAAGAAGAAAAAATAATGACATGGCCCCCTTGTTCACCTGATCTGAACCCCATAGAGAACCTGTGGTTCCTCATAAAATGTGAGATCTACAGTACACCTCTCGGAACAGTGTCTGGGAGGCTGTGGTGGCTGCTGCACGCAATGTTGATCGTAAACAGATCAAGCAACTGACAGAATCTATGGATGGAAGCTGCTGAGTGTCATCATAAAGAAAGGTGGCTATATTGGTCACTCATTTTGGGGGGTTTTGTTTTTGCATGTCAGAAATGTTTATTTCTACATTTTGTGCAGTATATTGGTTTACCTGGTGAAAATAAACAAGGGAGATGGGAATATATTTGGTTTTTATTAAGTTGCCTAATAATTCTGCACAGTAATAGTTACCTGCACAAACAGATATCCTCCTAAGATAGCCAAATCTAAAAAAAAACCTCTCCAACTTACAAAAATAATAAGCTTTGATATTTGTGTCTTTTGGGTTGATTGAGAACATAGTTGTTGATCAATAATAAAAATAATCCTCCAAAATACAACTTGCCTAATACTGCACACAGTGTATATTCAGAATTACCATAAAAAATATACAAAAGTTTATTGAAACACACTTAAAACACACATACATATATGTACATAGCGTTTGAAGTGTGTTTCAATAAACTTCTGTATATTTCTATGGTAATTCTGAATGCTCCTGTTCTTCTCCTTATTGGGTAAACTTTTGTTTGGAGTAATACATATAGGCGCCAGGACATGGTTCCTGGACACTTTGCAACATGAGTCTGGGTTTATATATATTGAACACAGTGTATATTGTCTGCACAAAATATGACCCCCACACTGTCCCTCTTATGGTACATGCTCTTTACATTGACCTCTCCTTTCCATACCGGCCCCCTCTTCACACTGTCCTCTCATACTGTGTCCCCCCTATAGGGCCCAGTATTTATACTGTACTCTCATCACACTCCCCCTCCTTGGTATACTGTCCCCTCCGGACTGTTCCCTTACACATGCGGTGTGAAACATAGCACAGCTGTGCAAGTGGTGCGCAAGTAGTTTCCCAGGCCAGTGAATATATATACAGAACTTAACAAGAGAATCCAAAGGAAATGTAAATTTGTTGGACAGACTGCAATAAACAAGAGACATTTCGGTCCTGCAAGGACCTTCGTCTCTCACTGATCATCTTTTTTGTATGACTCAGACTGACGATCAGTAAAGGCGACTCTGCAAATGAGAGAAGATAATATATTCAAATTCCCCATGCATATACCTGGTGGAACGCAAGCTGTTCCCAGCGGTGGATGCATACATCACTTCTGGTTGCGTACTTCCGGTACGCACAATGTGAAGTCCCGCCCCTTTCTTATTTCAATTGCCCTGGTCTTTCCCAGTGCATCCAACTAGCGGTGGATGCCGCGTTGGTGCACGCAGGACCACAGCTACTCCGTGTGTAAGTAGTTTTTCTTTTCCACTGCCACCAATGTGTTTCTTACTTTACACCATAGTGACGACTGCCCTGCTGTCACCAATGTAAGTTAATACATCTGGACAGCACAGCTCTATCACTTCATGCCACTGGCATCCCACTGCCACCTATGCGGTTTATACACATACAGTACAGAGCAAAAGTTTGGTCACACCTTCATTTAAAGATTTTTCTGTATTTTCAAAACTATGAAAATTGTACATTCACACTGAAGGCATCAAAACTATGAATGAACACATGTGGAATTATAAAAAAGTGTGAAACAACTGAAATTATGTCTTATATTCTAGGTTCTTCAAAGTAGCCACCTTTTGCTTTGATGACTTCTTTGCACTCTTGGCATTCTCTTGGTGAGCCTCAAGAGGTAGTCACCGGGAATGGTTTTCACTTCACAGGTGTGCCCTGTCAGGTTTAATAAGTATGATTTCTTGCCTTATAATTGGGGTTGGGACCATCAGTCGTGTTGTGCAGAAGTCTGGTGGATACACAGCTGATAGTCCTACTGAATAGTGTTAGCTGCTTTTTTCTTGCCATAATACAAATTCTAAGTAAAGAAAAACGAGTGGCCATCATTACTTTAAGAAATGAAGGTCAGTCAGTCCGAAAAATTGGGAAACATTTGAATGTGTCCCCAAGTGCAGTGGCAAAAACCATCAATCGCTACAAAGAAACTGGCTCACATGAGGAAAGCAAGACCAAGAGTCACCTCTGCTTCTGAGGATAAGTTTATCCAACAAGTGCTAAGCATCTCTGGGAATTCCTTCAAGATTGTTGGAAGACCATTTCTGGTGACTTCCTCTTGAAGCTCATCAAGAGAATGCCAAGAGTGTGCAAAGCTGTCATCAAAGCAAAAGGTGACTACTTTGAAGAACCTAGAATATAAGACATATTTTCAATTGTTTCACACTTTTTTTGTTAAGTATATAATTCCACATGTGTTAATTCATAGTTTTGATGCCTTCAGTGTGAATTTACAATTTTCATAGTCATGAAAATACAAAAAAATCGTTAAATGAGAAGGGGTGTCCAAACTTTTGGTCTGTACTGTATCCCTGTGATTTAATTGCATAAAAATTCAAAGTTGGAAAATTGCGAAATTTTCGCCAAATTTCAGTTTTTTTCACAAATATACGCAGGTAATATCAAATAAATGTTACCATTATCATGAAGTACAATATGTCGCGAGAAAACAATGTCAGAATCATCAGGATCGGTTGAAGCGTTATAACCTCATAAAGGGACAGTGGTCAGAATTGTAAAAATTGGCCCGGTCATTAACGTGCAAACCACCCTTGGGGGTAAGGGTACCGTCACACAGTGGCACTTTGATCGCTAGGATGGCACGATCCGTGACGTTCCAGCGATATCGTTACGATCTCGCTGTGTCTGACACGCTACTGCGATCAGGGACCCCGCTGAGAATTGTACGTCGTAGCAGATCGTTTGAAACTTTCTTTCGTCGCTGGATCTCCCGCTGACATCGCTGAATCGGCGTGTGTGACGCGGATTCAGCGATGTCTTCACTGGTAACCAGGGTAAACATCGGGTTACTAAGCGCAGGGCCACGCTTAGTAACTCGATGTTTACCCTGGTTACCAGCGTAAACATTAAAAAAACAAACACTACATACTTACCTTCAGCTGTCTGTCCCCGGCGCTGTGCTTCTCTGCACTCCTCCTGCATCCTGTGTCAGCGCCGGCCAGCCAGAAAGCAGAGCGGTGACGTCACCGCTCTGCTTTCCGGCTGACCGGCGCTGACAGTGCAGAGGAAAGCAGAGCGCCGGAGGACAGACAGCGGAAGGTAAGTATGTAGTGTTTGTTTTTTTAACGTTTACGCTGGTAACCAGGGTAAACATCGGGTTACTAAGCACGGCCCTGCGCTTAGTAACTCGATGTTTACCCTGGTTACCGGGGACCTCGGGATCGTTGGTCGCTAGAGAGCTGTCTGTGTGACAGCTCTCCAGCGACCAAACAGCGACGCTGCAGCGATCCGGATCGTTGTCGGTATCGCTGCAGCGTCGCTTAGTGTGATGGTACCCTAAAGGGGTTTAATATACCGGGGAAGTGTAAACAAATGAACTGACCTTGTTGTAGAATCAATTAAGAAAAGGAAACACCGTAGAGGATAAGTAGAGGATAAATAAGGAAACACAGCAGAAGGAAAACAATTATATGAAAAGGACTCCTAGCTGTGGAAGGAAAAGAGATGCTGAATAAAGAAAAAAGAGGGGAAGGAAAGAACAAAAGGGAATGAGAAAAAAAAAACCGTACCTACTGGCAACACATGGACTGGGCCCGCAATCTCACCATACCCATACAAGCTAGAGGAATTCATACATAGTAATGAGAAATATGAAAATTTATTTTTATTAGATTATTTTTATTTGTATTCTGCAGGTTTATAAATAACATTAACTCCATATCAGGTCCAGAACAATATTAAGGTCAAAGCACAGGTAGTGTTATATGAAGAGCAGCAATGAATGTGCGCACCATCCAGGAGAGCGTGTGCCAGCAGTCTTTTCTTAGGATGGAGGGATTGTTGACAGATGTTCCAGTTCATAACGTCCACCCTCCGCTGCTCCTTTCCCAACCTTCTTGTGTTCAAGAATCTGTCGCATTTGCTCTTGTGCATATGCTGGCGTTTCTGTAAGGGGTCCTGGTGGGGCAGGAAATCCTAGAATTTCAGGTACCATGTATGGACGGAGCCACCCAACCAGCGGAGTACTACCTGGAGTATAGTGTGTGTGCATGTGGTAGAATAACAGGCCGTCCACCTTGTAGGGATAGGACTGTGTGAAGACACTCTGAATGGAATCCAACGAACAGCGGAAATTCGGCAGACCAACGAACTTGAAAGGGTTGATCTTGGAAATATTACACAAGCCATCTTCTTCCTGCAGCTTTGATTGGAGCCAGTAAAAGCGAAAGTCAGTCTGGCAGTCGTACACCGGGTGTCCCCTCCAACACATGACATCTAACACGTAATATGTGCGAGACCCCTCGTTATATATGCAGTCTAGAATAGTGTGGTCTTTACCAGTAGCACTGTTATGCCGATTTCCACCTGGTAGTAATGATGGAAACCTGTTCACGCAGTACCCACTTTTAGTGTAAAGGTACTGTCACACTAGACGATATCGCTAGCGATCCGTGACGTTGCAGCGTCCTCGCTAGCGATATCGTCCAGTGTGACAGGCAGCAGCGATCAGGCCCCTGCTGGGAGATCGCTGGTCGGGGAAGAAAGTCCAGAACTTTATTTCGTCGCTGGACTCCCCGTAGACATCGCTGAATCGGCGTGTGTGACACCGATTCAGCGATGTCTTCGCTGGTAACCAGGGTAAACATCGGGTAACTAAGCGCAGGGCCGCGCTTAGTAACCCCATGTTTACCCTGGTTACCATCCTAAAAGTAAAAAAACAAACACTACATACTTACCTACAGCCGTCTGTCCTCCAGCGCTGTGCTCTGCACTCCTCCTGCTCTGGCTGTGAGCGTCGGTCAGCCGGAATGCAGAGCGGTGACGTCACCGCTCTGCTTTCTGGCTGCCCGGCGCTCACAGCCAGACCAGAGAAGCAGAGCGCCGAGGACAGACGGCTGTAGGTAAGTATGTAGCGTTTGTTTTTTTTACTTTTTAGGATGGTAACCAGGGTAAACATCGGGTTACTAAGCGCGGCCCTGCGCTTAGTTACCCGATGTTTACCCTGGTTACCGGGGACCTCGGGATCGTTGGTCGCTGGAGAGCTGTCTGTGTGACAGCTCTCCAGCGACCAAACAGCGACGCTGCAGCGATCCGGATCGTTGTCGGTATCGCTGCAGCGTCGCTATGTGTGACGGTACCTTTAGCTGCAGTAGAACCCCGTGAAGCCACAACTAAAGAACGCTTTCCAGTAGGGCAGACTACAAGAACCCAAAGATCAGCCAGATCTGGAGGAATTTCTATTAGCCACTCAGAAAGCATAATCTGGTTAGCATAATGTCTGGGTAACTTTTTGCAAGGCTCCACATCCATGTCCTCTGCGTCTTCATCTACATCTGTTTGTTTCTCATCCTCATCCTTCTCTTCATCTTGGTCTGTCCAATCCCCAGATGCGAGCCGGCGAGCATGGTTGATATAGTCCAAGCGCTTTAGTTTCTGTAGTTCCAGCAGTTTCCTCCTGCGCTCGCTCTGCTCCAGAGAGCTGTATTTGCCTTTATACTGCGCTAATCTTGGATGAGGAGCTGAAGTACTATTGAGGTGGGAAGAAACAGCGAAGCTTCCTGCAAGGGCCTCTGTGAGGGCGTCCATCATCTGCTGTTCACGTACGCTCTGGTGCCTGATAGGAGGCTGCACAGTGTCCGCTGGTGACCAGTCACAGACACAGCTGCACCAACTATTCAGGATAGTGATGTGTCCCCTATCCAAAGGAGTCTGATATATCCTGGACCTCTATATGCCTCCCTCCCCCACCCCTGTATTTTTACCATATGCTTTGGCAATGCTAAAGGTACTGTCACACTAGACGATATCGCTAGCGATCCGTGACGTTGCAGCGTCCTCGCTAGCGATATCGTCCAGTGTGACAGGCAGCAGCGATCAGGCCCCTGCTGTGCTGTCGCTGGTCGGGGAAGAAAGTCCAGAACTTTATTTCGTCGCTGGACTCCCCGCAGACATCGCTGAATCGGCGTGTGTGACACCGATTCAGCGATGTCTTCACTGGTAACCAGGGTAAACATCGGGTAACTAAGCGCAGGGCCGCGCTTAGTAACCCGATGTTTACCCTGGTTACCAGCGTAAAAAAACAAACAGTACATACTTACATTCAGCTGTCTGTCCCTTGCCGTCTGGTTCCTGCCTTGACTGCTGGCCATAAAGTGAAAGCAGAGCACAGCCACAGCGGTGAGTCACCGCTGTGTGACTCACCGCTGTGCTGTGCTTTCACTTTCACTTTGCGGCCAGCAGTCAGTGCAGGAACCAGACGGCAAGGGACAGACAGCTGAATGTAAGTATGTACTGTTTGTTTTTTTACGCTGGAAACCAGGGTAAACATCGGGTTACTAAGCGCGGCCCTGCGCTTAGTTACCCGATGTTTACCCTGGTTACCGGGGACCTCGGGATCGTTGGTCGCTGGAGAGCTGTCTGTGTGACAGCTCTCCAGCGACCAAACAGCGACGCTGCAGCGATCCGGATCGTTGTCGGTATCGCTGCAGCGTCGCTATGTGTGACGGTACCTTAAGTCCTGCCAATAAAGCTCATTTGAATTGAATTGAATTGATGTGTCCTTTGTGAACAAGCCAACACAAAGAGCCGGCTCCCTGCTGTGAATGAAAGGAGTCAGCTCTGCAGTGTGAGTGAGCCAAGTCTTTTTTTTTTTTTCTTTCTTGGCTGGTGCCTGGAGCTTATCAGATTCAGTGAACCCTGAGGGTATGTGCACATGTCCGGATTTCTTGCAGAAATTTCCTGAAGAAAACCGGAAATTTTCTGCAAGAAATCAGCATTTTTTTTTTGCGGTTTTTTTTGCGTTTTTCTTAGCATTTTGCAAGCGTAATTAGCTTGCAGAATGCTAAAGTTTTCCAAGCAATCTGTAGCATCGCTTGGAAAACTGACTGATAGGTTGGTCACACTTGTCAAACATAGTGTTTGACAAGTGTGACCAACTTTTTACTATAGATGCAGCCTATGCCACATCTATAGTAAAAGATAGAATGTTTAAAAATAATTAAAAAAAAATTTAAAAAAATGGTTATACTCACCCTGCAGACAGCCGATCTCCTCAGCGGCGTCCATTCCTATAGATGGTGTGTGTAGGACCTTCGATGACGTCGCGGTCACATGAGCGGTCGTGCGACCAATCACAGGAGTCTCCTCTCCTCCACCCTGGGTACCAACCGCACATAATCTGCTTACTTCCCGCATGGTGTGCACAGCCCCATGCGGAAAGTAAGCAGATCAATGCACTCCTAGGTGTGCAGAATCCCCGCAATTCCGCATTTTTAATGAACATGTTGCTTTTTTTTCCGCAATGCGATTTTTTCGCGGAAAAAAAGCAACATTTGCACTAGAAATGCGGAATACACTGTAATTAATAGGAGGCATATGTAAGCATTTTTTTCGCGTTTTTATCACGTTTTTATAGCGAAAAAAAACGTGAAAAATACTGAACGTGTGCACATGGCCTGACTGTGACTCATGTGGAAGGAGCAGTGAGGAGAGAGGTAGCTGTAGACTGTTAGTAAATGCCTGTGAGTACTGGAGAAATGGTGCAGACAAGCACAGGACAGGGAGGATGGGAAAAGAAAAAAAGGGCTTCCTATTGTTAACCCTTAAGTGCCCCTAGACTGCAAGCATTAGTGTTACACCATCCTTCAGTGCTGGAGTCAGGATCTGAGTTACCTTAGTACCAAATAAAGATATACTTTACTGGCCTCATCCATGGCATTATATACTGTATATATGTATAGTAGGAGCAACAGCATACTGGCCTCATCCATGGCATATACATATATGTATGTATAGGAGGAGGGACTCAGCAGATTGTTTGGTAGCATAGTATTAGTCAGGACTGAGGAGGATTCAGGACAGGAACATACAGGGAGGAGGATGGACGATGTCAGTTGTTGCTGCTGAGGGTAATATAAAGTGATTTTAGGCAAAACCTGTGGTGAGATCTAGCACAGCTCCAATCATTATATAGAGTTACGCTGGTTTCACACTTGCATATTTCGCATTGCGTGTGACAATGGCTGCAAACGGATCCGTTTTCGTCTCCATTGACTTTCAATGGTGACGGATGGGACTTGCGTGTGCATCCAGTGGTCACCGTTTTCCCACAGATCTGTGTGTCTGCATATTTTACCAGACGCAGAAAAATGCAACTTGTTGCAGCTTTATGTCATCTGAAAAACACGCAGGCACAGGGACCCGCACGGACCTGTGGCTACACGTCTGGAATTACCATGGAGCTCTATGGAGCACGGATCCGTTATGCGGGACTGAGCATGCTCGGAAGCATGGGATGTGCTGTATGGGAAAGTGATGACCCTGTATGGGAACAGTATTGTGACGGGGTGTACGGCAGAGCAAGAAGGGACAACAGGCCGAGGGACGATCCAACGAGATTTATTAAAGCAGGGAGCATACAACATCAAGTATCCATAATGTCCTTCAAGTCCACGAGAAGTCCACAATAAGTCCAAGTAAAGAAACAGATTTGGAGGTGTTTTCCAGTAATCGCGCACCCGATAAACGAAACGTCCTTCCACAAGTCCAACAGATCCACCACAATCACACGGATACCGATTGCTTCCTCAGACAGCTTCGGTTCCTTCTCTTCCAGTATCCAACACACAACTGGCTAGATCACACATGGGTCTCTTGTCTGTGGTCCTGGGGTCAGGCAATGTGTGTGTGTAGGGGAGGAGGGTTCATCAGAAGCTTCTAGAATGGTAGGCTCCGGTGTGTCTAGAAGTTTGTGTATTTGGAGTTATCTTCTGTTTACGAAAACAATGGGGAAATTCCCCTAGCTGTTGGCACAAGCCTGAATTAAATTAAGGTCCAGGTACACAATTCTTGTGGAAAGGAGAAGGGTTACTTACATAATTACATTAGAGTCCAGGAATGCAATTGTTGGGGAAAGAGACATATTGTTAGGCTACGTTCACACTAGCGTTGTGCGCCGCTGCATCGGCGACGCAACGCACAACGCACGCAAAAACGCACCAAAACACACGCAAAAACGCTGCATTTTGCGACGCATGCGTCGTTTTTTGCCGGAATTTGGACGCAAGAAAAATGCAACTTGTTGCGTTTCCTTGGTCCGACGCTTGCGGCAAAAAAGACGCATGCGTCGCACAACGCAACAAACAAAAACGCATGCGTCCCCCATGTTAAATATAGGGGCGCATGACGCATGTGTCGCCGCTGCATCGCTCGACGCAAACTAGCATAACGCTAGTGTGAACGTAGCCTTATACAGGTGAATAATGAGGCTGTCACTCTACAGGCAAAGACCTGGAGCGAGGACTGTGGAAAACGGATTTTTATTTTGAAAAAGAGCTGGTTCGCGAGCCGAAAGAGCCGGATCACCAAAAAGAGCCGGACTGCCCATCACTACGGCGCACAACAGGGGAGGGGGGAGCCCAGGGGCCACGTGAGGCAGCCGCGGCATCTGGCACATTCACCACTGACCCACCAAGAATCCACTCACTGTAAGCTGCTGAGCAGAGCCGAGGGAAAGATGACGCCCAACACCTACCCCGTCCTCCGGGGCTTGCGATCCCAGCTCCCCAGATAGCTGCAGGGAACAATGTATTGGCTCCAAAGTTTGCCTGAGATGGTCCTGGAGGCTTCAGTACATAAAACAGAGGGGTTGAGGTCAGGAAACAGTCCAGAGAGTCCAAGTTTTATAAGTTAGGATGGAGCTCTGATGATATGCATCCTCTCTTCAAGGCTGTCAGGCCACGCTCCTCAAATATTAGGTACTAGATGGTGGCCCGATTCTAACGCGTCGGGTATTCTAGAATATGTATGTATATAGCAGCCACATACTATATAGTACAGGCCACGTAATATATAGGAGTACTACGTGGCCTGTGGTATATACCATGTGGCTGCTATATGCATACATACATATTGTAGAATACCCGATGCGTCAATATAGGCCACTCAGTAAATAACACAGCCCACATAGTATATAACACAGCCCACACAGTATATAGCAGCCACGCAGTATATAGCAGCCACGCAGTATATAACACAGCCCACGTAGTACGTAACACTGGCCACGTAATATATAGCACAGCCCACATAGTGTCTAACAGTGGCTACGTAGTATATAGCACGCAGTATAGAACACAGCCACGTAGTATATAACACTGCCCACGTAGTATATAGCAGCCATGTAGTATATAACGCAGCCCACGCAGTATAGAACACAGCCCACATAGTATCTAACACTGGCCAGGTAGTATATAGCAGCCACGCAGTATCTAACACAGCCCACATAGTATTTAGCAGTGTGGGCACCATATCACTGTTAAAAAAATAATTAAAATAAGCGGGATCCAGCGTAGATCCAGCAAACCTCTGGCGATGTGCACGCAGCTGCCGCCATCTTGCGTTCCCAGGATGCATTGCGAAATTACCCAGATCACTTAGCGATCTTGCGAGACCGCTAAGTCTTCTGGGTAATTTCGCAATGCATCTCTGGGACCGGAAGCTGGCGGCAGGCGCGAGTGCATCACCGGACTACAGAAGGTGAGAATAGCAGGTTTTTTGTTTTTTTTTAATTATTTTTAACATTAGATATTTTTACTATTGATGCTGCATAGGCAGCATCAATAGTAAAAACTTGGTCACGCAGGGTTAATAGTGGTGGTAACGGAGTGAGTTACCCGCAGCATAACGCGGTCCGTTACCGCTAGCATTAACCCTGCGTGAGCGGTGACTTGAGGGGGAGTATGGAGCGGGCGCTGACTGCGGGGAGTATGAAGCGGGCGCCGGGCACTGACTGCAGGGGAGTAGGGAGGGACTAATCGGACTGTGGCCATCGCTGATTGGTCGCGACAGCCATGACAGGCAGCTGACGAGACCAATCAGCGACTTGCATTTTCATGACAGACAGAGGCCGCAACCAATGAATATCCGAGCCAGACAGACAGATGGAAGTGACCCTTAGACAATTATATAGTAGATTTTAATTGGAAAATAACAGCCCAGGTTCCTGCCTTTCACTCACCCACCCACCTTCCCTCCTATTACATATCTCCCTACTAAATCCCCACCTAACAAACAAAAACAAGTAATATTGGCAGTCTTCAGCCCTTAAAAGAGATTTTTGGAATAAATAGTGCTCACTATAACTTTCTATCACCGTCCCTACGCTCTCACTACTCTGTTTCCGGCTGCAATGTCCACAAGATGATGCCGGCAGAGTTTAAGTAGTCCCTATGACGCTGGAGGGCCAGCCAATCACAGTAATGCCACACCAAAGATGGCACCAGCATTAATGTGATTGGCAATCCAGCCCAGCATGTTCATTTGCTGCAAATAAAGAGCTAAACATGCTGGGCGGGTCACTCAAATATAACAAGGCGCTTAGTAACCCGATGTTTACCCTGGTTACCAGCGTAAACGTAAAAAAAAAAAAAACACTACATACTTACATTCCAGTGTCTGTCCTCCGGCGCTTTGCTTCTCTGCACTGTGTAAGCGCCGGCCGGAAAGCACAGCGGTGACGTCACCGCTGTGCTCTGCTTTACGGCCGGCCGGCGCTAGTGCAGAGAAGCAGAGCGCCGGAGGACAGACACCGGAATGTAAGTATGTAGTGTTTTGTTTTTTTTATGTTTACGCTGGTAACCAGGGTAAACATCGGGTTACTAAGCGCGGCCCTGTGCTTAGTAACCCGATGTTTACCCTGGTTACCAGTGAAGACATCGCTGAATCGGCCGATTCAGCGATGTCTGTGGGAGATCCAGCGATGAAATAAAGTTCTGGACTTTCTGCTCCGACCAACGATGTCACAGCAGGATCCAGATCGCTGCTGCGTGTCAAACACAACGATATCGCTAGCCAGGACGCTCAGGGCTGCCACTAGAAATTTCGGGGCCCCATACTGGCAAAATTTTCGGGGCCCCCTTGAAACTCCGCCCAGGCTCCACCCCAGCCCCGCCTCCAGGCTACACCCCACGAACTGTCCACAGTCCCACTGCTCTCTCTTGGAAAATCTCCACTTCTCACCTATCACACATTAACAGTTCCCATCACCAGATCACACATATAGCCGGCAGCTTTTGTTTTGGCCAAAAGATTTTTTAAGCCGCCACCACAACAAGGTAGACACTTTTGGCCGGGCCCTACTCTACTGTAACCTACTAAATATTTGTTAAAATATGCAATACAATTTAGGTATATTTTTATTTATTTTTCAATTTTTAAAATGACCTATAATACTACATACAAGGAACAAATACCACAGCACTATGACCAGATGACATATTACCACCACAGTGATCGAATAATATAAAATACAAGGAACAAATACCGCTACACCATGACCAGACCGCATATTACCACCAATGACTGAATACTACAATACTGATCAGTAATAAAAAAAAAACCACAATACTGTCACTATCAGTGCCATTATGCACAGGAGATCTGTAATTAGTAAGCAGTGTCTGTGTACAGGTAATACAGTGATCACCGGTGACATTACACACAGGAGCTCTGTATATAATGTATAGGTAATACAGTGATCACTGGTGACATTGTACACAGGACCTCTGTATATAGTATACAGTGTATAGTGTCAGTGTATAGGTAACACTGACTCACCAGTGACGTCTCTAGGTGAAGTCCTTCATCTTTCATCCAGCACAGACCGCCATCACTTCATCCAGCCAGGACTCATCTCTGCAGGAAATAAAACAGTTATCTCGAGTTCCGCTTGTAGAACACATTGCTTAATTTTCCCAACTTCTACATTACACCACATGAAGAAGGCAACATAGTATCACTCTACACAGTAACAGGACCGCCCCCCCATTTAAAACAGTATACTCAAAAAATAAAATAAATACATCACTGCAATAATAATATCCCTTAATTAGCCCCTATGGTAATATTCGCCATCCTAGCCCCCGTGTGTCTCATTCCAGGCTCCAGCCATATGTTCTCCCATCCTGCCCTCATGAGTATCCATTCTGCCCCATATGATCTCCCCATCCTGCCCCATCTGTCTCCATCGTATCCATCCTGCCCCATCTGTCTCCAGTCTTGCCCCATCTGTCTCCATTCTGCCCCATCTGTTTCCAATCCTGCCCCATCTGTGTCCAGCACTCTGCCGCATCTGTGTCCAGCACTCTGCCCCATCTGTGTCCAGCACTATGCCCCATCTGTGTCCAGCACTCTGCCCCATCTGTGTCCAGCACTCTGCCCCATCTGTGTCCAGCACTCTGCCCCATCTCTGTCCAACACTCTGCCCCATCTCTGTCCAACACTCTGCCCCATCTCTGTCCAACACTCTGCCCCATCTCTGTCCAATCCTGCCCCATCTCTGTCCAGCACTTTGCCCCATCTCTGTCCAGCACTCTGCCCCATCTCTGTCCAGCACTCTGCCCCATCTCTGTCCAGCACTCTGCCCCATCTCTGTCCAGCACTCTGCCCCATCTCTGTCCAGCACTCTGCCCCATCTCTGTCCAGCACTCTGCCCCATCTCTGTCCAGCACTCTGCCCCATCTCTGTCCAGCACTCTGCCCCATCTCTGTCCAGCACTCTGCCCCGTGTCCAGCTTTCTGCCCCCCATGTGTCCAGCTTTCTGCCCCCCATGTGTCCAGCTTTCTGCCCCCCCCTGTGTCCAGCTTTCTGCCCCCCCCCCCCCGTGTCCAGCTCTCTGCCCCCCTGTGTCCAGCTTTCTGCCCCCCTCCTGTGTCCAGCTTTCTGCCCCCCCCCTGTGTCCAGCTTTCTGCCCCCCCCTGTGTCCAGCTCTCTGCCCCCCCCTGTGTCCAGCTTTCTGCCCCCTCTGTGTCCAGCTTTCTGCCCCCCCCCTGTGTCCAGCTTTACTGTCCCCTCTGTGTCCAGCTTTACTGCCCCCTCTGTGTCCAGCTTTACTGCTCCCTCTGTGTCCAGCCTTCTGCCCCCCCTGTGTCCAGCTTTACTGCCCCCCTGTGTCCAGCGGCCTTCTGCCCCCCTGTGTCCAGCTTTACTGCCCCCTCTGTGTCCAGCTTTACTGCCCCCTCTGTGTCCAGTTTTACTGCCCCCTCTGTGTCCAGCCTTACTGCCCCCCTGTGTCCAGCCTTCTGCCCCCCCTGTGTCCAGCTTTACTGCCCCCCTGTGTCCAGCGGCCTTCTGCCCCCCTGTGTCCAGCTTTACTGCCCCCTCTGTGTCCAGCTTTACTGCCCCCTCTGTGTCCAGCCTTCTGCCCCCCTGTGTCCAGCTTTACTGCCCCCGTGTCCAGCCTTCTGCCCCCCGTGTCCAGCTTTACTGCCCCCTGTGTCCAGCGGCCTTCTGCCCCCCTGTGTCCAGCTTTACTGCCCCCTCTGTGTCCAGCTTTACTGCCCCCTCTGTGTCCAGCTTTACTGCCCCCTCTGTGTCCAGCTTTACTGCCCCCTCTGTGTCCAGCCTTCTGCCCCCCCTGTGTCCAGCTTTACTGCCCCCCTGTGTCCAGCGGCCTTCTGCCCCCCTGTGTCCAGCTTTACTGCCCCCTCTGTGTCCAGCTTTACTGCCCCCTCTGTGTCCAGCTTTACTGCCCCCTCTGTGTCCAGCCTTACTGCCCCCCTGTGTCCAGCCTTCTGCCCCCCCTGTGTCCAGCTTTACTGCCCCCCTGTGTCCAGCGGCCTTCTGCCCCCCTGTGTCCAGCTTTACTGCCCCCTCTGTGTCCAGCTTTACTGCCCCCTCTGTGTCCAGCCTTCTGCCCCCCCCTGTGTCCAGCTTTACTGCCCCCCTGTGTCCAGCCTTCTGCTCCCCCTGTGTCCAGCTTTACTGCCCCCCTGTGTCCAGCGGCCTTCTGCCCCCCTGTGTCCAGCTTTACTGCCCCCTCTGTGTCCAGCTTTACTGCCCCCTCTGTGTCCAGCCTTCTGCCCCCCGTGTCCAGCTTTACTGCCCCTCTGTGTCCAGCCTTCTGCCCCCCCTGTGTCCAGCTTTACTGCCCCCCTGTGTCCAGCTTTACTGCCCCCCTGTGTCCAGCGGCCTTCTGCCCCCCTGTGTCCAGCTTTACTGCCCCCTCTGTGTCCAGCTTTACTGCCCCCTCTGTGTCCAGCCTTCTGCCCCCCCTGTGTCCAGCTTTACTGCCCCCCTGTGTCCAGCGGCCTTCTGCCCCCCCTGTGTCCAGCTTTACTGCCCCCCTGTGTCCAGCGGCCTTCTGCCCCCTCTGTGTCCAGCTTTACTGCCCCCTCTGTGTCCAGCCTTCTGCCCCCCCTGTGTCCAGCTTTACTGCCCCCATGTGTCCAGCGGCCTTCTGCCCCCTCTGTGTCCAGCTTTACTGCCCCCCTGTGTCCAGCGGCCTTCAGCCCCCCCTGTGTCCAGCTTTACTGCCCCCTGTGTCCAGCGGCCTTCTTCCCCCTCTGTGTCCAGCTTTACTGCCCCCTCTGTGTCCAGTCTTCTGCCCCCCCTGTGTCCAGCTTTACTGTCCCCGTGTCCAGCGGCCTTCTGCCCCCTCTGTGTCCAGCTTTACTGCCCCCCTGTGTCCAGCGGCCTTCTGCCCCCTCTGTGTCCAGCCTTCTGCCCCCCCTGTGTCCAGCTTTACTGCCCACCTGTGTCCAGCGGCCTTCTGCCCCCCCTGTGTCCAGCTTTACTGCCCCCCTGTGTACAGCGGCCTTCTGCCCCCTCTGTGTCCAGCTTTACTGCCCCCTCTGTGTCCAGTTTTACTGCCCCCTCTGTGTCCAGCCTTACTGCCCCCCTGTGTCCAGCCTTCTGCCCCCCCTGTGTCCAGCTTTACTGCCCCCCTGTGTCCAGCGGCCTTCTGCCCCCCTGTGTCCAACTTTACTGCCCCCTCTGTGTCCAGCTTTACTGCCCCCTCTGTGTCCAGCCTTCTGCCCCCCCTGTGTCCAGCTTTACTGCCCCCCTGTGTCCAGCCTTCTGCCCCCCGTGTCCAGCTTTACTGCCCCCTGTGTCCAGCGGCCTTCTGCCCCCCTGTGTCCAGCTTTACTGCCCCCTCTGTGTCCAGCTTTACTGCCCCCTCTGTGTCCAGCTTTACTGCCCCCTCTGTGTCCAGCTTTACTGCCCCCTCTGTGTCCAGCCTTCTGCCCCCCCTGTGTCCAGCTTTACTGCCCCCCTGTGTCCAGCGGCCTTCTGCCCCCCTGTGTCCAGCTTTACTGCCCCCTCTGTGCCCAGCTTTACTGCCCCCTCTGTGTCCAGCTTTACTGCCCCCTCTGTGTCCAGCCTTACTGCCCCCCTGTGTCCAGCCTTCTGCCCCCCCTGTGTCCAGCTTTACTGCCCCCCTGTGTCCAGCGGCCTTCTGCCTCCCTGTGTCCAGCTTTACTGCCCCCTCTGTGTCCAGCTTTACTGCCCCCTCTGTGTCCAGCCTTCTGCCCCCCCCCTGTGTCCAGCTTTACTGCCCCCCTATGTCCAGCCTTCTGCTCCCCCTGTGTCCAGCTTTACTGCCCCCCTGTGTCCAGCGGCCTTCTGCCCCCCTGTGTCCAGCTTTACTGCCCCCTCTGGGTCCAGCTTTACTGCCCCCTCTGTGTCCAGCCTTCTGCCCCCCCTGTGTCCAGCTTTACTGCCCCTCTGTGTCCAGCCTTCTGCCCCCCCTGTGTCCAGCTTTACTGCCCCCCTGTGTCCAGCTTTACTGCCCCCCTGTGTCCAGCGGCCTTCTGCCCCCCTGTGTCCAGCTTTACTGCCCCCTCTGTGTCCAGCTTTACTGCCCCCTCTGTGTCCAGCCTTCTGCCCCCCCTGTGTCCAGCTTTACTGCCCCCCTGTGTCCAGCGGCCTTCTGCCCCCCCTGTGTCCAGCTTTACTGCCCCCCTGTGTCCAGCGGCCTTCTGCCCCCTCTGTGTCCAGCTTTACTGCCCCCTCTGTGTCCAGCCTTCTGCCCCCCCTGTGTCCAGCTTTACTGCCCCCATGTGTCCAGCGGCCTTCTGCCCCCTCTGTGTCCAGCTTTACTGCCCCCCTGTGTCCAGCGGCCTTCAGCCCCCCCTGTGTCCAGCTTTACTGCCCCCTGTGTCCAGCGGCCTTCTTCCCCCTCTGTGTCCAGCTTTACTGCCCCCTCTGTGTCCAGTCTTCTGCCCCCCCTGTGTCCAGCTTTACTGTCCCCGTGTCCAGCGGCCTTCTGCCCCCTCTGTGTCCAGCTTTACTGCCCCCCTGTGTCCAGCGGCCTTCTGCCCCCTCTGTGTCCAGCCTTCTGCCCCCCCTGTGTCCAGCTTTACTGCCCACCTGTGTCCAGCGGCCTTCTGCCCCCCCTGTGTCCAGCTTTACTGCCCCCCTGTGTACAGCGGCCTTCTGCCCCCTCTGTGTCCAGCTTTACTGCCCCCTCTGTGTCCAGTCTTCTGCCCCCCCTGTGTCCAGCTTTACTGCCCCCCTGTGTCCAGCGGCCTTCTGCCCCCTCTGTGTCCAGCTTTACTGCCCCCCTGTGTCCAGCAGCCTTCTGCCCCCCCTGTGTCCAGCTTTACTGCCCCCCTGTGTCCAGCGGCCTTCTGCCCCCTCTGTGTCCAGCTTTACTGCCCCCTCTGCGTCCAGCCTTCTGCCCCCCCTGTGTCCAGCTTTACTGCCCCCGTGTCCAGCGGCCTTCTGCCCCCTCTGTGTCCAGCTTTACTGCCCCCCTGTGTCCAGCGGCCTTCTGCCCCCTCTGTGTCCAGCTTTACTGCCCCCCTGTGTCCAGCGGCCTTCTGCCCCCTCTGTGTCCAGCCTTCTGCCCCCTCCCCCCCCGATCGCCGCTCTCAATAGAAAAAAAAAAAAGTTCTGCCTACCTGCCGCGCTCCTGATCTCTCCACGCAGCTGCACTGTGCACTCGCCAGCGACTGACAATGACGTCAGACGCCGGCGACCTGCACGCTGCGGCTGGCGGCTGTTAACTATTGACGTGCGGGCGCGGGCCCGCATGTCAATAGCGTACAGCTGTAGCGCCGGCCGCCGCTAAGGGCCCGGTTCAGCCTGCGGCTGCCGGTAGGGGCCCGGTGAGCAGGTAAGAGGGGGCCCGATGCGGGCCCCCTCTGCTCACCGGGCCCCATACGCCAGTCATGGCTGTAATGCCCTGATGGCGGCCCTGAGGACGCTGCAACGTCACGGATCGCTAGCGATATCGTTAAGTTGGCCAGTGTGAAGGTGCCTTAACAAAAAGCACAAGGTGTGCGATACTCAGGGACATGGCCAAGGTAAGGAAGGCTGAAAAACGACCACCTTTGAACAAGAAACATAAGATAAAACATCAAGACTGGGCCAAGAAATATCTTAAGACTGATTTTTCAAAGGTTTTATGGACTGATGAAATGAGAGTGACTCTTGATGGGCCAGATGGATGGGCCAGAGGCTGGATCAGTAAAGGGCAGAGAGCTCCACTCCGACTCAGATGCCAGCAAGGTGGAGGTGGGGTACAGGTATGGGCTGGTATCATCAAAGATGAACTTGTGGGACCTTTTCGGGTTGAGGATGGAGTGAAGCTCAACTCCCATACCTACTGTCAGTTTCTGGAAGACAACTTCTTCAAGCAGTGGTACAGCAAGAAGTAGGTATCGTTCAAGAACAACATGATTTTCATGCAGGACAATACTCCATCACATGCCTCCAACTACTCCACAGCGTGGCTGGCCAGTAAAGGTCTCAAAGAAGAAAAAATAATGACATGGCCCCCTTGTTCACCTGATCTGAACCCCATAGAGAACCTGTGGTTCCTCATAAAATGTGAGATCTACAGGGAGGGAAAACAGTCCACCTCTCGGAACAGTGTCTGGGAGGCTGTGGTGGCTGCTGCCCGCAATGTTGATCGTAAACAGATCAAGCAACTGACAGAATCTATGGATGGAAGGCTGCTGAGTGTCATCATAAAGAAAAGGGGCTATATTGGTCACTAAGTTTTTTGGGGGGTTTGTTTTTGCATGTCAGAAATGTTTATTTCTAAATTTTGTGCAGTGATATTGGTTTACCTGGTGAAAATAAACAAATGAGATGGGAATATATTTGGTTTTTATTAAGTTGCCTAATAATTCTGCACAGTAATAGTTACCTGCACAAACAGATATCCTCCTAAGATAGCCAAATCTAAAAAAAAACCTCCAGCTTCCAAAAATATTAAGCTTTGATATTTATGAGTCTTTGGGGCTGATTGAGAACATCGTAATAAAAATAGTCCTCTAAAATACAACTTGCCTAATAATTCTGCACACAGTGTATTTGCATTGTTTCTCTAAGGCCGGCGTCACACTACCGTGTTTTACGGACGTAAGAGGGGTGCTGAAAATACGGATTGCATACGGTACAATGCTTCTCTATGCCCCTGCTCCTATCAGCCGTATTTTACTGATCCGTATTATACGGTCTTCTACGGCCATAGAAAATCGCAGCATGCTGTGTTTGTCACCGTATTGCGCAAAAAATCCGCCAACGAAAGTCTATGAAAGCCAGAAAAATACGAATTACACACGGACCAGCAGTGTGACTTACGAGAAATACGCAGCGGTGGTAGAGAGAAAAGCCGGCAATTCAGCGCGGTGTACAGTAAAATCACACTGACAGCTTACAATAGAATAGGTAGAATAAATGTGTACACATAGAATAGGTATATATATAAATATATATGTCATTGAGACACATATATGTATATATATTAATATTTCATACAGCGCTAGATAGCTTTAAAGCCGGTAATTCAATTGCCGGCTTTTGCTATCTCCTTCCTAAACCCGACATGATATGAGACATGGTTTACATACAGTAAACTGTTGTGAATTCTGTGGCAGAGCTCCCTCCTGTGGTCACAAGTGGTACTTCGGCTGATTCTCTCTGTGAGCTTCTGTTGGTGGAGGGAAGTGGTACTGCGGCTTCTGAGTTTCCTCCCTCAGGTGATCTGGTGAGGTCGTTAGGTGCTTCTCTACTTAACTCCACCTAATGCTTTGATCCTGGCTTCCTGTCAATGTTCCAGTGTTGGACTTGCTTTTCCCTGGATCATTCCTGTGGCCTGCTGCTCTGCATAGCTAAGTTCTTCTTTGCTATTTGTTTGCTATTTTTTCTGTCCAGCTTGTCTAATTTGTTGCTGGAAGCTCTGGGACGCAGAGGGTGTACCTCCGTGCCGTTAGTTCGGTACGGAGGGTCTTTTTGCCCCCTTTGCGTGGTTTTCTTTAGGGTTTTGTGTAGACCGCAAAGTTGCCTTTTCTATCCTCGCTCTGTTAAGAAAGTCGGGCCTCACTTTGCTGAATCTATTTCATCTCTACGTTTGTCTTTTCATCTTAACTCACAGTCATTATATGTGGGGGGCTGCATTTTCCTTTGGGGTATTTCTCTGAGGCAAGGTAGGCTTATTTTCTATCTTCAGGCTAGTTAGTTTCTCAGGCTGTGCCGAGTTGCATAGGCAGAGTTAGGCGCAATCCACGGCTGCCTCTAGTGTTGTTTGGAGAGGATTAGGGATTGCGGTCTGCAGAGTTCCCACGTCTCAGAGCTTGTTCTATGATTTTGGGTTATTGTCAGATCACTGTATGTGCTCTGACCGCTATGTCCATTGTGGTACTGAATTGCCTTTCATAACAGTACAGGAAGCCAAAAGTACTAATGATTCTCAATAGAGGGAAAGGAGAAGTTCTGAGACCATTTTTTTTTCTTTGCACTGTGTTTTGCCTTTTTTTTTCCCTAGACATTTGGGTGGTTCAGTACACAGGTGTAGCGATGGACATTAGAAGTCTGTCTTCATTTGTGGATCAGCTCTCGGCAAGAGTACAAAAGATTCAAGACACTATTGATCAGAAATCTATGTTAGAACCAAGAATTCCTATTCCTGATTTGTTTTTTGGAGATAGAACTAAGTTTCTGAGTTTCAAAAATAATTGTAAATTATTTCTGGCCTTGAAACCTCGCTCCTCTGGTGATCCAGTTCAACAGGTTTTGATTGTTATTTCTTTTTTGCGCGGCGACCCTCAGGACTGGGCATTTTCTCTTGCGTCAGGAGATCCTGCATTGAGTAATATCGATGCGTTTTTCCTGGCGCTCGGATTGCTGTACGATGAACCTAATTCAGTGGATCAGGCAGAGAAAAATTTGCTGGCTCTTTGTCAGGGTCAGGATGAGATAGAGGTATATTGTCAGAAATTTAGAAAGTGGTCCGTGCTCACTCAATGGAATGAATCTGCGCTGGCAGCTATGTTCAGAAAGGGTCTCTCTGAAGCCCTTAAGGATGTCATGGTGGGATTTCCTATGCCTGCTGGTTTGAATGAGTCTATGTCTTTGGCCATTCAGATCGGTCGACGCTTGCGTGAGCGTAAATCTGTGCACCATTTGGCGGTATTACCTGAGCTTAAACCTGAGCCTATGCAGTGCGATAGGACTTTGACCAGAGTTGAACGGCAAGAACAACACAGACGTCTGAATGGGCTGTGTTTCTACTGTGGTGATTCCACTCATGCTATCTCTGATTGTCCTAAGCGCACTAAGCGGTTCGCTAGGTCTGCCACCATTGGTACGGTACAGTCAAAATTTCTTCTGTCCGTTACCTTGATCTGTTCTTTGTCATCGTATTCTGTCATGGCATTTGTGGATTCAGGCGCTGCCCTGAATTTGATGGACTTGGAGTATGCTAAGCGTTGTGGGTTTCTCTTAGAGCCCTTGCAGTGTCCTATTCCATTGAGAGGAATTGATGCTACGCCTTTGGCCAAGAATAAGCCTCAGTACTGGACCCAGCTGACCATGTGCATGGCTCCTGCACATCAGGAGGTTATTCGCTTTCTGGTGTTGCATAATCTGCATGATGTGGTCGTGTTGGGGTTGCTATGGCTACAAGCCCACAATCCAGAATTAGATTGGAAATCCATGTCGGTGTCCAGCTGGGGTTGTCAGGGGGTACATGGTGATGTTCCATTTCTGTCAATTTCGTCATCCACCCCTTCTGAGGTTCCAGAGTTCTTGTCTGATTACCGGGATGTATTTGATGAGCCCAAGTCCGATGCCCTACCTCCGCATAGGGATTGTAATTGTGCTATCAATTTGATTCCTGGTAGTAAATTCCCAAAAGGTCGACTGTTTAATTTATCCGTGCCTGAGCACGCCGCTATGCGCAGTTATGTGAAGGAATCCCTGGAGAAGGGGCATATTCGCCCGTCATCGTCACCATTAGGAGCAGGGTTCTTTTTTGTAGCCAAGAAGGATGGTTCGCTGAGACCTTGTATAGATTACCGCCTTCTAAATAAGATCACGGTTAAATTTCAGTACCCCTTGCCATTGTTATCTGATTTGTTTGCTCGGATTAAGGGGGCTAGTTGGTTCACCAAGATAGATCTTCGTGGTGCGTATAATCTGGTGCGAATCAGGCGAGGAGATGAATGGAAAACTGCATTTAATATGCCCGAGGGTCATTTTGAGTATCTAGTGATGCCATTCGGACTTGCCAATGCTCCATCAGTGTTTCAGTCCTTTATGCATGACATCTTCCGAGAGTACCTGGATAAATTCCTGATTGTGTACTTGGATGACATTTTGGTCTTCTCGGATGATTGGGAGTCTCATGTGAAGCAGGTCAGAACAGTTTTTCAGGTCCTGCGTGCTAATTCTTTGTTTGTGAAGGGATCAAAGTGTCTCTTTGGTGTGCAGAAGGTTTCATTTTTGGGTTCATCTTTTCCCCTTCTACTATCGAGATGGATCCTGTTAAGGTCCAAGCCATCCATGATTGGACTCAGCCGACATCTCTGAAAAGTCTGCAAAAGTTCCTGGGCTTTGCTAATTTTTATCGTCGCTTCATCTGCAATTTTTCTAGTATTGCCAAACCATTGACCGATTTGACCAAGAAGGGTGCTGATTTGGTCAATTGGTCTTCTGCTGCTGTGGAAGCTTTTCAAGAGTTGAAGCGTCGTTTTTCTTCTGCCCCTGTGTTGTGTCAACCAGATGTTTCTCTTCCGTTCCAGGTCGAGGTTGATGCTTCTGAGATTGGAGCAGGGGCTGTTTTGTCACAGAGAGGTTCTGATTGCTCAGTGATGAAACCATGCGCTTTTTTTTCCAGGAAGTTTTCGCCTGCTGAGCGAAATTATGATGTGGGCAACCGAGAGTTGCTGGCCATGAAGTGGGCATTCGAGGAGTGGCGTCATTGGCTTGAAGGAGCTAAGCATCGCGTGGTGGTATTGACTGATCATAAGAACTTGACTTATCTTGAGTCTGCTAAGCGGTTGAATCCTAGACAGGCTCGTTGGTCGCTGTTTTTTGCCCGTTTTGACTTTGTGATTTCGTACCTTCCGGGCTCTAAAAATGTGAAGGCGGATGCTCTGTCTAGGAGTTTTGTGCCCGACTCTCCGGGTTTGTCTGAGCCGGCGGATATCCTCAAGGAAGGAGTAATTGTGTCTGCCATCTCCCCTGATTTGCGGCGCGTGCTGCAAAAATTTCAGGCTAATAAACCTGATCGTTGTCCAGCGGAGAGACTGTTTGTCCCTGATAGGTGGACCAATAAAGTTATCTCTGAGGTTCATTGTTCGGTGTTGGCTGGTCATCCTGGAATCTTTGGTACCAGAGAGTTAGTGGCTAGATCCTTTTGGTGGCCGTCTCTGTCGCGGGATGTGCGTGCTTTTGTGCAGTCCTGTGGGATTTGTGCTCGGGCTAAGCCCTGCTGTTCTCGTGCCAGTGGGTTGCTTTTGCCCTTGCCGGTCCCGAAGAGGCCTTGGACACATATCTCTATGGATTTTATTTCTGATCTTCCCGTTTCTCAAAAGATGTCAGTCATTTGGGTGGTCTGTGATCGCTTTTCTAAGATGGTCCATCTGGTACCCTTGTCTAAATTGCCTTCCTCCTCTGATTTGGTGCCATTGTTCTTCCAGCATGTGGTTCGTTTACATGGCATTCCAGAGAATATCGTTTCTGACAGAGGTTCCCAGTTTGTTTCAAGGTTTTGGCGAGCCTTTTGTGGTAGGATGGGCATTGACTTGTCTTTTTCCTCGGCTTTCCATCCTCAGACTAATGGCCAGACCGAACGAACCAATCAGACCTTGGAAACATATCTGAGATGCTTTGTTTCTGCCGATCAGGATGACTGGGTGTCCTTTTTGCCTTTGGCTGAGTTCGCCCTTAATAATCGGGCCAGCTCGGCTACCTTGGTTTCGCCATTTTTCTGCAATTCTGGGTTCCATCCTCGTTTCTCTTCAGGACAGGTTGAGTCTTCAGACTGTCCTGGTGTGGATACTGTGGTGGACAGGTTGCAGCAGATTTGGACTCATGCAGTGGACAATTTGACCTTGTCCCAGGAGAAGGCTCAACGTTTCGCTAATCGCAGACGCCGTGTGGGTCCCCGACTTCGTGTTGGGGATCTGGTTTAGTTATCTTCTCGTCATATTCCTATGAAGGTTTCCTCTCCTAAGTTTAAACCTCGTTTCATTGGTCCGTATAGGATTTCTGAGGTTCTTAATCCTGTGTCTTTTCGTCTGACCCTTCCAGATTCTTTTTCCATACATAACGTATTCCATAGGACATTGTTGCGGAGATACGTGGCACCTATGGTTCCATCTGTTGATCCTCCTGCCCCGGTTTTGGTGGAGGGGGAATTGGAGTATATTGTGGAGAAGATTTTGGATTCTCGTGTTTCTAGACGGAAACTCCAGTATCTGGTTAAATGGAAGGGTTATGCTCAGGAAGATAATTCCTGGGTTTTTGCCTCTGATGTCCATGCTCCCGATCTTGTTCGTGCCTTTCATGTGGCTCATCCTGGTCGGCCTGGGGGCTCTGGTGAGGGTTCGGTGACCCCTCCTCAAGGGGGGGGGTACTGTTGTGAATTCTGTGGCAGAGCTCCCTCCTGTGGTCACAAGTGGTACTTCGGCTGATTCTCTCTGTGAGCTTCTGTTGGCGGAGGGAAGTGGTACTGCGGCTTCTGAGTTTCCTCCCTCAGGTGATCTGGTGAGGTCGTTAGGTGCTTCTCTACTTAACTCCACCTAATGCTTTGATCCTGGCTTCCTGTCAATGTTCCAGTGTTGGACTTGCTTTTCCCTGGATCATTCCTGTGGCCTGCTGCTCTGCATAGCTAAGTTCTTCTTTGCTATTTGTTTGCTATTTTTTCTGTCCAGCTTGTCTAATTTGTTGCTGGAAGCTCTGGGATGCAGAGGGTGTACCTCCGTGCCGTTAGTTCGGTACGGAGGGTCTTTTTGCCCCCTTTGCGTGGTTTTCTTTAGGGTTTTGTGTAGACCGCAAAGTTGCCTTTTCTATCCTCGCTCTGTTAAGAAAGTCGGGCCTCACTTTGCTGAATCTATTTCATCTCTACGTTTGTCTTTTCATCTTAACTCACAGTCATTATATGTGGGGGGCTGCCTTTTCCTTTGGGGTATTTCTCTGAGGCAAGGTAGGCTTATTTTCTATCTTCAGGCTAGTTAGTTTCTCAGGCTGTGCCGAGTTGCATAGGCAGAGTTAGGCACAATCCACGGCTGCCTCTAGTGTTGTTTGGAGAGGATTAGGGATTGCGGTCTGCAGAGTTCCCACGTCTCAGAGCTCGTTTTATGATTTTGGGTTATTGTCAGATCACTGTATGTGCTCTGACCGCTATGTCCATTGTGGTACTGAATTGCCTTTCATAACAGTAAACCATCTCATATCCCCATTTTTTTTGCATATTCCACACTACTAATGTTAGTAGCTGCAGCTGTGCTTGTGGCTGTAGAACCCCGGGGAATGAAGGTAATGTAGGTCAATGACCTGTAGTTACCTTCATTCGCGGTGATGCGCCCTCTGCTGGTTGATGTTATTCATTACTTAGCTACAACTCTGCTAACAGGAGGCACAGAATCTGAGTGCCGAGGTACACATTATCCACTGACCATAAAAAAGATTGATGTTCATTCATCATATATTACTTAGATATAAATGACAAGCTTTTCTTTAGCTCTTTGCATATAGCTTTATCGGCACCGGAATATAGTAGTTTTCTCCCCAGCAGCCATCAGACCATAAATATACTTCTTAGCCACAACATATAAGCCATATGATTGTTATAGAAATGGTCTTTATATATGTTGTTTAATGCCACCATTGGCTATATATCTGCAGCTCTTGCAGTACCGGTATTTGGATTGGAGGCATTTTGTTTTATTGTTATGTGTTTGTAACACCTGCACTGGGAACTGTTAGGGCAGCTACTGGTATACTGGGATTTACAGACACTAAGAAGAGCTTTGCAGCTGCTGTTATACCAGGACCTACAGACATTAGCAGATTTTCCTCTGAGCTGCAGTGGACTACAATTCCCAAGGACCCCTGGACTACAATTCCCAGGGATCCTTGTTTGAGTCAGATGACACAGCTTGGATTGGAGGAGGAGGGACTTGGAGGCAGGAGCTGGGGAGAAAGTGAAACTAAGCATTCAGAGGAAGAAAAGAGCGTGGTATCTTGTTGGGAGAAACAGAGCACGGGGGACTTGCCTGGCCCCATGCTGCAGGGTTGCTGTCCTCCCGGATATACTCGTGTTGCTGGAGAGAGTGCGACTTTGTTTTACCCTCTGGAGCAAGTTGCATCAAGAACTTGGAGAGTTCTGCCTGCACTCCCACCGTATAAAGGACTGAATCCGGCCGCCCCCAGCTGGTGTCCAGAGAACCATCCGACCGTTAGAGACGTGCCGTGAGTGACTTTCTGAGACTTGTGGTCCTACCAGCGTTATTTACAGTGAGTACATTACAGCCCAGACTATTGCCAGTTATATTCGTCTAAGTGCACCAACTGTTTTAATTTGCGCGCCTGCATCCGCGGCAACTGGGCCCCAACGTTTGGACTGAGTTAAACTAGAAGAAACAAACAAAAAAACCCTACTACGTTATACTTGCAGGGTTGAAGTAGAATTAGAGTGAGATGTGTATATGACCTTGACAGAGCACAGTTATTTGTATTTCATGTTATTCTTTTAAATCCATCTAATTTATGCTGCATAGCAATAAACCTGTTAAACTGTTTTACTCCTGATCCCTGTGAGTGTGTACTGAGAGTGGCAGGGGCTTCCCGAATCAGCCCCTGGCAGAAGATAATAGCCCTTCTGCAGTCCCAGAGAGAGAACTCCAATCAAGATTCGGGTGGAGGCACTGCGCCCTGGAGAGGTGAGACCCCCCATAACACCCAGTGTACCGTGGTAGCCCTAAAGGGGTGTTACAGTGGAGGCACTGCTGAGATCTAGAACTAACACAGGAGTATTTACTATGGAGACTTTAACAGAACAAGAAGTGTATTTATGGTGTGAAGAGATGGATGTTTCCGCCAAACAAAGCTTTGCAGTGAGTGGTGAGCTCTGTGATGCGTCTGATGAAGAGATACTGAAAATAGTTAACCGACTCACTGAACTTGCCCACCCTAAAGTGGTTGATCGCCGGAAGGAAAAGGGGGGACAGTTACCCACAGCCCTGATTTCAACCGGGCAGATCTTGAGGAAAGAATACTTCCCCTCTATGGTAGTTGTGTCTTCAGAGTATGGTCGACAATGGCAGATCACTTGGCCTACTGAGTCCGAAGTTGAGACCCGGCAACAGGAATCAACCACTCAGCCTAGAAAGACTAGTATATCTCCACCTTCTACTCCACCTAGATTCCGTCCTGAAGAGACAGCGGCCCCTGCTGATGTGCTTATGACAGCTATGGAAAAGTTAGTCAGTCAGTTTGCCAAGATGCAGCCAGAAGGGAACTACCGTCGTCTAAGAATTTTCTCGGGGCCCTCCCCACCCCTACTGGAGAAGAAGGATATGATACTTGGAGGGATGTCACTTTACAGTGCCTAGAAGAGTGGCAGTGCACTGATGCTGTAAAGAGGCAGAGAATAGTAGAGAGCTTGAAGGGTACTGCTATGGAGGTGGTGCAGGCTGCTTGGCGGAGCAAGCCTCTGGCAACTTATCAAGATTATATGAGTGCTTTAGAAGATGCTTTTGGATCCCCTGAAGTAGAATTAGAGTGAGATGTGTATATGACCTTGACAGAGCACAGTTATTTGTATTTCATGTTATTCTTTTAAATCCATCTAATTTATGCTGCATAGCAATAAACCTGTTAAACTGTTTTACTCCTGATCCCTGTGAGTGTGTACTGAGAGTGGCAGGGGCTTCCCGAATCAGCCCCTGGCAGAAGATAATAGCCCTTCTGCAGTCCCAGAGAGAGAACTCCAATCAAGATTCGGGTGGAGGCACTGCGCCCTGGAGAGGTGAGACCCCCCATAACACCCAGTGTACCGTGGTAGCCCTAAAGGGGTGTTACATGTTAAATACATTTTATTCTATTTAACCCCTTAGCGACCGCCGATACGCCTTTTAACGGCGGCCGCTAAGGGTACTTAAACCACAGCGCCGTTAATTAACGGCGCTGTGGAAAAAGTGTATAGCGCCCCCCACAGGCCGATTTTCTCCGGGGTCTCGGCTGCCGAGGGTAGCCGAGACCCCAGAGAACATGATTCGGGGGGGTTTTAACCCTCCCCGCATTTGCGATCGCCGGTAATTAACCGTTTACCGGCGATCGCAAAAAAAAAAAAAGCGATCTCTTTTTAATTTCTCTGTCCTCCGATGTGATCGCACATCGGAGGACAGAGAAAAGGGGTCCCAGGTCGCCCCCCAATACTCACCTAGCTCCCCCGATGCTCCTCGTGTCTCCCGGTGGGCGCCGCCATCTTCAAAATGGCGGGCGCATGCGCAGTGCGCCCGCCGGCCGGCACCGGGAGAATCTTTGGGGTCTCGGCTGCCTGGGGTAGCCGAGACCCCAAAGAGCATGATCGGGGGTCGGTTTTAGCGACCCCTGTTTTGCGATCGCCGGTAATTAACTGTTTACCGGCGACCGCAAAAAAAAAAAAAAAAAAAAAAAAAGTAAAGTGTAATTCTCTGTTCTCTGATGTGATCGCACATCAGAGGACAGAGAAATAGGGGGATTCGGGGACCCTAGCATACTCACCTAGGTCCCTGGATCCTCTTGCTGCTCCTCCTGGCCGCCGGCAGAAGAACATGGCGGACGCATGCCCAGTGCGCCCGCCATCTGTCTCCATCTGCCGGCCGGCAGGAGAACAGCGGTTAGGGCTAAAATTAGGGTTAGGGTTAGGGTTAGGGGTAGGGTTAGGGTTAGGGGTAGGGGTAGGGGTAGGGTAGGGTTAGGGTTAGGGTTAGGGGTAGGGTTAGGGTTAGGGGTAGGGTAGGGGTAGGGTTAGGGTTAGGGCTAGGGTTAGGTTAGGGGTAGGGTTAGGGGTAGGGTTAGGGGTAGGGTTAGGGTTAGGGGTAGGGTTAGGGTAGGGGTAGGGTTAGGGCTAGGGTTAGGTTAGGGGTAGGGTTACGGCTAGGGTTAGGTTAGGGGTAGGGTTAGGTTAGGGTTAGGGGTAGGGTTACGGCTAGGGTTAGGTTAGGGGTAGGGTTAGGTTAGGGGTAGGGTTAGGTTAGGGGTAGGGTTGGGGCTAAATTTAGGGTTAGGGTTGGGGCTAAATTTAGGGTTAGGGTTGGGGCTAAATTTAGGGTTAGGCTTCTTTCACACTTACGTCGGTACGGGGCCGTCGCAATGCGTCGGCCCGACATACCGACGCACGTTGTGAAAATTGTGCACAACGTGGGCAGCAGCTGTAGTTTTTCAACGCATCCGCTGCCCAATCTATGTCCTGGGGAGGAGGGGGCGGAGTTACGGCCACGCATGCGCGGTCAGAAATGGCGGATGCGACGTACAAAAAAACGTTTCATTGAACGTTTTTTTGTGCCGACGCTCCGCCAAAACACAACTGATCCAGTGCACGACGGACGCGACGTGTGGCCATCCGTCACGATCCATCGGCAATACTATGGGCAAAAAACGCATCCTGCGGGCACATTTGCAGGATCCGTTTCTTGTCCAAAACGACGGATTGCGACGGAATGCCAAACAACGCAAGTGTGAAAGTAGCCTTAGGGCTAGGGTTAGGGTTGGGGCTAAAGTTAGGGCTAGGGTTGGGGCTAAAGTTAGGGTTAGAGCTGGGATTAGGTTTAGGGTTTGGATTAGGGTTGGTATTAGGGTTAGGGTTGGCATTAGGGTTACGCTTGGGATTAGGGTTAGGTTTGGGATTAGGGTTAAGGTTAGGGTTGTGATTAGGGGTGTATTGGGATTAGGGTTAGGTTTGAGGTTAGGGTTGAGATTAGGATTAGGGGTGTGTTGGATTTAGGGTTTTGATTAGGGTTATGGTTAGGGTTGACATTAGGGTTGTTTTGGGGTAAGGGTTGTGATTATGGTTAGGGTTAGTGATTAGGATTATGGATCAGGTTGGGATTAGGGTTAGGGGTTGGAGCTAGAATTGGGGGGTTTCCACGGTTTAGGTACATCAGGGGGTCTCCAAACACGACAGCCAATTTTGCGCTCAAAAAGTCAAATGGTGCTCCCTCCCTTCTGAGCTCTGCCGTGCGCCCAAACAGTGGGTTACCCCCACATATGGGGCATCAGCGTACTCGGGATAAATTGGACAACAACTTCTGGGGTCCAATTTCTCTTGTTACCCTTGTGAAAATAAAAACTTGGGGGCTACAAAATCTTTTTTGTGAAAAAAATATTTTTTATTTTCACGACTCTGCATTCTAAACTTCTGTGAAGCACTTGGGCATTCAAAGTTCTCACCACACATCTAGATAAGTTCCTTGGGGGGTCTAGTTTCCAAAATGGGGTCACTTGTGGGGGGTTACTACAGTTTAGGTATATCAGGGGCTCTGCAATCGCAACATAATGCCCACAGACCATTCTATCAAAGTCTGCATTCCAAAAAGGCGCTCCTTCCCTTCCGAGCTCTGCCGTGCGCCCAAACAGTGGTTTACCCCCACATATGGCACATCAGCGTACTCGGGATAAATTGGACAACAACTATTGCAGTCCAATTTCTCCTGTTACCCTTGTGAAAATAAAAACTTGGCTACAAAATCTTTTTTGTGAAAAAAAAAATATTTTTTATTTTCACGACTCTGCATTCTAAACTTCTGTGAAGCACTTGGGCATTCAAAGTTCTCACCACACATCTAGATAAGTTCCTTGGGGGGTCTAGTTTCCAAAATGGGGTCACTTGTGGAGGGTTTCTACTGGTTAGGTACATCAGGGGCTCTGCAAATGCAACATAATACCCGCAGACTATTCTATCACAGTCTGCATTCCAAAACGGCGCTCCTTCCTTCCGAGCTCTGCCGTGCGCCCAAACAGTGGTTTACCCCCACATATGGGGTACCAGCATACTCAAGACAAATTGGACAACAACTTTTGGGGTCCAATTTCTCTTGTTACCCTTGTGAAAATAAAAACTTGGGGGCTACAATATCTTTTTTGTGGAAAAAAAAATATTTTTTATTTTCACGGCTCTGCATTATAAACTTCTGTGAAGCACTTGGGCATTCAAGGTTCTCACCACACATCTAGATAAGTTCCATGGGGGGTCTAGTTTCCAAAATGGGGTCACTTGTGGGGGATTTCTACTGTTTAGGCACATCAGGGGCTCTCCAAACGCGACATGGCGTCCGATCTCAATTCCAGCCAATTCTACATTGAAAAAGTAAAACGGCACTCCTTCTCTTCCAAGCTCTGCGGTGCGCCCTAACAGTGGTTTACCCCCACATATTGGGTATCAGCGTACTCAGGAGAAATTGCACAACAACTTTTGTGGTCTAATTTCTCCTGTTACCCTTGTGAAAATAAAAATTTGTGGGCAAAAAGATCATTTTTGTAGAAAAAATGCGATTTTTTTTTTTTCACGGCTCTACGTTATAAACTTCTGTGAAGCACATGGGGGTTCAAAGTGCTCGCCACACATCTAGATAAGTTCCTTAAGGGGTCTAGTTTCCAAAATGGTGTCACTTGTGGGGGGTTTCCACTGTTTAGGCACATCAGGGGCTCTCCAAACGCGACATGGCGTCCAATCTCAATTCCAGCCAATTCTACATTGAAAAAGTAAAACGGCGCTCCTTCACTTCCAAGCTCTGCGGTGCGCCCAAACAGTGGTTTACCCTCACATATGGGGTATCGACGTATTCAGGAGAAATCGCACAACAACTTTTGTGGTCTAATTTCTCCTGTTACCCTTGTGAAAATAAGAATTTGTGGGCAAAAAGATCATTTTTGTGTAAACAAAAGCGATTTTTTTATTTTCACGGCTCTACGTTATAAACTTCTGTGAAGCACTTGGGGGTTCAAAGTGCTCGCCACACATCTAGATAAGTTCCTTAAGGGGTCTAGTTTCCAAAATGGTGTCACTTGTGGGGGGTTTCCACTGTTTAGGCACATCAGGGGCTCTCTAAACGTGACATGGCGTTCGATCTCAATTCCAGCCAATTCTGCATTGAAAAAGTCAAACGGCGCTCCTTCACTTCTAAGTTCTGCGGTGCGCCCTAACAGTGGTTTACCCCCACATATGGGGTATTGGCGTATTCAGGAGAAATTGCATAACAAAATTTATGGTTACATTTCTGTTTTTACACTTGTGAAAATAAAAAAAATGGTTCTGAATTAAGATGTTTGCAAAAAAAAGTTAAATGTTCATTTTTTCCTTCCACATTGTTTCAGTTCCTGTGAAGCACATAAAGGGTTAATAAACTTCTTGAATGTGGTTTTGAGAACCTTGAGGGGTGTAGTTTTTAGAATGGTGTCACACTTCATTATTTTCTATCATATAGACCCCTCAAAATGACTTCAAATGTGATGTGGTCCCTAAAAAAAAATGGTGTTGTAAAAATGAGAAATTGCTGGTCAACTTTTAACCCTTATAACTCCCTAACAAAAAAAAATTTTGTTTCCAAAATTGTGCTGATGTAAAGTAGACATGTGGGAAATGTTATTTATTAACTATTTTTCGTGACATATCTCTCTGATTTAAGGGCATAAAAATACAAAGTTTGAAAATTGCAAAATTTTAAAAATTTTCGCCATATTTCCGTTTTTTTCATAAATAATCGCAAGTAATATCGAAGAAATGTTACCACTAACATGAAGTACAATATGTCACGAAAAAACAATCTCAGAATCAGCGGGATCCGTTGAAGCGTTCCAGAGTTATAACCTCATAAAGTGACAGTGGTCAGAATTGCAAAAATTGGCTCGGTCATTAAGTACCAAATTGGCTCTGTCACTAAGGGGTTAAACGATAATAAACTTTCAACTTTTTGAACGTAAACATTCTGTGGCCTTGTTAATATATCTGCTGGGCTTTTGATGTATTGATATAGTGAATGTGTTCTAGATTTTTTTCTTTTGGACTAATATGTATAAATGTATGTAAACCATGTCTCATATCATGTAGGGTTTAGGAAGGAGATAGCAAAAGCCAGCAATTGAATTACCGGCTTTCTGCTATATCGCACTGAAGTAAATATTAATATATATATATATGTGTCTCAATGATATATATATATATATATATATATATATATATAGACACTATATATGTTTTTATGATTTTTTGAGAACATGGATCCATTGTATGTCCGTATGTCGGTTTTGCAAGCCTGCGAGAAAATCTCGCAGTACGGATGCCATACATATTACATACGGAGGAAGCCATGTGCAAAATACGCTGACACACCCTGCCTACGGAGGAGACACAGACGACTATTTTGGGGACTTTTCTGCGCATTACGGCCGTAAATTACGGACCGTATTTTTATACGCTGAGTGTGACGCCGGCCTAACTGGCATAATAGCATCATAGTTGAAGTACAGAAAGTGAAGTGCATGTATGTTGCAGTATTTGGCATTTCTCAAATTAAAGCAAGCTCTTCAAGGATTTCATGTTCTTGGCCTTGTACTACTTGCATGTGCCCTTGTCTTGCTGGTATTAGGCTGACTCTACCCAGAACAATCATTAGAACTTTAATTATTGCTCTCGTCAAAGCCTTCAAATGCAACATCACTCTCTGAACTTGGCTAATTTTCCATACACAGGATTGTGTGCATGTTCTGCAAGATATCATTTGTGTGCCATTTTTTTAAAGTTGTACAGATTTGTTTTTTTATTGACATTTAGGCTGCGACTTTAGCCATGTGATCCAGTTCGCAGCCAAAATTGACATGCATTTTTAGTGCATTTCCAGTGCGAGAGACTAACTAAAAGCACATGCCATCCGAACATGACTGTGTCAATAAAGTTTTGTCAAAGCCAAATATCAGGAAATAACAACAATATGTCAATACGTCTTTTTACTGACCTGATATAAGAGAATAACATCCCCATACAGGTGACAATCCAGCAGCTGTCGGCTGTACCCTAGAGCTGACAACTTGCTGCATCAGCCACAATCAGTGTTAGCACCGTCCATATCTGTTTAACCTCTTAAGCTTTAGTCACACTAAACGACTTACCAATGATCACGACCAGCGATACAACCTGGCCGTGATCATTGGTAAGTCGTTGTGTGGTCGCTGGGGAGCTGTCACACAGACAGCTCTCTCCAGCGACCAACGATCAGGGGAACGACTTCGGCATCGTTGAAACTGTCTTCAACGATGCCACAGTCCCCCTGCAGCACCCGGGTAACCAGGGTAAACATCGGGTTACTAAGTACAGGGCCGCGCTTAGTAACCCAATATTTACCCTGGTTACCATTGTAAAAGTAAAAAAAAAAACACTACATACTCACATTCTGATGTCTGTCACGTCCCCCGCCGGCGTCCAAAGGGTTAAAACTGCTTTCGGCAAGAGCGCTGCTAATGCACGCGCTGCTGCCGAGAGCTTCCCTGCATGTGTCAGCGCCGGCCGTAAAGCAGAGCACAGCGGTGACGTCACCGCTGTTACTGCCGGCGCTGACACTGCCGAAAGCAGTTTTAATCCTGAAGACGCCGGGGGACGTGACAGACATCAGAATGTGAGTATGTACTGTTTTTTTTTTTTTTAACTTTTACAATGGTAACCAGGGTAAATATCTGGTTACTAAGCGCGGCCCTGCGCTTAGTAACCCGATATTTACCCTGGTTACAAGTGAACACATCGCTGGATCGGCATCACACACGCCGATCCAGCGATGACAGCGGGTGATCAGCGACCAAAAAATGGTCCTGATCATTCCCCAACGACCAACGATCTCCCATCAGGGGCCTGATTGTTGGTCGCTGTCACATATAACGAGATCGTTAGTGGGATCGTTGCTACGTCACCAAAAGTGTGACGTTGCAACGATATCGTTAACGATATCGTTATGTGTGAATCCCCCTTTAAATGTCAATAGTGACTACATCATATAAATGGTTAAAAGAGTGTGGGGGCTTCCTCTTTATCCCCATCGGCACCCTGAGATCATGATTGTGTGGTCTTGATGTTTGCCATGGCAATTCACGACCACCCCGGCACATTACCGAAAAAAAATAGAGTTCTGGAAAACACTCTTTACTTGGCAACAGACTTAAGTACAAACAGCAGCAGGCAGTACACTTTACAATTTATTCTGTCTCATACCGAGGTTCGTTCTTATCGGTTTGGGCAACGGCACTTTACATGTGGACGGTAGAGCAAGTCAGATAAACCTCCATCTTCCCGATGCAAGTACACACAGGTCAATATGTTGTGCTGTGAACCCTGCACCCAAACAGCAGCCTATGATCCGTTAATGAGGGCCTCTCTTAGGGTCGCTTATCTCTACTGTGTCCTCAGGTGGGCAAGACCCTCACTAGTATTTCTAAAGTCCGTTTATGATATGTAAATTAGGCCTTTGACTAGTCAATGGGGCACTAGTGTCCCCAGACTAGTCAGACCACTTTGCATGTTATCACGCCCCTGTTGGCATGATAACACAGCTTAGATGCGCTGGAGTCATCGCTAGCGCTGTACATACCTTTTCCTCACTGCATGGATTCCTCTGAAGCCGTGTGTACACGTGTGAGCTCGGACTGGCCCATAGGGTAACAGGGGAATCCCCCGGTGGGCCCCTGTGTAGATCTGGGCCTCCAACCCCACTTTATAAGCAGTATTTGGCATAATTCACTTGATTCTCTCTGTACAGAAAAAAAGCATTCCTTAAGCAAACTTCCCAGTTTATTATTATATAGAGATATACCGTATTTTCCGGCGTATAAGATGACTTTTTAACCCCTAAAAATTGTTCCAAAAGTCGGGGGTCGTCTTATACGCCGGGTACAGCGTGTGCAGGGAGCGATCCTGGATGTTCCCAGGGTCTGAAGGAATAATGAAAAATATGGATATACTCACCCTTGGACGGCCCCTGGCTCTCAGCGTTGCAAGCGTCTACCACCGTTCCTAAGAATGCAGTCAGTGAAGGACCTTCGATGACGTCATGGTCAGGTGACCGGTCACCTGACCGCTCACGTGACCGCGACGTCATCGAAGGTCCTTCACTCACTCAGGCAGACGCTTGCAGCGCTGAGAGCCAGGGTTCGTCGGAGGGGTGAGTATATCCATATTTTTTATTTTTATTCTTTATTTTTTACATGAATATGGATCCCAGGGTCTGAAGGAGAGTCTCTTCTCCTCCAGACCCTGGGAACCACACGCCGTATAAGATGACTGGGTGTATAAGATGACCCCCATCTTATACGGCGGGCATATCCCAAATTCCATATTTTATATGGAAAAGTTGGGGGTCGTCTTATACGCCCAGTCGTCTTATACACCAGAAAATACGGTAGGTCAATTTGTGAATGAGGGTAGCGTAATATTTGTGTGCAGGTGAAAAGTGGGCCCTGCCAAAGACAATGTCACTGGTGGGCCCTTGGCACCCCAGTCCGACACTGTACACGTGCCATTACGCACGTCTTCTGCACTTCCAGTAATGCGCAGTGCGCCTCTCTGAAGCCGGCACACATACATCCGGCTTTTGAGGAATCAATACAGTGAGGGAAAGCAGTACATGTGCGCAAGCTACGTATAGCGCTTGCAATGACGCCGGCAGTTGAAAACCATGTTCTTGTAAGGGGGTGTGCAGGCAACTGGTTTGGGCCCTGCATTTCCGTGCATACCTGTCAAATAAAACCGGGTACGATTTATATGTTTTAATATGTGTACCATGTAATATGGTAGGATTCAAATCTATTTTAGCGTGCTGACCAATGTACTTGTGTTTATACCTTGTGCAAGCAATGTTTATATGTCTTGGTGTAAGGGATAGAGGTAGGGATGAGTGATTAGCCAGTGTACTCGTTACTCGGGTTTTCCTGAGCATGCTCGGATGGTCTCCGAGTATTTGTAACTGCTCGGAAATTTAGTTTTTGTTGACGCAGCTGCATGATTTACGGCTGCTAGTCAGCTTGAGTACATGTAGGGGTTGCCTGGTTGCTAGGGAATCCCACATGTAATCAAGCAGGCTAGGCAGCCTGAAAGGATCAGTGGCTAGACTGTGGGGTAACTTCTGTGACGTCCGGGACTTACGGTCCAACCAGGATTTGCAGTGGCAACCTGAATTTTCGCCCAAGATGGGGAGAGTGGACACTTTATTAATGCAGTTGGAGCGCCCCCAGACACAAGGCCACAAGTTCTCGGTACCGGGCCTCTCTGATTCGGTTCTGAGGCTGTCACGGTGGCTAGACCTGGTCCGTGACCCTGCTAAGGGACGTCCGATAAAGGTGGTGCAGTCTGTCAGGGATTCGTGACGCCACCTGTGGTGTTCGGTCAGGGTGACCGACGCTGCTGTGGGGTCCGCTGGGGTGATGGAATGGCAGCTGGATGGTATACCTTCCCACAGGTGAAGTATGTCCCCAGGGCTTCCCAGTAAGGTGGATGGTGATGGTGTGAGGTGCAGTCAATAACGAGGACACAAGGTTGCAGTCTCTTTACCTCTTTACTGAAGACTTCAGGATCCTCAATCCAGAGCACGCTTAACAGGGCTATCTGAGACCGGCCGGTCCGATGGGCACTTCCAGAGTTCCCTTTGCAGGTGGAAATCAGTGCCTACCACTAGCGCCTGTGTGTTGTAGTGCTACCCTGCTGAGCATTCGGTATAGTACTCACAACTGCTGTTCTCGTTCGTTCGTTCTTTCTAATTCTCTCTCGCTTGTTCCAGATGTTACTAGTTTCTCATCCCCCAGGTATGTTATGGCTAGGATGCACCTGTATGACGGGAAGGCTCGGAGCTCTTCCGGGACCCTAGAGACGCCGCTCTCCACGCGTTGCCACCTATGTCTTCGTAGGAAATTTAAGGTAGACAGCCAACCTATAATTAACTGTCCTGCGGAGTTCGAAGTAAGGCCTAGAGTCAGTTACTCCCGCGGTGTTCCGGCTACCGGCTACGCGCCTCAGTAGGATGTTGCCTCGGTCTCACGGCACGACTCCTACTGGTTCTCCTTTGTGCTTGATCTCGTTTCTCACTGTTCCACAATATCCTTCCCTTCGTGTCTCTCTCTTAGGATACCGCCGCGGGGTGTGCAGGCGCGGTTCCGTATCGTTCTGCTGTTCGCTAGGCACCTGCCAGGTTCCCACGCCTGACAGGGACCCCCCTGTGTCTTCTCCCTGCAACACCCCCTGCCACGGGATGTTGCCTGAATCCAACCCAGTCAGCTTCTGACTAACTTATCCAAACCCTAGTTTTACCAGTGTGAGGAGTGGCCCAATAAATAAAGCCTTTTTCTCCCCCTAGTGGCCGGAGTGTGAAGTGTAATGTGTGCTGGTGATACCTGGTCAGTAGAATTCCTTCAGTGCCATCAGACATACCATCTCTCCCCTTAGCGGCAGAGTGTCATACTGCAACGACCAGATCTCTGGGGTGCTGCACAGTGGGGCTGTTGTGATAGGCAATTCAGTATCACAATGGACATAGCGGTCAGAGCACATACAGTGATCTGACAATAACCCAAAATAATAGAACGAGCTCTGAGACGTGGGAACTCTGCAGACCGCAATCCCTAATCCTCTCCAAACAACACTAGAGGCAGCCGTGGATTGCGCCTAACTCTGCCTATGCAACTCGGCACAGCCTGAGAAACTAACTAGCCTGAAGATAGAAAATAAGCCTACCTTGCCTCAGAGAAATACCCCAAAGGAAAAGGCAGCCCCCCACATATAATGACTGTGAGTTAAGATGAAAAGACAAACGTAGGGATGAAATAGATTCAGCAAAGTGAGGCCCGACTTTCTTAACAGAGCGAGGATAGGAAAGATGACTTTGCGGTCTACACAAAACCCTAAAGAAAAAAACGCAAAGGGGGCAAAAAGACCCTCCGTACCGAACTAACGGCACGGAGGTACACCCTTTGCGTCCCAGAGCTTCCAGCAAAACAATTAGACAAGCTGGACAGAAAAAATAGCAAACAAATAGCAAAGAAGAACTTAGCTATGCAGAGCAGCAGGCCACAGGAATGATCCAGGGAAAAACAAGTCCAACACTGGAACATTGACAGGAAGCATGGATCAAAGCATTAGGTGGAGTTAAGTAGAGAAGCACCTAACGACCTCACCAGATCACCTGAGGGAGGAAACTCAGAAGCCGCAGTACCACTTTCCTCCACAAACGGAAGCTCCCAGAGAGAATCAGCCGAAGTACCACTTGTGACCACAGGAGGGAGCTCTGCCACAGAATTCACAACAGTACCCCCCCCCTTGAGGAGGGGTCACCGAACCCTCACCAGAGCCCCCAGGCCGACCAGGATGAGCCACATGAAAGGCACGAACAAGATCGGGAGCATGGACATCAGAGGCAAAAACCCAGGAATTATCTTCCTGAGCATAACCCTTCCATTTAACCAGATACTGGAGTTTCCGTCTTGAAACACGAGAATCCAAAATCTTCTCCACAATATACTCCAATTCCCCCTCCACCAAAACCGGGGCAGGAGGGTCAACAGATGGAACCATAGGTGCCACGTATCTCCGCAACAATGACATATGGAATACGTTATGTATGGAAAAAGAATCTGGGAGGGTCAGACGAAAAGACACAGGATTAAGAACCTCAGAAATCCTATACGGACCAATGAAACGAGGTTTAAACTTAGGAGAGGAAACCTTCATAGGAATATGACGAGAAGATAACCAAACCAGATCCCCAACACGAAGTCGAGGACCCACACGACGTCTGCGATTAGCGAAACGTTGAGCCTTCTCCTGGGACAAGGTCAAATTGTCCACTACATGAGTCCAAATCTGCTGCAACCTCTCCACCACAGTATCCACACCAGGACAGTCCGAAGACTCAACCTGTCCTGAAGAGAAACGAGGATGGAACCCAGAATTGCAGAAAAATGGCGAAACCAAGGTAGCCGAGCTGGCCCGATTATTAAGGGCGAACTCACCCAAAGGCAAAAAGGACACCCAGTCATCCTGATCGGCAGAAACAAAGCATCTCAGATAGGCTTCCAAGGTCTGATTGGTTCGTTCGGTCTGGCCATTAGTCTGAGGATGGAAAGCCGAGGAAAAAGACAAGTCAATGCCCATCCTACCACAAAAGGCTCGCCAAAACCTTGAAACAAACTGGGAACCTCTGTCAGAAACGATATTCTCTGGAATGCCATGCAAACGAACCACATGCTGGAAGAACAATGGCACCAAATCAGAGGAGGAAGGCAATTTAGACAAGGGTACCAGATGGACCATCTTAGAAAAGCGATCACAGACCACCCAAATGACTGACATCTTTTGAGAAACGGGAAGATCTGAAATAAAATCCATAGAGATATGTGTCCAAGGCCTCTTCGGGACCGGCAAGGGCAAAAGCAACCCACTGGCACGAGAACAGCAGGGCTTAGCCCGAGCACAAATCCCACAGGACTGCACAAAAGTACGCACATCCCGCGACAGAGATGGCCACCAAAAGGATCTAGCCACTCTGGACTCTGGTACCAAAGATTCCAGGATGACCAGCCAACACCGACCAATGAACCTCAGAGATAACTTTATTCGTCCACCTATCAGGGACAAACAGTTTCTCCGCTGGACAACGATCAGGTTTATTAGCCTGAAATTTTTGCAGCACCCGCCGTAAATCAGGGGAGATGGCAGACACAATTACTCCTTCCTTGAGGATACCCGCCGGCTCAGATTAACCCGGAGAGATGGGCACAAAACTCCTAGACAGAGCATCCGCCTTCACATTTTTAGAGCCCGGAAGGTACGAAATCACAAAGTCAAAACGGGCAAAAAACAGCGACCAACGAGCCTGTCTAGGATTCAAACGCTTAGCAGACTCGAGATAAGTCAAGTTCTTATGATCAGTCAATACCACCACGCGATGCTTAGCTCCTTCAAGCCAATGATGCCACTCCTCAAATGCCCACTTCATGGCCAGCAACTCTCGGTTGCCCACATCATAATTTCGCTCAGCAGGCAAAAACTTCCTGGAAAAAAAAGCGCATGGTTTCATCACTGAGCAATCAGAACCTCTCTGCGACAAAACAGCCCCTGCTCCAATCTCAGAAGCATCAACCTCGACCTGGAACGGAAGAGAAACATCTGGTTGACACAACACAGGGGCAGAAGAAAAACGACGCTTCAACTCTTGAAAAGCTTCCACAGCAGCAGAAGACCAATTGACCAAATCAGCACCCTTCTTGGTCAAATCGGTCAATGGTTTGGCAATACTAGAAAAATTGCAGATGAAGCGACGATAAAAATTAGCAAAGCCCAGGAACTTTTGCAGACTTTTCAGAGATGTCGGCTGAGTCCAATCATGGATGGCTTGGACCTTAACAGGATCCATCTCGATAGTAGAAGGGGAAAAGATGAACCCCAAAAATGAAACCTTCTGCACACCAAAGAGACACTTTGATCCCTTCACAAACAAAAAATTAGCACGCAGGACCTGAAAAACCGTTCTGACCTGCTTCACATGAGACTCCCAATCATCCGAGAAGATCAAAATGTCATCCAAGTACACAATCAGGAATTTATCCAGGTACTCTCGGAAGATGTCATGCATAAAGGACTGAAACACTGATGGAGCATTGGCAAGTCCGAATGGCATCACTAGATACTCAAAATGACCCTCGGGCGTATTAAATGCAGTTTTCCATTCATCGCCTCGCCTGATTCGCACCAGATTATACGCACCACGAAGATCTATCTTGGTGAACCAACTAGCCCCTTTAATCCGAGCAAACAAATCAGATAACAATGGCAAGGGGTACTGAAATTTAACAGTGATCTTATTAAGAAGGCGGTAATCTATACAAGGTCTCAGCGAACCATCCTTCTTGGCTACAAAAAAGAACCCTGCTCCTAATGGCGATGATGACGGGCGAATATGCCCCTTCTCCAGGGATTCCTTCACATAACTGCGCATAGCGGTGTGCTCAGGCACGGATAAATTAAACAGTCGACCTTTTGGGAATTTACTACCAGGAATCAAATTGATAGCACAATCACAATCCCTATGCGGAGGTAGGGCATCGGACTTGGGCTCATCAAATACATCCCGGTAATCAGACAAGAACTCTGGAACCTCAGAAGGGGTGGATGACGAAATTGACAGAAATGGAACATCACCATGTACCCCCTGACAACCCCAGCTGGACACCGACATGGATTTCCAATCCAATACTGGATTATGGGCTTGTAGCCATGGCAACCCCAACACGACCACATCATGCAGATTATGCAACACCAGAAAGCGAATAACTTCCTGATGTGCAGGAGCCATGCACATGGTCAGCTGGGTCCAGTATTGAGGCTTATTCTTGGCCAAAGGCGTAGCATCAATTCCTCTCAATGGAATAGGACACTGCAAGGGCTCCAAGAAAAACCCACAACGCTTAGCATATTCCAAGTCCATCAAATTCAGGGCAGCGCCTGAATCCACAAACGCCATGACAGAATACGATGACAAAGAGCAGATCAAGGTAACGGACAGAAGAAATTTTGACTGTACCGTACCAATGGTGGCAGACCTAGCGAACCGCTTAGTGCGCTTAGGACAATCAGAGATAGCATGAGTGGAATCACCACAGTAGAAACACAGCCCATTCAGTCGTCTGTGTTTTTGCCGTTCAACTCTGATCATAGTCCTATCGCACTGCATAGACTCAGATTTAATCTCAGGTAATACCGCCAAATGGTGCACAGATTTACGCTCACGCAAGCGTCGACCGATCTGAATGGCCAAAGACATAGACTCATTCAAACCAGCAGGCATAGGAAATCCCACCATGACATCCTTAAGGGCTTCAGAGAGACCCTTTCTGAATATAGCTGCCAGCGCAGATTCATTCCATTGAGTGAGCACGGACCACTTTCTAAATTTCTGGCAATATACCTCTATCTCATCCTGAGCCTGACAAAGAGCCAGCAAATTTTTTTCTGCCTGATCCACTGAATTATGCTCATCGTACAGCAATCCAAGCGCCAGGAAAAACGCATCGATATTACTTAATGCAGGATCTCCTGACGCAAGAGAAAATGCCCAGTCCTGAGGGTCGCCACGCAAAAAAGAAATGACGATCCTAACCTGTTGAACTGGGTCACCAGAGGAGCGAGGTTTCAAAGCCAGAAATAGTTTACAATTATTTTTGAAACTCAGAAATTTAGTTCTATCTCCAAAAAACAAATCTGGAATAGGAATTCTCGGTTCTAACAAAGAATTCTGAACCACAAAATCTTGAATATTTTGAACTCTTGCCGTGAGCTGATCCACACATGATGACAGACCTTTAATGTCCATTGCTACACCTGTGTCCTGAACCACCCAAATGTCTAGGGGAAAAAAAAGGCAAAACACAGTGCAAAGAAAAAAAAATGGTCTCAGAACTTCTTTTTTCCCTCTATTGAGAATCATTAGCACTAGGGGCTTCCTGTACTGTTGTGATAGGCAATTCAGTATCACAATGGACATAGCGGTCAGAGCACATACAGTGATCTGACAATAACCCAAAATAATAGAACGAGCTCTGAGACGTGGGAACTCTGCAGACCGCAATCCCTAATCCTCTCCAACCACACTAGAGGCAGCCGTGGATTGTGCCTAACGCTCCCTATGCAACTCGGCACAGCCTGAGAAACTAGCTAGCCTGAAGATAGAAAATAAGCCTACCTTGCCTCAGAGAAATACCCCAAAGGAAAAGGCAGCCCCCCACATATAATGACTGTGAGTTAAGATGAAAAGACAAACGTAGGGATGAAATAGATTCAGCAAAGTGAGGCCCGACTTTCTTAACAGAGCGAGGATAGGAAAGATAACTTTGCGGTCTACACAAAACCCTAAAGAAAACCACGCAAAGGGGGCAAAAAGACCCTCCGTACCGAACTAACGGCACGGAGGTACACCCTTTGCGTCCCAGAGCTTCCAGCAAAACAATTAGACAAGCTGGACAGAAAAAATAGCAAACAAATAGCAAAGAAGAACTTAGCTATGCAGAGCAGCAGGCCACAAGAATGATCCAGGGAAAAACAAGTCCAACACTGGAACATTGACAGGAAGCATGGATCAAAGCATTAGGTGGAGTTAAGTAGAGAAGCACCTAACGACCTCACCAGATCACCTGAGGGAGGAAACTCAGAAGCCGCAGTACCACTTTCCTCCACAAACGGAAGCTCCCAGAGAGAATCAGCCGAAGTACCACTTGTGACCACAGGAGGGAGCTCTGCCACAGAATTCACAACATGGGGCGCCGGAGTGCGATGAAAGTACAGAAGCCCCTCAGCATGACTACCACCCTGGCCCAAGTTACATTCTCATGCCCACACATGGGTGATCACATGCTAAGTGGCTCGACTAGTCTGGGAACACCAACGCTCCATTGACTAAGGCCTCCTCATTTACATATCATAAACGGACGTTAGAAATACTTTTTCTAAAGATCTGTATATGTGTGTAATGTAATAAAGGGATTGTTAGGCATGGAATATACATATGCAGACACAATTGCTGGGGGTTGCCTTTAACTTTTCACCCAGTTCTGTACAAAAGCAAGGAAGAAGACAGTGACATCTTGTGACCATTGGTTAGTCTTGCAGCCCACAAGGAAATTAACACTTGTTACCACAAGAATATATATTTCACACATTTACATTAAACTCGTTGATGTCTTCATGGGAGTGAGTATGACAGCTCGACCACCCCCTCACATCAGTTCTTCGTCCCTTGAAAAAAAAAATTAAATAGTCCCGTCTAACCCCTTTAAGTATTTTTCCCCTTAGGAAGCAATTTAATTTTAGCCTATCTTTTAACTGCACAAATAGCCTGTAGCAATGATGACCATCAGCATGCAGAATAAGCAGAAATAGTTTCATCTCAAGCTGCCTAGTAACACACATTATGCTAATCCCTTAGCAATGTGAGCATGGAAGAGCCATTAGATAAATAAAAATAGCACTTAAGGAGCTGCTGAACATAAAAAAACAAGAGGAGCTTTCTTCAGTGTCCAGCAGGTGGCAGTAACCACTCATATACATATAAGAAAAAAACATAGCGCTACACTTTTGTAGTCATTGGTAAAACCAGGTTCCCTTTGTGCCCTGGAAACCACATTAAAAAGCACCATAACATCGTGTCATTGCTGTGGAAGAGAGCACAGTGGTTACTTGGCACAACTTGGTTCAGTAAACAGAGTAGTTCAATGATTTTGTGCAGATTAAGATCGCAGAGTTACTCAAGGTTAGTCTTACAAATGCTTTTCACAAAATTAGAATATCGTCAAAAAGTTATTTTATTTCAGTGATTCAGCAACGACCTTTTGTGGCTTACCCTTCTTATGTAGTGTCAATGACTGCCTTCTGGACATCTGGCAAGTCAGCAGTCTTCCCCATGATTGTGGAGCCTACTGAAACAGACTAAGGGTATGTGCACATGTCAGGATTTCTTTCAGAAATTTTCCTGACAAAAACCAGACATTTCTGCCAGAAATCCGCATGCGTTTTTACCGCGTTTTTCACGCGTTTTTGACGCGGTTTTTATGCGTTTTTTCCCAAATGCATAGAATAGCGAGAAAAACGCAGAAAATCCACAAAATTAATGAACATGCTGCTTTTTTTTACCGCGATGCGTTTTTTTCGGTGGAAAAAAACGCATCATGTGCACAAAACATGCAGAATGCATTCTAAATGATTGGATGCATAATGTATGCATTTTTAATGAGTTTTTATAGCGTTTTTACCGCGAAAATGCGAAAAAACCTGAACGTGTGCACATAGCCTAAGGGACTTTCTTAAATGCTTAGGAAGCCTTCACAGGTGTTTTTTGTTAATTATTCTAATTTACTGAGATTATGACTTTTGGGTTTTCATTGGCTGTAAGCCATAATCATCAACATTAACAGAAATAAACATTTGAAATAGATAACTCTGTGTGTAATTACTCTGATATGAGTTTCACTTTTTGTATTAAAGAACTGAAATAATTTAACTTTTTGATGATCTAATTTTGTGAGAAGCACTTATAGTTGGCAGCATCCCAGGAGCTGAACATCCTACCAATCTAAAGTCTGTTACACATACTAACAGGACAGAAGTGTCAGTCACCACTTCAACAGCGCTCATTTGATTGTTACGCCACAAGAAAACCACTATTTGCCACTAAATGTTGCCCAAGGGCAGCACTGGAGCCACAGGGATGAAGTCTATATTAATAGCAGTGTATTCAAAAACATGAGTTAATCACAAAATCTTTACACTGGTTTTTATTTCCTTGCATTGAGAACATTGCATAGTGTTTTCTAATTCAAAACATGAAGAGAAATGTATGTAATTTTAACTACTTTACAGAAAATAACAAAAAATGAACATTGGGTTGTTCGAAAAAATAGCAGTGTCTATATTTGTCTTTATGAACTCACAATATGTTCTTTTTTTGTGGATTTAGCATTTATGTGAATCACACAGTTTTTTAGAACTGCTTCACATCTATGTTGCATAGAGTCAACCAACTTCTGGCACCTGTCAACGGTTATTCCAGCCCAGGATGCTTGGGCTACATCCCACAATTTTTTGGCACTTTCCTCAGAAATTGCATTTTTTATGTTACCCCACAAGTGTTTTATCAATTTAAGGTCTGGTGATTGGGTTGGCCGCTCCATAACCTCAATTTTGTTGGACTGGAACCAAGATTTTGCTTGTTTACTGATTTGTTTAAGGTTGTTGTCTTGTTGAAACTCAAGGGCATATCCTCTTCAGTGTAAGGCAACATGACCTCTTCAAGTATTTTAATATATGCAAACTGGTCTATGATCCCTGGTATGTGGTAAATAGGTCCGGCACCATAGTAGGATGTAAGTCCGCAAGGACAGGGTCCTCTCCCCTCTGTAACAGTCTGTCATTGTAAATTTGTTTACTGTAAACAATATCTATAACTCTGTACGTAACCGCTTTCTCTTGTACAGTACCATGAAATTAATGGTGCTATATAAATAAATAATAATAATAAATAGTAAGAGAAACATGCCCATATCATGATGCTTGTACCACCATGCTTCACTGTCTTCGGAGTGTACTTTTGCTTTATTGCGGAGTTTGGGGGTCAGCTAACGAACGGTCTGTGGCCCTTGGACCTATAAAGAACAATTTTACTTTCATCGGTCCACAAAATGTTTCTCCATTTCTCTTTAGGCCAGTTGATGTGTTAATTGGCAAATTGTATCCTCTTCAGTTCACGTCTGCCTTTTTTTAACAGTGGGACTTTGCGGGGACTTCATGCTAAGAGATTTGCTTCACTCAGATGTCTTCTAACTGTTAAATTACTCACAGGTAACTTGAGACAGTCTTTGATCACCCTGGAGCTGATCATTAGCTGAGCCTTTGCCATTTTGGCTATTCTTCCATCCAGGACTGCCACTAGGAATTTTGGGGCCCCATACTGGCAAAATTTTCAAGGCCCCCTTGATTCTCTGCCCAGGCTCCACCCCTCGAACTGTCCACAGCCCCGCCGCTCTCTCTTGGAAAAACTCCACTTCTCACCAATCACACATTAACAGTTCCCATCACCAGATCACACATACAGCCAACAGCTTTTGTTTTGGCCAAAAGATTTTTTAAGCCGCCACCACAACAAGGTGGACTCTTTTGGCCAAGAACTACTCTATCCTATTAATCATTTGTTAAAATATCCAATATCCTTGATGCGAACAACTGGCTAAGACGATGGTGCAGACAACAAGGATTCGGATTCCTGGACCACGGTGTGAATTACTTGTACGATGGACTCCTCGCCAGAGACGGACTACACCTCAACAAACCTGGGAAACACACATTCGCCAGAAGACTCGCTACACTCATCAGGAGGGCGTTAAACTAGAAGAAGAGGGGACGGGAAGAAAAACATTAGACTTGAACAAAGAAGACCCAGGAAAACATACTCAGAAGGGAGGTAAGAACATTTCTAAAACAATCCACAGCGAGGAGATTGGAACAAAACAAAATCCTCTAAACTGCATGCTCGCAAACGCCAGAAGCCTGACAAACAAGATGGAAGAACTAGAAGCAGAAATATCTACAGGTAACTTTGACATAGTGGGAATAACCGAGACATGGTTAGATGAAAGCTATGACTGGGCAGTTAACTTACAGGGTTACAGTCTGTTTAGAAAGGATCGTAAAAATCGGAGAGGAGGAGTTTGTCTCTATGTAATGTCTTGTCTAAAGTCCACTTTAAGGGAGGATATTAGCGAAGGAAATGAGGATGTTGAGTCCATATGGGTCGAAATTCATGGAGGGAAAAATGGTAACAAAATTCTCATTGGGGTCTGTTACAAACCCCAAAATATAACAGAAACCATGGAAAGTCTACTTCTAAAGCAGATAGATGAAGCTGCAACCCATAATGAGGTCCTGGTTATGGGGGACTTTAACTACCCGGATATTAACTGGGAAACAGAAACCTGTGAAACCCATAAAGGCAACAGGTTTCTGCTAATAACCAAGAAAAATTATCTTTCACAATTGGTGCAGAATCCAACCAGAGGAGCAGCACTTTTAGACCTAATACTATCTAATAGACCTGACAGAATAACAAATCTGCAGGTGGTCGGGCATCTAGGAAATAGCTACCACAATATTGTACAGTTTCACCTGTCTTTCACTAGGGGGACTTGTCAGGGAGTCACAAAAACACTGAACTTTAGGAAGGCAAAGTTTGACCAGCTTAGAGATGCCCTTAATCTGGTAGACTGGGACAATATCCTCAGAAATAAGAATACAGATAATAAATGGGAAATGTTTAAGAACATCCTAAATAGGCAGTGTAAGCGGTTTATACCTTGTGGGAATAAAAGGACTAGAAATAGGAAAAACCCAATGTGGCTAAACAAAGAAGTAAGACAGGCAATTAACAGTAAAAAGAAAGCATTTGCACTGCTAAAGCAGGATGGCACCATTGAAGCTCTAAAAAACTATAGGGAGAAAAATACTTTATCTAAAAAACTAATTAAAGCTGCCAAAAAGGAAACAGAGAAGCACATTGCTAAGGAGAGTAAAACTAATCCCAAACTGTTCTTCAACTATATCAATAGTAAAAGAATAAAAACTGAAAATGTAGGCCCCTTAAAAAATAGTGAGGAAAGAATGGTTGTAGATGACGAGGAAAAAGCTAACATATTAAACACCTTCTTCTCCACGGTATTCACGGTGGAAAATGAAATGCTAGGTGAAATCCCAAGAAACAATGAAAACCCTATATTAAGGGTCACCAATCTAACCCAAGAAGAGGTGCGAAACCGGCTAAATAAGATTAAAATAGATAAATCTCCGGGTCCGGATGGCATACACCCACGAGTACTAAGAGAACTAAGTAATGTAATAGATAAACCATTATTTCTAATTTTTAGGAACTCTATAGCGACAGGGTCTTTTCCGCAGGATTGGCGCATAGCAAATGTGGTGCCAATATTCAAAAAGGGCTCTAATAGTGATTCTGGAAATTATAGGCCAGTAAGTCTAACCTCTATTGTTGGTAAAATATTTGAAGGGTTTCTGAGGGATGTTATTCTGGATTATCTCAATGAGAATAACTGTGTAACTCCATATCAGCATGGGTTTATGAGAAATCGCTCCTGTCAAACCAATCTAATCAGTTTTTATGAAGAGGTAAGCTATAGGCTGGACCACGGTGAGTCATTGGACGTGGTATATCTCGATTTTTCCAAAGCGTTTGATACCGTGCCGCACAAGAGGTTGGTACACAAAATGAGAATGCTTGGTCTGGGGGAAAATGTGTGTAAATGGGTTAGTAACTGGCTTAGTGATAGAAAGCAGAGGGTGGTTATAAATGGTATAGTCTCTAACTGGGTCGCTGTGACCAGTGGGGTACCACAGGGGTCAGTATTGGGACCTGTTCTCTTCAACATATTCATTAATGATCTGGTAGAAGGTTTACACAGTAAAATATCGATATTTGCAGATGATACAAAACTATGTAAAGCAGTTAATACAAGAGAAGATAGTATTCTGCTACAGATGGATCTGGATAAGTTGGAAACTTGGGCTGAAAGGTGGCAGATGAGGTTTAACAATGATAAATGTAAGGTTATACACATGAGAAGAAGGAATCAATGTCACCATTACACACTGAATGGGAAACCACTGGGTAAATCTGACAGGGAGAAGGACTTGGGGATCCTAGTTAATGATAAACTTACCTGGAGCAGCCAGTGCCAGGCAGCAGCTGCCAAGGCAAACAGGATCATGGGGTGCATTAAAAGAGGTCTGGATACACATGATGAGAGCATTATACTGCCTCTGTACAAATCCCTAGTTAGACCGCACATGGAGTACTGTGTCCAGTTTTGGGCACCGGTGCTCAGGAAGGATATAATGGAACTAGAGAGAGTACAAAGGAGGGCAACAAAATTAATAAAGGGGATGGGAGAACTACAATACCCAGATAGATTAGCGAAATTAGGATTATTTAGTCTAGAAAAAAGACGACTGAGGGGCGATCTAATAACCATGTATAAGTATATAAGGGGACAATACAAATATCTCACTGAGGATCTGTTTATACCAAGGAAGGTGACGGGCACAAGGGGGCATTCTTTGCGTCTGGAGGAGAGAAGGTTTTTCCACCAACATAGAAGAGGATTCTTTACTGTTAGGGCAGTGAGAATCTGGAATTGCTTGCCTGAGGAGGTGGTGATGGCGAACTCAGTCGAGGGGTTCAAGAGAGGCCTGGATGTCTTCCTGGAGCAGAACAATATTGTATCATACAATTAGGTTCTGTAGAAGGACGTAGATCTGGGGATTTATTATGCTGGAATATAGGCTGAACTGGATGGACAAATGTCTTTTTTCGGCCTTACTAACTATGTTACTATGTTACAATTTTGGTATTTTTTAAATTTATTTTTCAATTTTTAAAATGACCAATAATATCACATACAAGGTACAAATACCACCACACCATGACCAGACACCATATTACCACCACATAGTGACCTATGATACCACATACAAGGAACAAATACTGCCACACCATATCCAGACCACATATTACCACCACAGTGACCGAATAATATCACATACAAGGAACAAATACCATCGCACCATGTCCAGACCACATATTACCACCACATATTGACCAAATAATAGCACATACAAGGAACAAATACCACCACACCATGACCAGACCACATATTATATTAAAAAAAGTTTGAGCTCAAAACATCTTGTTTGTAAAAATGGGATGATAGTAATCAAAGTGGTAATAAAAACTTGTCCCTACACCACAAAGGTTTAAGATGAAGGTTCTAATTTAATGGCGTTAATACAATAAAGGATTAGTAATGAGTATTAGTAAGTTTCAATTAGTCCAAACAAACATTAGTGGTTACTAATGTAAAAGTACCCATCATAGCAGCACTAGATGAATGTCAATAGATTAGATAGGCGGTATGGCCCAGCTAGCAGTGGGATATCTGTTGTGAATTCTGTTGTTAAGCTCCCTCCTGTGGTCATGAATGGTACTTCGGCTGGTTCTGTCCATAGCTTTCCTCTGGTGGTTGTGAGTGGGGCTGCGGCTTCTGAGGTTCCTTCCACAGGTGACGAGGTTAATTCGTTAGCTGGCTGCTCTCTTTAACTCCACCTAGATCATTGCTCCAAGCCACCTGTCAATGTTCCAGTATTGGTCTAGTTCGCTCCTGGATCGTTCTTGTGACCTGTCTTCCCAGCAGAAGCTAAGTTCCTGCTTGTTTTTCTCTGTTTGCTATTTTTTCTGTCCAGCTTGCTATTTTGATTTTTGTCTTGCTTGCTGGAAGCTCTGGGACGCAGAGGGAGCGCCTCCGCACCGTGAGTCGGTGCGGAGGGTCTTTTTGCGCCCTCTGCGTGGTCATTTTGTAGTTTTTGTGCTGACCGCAAAGTTACCTTTCCTATCCTCTGTCTGTTCAGTAAGTCGGGCCTCACTTTGCTAAATCTATTTCATCTCTGTGTTTGTAATTTTCATCTTAACTCACAGTCATTATATGTGGGGGGCTGCCTGTTCCTTTGGGGAATTTCTCTGAGGCAAGGTAGGCTTTATTTTTCTATCTTTAGGGCTAGCTAGTTCCTTAGGCTGTGACGAGGCGCCTAGGGAGCGTCAGGAGCGCTCCACGGCTATTTCTAGTGTGTGTGATAGGATTAGGGATTGCGGTCAGCAGAGTTCCCACGTCTCAGAGCTTGTCCTGTATTATTAGTAACTATCTGGTCATTCCGTGTGCTCTTAACCACCAGGTCCATTATTGTCCTCACCACCAGGTCATAACAGATATCATCCTTAAAAATGTGTAGTCACAATGAGTAATTTCCCCAGGGAACAGTACCTTGTAAATTGTGAGAAGAGGAACCCATCCATGGGGTCAATACACAGTCCTATTGTTGCAGAAAATAATGTTCTTCAGTGAGATAACCATCTCTGTTGCAAAGCAGATCGTTGGGAGCGCTGTTCCGGCCGGTGACAGCTGCTCCTGCAGGAGTTCTAATTACGGTCCACGATAAAACTTCAGCGGTGGGCCAGTCACGCTGCTCAGTCTCGTTGCACTGATATCGATGCAGGACCTGCAGGTGGCATGTGACACTGCCAGGCTGTAGTAGCTACAAGGTGCAGCAAGGACTAAAAAACCTTCTGACGCGTTTCGGAAAACTCTGTTTCCTTCTTCAGGGATGGTCCTGCTTGAGGTACTGAATATATTTATGTGATCTCACTGAATGAGCTAATGGGTTAGCCAATTAAGGCTGGCAATCAATCAATAAAAGCCAATAGTTCAATTTCGCTGTTCAGTCCCCTTGGAATTAGAGTGTCAAGAGCAAATATCCAGCAGTTCTCGGTGTGTGACATTAATTTGATGTGGTTTCCTTTGCGAATGTGTGGCTGTACATATTCTACACCAGTAACCACCATATTATGTACAGAACCCTCATGGTAATCAGCAAAATGCTTGGACAAAAGATGACCCATGAATTTTTTCTTTGTATTCCTAATATGTTAATTTATCCTAACCTTCAATGGACGTTTAGCACTCCCCACATACAGCTTCTTACAAGGACATTTAATAGTGTATATCACACTTTCGGTATTGCAGGTGATATAATTATGAATTCTATATTCTTTATTTCCCCCTATTAATGTCAATTGTTTAGAGGTTTTTGTTTGTCGACACATCATGCATTTCCTGCAAGGAAAAAACACTTTGAGGTCACTTAAAATAGAAGCTGAAGATTTTTTTGAACAGTTAGACTGTATGGTGGTGGCAATAATATTCTTGAGATTACAAGCCTTTTTGTACACAAATCTTGGATCTTTAGGGACTAGTGGTCCTATGGTTTTATCATCTATCAGAACATCCCAATGTTTTCTAACTATACTAGTTAGAATATGAGAGTTGGAATTGTATTCTGTGATAATGGGAATAAAATAATCCAAATTTACTCTTTTTAACCCCTTCCCGACCTTTGACGCCACGTAGGCGTCATGAAAGTCGGTGCCAATCCGACCCATGACGCCTATGTGGCGTCATGGAAAGATCGCGTCCCTGCAGGCCGGGTGAAAGGGTTAACTCCCATTTCACCCGATCTGCAGGGACAGGGGGAGTGGTAGTTTAGCCCAGGGGGGGTGGCTTCACCCCCTCCTGGCTACGATCGCTCTGATTGGCTGTTGAAAGTGAAACTGCCAATCAGAGCGATTTGTAATATTTCACCTATTATAACGGGTGAAATATTACAATCCAGCCATGGCCGATGCTGCAATATCATCGGCCATGGCTGGAAATACTAATGTGCCCCCACCCCACCCCACCGATCGCCCCCCCAGTCCCCCGATCTGTCCGGTACACTGCTCCGGCTCCCCTCTGTCCTGTGCTCCGCTCCCCCCCGTGCTCTTGTCCGCTCCCCCCGTGCTTCAATCACCCCCCCGTGCTCCGATCACCCCCCCTGCACTCCGATCCACCCCCCTCCGTGCTCCGTTCCACCCCCCGTGCTCCGTTCCACCCCCCCGTGCTCCGTTCTACCCCCCGTGCTCCGTTCCACCCCTCCCGCGCTCCGATTCACCCCCCCATGCTCCGATCCCCCCCCGTGCTCCCCCCCCACCCTATCATACTTACCGATCCTGCCGGGGTCCGTCCTTCTTCTCCCCGGGCGCCGCCATCTTCCAAAATGGCGGGCGCATACGCAGTGCGCCCGCCGAATCTGCCGGCCGGCAGATTCGTTCCAAAGTGCATTTTGATCACTGAGATATAATCTATCTCAGTGATCAAAATAAAAACAATAATAAATGACCCCCCCCCCCCCCCCTTTGTCACCCCCATAGGTAGGGACAATAAAAAAAATAAAGAATTTTTTTTTTTCCACTAATGTTAGAATAGGGTTAGGGTTAGGGTTAGGGGTAGGGTTAGGGGTAGGGTTAGGGTTAGGGATAGGGTTAGGGGTAGGGCTAGGGTTAGGGGTGGGGTTAGGGGTAGGGTTAGGGTTTCGGTATGTGCACACGTATTCTGGTCCTCTGCGGATTTTTCCACTGCGGATTTGATAAATCCGCAGTGCTAAACCGCTGCGGATTTATGGCGGATTTACCGCGTTTTTTCTGCGCATTTCACTGCGGTTTTACAACTGCGATTTTCTATTTGAGCAGTTGTAAAACCGCTGCGGAATCCGCACAAAGAAGTGACATGCTGCGGAATGTAAACCGCTGCGTTTCCGTGCAGTTTTTCCGCAGCGTGTGTACAGCGATTTTTGTTTCCCATAGGTTTACATTGAACTGTAAACTCATGGGAAACTGCTGCGGATCCGCAGCGTTTTCCGCAGCGTGTGCACATACCTTTAGAATTAGGCTATGTGCACACGGTGCGGATTTGGCTGCGGATCCGCAGCGGATTGGCCGCTGCGGATTCGCAGCAGTGTTCCATCAGGTGTACAGTACCATGTAAACATATGGAAACCAAATCCGCTGTGCCCATGGTGCGGAAAATACCGCGCGGAAACGCTGCGTTGTATTTTCCGCAGTATGTCAATTCTTTGTGCGGATTCCGCAGCGTTTTACACCTGTTCCTCAATAGGAATCCGCAGGTGAAATCCGCACAAAAAACACTGGAAATCCGCGGAAAATCCGCAGGTAAAACGCAGTGCCTTTTACCCGCGGATTTTTCAAAAATGATGCTGAAAAATCTCACACGAATCCTCAACGTGGGCACATAACCTTAGGGTTAGGGTTGGAATTAGGGTTGTGGTTAGGGGTGTGTTGTGGTTAGGGTTGTGATTAGGGTTATGGCTACAGTTGGGATTAGGGTTAGGGGTGTGTTGGGGTTAGGGTTAGGGTTAGGGCTGTGATTAGGGTTATGGCTACAGTTGGAATTAGGGTTGTGGTTAGGGTTAGGGGTGTGTTGGGGTTAGGGTTGTGGTAAGGGGTGTGTTGGGGTTAGGGTTGTGATTAGGGTTATGGCTACAGTTGGGATTAGGGTTAGGGGTGTGTTGGGGTTAGTGTTGGAGGTAGAATTGAGGGGTTACCACACACACATCAGGGGTCTCCAAACGCAACATGGCGCCACCATTGATTCCAGCCAATCTCGTATTCAAAAAGTCAAATGGTGCTCCCTCAATTCCGAGCCCTGACGTGTGCCCAAACAGTGGTTTACCCCCACATATGGGGTACCAGCATACTCAGGATAAACTGCGCAACAATTACTGGGGTCCAATTTCTCCTGTTACCCTTGTGAAAATAAAAAAATGCTTGCTAAAACATCATTTTTGAGGAAAGAAAAATGATTTATTATTTTCACGGCTCTACGTTGTAAACGTCTGTGAAGCACTTGGGGGTTCAAAGTGCTCACCACATATCTAGATAAGTTCCTTGGGGGGTCTAGTTTCTAAAATGGGGTCACTTGTGGGGGGTTTCTACTGTTTAGGCACATCAGGGCCTCTGCAAACGCAACGTGACGCCCGCAGAGCATTCCATCAAAGTCTGCATTTCAAAAGTCACTACTTCCCTTCTGAGCCCCGACGTGTGCCCAAACAGTGGTTTACCTCCACAAATGGGGGATCAGCGTACTCAGGAGAAACTGAACAACAACTTTTGGGGTCCAATTTCTCCTGTAACCCTTGGGAAAATAAAAAATTCTGGGCTAAATAATTATTTTTGAGGAAAGAAAACGTATTTATTATTTTCACGGCTCTGCATTATATACTTCTATGAAGCACTTGGGGGTTCAAAGTGCTCACAACACATCTAGATAAGTTCCTTTCGGGGTCTAGTTTCCAAAATGGGGTCACTTGTGGGGGGTTTCTACTGTTTAGCCACATCAGGGGCTCTGCAAACGCAACGTGACGCCCGCAGAGCATTCCATCAAAGTCTGCATTTCAAAACGTCACTACTTCAATTCCGAGCCCCGGCATGTGCCCAAACAGTAGTTTACCCCCACATATGGGGTATCACCGTACTCAGGAGAAACTGGACAACAAATATTGGGGTCAAATTTCTCCTGTTACCCTTGGGAAAATTAAAAAATTCTGGGCTAAATAATTATTTTTGAGGAAAGAAAACGTATTTATTATTTTCACGGCTCTGCATTATAAACTTCTGTAAAGCACTTGGGGGTTCAAAGTGCTCACCACACATCTAGATAAGTTCCTTTCGGGGTCTAGTTTCCAAAATGGGGTCACTTGTGGGGGGTTTCTACTGTTAAGCCACATCAGGGGCTCTGCAAACGCAACGTGATGCCCACAGAGCATTCCATCAAAGTCTGTATTTCAAAACGTCACTACTTCACTTCCGAGCCCCGGCATGTGCCCAAACAGTGGTTTACCCCCACATATGGGGTATCAGCGTACTCAGGAGAAACTGGACAACAACTTTTGGGGTCAAATTTCTCCTGATACCCTTGGGAAAATAAAAAATTGCAGGCTAAAAGATCATTTTTGAGAAAATATATATATATTTTTTCATGGCTCTGCGTTATAAACTTCTGTGAAGCACTTGGGGGTTCAAAGTCCTCACCACACATCTAGATTAGTTCCTTTGGTGGACTAGTTTCCAAAATGGGGTCATTTCTGGGGGATCTCCAATGTTTAGGCACACAGGGGCTCTCCAAACGTGACATGGTGTCCGCTAATGATTGGAGCTAATTTTCCATTTAAAAAGCCAAATGGCGTGCCTTCCCTTCCGAGCCCTGCCGTGTGCCCAAACAGTGGTTTACCCCCACATATGGGGTATCTGCGTACTCAGGACAAACTGGACAACAACATTTGGGGTCCATTTTCTCCTATTACCCTTGGCAAAATAGGAAATTCCAGGCTAAAAAATCATTTTTGAGGAAAGAAAAATTATTTTTTATTTTCATGGCTCTGCGTTATAAACTTCTGTGAAGCACCTGGGGGTTTAAAGTGCTCAATATGCATCTAGATAAGTTCCTTGGGGGGTCTAGTTTCCAAAATGGGGTCACTTGTGGGGGAGCTCCAATGTTTAGGCACACAGGGGCTCTCCAAACCCGACATGGTGTCCGCTAACAATTGGAGCTAATTTTCCATTCAAAAAGTCAAATGGCGCGCCTTCCCTTCCGAGCCCTGCCGAGTGCCCAAACAGTGGTTTACCCCCACATATGAGGTATCGGCGTACTCGGGAGAAATTGCCCAACAAATTTCATGATCCATTTTATCCTATTGCCCATGTGATAATGAAAAAATTGAGGCGAAAATAATTTTTTTGTGAAAAAAAAGTACTTTTTCATTTTTACAGATCAATTTGTGAAGCACCTGAGGGTTTAAAGTGCTCACTAGGCATCTAAATAAGTTCCTTGAGGGATCTAGTTTCCAAAATGGGGTCACTTGTGGGGGAGCGCCAATGTTTAGGCACACAGGAGCTTTCCAAACGCGACATGGTGTCCGCTAACGATGGAGATAATTTTTCATTCAAAAAGTCAAATGGCGCTCCTTCCCTTCCGAGCCTTACCATGTGCCCAAACAGTGGTTTACCCCCACATATGAGGTATCAGTGTACTCAGGAGAAATTGCCCAACAAATTTTAGGATCCATTTTATCCTGTTGCCCATGTGAAAATGAAAAAATTGAGGCTAAAAGAATTTTTTTGTGAAAAAAAAGTACTTTTTCATTTTTACGGATCAATTTGTGAAGCACCTGGGGGTTCAAAGTGCTCACTATGCATCTAGATAAGTTCCCTGGGGCGTCTAGTTTCCAAAATGGGGTCACTTGTGGGGGAGCTCCAATTTTTAGGCACACGGGGGCTCACCAAACGTGACATGGTGTCCGCTAAAGAGTGGAGCCAATTTTTGATTCAAAAAGTCAAATGGCGCTCCTTCCCTTCCAAGCCCTGCCGTGCGCCCAAACAGTGGTTTACCCCCACATATGAGGTATCAGCGTACTCAGGACAAATTGGACAACAACTTACGTGGTTCAGTTTCTCCTTTTACCATTGGGAAAATAAAAAAATTGTTGCTAAAAGATAATTTTTGTGACTAAAAAGTTAAATGTTCATTTTTTCCTTCCATGTTGCTTCTGCTGCTGTGAAGCACCTGAAGGGTTAATAAACTTCTGGAATGTGGTTTTGAGTACCTTGAGGGGTGCAGTTTTTAGAATGTTGTCACATTTGGGTATTTTCAGCCATATAGACCCCTCAAACTGACTTCAAATGTGAGGTGGTCCCTAAAAAAATGGTTTTGTAAATTTCGTTGTAAAAATGAGAAATCGCTGTTCAAATTTTAACCCTTATAACTTCCTAGCAAAAAAAATTTTGTTTCCAAAATTGTGCTGATGTAAAGTAAACATGTGGGAAATGTTATTTATTAACTATTTTGTGTCACATAACTCTCTGGTTTAACAGAATAAAAATTCAAAATGTGAAAATTGCGAAATTTTCAAAATTTTCGCCAAATTTCCGTTTTTATCACAAATAAACGCATAATTTATTGACCTAAATTTACCACTAACATGAAGCCCAATATGTCATGAAAAAACAATCTCAGAACCGCTAGGATCCGTTTAAGCGTTCCTGAGTTATTACCTCATAAAGGGACACTGGTCAGAATTGCAAAAAACGGCAAGGTCTTTAAGGTCAAAATAGGCTGGGTCATGAAGGGGTTAATATAATTGACTTATTGACAATTAGGTGAATATTGTCTTGTATTTGCTGCTGAAAATCTTGTGCACTGTAGTGCCACTGTATTCACTATTATACAGACCACATATTACCACCACATAGTGACCAAATAACAGCACATACAAGGGAGAAATATGGCCACACCATGGCCGGAAAACATTACCACCACATAGTGACTGAATACTACAATACTGATCATTAATTTAAAAAATACTAATATCACCATAAGTGCCATTATACAGAGGAGATCTGTACTTAGTATGCAGTGTCTGTGTACAGGTAATACAGTGATTACCGGTGACATTGCACACATGAGCTTTGTATATAATGTACAGTGTCCAGGTAATAGTGATCACCAGTGACATTATACACAGGAGCTCTATATACAGTATCAGTGTACAGGTAATACATTGATCTCTGGTGATATTTTACACAGGACCACTGTATATAGTATACAGTGTATAGTGTACAAGTACCACACTGACTCACTAGTGACATCTCTTGGTGAAGTCCTTCATCTTTGCTTTTCATCTTCATCCAGCACAGACCGCCATCACTTCTTCCAGCCAGGACTCGTCTCTGCAGGAAATAACAGTTATCTAGAGCACCGTTTGCAGAACACATTGCTTAATTTTTTCCCCAACTTCTACACTACACCAGATGAAGAAAAAAATGTGACATAGTGTTGCTCTGACAGTAACAGGACCACCGCCCCCATTTAAAACAGTATCCTCAAAAAATAAAATAAATACATGACTGCAGTAATAATATCCGTTAATTAGTCCCTATGGTAATTATATCCCCTATCCTGGCCCCCGTGTGTCCCATTCCTGGCTCCAACCAAAGGTTCTCCCATCCTGGCCCCACATGTTCTCCAATTCTGCCCATATCAGTATCCATTCTGCCCCATGTGTTGTCCCGTGATCCAGCCCGATCTGCCCCATGATCCTGCTCCATCTGTCCCATGATCCTGCCCAATGATCCTGCACCATGTGTCTCCATCCTGCCCCATGTCTCCATCCTGCCCCATGATTCTGCACCATGTGCCGCCATACTGCCACATGATTGTACCCCATCTGTCTCCATCCTGCCCAATGATCCTGCCCCACCTGTCTCTATCCTGCCCCATGATCCTGCATCATCTGTTTCCATTCTGCCCCATCTTTCTCCATCCTACCCCATGATCCTGCCCCATCTGTCTCCATCCAGCACCATGATCTTGCCCCCTGTGTCTCCATCCTGCTATCATATGGAGCCAGTCTGTAGTCTCTCTGTAGATTCTGGTGTATGGTCAGTTTCTGTGAGCTGCTGATCTCGTTCCTCCAGATACTGACGTACCTCTCCTTCCCCTCCTCTACCATCTTCCTGATTGTGGCTTTTGTCAGGTTGTTTTGGTTGACGGTTCGGTCAGGTTGGGTGAGCTGTTCTAGGGGTCCTGGTTTGTGGGGACCACCAATATGTAGCATGGCTTTATGGTGATAGGAGCTTGGGTTGCTAATCTGTAGGTGAGCCTGGAAGTACAGCGCCCTCTTCAGGACTGCTAGGTCCAGTGGGAATCTGCCCAACTCAGCCCGGCAGGCATTGTTGGTGGTGCTCCGATGGACCTGGAGAAGGTGTTTAGAGAATTCCAGGTGAAATATTTCTGTTGGACTGGAATCCCACTTTGACCAGTCTGGGTATGTGTAAGGGCCCCAGACTTCACTGCCGTACAGGAGGATTGGAGTGATTATGGCATCGAAGATTTTTAGCCAGACCCTCACTGGTGGCTTCAGATGGTAGCCTTTCCTTCAGATGGCATGAAAGGTTTTGCAGGCCTTGTCCTTCAGGGTCTCTATGGCTTGTTTAGAGCTCCCTGACTGGTGAATTTCCAGGCCCAGGTAGGTATATTTGTCCATTTCCGTAAGAGCGCAGTTGTTTAGCATGAATGGAATGTGCTGGTTCGGCCTTGGCCTTCTCTTCTGGAACACCATGATGTTGGTTTTCTTTGAATTGATCGGTAGTGCCCATGTGGAGGTGAATTGCTCCAAGATTTTCAGGTTTTCGTGGAGACCTTTCTCGGTGACAGCAGCAGTAGGTCCTCTGCAAACAGCAAGAATTTCACCTGGGCATCATGGAGTGTGAGACCTGGTGCCGTGGAAGATTTATATAGTGCTGCCCCCGGAAAGCACACATCGTAGAGTGCTGGCCCCAGAAAGTACACATCGTATAGTGCTGCCTCCGGAAACTACACATCATATAGTGCTGCCCCCGGAAAGCACACATTATATAGTGCGGGCCCCGGAAAACACACATCGCATAGTGCTGCCCCCGGGAAGTACACAAACTTTAGTGCTGGCCCCGGAAACCACACATCATATAGTGCTGCCCCAGGAAAGTACATCTCGTTTACTGCTGTCCCTGGAAAGCACACATCGTATAGTTTTGCCCCTGGAAAGCACATATTGTATAGTACTGCCCGCGGGAAAGTACACACCGTATAGTGCCCCTGGAAAGTACACATCATATAGTGCTGCCCCCGGAAAGCACACATCGTGTAGCGCTGCCCCCAGAAAGCACACATCGTATAGTGCTGCCCCCGGGAAACTACACATCGTACAGTGCTGCCCCTGGAAAGCACACACCGTATAGTGCTGCCCAGGGCTGCCACTAGGAATTTTGTTTCCCCATACTGGAAAAATTTTCAGGGCCCCCTTGAGACTCTGCCCAGGTTCCACCCCTCGAACTGTCCACAGCCCCACCACTCTCTCTTGGAAAAACTCAATTTTTCTCCACATTAACAGTTCCCATCACCAGATCACACATATAGCCTGCAGCTTTTGTTTTGGCCAAAAGATTTTTTTAAGCCGCCATCACGACAAGGTAGACTCTTTTGGCCGAGCACTACTCTATCCTATTAATCATTTGTTAAAATATCCAATACAATTTTGTTTGATTTTTTTAAATTTATTTTTCAATTTGTAAAATGACCAATAATATCATGTACAAGGGACAAATACCCCCGTACCATGACCAGACACCATATTACCACCACATAGCGACCTATAATACCACATACAAGGAACAAATACCGCCACACCATGACCAGACCCCATATTACCACCACATATTGACCAAATAACAGCACATACAAGGAACAAATACCACCACACCATGGCCGGAAAACATTACCACCACATAGTGACTGAATACTACAATACTGATCATTAATTAAAAAAATACTAAAATTACCATAAGTGCCATTATACACAGGAGATATGTACTTAGTATGCAGTGTCTGTGTACAGGTAAAACAGTGATTACTGGTGACATTATACACAGGATCTCTGTATACAGCATTAGTATACAGGTAATGCAGTGATCAACAGTGACATTATACACACAACCGCTGTATATATTGTACAGGTTATATAGTGATCAATGACATTATAAACAGGAGCTCTGTATATAGTGTCAGTGTAAAGGTAATACAGTGATCACTGATGACATTGCACAGGACCGCTGTATATAGTATACAATGTATAGTGTCGGTGTACAGGTAACACACTGACTCACCAGTGACATCTCTTGGTGAAGTCCTTCATCTTTGCTTTTCATCTTCATCCAGCACAGACCGCCAACACTTCTTCCAGCCAGGGCTCGTCTCTAGAGCACTGCTGGCAGAACACGTTACTAAATTTTTTCCCAACTTCTACAATGCACCAGATGAAGAAAAAAAGGCAACATAGTGTTGCTCTGCACAGTAACAGGACCGCCCCATTTAAAACAGTATCCTCAAAAAATAAAATAAATACATGACTGCAGTAATAATATCCCTTAATTAGCCCCTATTGTAATAATATCCCCCATCCTGGCCCAAGTGTGTCTCATTCCTGGCTCTAGCCATGTGTTCTCCCATCCTGGTTCCACATGTGCTCCCATCCTGCCCTCATGAGTATCCATTCTGCCCCATGTGATGTCCTGTGATCAGGGCCGGACTGGCCATCGGGCACTTCTGGCAAATGCCAGAAGGGCCGGTGCCAGTCGTGGGCTGCTCGATCCGCCGCCCCCTGCCGCCGCCGACTCACCCCCCTGTCATCGCATTCAACTGTACCGGCGTCTATGACGCCGGTACAGTTGAATGCAAAGATGGATTAGAGAGCGTCTACAGACACTCCCTCTCCCATCATTCCCCGCTCTGCCTCTGACACTGCAGGTGCGCGATGACATCATATCATCGCGCACCTGCTGTGTCCCGGGCAGACTGCAGCCGCTGAGACAGGAGCAGGAAGCAACGCGGGGCACGAGGAAAGGTGAGGAGAGTGTTTTTGTTTTTTTGCTGGACTGTGGGGACATTCTCGGGGGGAGGAGGAGAGATGTGGGCTGTGCTGGATATACCACTGTGCGGGCTGTGCTGGCTATACCACTGTGCGGGCTGTGCTGGATATACATAGTTACATAGTTATTAAGGTTGAAGGAATACTATATGTCCATCTAGTTCAACCCATAGCCTAACCTAACATGCCCTAACATGTTGATCCAGAGGAAGGCAAAAAAAACCCATGTGGAAAAGAGTAAGCTCCACATTGGGGAAAAAAATTCCTTCCCGACTCCACATACGGCAATCAGACTAGTTCCCTGGATCAACGCCCTATCAAGGAATCTAGTGTATATACCCTGTAACATTATACTTTTCCAGAAAGGTATCCAGTCCCCTCTTAAATTTAAGTAATGAATCACTCATTACAACATCATACGGCAGAGAGTTCCATAGTCTCACTGCTCTTACAGTAAAGAATCCGCGTCTGTTATTATGCTTAAACCTTTTTTCCTCCAAGCGCAGAGGATGCCCCCTTGTCCCTGTTTCAGGTCTATGATTAAAAAGATCATCAGAAAGGTCTTTGTACTGTCCCCTCATATATTTATACATTAAAATAAGATCACCCCTTAGTCTTCGTTTTTCCAAACTAAATAGCCCCAAGTGTAATAACCTATCTTGGTATTGCAGACCCCCCAGTCCTCTAATAACCTTGGTCGCTCTTCTCTGCACCCGCTCCAGTTCAGCTATGTCTTTCTTAAACACCGGAGACCAGAACTGTGCACAGTATTCTAAGTGTGGTCGAACTAGTGACTTGTATAGAGGTAAAATTATATTCTCCTCATGAGCATCTATGCCTCTTTTAATGCATCCCATTATTTTATTTGCCTTTGTAGCAGCTGCCTGACACTGGCCCCTGAATAGGAGTTTGTCATCCACCCATACACCCAGGTCTTTTTCATTGACGGTTTTGCCCAGAGTTTTAGAATTAAGCACATAATAATACATCTTATTACTTCTACCCAAGTGCATGACCTTACATTTATCCCCATTAAAGCTCATTTGCCATTTATCAGCCCAAGCTTCTAGTTTACATAAATCATCCTGTAATATAAAATTGTCCTCCTCTGTATTGATTACCCTGCAGAGTTTAGTGTCATCTGCAAATATTGAAATTCTACTCTGAATGCCCCCTACAAGGTCATTAATAAATATGTTAAAAAGAAGAGGGCCCAATACTGACCCCTGTGGTACCCCACTGCTAACCGCTACCCAGTCAGAGTGTGCTCCATTAATAACCACCCTTTGTTTCCTATCCCTGAGCCAGCTCTCAACCCACTCGCACATATTTTCCCCTATCCCCATTATTCTCATTTTATGTATCAACCTTTTGTGTGGCACCGTATCAAAAGCTTTTGAAAAGTCCATATACACTACATCCACTGGGTTCCCTTGGTCCAATCCGGAACTTACCTCTTCATAGAAACTGATCAAATTAGTCTGACATGAACGGTCCCTAGTAAACCCGTGCTGATACTGGGTCATGAGGTTATTCCTCTTCAGATACTCCAGTATAGCGTCCCTTAGAATGCCCTCCAGGATTTTACCCACAGTAGAGGTTAAGCTTACTGGCCTATAATTTCCGAGTTCAGTTTTTGTTCCCTTTTTGAATATTGGCACCACATTTGCTATACGCCAGTCCTGTGGCACAGACCCTGTTATTATGGAGTCTTTAAAGATTAAAAATAATGGTCTATCAATGACTGTACTTAATTCCTGCAGTACTCGAGGGTGTATCCCATCCGGGCCCAGAGATTTGTCAATTTTAGTGATTTTTAGACGCCGCCGCACTTCCTGCTGGGTTAAGCAGGTGACATTTAATTGGGAATTTTTATCACTAGACATTTTGTCTGCCATGGGATTTTCTTGTGTAAATACTGATGAAAAAAAGTCATTTAGCATATTGGCTTTTTCCTCATCCTCATCCACCATCTCACCCAGACTATTTATAAGGGGGCCAACACTATCATTTTTTAGTTTCTTACTATTTATGTAGTTAAAGAATATTTTAGGATTATTTTTACTCTCTCTGGCAATGAGTCTCTCTGTCTCAATCTTTGCTGCCTTGATTTGCTTTTTACAGAATTTATTTAATTTTCTGTATTTATTTAATGCCTCCTCTCTACCTACTTCCTTTAATTCTCTAAATGCTTTCTTTTTGTCACTTATTGCGCCCCTTACAGCTCTATTTAGCCATATTGGTTTCCTCCTATTTCTAGTATGCTTATTCCCATACAGTATATACTGTGCACAGGTCCTATCCAGGATGCTAATAAACGTCTCCCATTTTCTTTGTGTATTTTTGTGTCTCAGGATATCGTCCCAGTTAATTGCACCAAGATCCTCTCTCATCCGTTGGAAATTTGCCCTCCTGAAGTTTAGTGTCCTTGTAACCCCTCTACTACACATCTTTTTAAAGGATACATGAAAACTTATTATTTTGTGATCGCTATTTCCCAAGTGACCCCCAACCCTTATATTTGATATGCGGTCTGGCCTGTTGGTTAATATTAGGTCTAGCAGTGCCCCCTTTCTTGTTGGGTCCTGAACCAGTTGTGAAAGGTAATTGTCTCTCATAGTTGTCAAAAACCGATTACCTTTGCTGGAACTGCAGGTTTCTGTTCCCCAATCTATTTCAGCGTAGTTGAAGTCCCCCATAATAATGACTTCTCCTTGAGTCGCAGCTTCATCTATTTGCTTTACGAGGATATTCTCCATTGCTTCCATTATTTTTGGAGATTTATAACAAACCCCTATCAGTAATTTATTATTTTTTCCCCCTCCCCTTATCTCCACCCACAGGGATTCTACATTTTCATTAAATTCACCTATATTATCGCGCAGGATGGGTTTTAAGGACGATTTTACATATAGACACACCCCTCCCCCTCGCTTATCTGTACGGTCATTTCTGAACAGGCTATAGCCCTGCAAGTTAACAGCCCAGTCATGGCTCTCATCCAGCCACGTTTCAGATATCCCCACCATGTCATAATTATGCTCCAACAACATTAGTTCTAATTCGTCCATTTTGTTGGCGAGGCTTCTGGCATTAGTATACATGCACTTTATGTTCCTCTCTGTACTTCTATTTCTTAAATTGTTAACTGTTCTGACCCCACCCCCCATGCCACCGCCACCCCCAACTTCCTTATTTGTGCCCAGGTCTCTGTCTGCACTATCTTCCCCTCCTATAAAATGAATACCCTCCCCCCCAATTCCTAGTTTAAACAATCCTCCAACCTTCTAGCCATTTTCTCCCCCAGCACAGCTGCACCCTCCCCATTGAGGTGCAGCCCGTCCCTAGCGTAGAGCCTGTAGCCAACTGAGAAGTCGGCCCAGTTCTGCAGGAACCCAAACCCCTCTTTCCTACACCAATTCTTGAGCCACTTATTAACCTCCCTAATCTCCCGTTGCCTCTCTGGCGTGGCACGTGGTACCGGCAGTTTTTCGGAAAATACCACGTTGGAGGTCCTTGCTTTCAGCTTGCAGCCTAATTCCCTGAAATCATCTTTAAGGACCTTCCACCTACCTCTAACTTTGTCATTAGTGCCAATGTGCACCATGACCGCTGGGTCCTCACCAGCCCCTCCCAATAATCTGTCCACCCGATCAGCGATGTGTCGGACTCGAGCGCCAGGTAGGCAGCACACCGTTCGACGATCCCTGTCTTTGTGACAGATTGCCCTATCTGTTCCCCTAATAATTGAGTCGCCCACTACCAGCACCTGTCTGGCCTGCCCTGCTCTCCTATTTCCCTCCTTACTGGAGCAGTCACTCCTCCGGCTTTCAGAGGACATGCCTGGCTGCAGCAGTGCTACCCCTGTACTGGCACCCCCCTCATCTGCCAACTTAGCAAACTTATTGGGGTGTGCCAGGTCAGGACTAGCCTCCCTAGCACTCTTCCCTCTACCCCGCTTCCTAACTGTCACCCAGCTAGCTACTTCACTGTCCTGCAGCTCCATCCCACCATCCCCCCCCTCATCTGTCCCATTGAGCGTCTGCTCCGTGAGCAGAAGACTCCTCTCCATATTGTCAATGGATCTCAGTGTTGCCAGCTGCACATTTAGATTCAGAATCTGGGTTTCCAAATGCACAACGTGCTCACATCTCGCACAGCAGTATGCACCCTCGATCGGCTGCTCAAGGACTGCATACATGTGGCAAGATGTGCACTGGATGGCATTAACAAGAGTGGAGCACATTTCCTAATGGGGATTGCACCAGACAGAACAGTTCAATAAAAAAAATAAAAAATAAATACAAAGTATTAATAAAAATCAGACAGCAATTCAGTAATTCCTCCCTTGGAAACTCCCTGACTCCAAAGTCACTGAATCACAAGTCACACTTACCGCCGTCCACACTGACGCTCAGGCCACACTCAGCTCGCTCACACTCGCTATGCTGAAGATTTAAAGATTTTTTTATTTTTTTTTCTCTCCCTTAACAGCAATCCACCTTGCTGTCCAAATGCACTTCCAAAAAGGACTGGAGCCCCAAACAGCTGCCCCTTATAAACCCTTAATCATGAGCCCCCACCCTAAGTTAACCCCTTATGAATATAGCTACTCCCAATTCAGCAACTCACACCAATTCACACAGGTATTTGTTAAAGGCTTTCCAAATACCTCTTCACTGAATCACAAGTCACACTTACCGCCATCCACACTTACGCTCAGGCCACACTCAGCTCGCTCACACTCGCTATGCTGAAGATTTAAAGATTTTTTTATTTTTTTTTCTCTCCCTTAACAGCAATCCACCTTGCTGTCCAAATGCACTTCCAAAAAGGACTGGAGCCCCAAACAGCTGCCCCTTATAAACCCTTAATCATGAGCCCCCACCCTAAGTTAACCCCTTATGAATATAGCTACTCCCAATTCAGCAACTCACACCAATTCACACAGGTATTTGTTAAAGGCTTTCCAAATACCTCTTCACTGAATCACAAGTCACACTTACCGCCGTCCACACTTACGCTCAGGACACACTCAGCTCGCTCACACTCGCTATGCTGAAGATTTATAGATTTTTTTATTTTTTTTTTCTCTCCCTTAACAGCAATCCACCTTGCTGTCCAAATGCACTTCCAAAAAGGACTGGAGCCCCAAACAGCTGCCCCTTATAAACCCTTAATCATGAGCCCCCACCCTAAGTTAACCCCTTATGAATATAGCTACTCCCAATTCAGCAACTCACACCAATTCACACAGGTATTTGTTAAAGGCTTTCCAAATACCTCTTCACTGAATCACAAGTCACACTTACCGCCGTCCACACTTACGCTCAGGCCACACTCAGCTCGCTCACACTCGCTATGCTGAAGATTTAAAGATTTTTTTATTTTTTTTTCTCTCCCTTAACAGCAATCCACCTTGCTGTCCAAATGCACTTCCAAAAAGGACTGGAGTCCCAAACAGCTGCCCCTTATAAACCCTTAATCATGAGCCCCCACCCTAAGTTAACCCCTTATGAATATAGCTACTCCCAATTCAGCAACTCACACCAATTCACACAGGTATTTGTTAAAGGCTTTCCAAATACCTCTTCACTGAATCACAAGTCACACTTACCGCCGTCCACACTTACGCTCAGGCCACACTCAGCTCGCTCACACTCGCTATACTGAAGATTTAAAGATTTTTTTTTTTTCTCTCCCTTAACAGCAATCCACCTTGCTGTCCAAATGCACTTCCAAAAAGCTGTGCGGGCTGTGCTGTATACACCACTGTGTGGGCTGTGCTGGATATACCACTGTGCGGACTGTGCTAGATATACCACTGTGCGGACTGTGCTGGATATACCACTGTGCGGGCTGTGCTGGATATACCACTGTGCGGGCTGTGCTGGATATACCACTGTGCGGGCTGTGCTGGATATACCACTGTGCGGGCTGTGCTGTATATACCACTGTGCGGGCTGTGCTGTATATACCACTGTGCGGGCTGTGCTGTATATACCACTGTGCGGGCTGTGCTGTATATACCACTGTGCGGGCTGTGCTGGATATACTGCTGTGCGGGCTGTGCTGGATATACCACTGTGCGAGCTGTGCTGGATATACTACTGTGCAGGCTGTGCTGTATATACTACTGTGTGGGCTGTGCTGTATATACTACTGTGTGGGCTGTGCTGTATATACTACTGTTTGGGCTGTGCTGTATATACTACTGTGTGGGCTGTGCTGTATACTGCTGTGTGGGCTGTGTTATCTACTATGCGGGCTGTGCTATATACTATGCGGGCTTTGCTATATACTATGGGGAGTATATTATCTTCTATGGGGAGGCCATGTTATATACTATGTGGCTGTGGTATATACTGTTGTGGGGGTATATTATATTCTATGGGGGAGGTTGGGTTATATACTATATTATGGGGAGGTGGGCTGTATTATATTCTATGGGGTTACATTATACTCTGTGGGGTGGCTGCATTATACTCTGTGGGGTGGCTGCATTATACTCTGTGGTTGCCGCATTATATTCTGTAGGGTGGTGGCTACATTATACTATATGTGGGCTGCATTATACTGTATCGAGGACTATGGGGAATATGTTATACTATATGAAGAACTATGGGGTGCATTATACTATGGGAAGTGAATTGTACTACATGGATGACTATGGCGGTGCATTATACTATATGGAGCACTATGAGGAGTGTATTATGCTGTATGGAGGACTATGAGGAGTGTATTATACTATGTGGAGGACTGAGCAGTGTATTTTAATATATGGAGGACTATAGGGAGTGTATTATACTATATGGAGGACTGTGGGGTGTATTTTACTAAACAAGTAAAATGCTGCATATTCAGATTGTTTTTGCCGGAACAAAAATCATTGTTCTCAGCAGCACATTGCCGCTATAAACTGTAGATGTGCTGCTGATAACATGATACTGTATGGGGATCGGTTAGTGATCTGTTAGTGATCGTTCTGTCCCATCATTCTTTCTCAGACGGTGGAAAGAGGCCGGGAAACAAGTGTTGAACAACTTCCGTATTGTCGATCAAACTAGCGGCCTGAACTCAGCGCTTGTAAATACAACCGAAATGCTTTTGTGTGATGTGCAATATGTTAGCATTTTGGGCCCCATTTTAAACTTTGCCTAAGGCCCCACTTTGCCTAAAACCGGCCCTGCCTACAAGTGTACAAAGATATTATACAGTCACCATGTGACAAGGGGGCCTGTGTAACTTCAAATGCCAGGGCTGAATTTTAGTCCCAGTCCGGCCCTGCCTGTGATCCTGTCCCATGATCCTGCCCTATCTGTCTCCATTGTATCCATCTTGCACCATGTGTCTCCATACTGACCCATGAACCTGTCCCGTCTCCATCCTGCCCCATGATCTTGTCCCATCTGTCTCCATCCTACCCCATGATCCTGCCCCATCTGTCTTCATCCTGCCCCTAGTCTCTTTCCTGTCCCGTGTCTCCATCCTGCCCCCTGTGTCTCCATCCTGCCACCTGTGTCTCCATCCTCGGACGCAGGTGCAGTTTCTGCAAGCGGCAGAATCTTGCCGCTGGGGCCCAATGACCAGAAGAGATGGGGCCCGATGCAGGCCCCCTCTGGTCATCGGGCCCCATACACCAGTCAGGGAAGTAATGCCCTGATGGCGGCGCTGCTTCCATCCATTCGAATGGTAGTCTTCAGTTTTCTTCCACGTCTCTCTGGTTTGGCTTTCCATTTTAAAGCATTGGTGATCATTTTAGCTGAGCAACGTATCATTGTCTGCACTTCTTTATAAGTTTTACCCTCTCCAACTTTTTAATCAAAGTATGCTGTTCTTCTGAATAATGACTCGAACGACCCATACTTCTCAAGCTTTCAAGGAGAAATGCATGTACAACATGTACTTGCTTCACCCTTAAATAAGGGCCACCTGATTCACACCTGTTTCTTCACAGAATGATGGACCTCACTAATTCAACTACACACTGCTGTTATTTTGATCACACCAGTTTCAATTAATTATTCTAATACACAGACTTAAAAACATGCAGATCATGAATGCGGAGTCTGGTGGTTTTCTTAAAATTTACTGCACTAACTGATAAATGGTTTGACATGTGGTAATATAATTTATACCAAAAACAGTGATTAATCTAGTTAGTCATATTGGACTGCTATTATTTTGAACACTACTATATACTCTATTATCTTTTGTGTCTTCAGGTTTCTTGGTGGTGTGTGAACATGTTCCTACAGACTTGTTCACTGTGCAAGTAGCCCATGTGTTCCTGTTTCTATATACTGTATCCACACGTAGAATAGAAAGAAATTTTATTAATAAATTCACAACACCATAATCAATAAATAAATAAAATATAAATAAATATAAAAGAAATTAAAAAGATGCCTTGTGTTCACATGTAGATGCAACGGAGGGTATATATTAGACATAAAGTTATTTCTTATAAAATAATCAAGGTGAAAAATGCATATAAGGCCTTCATTGGTCCTGTGGGGACTAATCTAACTGCCTGTATTAGGTAAAGTTACTTCAAGCAGGAAATGTACTAAAAGACTAAAAACCTGCCTAGCAGTATGCTTTTTGCTGCAAGAGTCACAGGTGTGTCAGACCACAGGATCATGCACAGTAACAACTGCCAGTATGGGTGGACAAAGGTAAACTTGAAATCATACAGTAATATAGTACCCCAGTATACTAGTTTGCTACATTAACCCCTTAACCCTCAAGGGTGGTTTGCACGTTAATGACCAGGAAAATTTTTACAATTCTGACCACTGTCCCTTTATGAGGTAATAACTCTGGAACGCTTCCATGGATCCCAGTGATTCTGACAATGTTTTCTTATGGCATATTTTACGTCATGATAGTAAAATTTCTTTGATATGACTTGCGTTTATTTGTGAAAAAAAATGAAGAAAATTTTGCAATTTTCCAACTTTGAATTTTCATGCAATTAAATCACAGAGATATGTCACACAAAATACTTAATAAGTAACATTTCCCACGTCTACTTTACATCAGCACAATTTTGTAACCCAAATTTTTTTTTGTTAGGAAGTAATGAGGGTTAACAATAATTTCTCATTTTTACACCATTTTTTTTTAGGGACCACATCACATTTGAAGTTACTTTGAAGGGTCTATATGATAGAAAATACCCCAAGGTGACACCATTCTAAAAATTGCACCCCTCAAGGTGCTCAAAACCAAATTCAAGAAGTTCTGGTGCTTCACAGGAATTTTTTTTTTTTAAATGAACAGGAAAAAAAATTACTCCAGATCCAAATTTTTTTTATTTTCCCAAGGGTAACAGGAGTAAATGAACTCCAAACGTTAATGTGCAGTTTGTCCTGAGTACGGTGATACCCCATATGTGGGGGTAAACCACTGTTTGGGCACACGTCGGGGCTCGGAAGGGAAGTAGTGACGTTTTGGAATACAGACTTTGATGTAATGGTCTGCGGGCGTTATGTCGTGTTTGGAGAGCTCCTGATGCGCCTAAACAGTGGAAACCCCCAACAAGAGACCCCATTTTGGAAACTAGGCCCCCAAAGAATTTATCTAGATGTAGAAGTTTATAACGTAGAGCCGTAAAAATAAAAAATCATATTTTTTCCACAAAAATGATCTTTTCGTCCCCAAACTTTTATTTTCCCAAGGGTAACAGAAGAAATTGGACCCCAAGAATCATAGAATGGTAGAGTTGGAAAGGACCTCGGGTCACCCGGTCCAACCCCCTGCTCAAAGCAGGATTCAATAAATCATCCCAGACAGATGTCTTTCCAGCCTCTGTTTGAAGACTTGCAATGAAGGAGAGCTCACCACCTCTCATGGCAGCCTGTTCCACTCATTGATCACCCTAATTGTCAAAAAGTTTTTCTAATATCTGATCTGTGTCTCTTCCCATTCAGTTTCATCCCATTGCTTCTCGTCTTTCCTTGTGCAAATGAGAATAAAGATGATCCTTCTACAATGTGACAGCCCTTGAGATATTTGTAGACAGCTATTAAGACTCCTCTCAGTCTTTTTTGCTAAACATTCCTAAATCCTGTAACCGTTCCTCATAGGACATGGTTTGCAGACCGGTCACCATTCTGGTCGCATGCCACAGGTGAGCCGCAAGTATTACACACACAGGATACTGACATCTCCGGTACCGGAAATATCAGGATGTGTGAAAGAGGCATTATAGCTGATATTTATGTTTGGTTGCTGTCACACACTAAAAGATGCTTTTTATTGCAAAAAAGTGTTTTTGCATCATCATAGTTTGAGAGCTATTTTTCCATATTTTAGCCCACAGAGTCATGTGAGGTCTTCTTTTTTGCGAGATGAGTTGGCATTTTCATTGGTACCATTTTCAGGCACATGACTTTTTATCACTTTTTTTTCCTATTTTTGGGAGGCAAAATTAACAAAAACCAGAATTTCATGAATTTCTTTTGTCTGGGGGGGAGTTTATACCGTTCCACGTGTGGTAAAATTGATAAAGCAATTTTATTCTTCGCGTCAGTGCGATTACATCAATACCTCATTTATATCTTTCTTTATGTTTTGGCGATTTTATGCAATAAAAACTTATATAAAAAATTATTATTTTTGCATCCCTTTATTCTAAGAGCTATAACTTTTTATTTTTCCAGTGATGGAGCTGTATGGTGGCTTGAATTTTGCAGAACAAGATGACGTTACCAACGGTACCATGTTTTTTTATATCCGTCTTTTTGATTGCATATTATTCCACTTTTTGTTTGGCCGTATGATGATAAATCATTGTTTTTTTCTTTTTTTTTTCTATGGTGTTCACTAAAGGAGTTAACTACAACCCCAGGCAAAAATTATGGAATCACCGGTCTTGGAGGATGTTCATTGGAGCCTTGTCATGGACCATTTTCTTTAACTTCCACCAAAGATTTTCAATTGGATTGAGATTCGGACTATTTGCAGGCCATGACATTGACCATATGTGCCTTTTTTCAAGGAATGTTTTCACAGTTTTTGCTCTATGGCAGGATGCATTATCATCTTGAAAAATGATTTCATCATCCCCAAACATCCTTTCAATTGATGGGATAAGAAAAGTGTCCAAATATCAACATAAACTTGTGCATTTATTGAAGAAGTAATGACATGCATTCCCATATCATCAATGACTGTGGAAATTTGCATGTTCTCTTCAGGCAGTAAAACAAAAGTTCCAGCATCATCATCTTGCCCAATGCAGATTCGTGATCCATCACTGAATATGACATTCATCCAGTCATCCACAGTCCACGACTACTTTTCCTTAGCCCCTTGTAACCTTGCTTTTTTCTGTTTAGGTGATAATGAAGGCTGTCGTTTAGGTTTTCTGTATGTAAATCCCATTTCCTTTAGGCGGTTTGTTACAGTTCGGTCACAAACGTTGACTCCAGTTTCCACCCATTCGTTCCTCATTTGTTTTGTTGTGCATCTCCTGTTTTGGAGACATAATAATAATTATTATTATAATTTTATTTATATAGCGCCAACATATTCCGCAGCGCTTTACAAATTATAGAGAGGATTTGTGCATACAATAGACATTACAGCATAACAATAATCACTGTTCAAAACAGATACAAAGAGGAGTGAGGGCCCTGCTCGCAAGCTTACAAACTATGAGGAAAAAGGGGAGACACGAGAGGTGGATGGTAACAATTGCTTTCGTTGTTCGGACCAGCCATAGTGTAAGAAATGGGTGTTCATGTAAGGCTGCATTAACCAGTTAGGCTACGTTCACATTTGCGTTCTGCCGGGCTGCGTCGGGCGCAGCCGCGGCGACGCATGCGTCATGCGCCCCTATATTTAACATGGGGGCGCATTGACATGCGTTGCATTGCGTTTTGTGACGCATGCGTCTTTTTTGGCGCACGCGTCTGGGCGCAGAGGACGCAGCAAGTTGCATTTTTTTTGCGTCCAAAATCATGCCAAAAAAGGACGCATGTCGCAAAACAATGCGTTTTGCATGCGTTTTGGTTTGCGTTGTGCATTGCGTCGCCGACGCAGCACCACACAACGCAAATGTGAACGTACCCTTAAACAGCCTAAATATGTAACAGTAAAGACACAGAGGGCTATTATCTGCATAAAGTGTATAACAACATAATGCGAGGAACCTGATTATGGTTTAAGTTTTTTGAATGGGCAACACAGGGATAGTTAGATTAATGCGTTTAGGAGGTAGGCCAGTCTGAACAAATGCGTTTCTGGGGCACGCTTAACACTGTGGGGATTGGGGATTAATCGTTGTCACGATTCACACCGTGACCGTCACCCCTACGTCACAGATCGGGGTGACTTTAGGCCAACAGACGGCTATCACATGTGCAGGGGGGCTTATCTTAGTTATCCCTCCACTGCTACAATGTGATGAAAACACACACAAGGCTATTGACCTCTTAGTTTACAGCAGGGGTTTATTTTAGTTATCCCACTGCTCTTCAATATACCACGAACTGCAGGGATTTATGTATATCCCGTTTTACAGTTCCGCTTGAACTTGCAGCTCTCTGGCGCCCCCTTACCCTCAGGTCAGATTAGGTACTGCACCTAGGGTAATTAGTCGCCAGAAAGGCTGCCTGCTATGTACTGGCTATTGGGCACGCTGCAGCGAGGCGATATAACTACTCCCACTCAGGCAGGAACAATAATTAACAACGCCGCCATCACTACAACGACTTCCAAAGGCACAGAACACGGTATGCTGCCACCAGCCTCGATTAAACGGGCCTGAAGCTTACCCAAAACAGTAGCGTAATTCCCTTCAGAAGGCTTAGGGCAGGGGTGTCAAACTGCATTCCTCGAGGGCTGCAAACAGGTCATGTTTTCAGGATTTCCTTGTACTGCACAGATGATAATTTAATCACCAACTCATTATTTGTGTAGGTGATTAAATTATCACCTGTGCAGTACAAGGAAATCCTGAAAACATGACCTGTTTGCAGCCCTCGAGGAATGCAGTTTGACACCCCTGGCTTAGGGTACGTTTTAGAGCAGGAAGAACGAAACTAGTAATTTAGATATTTTACTCCGAAGATAAGGCGGTGTTTATAAAAAATATTACAAGGATGTTACAAAAGAGACAATTGAAAAAATATGTACAAGCAATTATAAAATAAGATGGAATAAAGAAAAAAGGTAAAACTCAAATGTTCTCAGATCATTGCAGACAAAACCATGCTGGCAGGCAGAGCCCAGATGTCCCAGTGCATAGTACAGCTCCTCAGGCAAAAAATTGCAGGCTGGGTTAAGTGTAGAGACTTATAAACTCCAGCCTCCTGACATCACTAAAGGGCTGGTTAATTATATTTACTGAGGTCAGAGATATTTACATTGCAGACCCTGGAGACAAAAGAAATTCCCGACTGAGAAGGGAGGGACAACAGGTGGCTTTGCAGGATTGGTCACCTGCAGTTTAAAGCCACACCCTGCTCACACACTAGCTTCAAGCTACCCACTGTCTGCCATAGGGCTGGTTTGTTGTATTCAGGGGGGGAAGAGAGAGGGGATTTACAGCTGCCATGTGCTTTCAGGACCATGGTCAGAAGTCCAGAAATTCCTCAGCTATGGCTTTTACATTATCGTGACATACATTATCCTCACAATCGTATTAACCTGGGAAGTGTATTCCAAAGAATTGTCGAAGCACATGAAAAGTCTTGGAGACGGGAGTGGGAGGTTTGATTATTGAGGATGTTAACTTCAGCTCATTAGCAGAACGGAGAGCACGGGTAGGGTGGTAGACTGAGACAAGGGAGGAGATGTAGGGTGGTGCTGAGCCATGGAGTGCTTTGTGGATGAGGGTATTAGTTTTGTACTGGATTCTGGAGTGGATGAGTAACCAGTGTAATGACTGGCACAAGGTAGAGGCATCAGTGTAACGGTTGGTGAGGAAAATGATCCTGGCTGCAGCATTCAGGACAGATTTGAGCGGGGAGAGTTTGTAAGAGGGAGGCCGATTATTAGAGAGTTACAATAGTCCAGACGAGAATGAATGAGTGAAACAGTAAGAGTTTTTGCTGAGTCGAAAGTAAGAAAAAGGCGAATTCTAGAAATGTTTTTGAGATGCAGATAAGAAGAGCAAGCCAGTGATCGGATGTGGGGGGTGAATGAAAGCTCGGAATCAAGTATGACCCCAAGGCAGTGGGCATGTTGTTTGGGAGTCATGGTGGAACCACACAGGAAGATGGCAATGTCAGGAAAAGGTAGGTTAGTAGAGGGAGAGAACACGAGTTCAGTTTTTGACAGATCCAGTTTCAGATAGAGGGAGGACATGATGTTAGAGACAGCGGTAAGACAATCACTGGTGTTTTCTAAAAAGGCAGGCATGATATCAGAAGAAGTGCATAATTTGGTGTCATCAGCATAGAGATGGTACTGGAAACCAAATCTACTGATTGTTTGTCCAATAGGGCCGGTATACAACAAGAAGAGGAGGGGGCCTAGAACTGATCCTTGCGGAATCCCAACAGTAAGGGGAAGGTGAGAGGAGGAACCAGCCAAAGATACAGTGAAGAAGTGGTGAGAGAGATAGGAGAACCAGGAGAGAATGGTGTCCTTGAGGCCGATGGAGAGGAGCATAGTGAGGAGGAGCTGATGATCCACAGTATCGAATGCTGCGGAGAGATCCAAGAGAATTAGCATGGAGTAGTGACCATTAGATTTAGCTGTTAGTAGATCATTAGAGACTTTAGTGAGGGCAGTTTCAGTAGAGTGTAAAGAGCGGAAACCAGATTGTAGAGGGTCGAGAAGAGGGGTATCTGAGAGATAGCGGATAAGACAGGCATTCCAGGAGATTAGAGATGAAGGGAAGATTAGAGACAGGACTATAATTAGCGGCACATTGATTGAGGGATGGTTTTTTAAGTAATGGATGTATGATGGCATGCTTAAATGAGGAGGGAAAGATACCGGAATAGAGAGAAAGGTTGAACATTTGTTAGGTGAGAGGTGACGACCGGGGAAATGGACTGGAGATGTGACAGAATGGGGTCACTGGTGCAAGTGGTCGGGTGAGAAGATTCAAGGAGCCTCATTACTTCTTTTGTAACTGGTTCAAAGTCAGAGAATGAACTAGATGCAATGGGGAGGGAGGACAGTGCATGGTATGAAGGGATTGGGAGATAATTTCCTGTCGGATGTGGTCAGTATTTTCTTTAAAGTAATTGGCCAGATCGTCAGCGTGGAGATCCATGGTTGGGGCCTGCACTCTTGGGTTGAATAGGGAACGAAAAGTGTCAAAGAGACGTTTAGGGTTATTGAACAGTGAGGTGATGAGGGTGTTAAAATAGGTTTGTTTGGAGAGGTGAAGGAAAGAGTTGTATGTTTTAAGCATGAACTTATAATGGATGAAATCTTTAGGTAGATTTCATTTTCTCTACAGATGGTCATCGCACCTGGAGCACCGCTGCAGGAAACGTGTTTGCAGCTTGTGCCACGGATGTCGCCGTCTGTGCCGAGTTGTTCTATGTATAGGAGGTGCAATTTCATCCAAGGCACTTTGCAGGGTTTCATTGTAATGCTTCAGTGCAGAATTGGGACATGAGATGGAGGATATAGGGGCCAATGATGACTGCAAGTTCTTCATCAGTTTCTGGGTGTTAATGGCCTGGATGTTTCTATAAGTGTGGAAAGTGGGGGTGACCTGAGCGGGATGGCAGTTCTTGATAGAGAATGAAAGAAGGTTGTGGTCCAAGAGACGTTAGAGGGGAGTTTGTGAAATCGTCCTCTGAGCAAAGCCGGGAGAAGACCAAGTCGAGGGAGTTTCTGTCTTCATGCGTTGGAGAGTTAGTATGCTGCGAGAGGCCAAAAGAGGAGGTTAGAGATAAAAGGTGAGAAGCAGATGGGGAGAGGGGAAAAGCAATGGGGATGTTGAAATCCCCCATGATGAGGGTGGGGATGTCACAGGAGAGAAAATGTGGAAGCCAGGTGGCAAAGTGATCCAGGAACTGATGGGAGGGGCCCGGAGGACGATACACCACCGCCACTCGCATGGAGAAGGGGATGTAGAGTCTGACCGCATGGACTTCAAAGGAAGGGAAGTGAGGGTACTTGGGGGATAACTTGGAAGGTACATATGGGTGAAAGGAGCAGACAAACGCCTCCACCTACTCTGTTGTCTGATTTTGGGGTATGAGAAAAGTGTAGTCCACTATATGAGAGAGCAGTAGCAACGGTGGTGTCTGACTGCTGGAACCAGGTTTCAGTAAGAGCCAAGAGGTTAAGAGAATTAGAAAGGAAGAAGTCATGGATGAACGTGAGTTTATTACACACGGAGCGATAATTCCAAAGGGCACAATTGAAAGAGGCAGAAGGCATGCATGGGATATTAATAAGGTTAGAGGGGTTTCTTGAGAGTAGCAGTTGGGAGGTTAGACTTGCTATAACATGGGGGCCGGGGTTGGGAGAGATGTCTCCTGTGACTAGGAAGAGGATAGTAAGTGAGCAGATGGTCAAGTGATTTGTGAGAGCATCTCATGTGTTGGATGGTGGGACTGAATGGATCTGCGCTGTTTAGCAATGTGAACAGAGCGTGAGTGCTATACATAGAGGGAAGGACAGCGGTGCCGATATGAATCGTGTGTAAAGAGTTAATGCAAGGGCGGTGAATGTGAGTGAATGCAGCAACTAGGATGTAGATTATACAAATGCATATGGTGAATATTTGTTGTGTTCCGAATGTACAGGGAATAGATTTATTTGTCTTACCTGTCTCATATTGCTTTAAGTTTCTGGTCTTGACGCTTTGATGTCTTCCTGGGTCTACCAGTATGTTTGCCTTTAACAACCTTCCCATGTTGTTTGTATTTGGTCCAGATTTTAGACACAGCTGACTGTGAACAGCCAACATCTTTTGCAACATTGCGTGAGGATTTACCCTCTTTTAGGCCAATTTCACACGTCAGTGGCTCTGGAACGTGAGGTGACAGTTTCCTCACGTACCGGAGCCACTAACACACGTACACATTGAAATCAATGCATCTGTGCCGATGTCATTGATTTTTTGCAGACCGTGTCTCTGTGTGCCAAACACGGAGACATGTCAATGTTCGTGGGAGCACACGGATTACACGGACCCATTAAAGTCAATGGGTCCGTGTAAAACACGTACCGCACACGGACGTTGTCCGTGTGCAGTCCGTGTACCGTGCAGGAGACAGCGCTACAGTAAGCGCTGTCCCCTCCACGTGGTCCTGAAGCCGCCATTCATATCTTCTCTGCAGCAGCGTTTGCTGTAGAGAAGATATGAATAATCCTTTTTTTTTTTGTTTCTCGTGTTTAACATAAAGATCCATGTCCCCACCCACCTCCCACCCCCTGTGCGCCCGCCCACTGTTATTAAAATACTCACCCGGCTCCCTCGCAGTGTCCTGTCCTGGCCGCAGCTTCTCCTGTATCCGGTCAAGTGGGGCCGCCCATTACAGAAATGAATATGCGGCTCCACCCCTATGGGAGGTGGAGCCACATATTCATGACTGTAATCGGCGGCCCCACGTGACCGCTCATACAGTAGAAGGTGCGGCCAGGACAGGAAGCAGCGCCAGCGAGGGAGCTGGGTGAGTATTTTAATAACAGCGGGCGGGCGCACAGGGGGTGGGGACAGGGATCTTTATGTTAAACACGAGAAACAAAAAAAAAAGGGATTATTTATATCTTCTCTACAGCAAACGCTGCTGCAGAGAAGATATGAATGGCGGCTTCAGCACCACGTGGGGGGGACAGCGCTTATCTCGAGCGCTGTCTCCTGCACGGTGCGTGTGGTACCCAGTCGGCACACAGGCGGCACACGTGTGCCACAGAAACGCACAGGCACACGGATAATTCCGGTACCGATTTTTCCGGTACCGGAATTATCTGGACGTGTGAGACTGGCCTTAAGGCCGGCTTCACACTTGCGAGTTTTACGGACGTAAGAGCGCAGAAACTACGTCCGTAAAACTCGCAAAAAATAGGGCACAATTATTCTCTATGCCCCTGCTCCTATCTGCCGTATTTTACTGATCAGTATTATACGGCTTTCTACGGCCGTACAAAATCGCAGCATGCTGCGTTTGTCACCGTACTGCGCAAGAAATACGCCAATGAAAGTCTATGGAAGCGTGAAAAATACGGATTACACACGGACAAGCAGTGTGACTTGCGAGAAATACGCAGCGCTGTTAGAGAGAAAAGCCGGCAATTCAGTGCGGTGTACAGTAAAATCACACTGACAGCTTACAGTCCAATAGGTAGAATAAATGTGTACACATAGAATAGGTATATATATATATATATATATATATATATATATATATATATGTCAGTGAGACACATATATGTATATATATTAATATTTATTCCAGCGCTATACAGCTTGAAAGCCGGTAATTCAATTACCGGCTTTTTCTTTCTCCTTCCTAAACCCGACATGATTTGAGACATGGTTTACATACAGTAAACCATGTCTTCTCTCCATTTTTTTTGCAGATTCCACACTACTAATGTCAGTAGTGTGTATCTGCAAAATTTGGCCGTTCTAGCTCTTAAAATAAAGGGTTAAATGGCGGAAAAAATTGGCGTGGGCTCCCGCGCAATTTTCTCCGCCAGAGTAGTAAAGCCAGTGACTGAGGGCAGATATTAATAGCCTGGAGAGGGTCCATGGTTATTGGCCCCCCCCTGGCTAAAAACACCTGCCCCCAGACACCCCAGAACAGGCACATCTGGAAGATGCGCCTATTCTGGCACTTGGCCACTCTCTTCCCATTCCCGTGTAGCGGTGGGATATGGGGTAATGAAGGGTTAATGCCACCTTGCTATTGTAAGGTGACATTAAGCCTAATTAATAATGGAGAGGCGTCAATTATGACACCTATCCATTATTAATCCAATTGAATGAAAGGGTTAAAAAAAAACACACACACATTAAAAATTATTTTAATGAAATAAAAACAAAGGTTGTTGTAATATTTTATTTTACGCCCAATCCAGTCACTGAAGACCCTCGTTCTGTGAAAGAAAAAACATAATAAACCAACAATATCCTTACCCTCCGCAGATCTGTAACGTCCAACGATGTAAATCCTTCTGAAGGGGTTAAAACATTTTGCAGCAAGGAGTTCCGCTAATGCAGGCTGCTCCTCGCTGCAAAACCCCGGGGAATGAGGCTAAATATAGATCAATGATCTATATTTAGCTTCATTTGCGGTGAGGCGCCCTCTGCTGGCTGTTCCTAGATCGTGGGAACTTTCCTAGAAAGCTCCAGGTCATTACGAGTTCATAGACACCAAATATTTCAAGGTTCTTTTTTATCTAAGTGGTGAAAATTTTTTTCAGAATTTGAAAAAAAAAAATATCGGGCAATTTTCCAATACCGTAGCTTCTCCATTTTTCGTGATCTGGGGTCGGGTGAGGGCTTATTTTTTTGCGTGCCAAGCTGACGTTTTTAGTTATACCACTTTTGTGCAGATACGTTTTTTTCATCGCCCGTTATTGCATTTCAATGCAATGTTGCGACAACCCAAAAAAAAGTAATTTTGGAGTTTTGATTTTTTTTTTCTCCCTACGTCGTTTAGTGATCAGGTTAATCCTTTTTTTATTGATAGATCGAGCAATTCTGAAAGCAGCGATACCAAATATGTGTAGGTTTGATTTTTTTTTCTTTGATTGGAGCAAAAGGGGGGGGGGGGGGGGGTGATTTGAACTTTATATATGTATATATATATATATTATATATATTTTTAAACACTTCTTTTTTTGGGGGGGGGCATGCTTCAATAGCCTCCTTAGGAGGCTAGAAGCATGCACTACACGATCGCCTCTGCTACATAGAGGTGAAGCACACATCGCCTCTATGTAGCAGAAATGCAGCATTGCTATGAGCGCCGACCACAGGGTGGCGCTCAAAGCAATCGACCATCAACAACCATAGAGGTCTCAAGGAGACTTCAGGTTGTTATGGCAATGCACTGATGACCCCCGATCATGTGACGGGGTCAGCGGTGCGAACGCGTGCGGCCGGCGGCGCTTGTTAAATGCCGCTGTTAAGAGTTTGACAGCAGCATTTAACTAGTTAATGGGCGCGGGCGGATCACGGCCACATGTCAGCTGTTTATAACCCCTTGTGAGACCATATGCTGGTGCGGTTGGCCCCGAGTTCCTCCTAATGCAGGACAATGCCAGACCTCATGTGGCTGGAGTGTGTCAGCAGTTCCTGCAAGATGAAGGCATTGAAGCTATGCATTGTATGGAAGTCATAAAGGCACGTGGAGGCCACACACACACACACTACTGAGCATCATTTCCTTGTTTTGAGGCATTTCCACTGAAGTTAGACCAGCCTGTAATTTGATTTTCCACTTTGATTTTTAGTATCGTTCCAAATCCAGGCCTCCATCTGCCTGCAATCATCCATTGATGATTTTTGTGTGATTTTGTTGTTAGCACATTTAACTTTGTACAGAAAAAAGTATTCAATGAGAATATTTCATCCATTCAGATCTAGGATGTGTTATTTGAGTGTTCCCTTTATTTTTGAGCAGTATATATATCACACACACATATATTTTTTTTTCTATGTGTATATACCTATTCTATCTATTCAAATCTGTCAGTGTGATTTTACTGTACATGCACATGATTTGCCGGCTTTTCAAAGGACACCGATGCATAAAAATTGAACAGCACTCGCATGGTCAAACACCGCAATTTTTTTTCTCACACCCATAGGCATGCATTGGCGACAATAGCAGCAAGATGCGATTTTACATGCACGTAGAAAACACTGGAGAAAAAAATATGATGATGTGAGCTGCCCCACAGATTGACACTGGTTCAAGTGCTATACAATGTTTTCTCACATAGCACTCATCCGTATTCTACGGTAGTGTGACGCCGGCCGTAAAATGAGACTCATCACTGTAGCTGCAACCCAGCTGGTGATATCACTGGTTAGGCCGGAGTCACACTAGAGCGTAATACGGACGAGTGCTATGCGATAAAAAAAATCGCATAGCACTCGGACCAATTTTAATCTATGGGGCAGCTCCCATCATCCGTTGTTTTCTCGGCCATCTTATACGTGCGAGGGAAATCACAACATGCTTCGATTTGCACCGTATATCGGCCGAGACTCGCTAATGAATGTGTCTATGGGTGCAAGAAAAAGTACAGCTGAGGTCACTTAGGCTGCGCAGACTCCCCACCTGAGGCCGGTTTCACACGTCAGTGGCTCCGGTACGTGAGGTGACAGTTTCCTCACGTACCGGAGACACTGACTCACGTAGACACATTAAAATCAATGTGTCTCTGCACATGTCAGCGTGTTTTCACGGACCGTGTGTCCGTTTGAAAAACACGGAGACATGTCAGTGTTCGTGGGAGCGCACGTATTACACGGACCCATTAAAGTCAATGGGTCCGTGTAAAACACGTACCGCACACGGATGCTGTCCGTGTGCAGTCCGTGTGCCGTGCAGGAGACAGCACTACAGTAAGCGCTGTCCCCCCAGCGTGGTGCTGAAGCCGCCATTCATTTCTTCTCTCCAGCAAGCTTCGCTGGAGAGAAGATATGAAAAATCTTTTTTTTTTTTTTTGGTGTTTAAAAAAAAAGATCCCTGTCCCCAACCCCCTCCCACCCCCTGTGCGCCCCCCCCGCTGTTAATAAAATACTTACCCGGCTCCCTCCTCTCCTCGCCGCAGCTTCTCCTGTATGAGCGGTCACGCTGCTGGAGAAGAAATGAATGGCGGCTTCAGCACCAGATGCAGGGGACAACGCTTAACTGTAGCAGGCAGGCAGCTTTTCATTCATTCCTCTGTGATTTACAATCAGGGCGGTAGCATTAGCACTGCTCCCGGTTGTAAACTATTTAACCCCTTGAGATGGATTGCAGCATGGGACTTGACTGTACAGCGGACAGGTATGAGATATTGTTTTTGAATTTTCTTTACAGAAGAACGAGGGCTTTGCTTGGATTGAGAGTGTAATAAAGATGTTAAACCTGTGTTTAATTATCTCATTAAAATACTTTATTCTTAATGTGTGTGTGTATGTGTGTGTATTTTTAACCCTTTCATACTATTGGATTAATAATGGAGAGGTGTCTTAATGACACCTCTCCATTATTAACGAGGCTTTATGTCAAATTACAATAACAAGGTGACGTTCACCCTTTATTACCCCATATGCCACCACAACAGGGCAATGGGAAGAGAGAGGCTAAGTCCCGGAATAGGCGCATCTTACAGATGCGCCTTTTCTGGGGTGGCTGGGGGCAGATTTTTTAAAGCCACTGGGGGGGGGGAAGGCAATAACCATGGTCCCTCTCTAGGCTATTAATATCTGCCCTCAGTCACTGGCTTTCCCTCTCTGGCGGAGAAAATTGCGCGGGAGCCCACGCCATTTTTTTCCGTGAATTTATCCTTTAATTTAACACCTACAACTCCAAAATCTTACAGACACACACTACTAACATTATTAGACATATAAAAATCTAACAGATATGCAATGGTTTACTGTATGTAAACCATGTCTCATATACTGTCGGATTCTGTAATGATTTAGCAAAAGCCGTCTCACTGATACAGTATATATATATATATATATATATATATATATATATATATATATATATATATATATATATATATACACAGTACAGACCAAAATTTAGACACACCTTCTCATTTAAAGATTTTTCTGTATTTCCATGACTGAAAACTGTACATTCACACTGAAGGCATCAAAACTATGAATTCACAAATGTGGAATTATATACCGTACTTAACAAAAAAGTGTGAAACAACTGAAATTATGTCATATTCTAGGTTCTTCAAAGTAGCCACCTTTTGCTTTGATGACTGCTGTGCACACTCTTGGCATTCTCTTGATGAGCTTCAAGAGGTAGTCACCAGCCTCAGAAATCACAGGTTAACAGCAGATCAGATTAGAGACCTGGTCAATGCCACACAGAGTTCTAGCAGCAGACATCTCTACAACAACTGTTAAGAGGAGACTTTGTGCAGCAGGCCTTCATGGTAAAATAGCTGCTAGGAAACCACTGCTAAGGACAGGCAACAAGCAGAAGGGACTTGTTTGGGCTAAAGAACACAAGGAATGGACATTAGACCAGTGGAAATCTGTACTTTGGTCTGGTGAGTCCAAATTTGGGATCTTTGGTTCCAACCACCATGTCTTTGTGCGACGCAGAAAAGGTGAACAGATAGACACTACATGCCTGGTTCCCACCGTGAAGCATGGAGGAGGAGGTGTGATGGTGTGGGGGTGCTTTGCTGGTGACACTGTTGGTGATTTATTCAAAATTGAAGGCATACTGAACCAGCATGGCTACCACAGCATCTTGCAGCGGCATGCTATTCCATCCGATTTGCGTTTAGTTGGACCATCATTTATTTTTCAACAGGATAATGACCCCAAACACACCTCCAGGCTGTGTAAGGGCTATTTGTCCAAGAAAGAGTGATGGGGTGCTACGCCAGATGACCTGGCCTCCAGTCACCAGACCTGAACCTAATCGAGATGGTTTGGGGTGAGCTGGACTGCACAGTGAAGGCAAAAAGGCCAACAAGTGCTAAGCATCTCTGGGAACTCCTTCAAGATTGTTGGAAGACCATTTCCGGTGACTACCTCTTGAAGCTCATCAAGAGAATGCCAAGAGTGTGTAAAGCAATCATCAAAGCAAAAGGTGGCTACTTTGAAGAACCTAGAATATAAGACATATTTTCAGTTGTTTCACACTTTTTTGTTAAGTATATAATTCCACATGTGTTAATTCATAGTTTTGATGCCTTCAGTGTGAATTTACAATTTTCATAGTCCTGAAAATACAAAAAAATCTTTAAATGAGAAGAAGGTGTGTCCAACCTTTTGGTCTGTACTATATATATATATATATATATATATATATATATATATATATATATATATATATAT